>NC_090938.1:394861085-395506710 GCF_040938575.1 Ambystoma mexicanum
GTGATGCTCCGACTTTTTAGTCGTTGGGGAAGTCGTGGACGTAGGCATCAGCAAGGACCTCAGAGTGCCTTCCTTACGGGAATGTTTTATCGGTCTATCCTTCGAGGAAGGGCCATGCTTGGAAGAGAGGGATGGTCTCTCTGAAGATACACCACCCACCGGCAAGCTTGCAGTGGACACAGAAGGCGAAGGAGAGGCGTGTGCTCCAAACTGGGACCCGCAGCAGCAGCCGTTGTCTGATCTGCAGCGTGGTGCTTGGCCTTTTTTTTTGGACATCCAGTGGAGGGAGATCCTCAACAGATCTCAACCACTTTCCTGAGGGAGAGCGGCACGTCTGGACCTAGAGGGGGCTTGCGTACACCCGGAGGCCACACCTGGAGCCCTTTCTTCCTTCAGCCCCACCACCAACCTGCGGTAACGTTCCCGCTACATCTTGGCGGGGAAACCTCAGCAGATATCGCATTGTTCCTCGTCATGATCAGGATGCAGACAATAGAGGCACCTTGTGTGCTGGTCTTCCACATAGATGTTCCTCAAGCCACACCTGGAGTAGAGTATATAAATCTGAAAAAGAAAATCTAGAACAATGGATCAACGCTTCAATTGTAATACTTAAAAAGTAAAAGTTTTATTTTGTCATTAATAATCATCAATAATACATCATCAATACAAAAAGGGACTAATGAACCAAGCATCAAAGAAAAAAGAAGCAGTCCTAACTAACTGAAACGACATACATAGAACTATCTGGTAACACCAAACCATATATTGACAATTCCATACAAATGTGCAAGCTTATTTTAGCACAGAGGATAAACACAGATTTAATAATATATGTATCCTGGTTAGTAACCAATTGCAGACAAAATAATTCAAGAGGATGCCATTGTCTTCCGGCTACTTCAAAACGCACCGACCTGTTTCGACATTTATCACATTAGTTGGAACGTCTTCATCAGGGGAAAAACAAGGACTTGACAAAAACAGAACATGAGCCAGACTTAACTTCCAATGCTGGTAATTTGGCAGCAAAGGAACCAATCACAAATTATGTGTTCCTGCTCTTGAGCGTATCACGTGCTAATAAAATGCGGCCCAGAGTCCACCAAGATTACTCCCCAGGGGCCAAGGACTTGCTGCGCCACAAGGGGGAACACCCAAGTATTAGAAACAAAAAGGCACAACCAATGTGCTAGATGAAATGGTGATGGGACGGGGCAGCACTGGGCAGGGTTGGTCTGGAACCTATTGCCCCAACGTCAAGTAGTCAGTCCTCCTCGGTGCCAAACAGTCACCTGAGGTTCCCGTTAGACTCTACTTGCCTTCCTCCGACATGACAAGGGGCAAAAGAGGTCTCGTCTAGGCCTTCCGAACTTGAAAATGGAAGCTCTGATGATGTAGAGGTCGATCTTCACCAGCAACGAATCAACGCTGCCGGCACTGACCAACGGTCAGCAAACTAGGGTTTCAGACAAAAATTGAACAATTTATCTGTAGAAAAATTCATAAATAAGAAAAAATAGCTCGAAGAGCAACTCAACCGAAACGTGCAGTAAAAATCGGAAGATGGCCACCAGGGGTGGCGGATAGGGAGATGGTCATCATTGGATGGGTGCAGTATGACCCAGTCTCCAGTGATTGGTTAATGGGAGAAAAGCAGTTTGAAAGCTTTTAATGCAAGACTGCTTTCTTTTTTACCGAGGATTCCTGGCCTGACGACGGGGAATATTCATGAGCATGTGAATCCATGCCAGACCGCCATGCTGGAAAATGCACTTCTTAATGGAGTTGAGAAGGGGGATAGCCTGGCTAACTGGAATTTTTTCTTTGAGGACGTCTTACAAAAAGTCGGACTTTTTTAAGTGACAATTTTAAAATGATCTGCTGCCTTACTGAGAATGTTATTGAAGAGCAGCTAGTCATCAATAGTAGAATGCTCTCTGGGCCGTGTAACAGGAGGGCTGTCCCAAAAAATATTATCGGGCTCTGCCTGATGAGTAGGGGTAGTGGGCCAGTTCCCCTGGTCATCGGTATGGAGCCATGCTTCTGGATTCTGAGAAATAGGGTACTGGGAACCATCATCATGATCTGAAACATAGAAAACGTCCTCTCCGTGATCATATTGATCATCCTGAAAAACATCTTCAGAGGGATCAGGAAGTTCCAAGCCAGGATAGGAACCAAAGGAGACTTACAAGAGCTAGGGCCCTCCTCGAAGGGATGAGACCTTTTAACAATCTTATCAAATTTATCTGAAAAACAATACATTCAGAGACCTTGCCCATTCACTCCTCAAACCGGTCCCTAGTCCAGGAGCGAGTAGCTTGGGTTTCTAGAAGAGGAGAAGCTAATTCTACCTAAACAGGGCCTTCGGGCCCTTGTAAGGTCTGTGATAGTGGAAAGGGGGCTGGTGTATAGCCTATGGGCAGAGAAGAGGATGGCTGGGGGACAAAGCCACGTGAAATGGCCTTGGTGTGCTTTTCCTTTAATTTAGGGCAAGTCTTTCAATGTGTCTTTCGCCGTGTCAGAAACGGACATCGAAACTTGAGGGGAGGAATCCTGGGTAGCGGAAGACTTGGTTCTATGCCCACCCACGACAACGAAAGAGCAGCAGGCTCTGAACACTGAGGTTCACCAATCCCTGTCGAAATTTTGACGGGCCTGCAGGTGCCAGGGGCCTTTTTGATGGAACCGTTGAAGGAGGCTGCAGGGCTGTGTATTGTGTGTTTAGCCTTTGTGTGAGAATGTGTGCCCTTGTCAGCAGTGGGTATTCTCCCCGTAGCAGCGCATTGAGCATGCCTAGTGGGGCTGGGAACCAGCACGCGCGAGTCGGGTGACACGATGACAATGTTTTTGGCCTCAAAATCAGAGCCATGGATGCTAGAGGAATCCTCGTCTGAGGAGACTGTGCCGGCAGGAGAATGGAACTCGGCCCGCATGGCATAGGCCGCCCACTGCTTTGTGCGCCTTTAAGCGTTGTAAACAGGCTTTGCAATGGCGCTCGCCATGGTCATGAGGTAAACCATTATTACACTGCTTACGAGTGTCCTTCCATGTAAACTGACGATTACAGAAAGAGCAACATTTAAATGTAGTTTCCTCCATTATTAAGTGGGAGGGAAAAGAGCAGCCAGACAAGGGAAAGAAGATGAGGCAAAGGAAATAAAAGGCCTTCGCTAAAGGGAAATGTTAAGAATAAGGGTCCCCCCACTCTCTCTACTGTAAAGGCCGAAGCCTGAGGTGAAGGATAGCGCAGCTGTCGAAATTCAATCGAAGGATCACAGGGTGGCCAAAAGGGAACAGTCAAGCAATCTGGGCTGACTTTGATGCGCGACCGATCATGTATACACTACGCGTCATGGTAGGGATAGTGTTAGAGACACGCCCAAGTCAAGGTCCCTTTTCGATCTTCGAAAAAAAAGTTGCAATACTCTGCGATTACCACTAGATTTTAAGCTATTGCACAGCAGGTGATTCTAAGCAGATTTATAAGCATCAGGAACTATATTGCGAAGGCTTTACCTAAAACTGTTTTTGGATTGGAAGCAATACTCTGGTTTCGAGTGGAATTAGGAGGAGGCTGTAGAGGTTCTCCTATGGAGAAACGTTTTGCAATTACCTAATTGCGTTCTGAAATCGGTGATTAGATTTGAACTGGGCTTCACATCCACGAAGGCGAGTTTATCATAGAGTGCCCTGCTTACATATAGAAAAATTCTGTCTTCCCCCTAAGGATTCATTGATTTAGATCCTTTTAAGTAAAAGAATGAATTCCGTAATTGCTGGTGTAGTAAGTGTGAAGTATTAAGATCCATTTAATGTAATTATGATGTACTAATACAGTCTCCTGATAAAGCTAAATTAAAAGTATGAGTAGCTGACTGGATATCTGTGCGTGATATAATCGCAAAACACACATTATACCAGGACTTATTGTTGAATCACAGAAAATGGTTTTGTAAGCCGTACATTTTAAAGGATTCCCAAATATGAATTGGCGCCAAGACGTATGTGCACAAGGATGATGCATTTATTATTAATCAGGGAAATCCTTATAAGACAAATATGCCTACACGACTGCAGAATGTAGATTTGGTGAACAGTCTGGTTCACTGGAGAGCCGGACACATATTACGCCAGTGTATTGCATTGGGGTAGCAGAGACAGCTATTGTTTGAAAGGACTCTCAGTGAGTTGAGACTATGAGGATGTTCGATGGAGAAGGATTTTTGGGGGATTTCAACCTCCATGATTTTGGCTACCTTGAGATTTTTAAAACAACTGGATTTGTTATAATTAGTAAATGTACAAAAGGAGGCTGTAAATATTAAAATATTCATTTTAAAAATTTTAGGAAAGGATGAATTATATGAAATGTTTAGGGGATGAATATGCTTTTCGTTCCTATTATGATTTTATCTAGTGAATGTATAAAAGAATTGAGCTTGAATGGTTGTATCAAAGGGTTTAAAACATATTGTAATATATATGTCTATTCTTAGAGTATGATGATTTTTATGAATTTTCTGTACGTCTTGCTTTCCTATTTGTATGCTATATAGTTAAAGGTTGTTTTTCCAACCCTCTCACAATAATACAAGTAAAAAGTAGAACCTTATTGTTATGCATCATGACAAAAGGTTTATAAACAGAGTGCTTGAGTTCATTTGCTATCCTGAAGGAAGTGATGGCAATGAGGAAAGACACTTTTCTAATGAGTTTCTTCAAAGAAGCTATGTGCATATTCTCAAAAGGGGTACAATAAAAATATGTTGGACTGTATATAGATCTCAGCCTTGTGATGGTACACCAAAGGACAATATGACATGCATTACTTACCGTAAAAGCATTTCTGATGATTGTATCTGCTTAGATTCACATGCTGTGCATATGGACCGACATCCAGTGGTAACCGCGGAGTATTGCATCTCGTCTTTCGGGGACCGAAAGGGAACGTCGGCATAGGCGTGCCTGAAACACTATCCCTATCGTGACGTGTGTAGTACCCAAAATCCCTCACGCGCCGAGGTCCCTCCGATTGTATTTTTTCTGCCATGAGGGAGCCCAAGGCTATAGTGAGTGAGTACATAAAGAGAGAAAATAGTAAGAAGTCTATGTTCCTTCCACCCCGAGCGGGGAGGCAGGGATGGCGCATGTGAATCTAAGCAGATACAATCATCAGAAATGCTTTTACAGTAAGTAATGCATGTCTTCTGATGCTTGTTAATCTGCTTAGAATGACATGCTGTGCATAGACTAGCGAGCAGTACCCGGAGTTGGAGGTAGGTTGTGAGAAGGAACAGTAGAAAAAAGATGTCTTAGTACTGCTTGTACCACCTGAGAATCAGACCTAGAATGAGTGTCTAGGCAATAGTGTTTTGTAAAGGTGTGTACAGAACTCCAGGTTGCCGCTTTGCAAATGGACTCTAGGGGAACATTTGCAATGAATGCTATGGATGCCCCAGTGCCTCGAGTAGAATGTGCTCTAGGCTTGAAGGGCAGTTCTCTCTTTGCAAGAGTGTAACATACTGTGATGCATTTGACAACCCACCTTGATATTGCCGATTTAGAGACCGGGTCCCCTTCTCTACCAACTGCCACTGAAACAAAGAATTGTTTAGTTTTCCTCAGTAGTTTAGTTCTATCCATGTAGAACATGACTGCCATGCGCACATCTAGTGTGTGAAGGCTTCTTTCGGCCATGTTAGTAGGTCTCTGGAAGAACGTGGGTAGTTCGATTGACTGGTTCACATGGAACTTCGAAATAAATTTTGGCGCAAATCTGGGATGCGTGCGCAGAACTACCTTATCTTTGTGGACTGTAACAAAGGGGTCCAAAACCGAGAGGGCCTGTAGTTCGCTAACACTTCTGATAGAAGTGATAGCTACTAGAAAGGCTGTCTTGTAAGTCAGATCTTTCAGACTAGCTTTATGCATAGGCTCAAAAGTGGGTCCCATGAGCCTAGTTAAAACCACATTTAGATCCCACCCAGGGGCTGGGTGAGTGATGGGGGGATACATTCTTTTAACCCCTTACATAAAGGCTTTAATCACAGGTACTTTCCACCACGACACCTTCTGCTGTGACGTGGTGTAGGCTGACAACGCCGCTAGGTGAACCTTTAAGGAATTGAAGACTAACCCAGAGTCCAACAGATGGGTTAGATATAACACAAAGTGTGAAGGCGAGCAATCGGTGGGATTGACGCCTTTGGAACTGCTCCAGATGACAAAACGTTTCCATTTGCTGGCATAGCAATAACGTGCGTTAGGCTTTCTTGCCTCCCTCAGTATGTCCATGCATCTTTGAGGGAGTTGCAGATGTCCAAACTCTGACCTCAGGAACCAGGCTGCTAAGTTCAGAGTTTGTGGGCATGGGTGCAGAGTCTCCCCCCTGTCCTGAGACATGTTGTACGGGCAGGGCAGCTTGACTGGTGGGGAGAGGGACATTTCCATCAGGTGCGCGAACCAAGGTTGGCAGGCCCACATGGGAGCCACCAGAATCATGGTGACTGGTTCCTGGTGCATCTTGTGTACTATCTTGTTCAGAAGGGGAGTCGGGGGGGGGGAAAAGCGTAGACAAATTTCCCCGACCAAGTTATCCAGAGACCGTTCCCCTTGAATCGGTTCTGGGGGTACCTGGAGGCGTAATCTTGGCATTGGGCGTTCTCCTGAGTAGCGAACAGGTCGATCTCTGGAAACCCCCATTCTGCGAAGACATTGGATACAATGTCTTCATGCAGTCACCATTCGTATTCTTCTGGCAGAGGAGAATTTCTGCTGAGTAAGTCTGCCAGAAGATTGAGTTCCCCTGGAACATGTTGGGATATCAGGAACATCTTGTGTTTGAGAGCCCATATCCAGATGTTTTGGGACAGCTTGGATAGCCCTGGAGAGTGAGTGCCCCCCTGTTTGTTCAGGTAAAACATTGCCGTTGTGCTGTCGGTTAGGACCAGCACTGTCCTCCCTTGCAGTTGCTCCTGAAAGGCTATCAATGCTTTGAACACTGCTAGTAGCTCCAGTAGGTTTATATGGTTGGACGCTACCTGAGGGGACCACACTCCGTGCGCTGTCTGTTGAAGCAGGTGAGCCCTCCACCCCGTGAGAGATGCGTCTGTCGTGAGAGTGGCTTCCACTGCAGGGGTGGTGAAGGTTTTCCCCTTCAAGAGGTTCTCCCTCGACCACCACTGCAGAGAGAGAACGAGGGCTGGCGAGACAACTAACAGATCTTCCCATTGTCCGCTGGCCTGATACCTCTAGCTGTTGAGCCACTCTTGCATGGGACGCATCTGCAGCCGCGCGTGGGGAACCAAGTATATGCATGACGCCATCATTCCTAGCAAATGCATAGCTTTGCGTACCGTCACCTCTCGACTGGCTACATACTGAGGAACCTGAGAGAGCATGTTCTGAACCCTCTCGCTGAAAGGGAAGACTAGACCGTCTTCTGTACGAATTAGAGCCCCCAGGAACTGTTTTACTTGGCTGGGGACTAAGCTTCGTTGATAGAAAAGCCCAGACTGAACAGCAGGTCTACTGTTTTTTGGGTGTTCGAAAAACAAACGTCGAACGAGTCCCCTGTGATGAGCCAATCATCGAGGTAAGGGTAAACTGGAACTGAAAGTCTGCACAGGTGTGCCGCTGCCACTGCCAAGACCTTGGTAAACACCCTTGGCGCCAAGGTTATGCCGAAGGGGAGTACCTTGAACTGGTAGTGTTTGTCCTGAATCACGAATTTTCTGTGCGCTGGCAGCATTGAAATATGAAAGTATGCATCTTTCATATCCAATGTTGTCATGAAGACCCCTAGTTTTAGCAATGGGATCACCTCTTGCAGTGATACACTGCAAAACTTCTGGGGCTTTATGAACTTGTTCGCTGGGCGCAGGTCCACAACAGGACTCATGGTGAGATCCTTTTTGGGTACAAGGAAGTACACTGAATAGATACCCTCGTTTACCTGAAGAATCGGGACGGCTTCTAATGCGTCCTTTACCAGCAGCGCTTCCACCTCTTGGATCAGGATTTGCAGATGTTCCGGTGAAAGGCGCTGATGTTTCGGCGGTCTGAACTGTCGAGGTCGGGCGAATTCCACGCAGTAACCGTGGGCGAACGTCTTTAAGACCCACTGGTCTGAAGTTATCCCCTCCCATGCCTTGAGGATGGATGTTAATCGCCCCCTGACTGGGGAGACATGGGAGGGGACCTGGACTTGGTGGTCATTTCTGACCCGAAGTTGACGCTACTCTGGAATTGGAGCCTCTGCCTCTATTCTTTCCGCGCTTCTGACCCCTCTGGGGGTAGTAAGTGGGGCTTTCAGCAGTTTGGCTTGAGTTGAAGTTGCCCGTGCCAAAGTTGTTTTGAGCGGCGCAGGCTTTTCCTCGAAAGGACCACCGAGAATTACTGATCCTCTGTGAAGAGGGTTTCTGGGAAATCTGGTGCAGCGACTTAATAGTCGCGTGCTCCTTCTTGGCTGTCTCCAACGCATTGTCTACCGCCTTCCTAAGAGGTTGGCCTCTTCAATGGGTTTGTTGATAATGGATGCCTGGGTCTCAGGCTTGAAGCCCGACGTGTGCAGCCACGCGTGCCCCTTTAGGAGAGTATGCTGTGCGAGAGACCTGCCTGCTGTCTCTGCGGTGTCCAGGGTATTCTTTACCACATTCTGATTGGCAAGTTTGCCCTCCGAGACAATGGCGAGAAGCTTGGCTCTGGTTGGTTACGGAACCTCTTGAAGGCCTTCTTGAAGTACGTTCCATTGGGCGTCGACCTAGCTTGCTAGTAACGTTGTGTTATTGGCAATCCGGATGGTATAGGCCGCCGCCGACGTAACCCGTTGGCCTAAGGCATACAACCTTTTGGACTCCTTGTCCGGGGGTGACTCTCCCGTGGCAAGGGGAACCCCTGCTCTCTTGCGAGTGTTGGTCACCACCAGCGAGTCTGGGATTGCGTGTCCTTTGATTAAAAGCGGGTCGGTGGGGGAGGGTCAGAAAAGTTTTTCGACCCTTGGGTTCACAGCCCTAGTCTGAGCGGGTGTGAGGAAGGAAGGGGCCAGCCGTCTCTTTACAGAGCTCAAGAGAGGGATACACTGGCTTGCCGGAGGCTTTTCATTAATATTGTCCTCCGCAAAATCTTGTTCGGGCAAGGCTTCAAGCGTGGCAATTTTAGAGAATTCCGCTGCTTTTTTCAACATGCTGTTGAAAGCCATTTGATCATACACCGGGGAAGCTTGTCGAATCGGGGTGGATGGGGGAGAATCGAGGCAAACGATATCACAGTTGTGATCGTCCTGCTGGGTGTCCTCCCAGTTGTCCGTTGCTCCTTGATCTTCCCCATAGTTGTCCAGAAAAGAGGACTCTTCTTCTGTATAGATGTCTCTATACTTGTCCATCTGGACATCTTGATAGCCAACTTGGTGTTGGACATCTAGGTGTTGGACATCTTGTGTTTGAGGGTTCGGCTTTACCCGAGCTTTTCGGCAGAGGTTGATCAGAAACCCTGAAAAATTGCTCCAGCCGATCCATACACCCCTCGAATTGCTCCGTGGTCCACTTGGATGACCCAAATGGACCTAGCTGAGAAGGAACCATGTTCTCCACCCTAAGGCGTTGAGGGGATCTCCTCAGGGTGCTTGAGAGGGGTACCGGGCTTTCTTCTTAAGAGTCTTCGGGATCGTCTTCCAAATCTGTGGAAAACTTTTCGGCGGATTGGCCCATAACTGTGGGCAGAACCGGGACGAGGCCCACTGCCGTAACAATCTTATTGATGCTCTTACGTATCATCACCGAATCTTTGGGAGACAACGCCTCTGATGATGTGTCGGCAGTGGAGAAGTCTTCCGCGGCTCAAGAAGGGCCAGCGGATGGCTTCTTGGGTAGAGGCCTACTTGTAGTTTTCGGGCCTGTACGGGCCTTGGAAACCATTGAAGTTTCTTGTACGGAAACTTCGGCGCGTGTAATTTGGGGAGTAGCGCCCTTGTTATGTTTGCTATGCCCAGTCATGCGCTGCTGCGGATGCGGGGAAGGCTTCGGATCAGACCGATCCGTGGGCACCGCAGAAGTTTCCGGCGGACTCGTTGGCGCTTTCGCCTTCTTCGATGAAGACGTCGAGGAGGGCGCTTGGATTGTGTGCTTTGTGCAGTGCGATTGTACGCCCCCGTCACCGGGTGTCGTCCCTGTAGCAAAACTGGAGTCGTGCCTGGAAGGGTCGGGGACGGGCTTGGCGGCCCTAGAATAGTCCGGCTCAAGGACTATAACGTCCGCGTTGGACGTTTGGTCATCCGATGTGCCCCTTGTCACTTTCAGCTGGTGTCGTGGCAGGGGAGGGAGGCTCCATCCGTGACATTCCGCATGCGGCCCACCGCTTCAACCGGCGCTCCTTAAGGGTTTTAGGTTTAAGGAGTTTACACGCCGAACAACGCTTTTCGTCGTGCTCTAGGGGGAGACGAGCGTTACACGGCGTGTGCTCGTCTTTCCACGGATATCTGACCCTACACACAGGGCAGAATCTAAATGGAGTCCTTTCCATAGCAGAAGGGAAGGCTGACCAGACCAAAAAGGAAAGCAGTGGAAAAGAGGAAAGACATAACAGTATGGCAAACCCCGAGCCCACTCTCCCGACTGTGTAGGCCGGCCAGACGGCCCGACCACGTGGAAATCCGAACGCCAGATCTTAGGCGCCGGAGCCCATAGCTGTAGACGATTAATCCATAGTCTTCGTCGAAGACGTTCTTGATAGGACTTAACGGGGAATAAAACCGACAATTCGGTAAGATAAACAATGTCTCATGAAAAGCTCCGCTATAGGGCGACCAGTTATCTGGGCGGAAAAAAACAATCTGAGGGACCACGGCGCTTGAGGGATTTGGGTACTACACACGTCGCGATAGGGATAGTGTTTCAGACACGACTATGCCGACGTCCTCTTTCGGTCCCCGAAAGACATAATGCAAAACTCCGCGGTTACCACTGGATGTCGGACCATATGCACAGCATGTGATTCTAAGCAGATTAACAAGCATCAGAAATGTGCTTTACCCCTTGAATGAACACTTTGATCACTAGTATTGTCCACAACATTTTCTTTTGCGAGGTTGTATATAATGATAGGACTGCTAAATGTACCTTGAGTGAACTATGCACTAGCACTGACTCCAAGAGGAATAGGTGGTCGGTTAGGATGCGCTGATTAACATGCTACTGGATTGAACCATCTGTCCTTACACCAAACCCTTTCCATTTATTGAAATGTAAGGAACAACTTAGGGCCCCCAGAAGCTCAATGTCTCCAGAGCACTGGTACTCTCCAGGTTGGACTACTGCAACAGTCTCTTCCTTAATCTACCTTCTTCTATCCACCCCCTCACTCTAATCCAGAATAGGGCTTCAAGACTTATCCTTGGCTTTAAGGCCAAGGGACTGTATCTCTCTAGCCCTAAAAGCTCTCCTCTGCTTCCTGGTTGCTGCAAGGATCAAAATTAAATCCCTCTGCATCATCAATGTATGGGGCCGGGTACCACAGTATCTGCAACTCGCTCTCTTCAAATACTCTTCTTCCAGATCCCTCCGATCCTCCAGTTCCAACACTCTGCTTGTCAAGCGCTTCGCTAAGCAGAGTGGCTCTTGGCTGTCCTCAGCTAGTTCTCTCCTCTTGAACAGTCTTCCCCTTTCTCTCAGTCTGCAGCCCGATCTCCACAAGTTCCGCAAACACCTCAAGACTCTCCTCATCTCCTCCTCCTTCCCTATCTCCCTCCCGTCCTAAACCCCACAGTAGCTGCGATTGGTGACCTGGATCCTTATGTGTCCTTCTGGGTCGTGGCCTTCTGCGCGATTGCATGCAGCATCCGCCCTCCCCCCTGCATTTGGCCTGTGCTGCTGCACAGGCCTGCACTTATTGTATGGGCTGGTGACCTTTCTTCCTCTAGTGGTCAATGCCCAGCACTTCCTGCAGCTTTCGCAACCGGCAATTGCACCCCTACCCCCCTTACCCTGTCTGTTCTCTCGCTGCACTTCGCACTTTCAAAATGTTCACAAGGCCTAGTAGGACCATTTTTTTCTGTATTTAGCATATTCCATTGTCCTGATGTTTCCCTTGTTCCCTTTCCTTTGCTCTGTGGGCGCTTTGAAACACAATGTTTTGATGTATAAGTGCCTTACAAATGCCCAATAAATAAGTTACATAACTATATCTCCTTTTCTCCAGCACGGATATCTTCCATGGATTCACATGCTTATGAATATTCCCGTCTTCAAGCTGGAAATCCTCAGTGATATTAAAGCAGTTTACCTTTAAACTTTTAAACTGCTTGTCACTTTAGTGCTCCATCACAGTCACTTTGGTTCATACTGGCCAGGCCAATCAGGCAGGTCCCCTTAGCTTCACCCCTGGTGGCCATCCTCAGATATGGCAGTGCACTTAATGTGGCAGAATGAGCCAAAACAAAGAGCCAGAGAGGGGTAAGGGGGAGGGTTGCATGTGAATCCATTACAGCTGCCAATGCTGGAAAACACAAGTTACATGTAAGTAACTAGTTCCTTCTACACCATTGGGTCGGCCATGAATTTACATGCTTATGAATAGATTTTACAGCAGTATATATACGTAACCAAAACCATGGAAGCATAGCTCAACAGAAGCCACAAAGCTCACAGCTGGAATACTCACCTCATGCGAACAGGTTGCGAAGCACTGCTTAGCCGACATGGGACTCCTCCCCGCATTGCCTATCGACACAGTAGAACCTTGTGAAGGTGTGATTAGACCGTCAAGTGGCCGCCCCGCAGAGGTCGAGCAGGGAACACCAAACTGGAACACCCTAGTAGAGGCCACAGCTCTCGAGCGCTCTTGGGCTTCCTGGCAGGGGCCTGTTGGCCAGCTGGTGGCTGAAGGAAATGCATGCTGGCAGCTACCTCGTAATGGAAGACTTAGACAGGGCTGAAAGCAACAAATAGTGGAGACGGCTTTCGTAACTCCCTTGAATGAGCCACATAGAACTGGACGGCTCGGGGAACATCTACAAAGTGTAGGAATTGATCCAGCGGAGATGGAGAGCCAAACAACACTGACAATAACAGGGGTTAATTAAGGTGGAAATCACCTTTGGCATGAAGGAAGGGGTTGAACACAACCACCTTGGACTGCTGTTAACTCTAAAGAGGTTTGCAGGAGAGGGCTTGCAGTTTGCCTACCAGTCTGGCTGAAGTAATGGTAACAAGGAACACCGTGTTCCAGGAGAGGAACTTCAGGGAGACTGTGTAGAGGCTCCAAATGAGGGCCTATTAGCTTTGAGAGGACCACATTGAGTTCCCAACATAGAGCAGGAACATAGTGACACAGTGTTGTCTTTAAGACTTCCCACTGACTCCATTTTTCTGGGGCTGACTACTGTCCCCCAGAAATAGGTAAAGTTGCCATTAACTTTATATAGTCACTTTAGACCACAGACCCAGTAAACCCTATCTTCCATGGAGTACTGGAAAGGGTTAATTCCTACTCCTTTTTGTCTGCACCTCTTGGAGCTTTGTTTCGCTCCCTTAACACTAAGATTTGGCTGGTGGCAGTGGTACCTACTCCATCTTTTCCACCGCGATTATAGTATATGAGCGTGGTACAGTTTTAGGCTATTGTATAAAGTCCTTCTTGTGTTTTACTTTGCACGGCAAAACAGGTTTGCCTTCTTTGTTCGCCGACCTTTGGCAGGCTTCTGCCCAGAAGCCCTCCTTTGGCGTCTGGGTGTCTAGGTGGGCTGAATGTGAGGGAGGGGTTTAGCCACCCCCTGCAAAGGGTCTCCTTGGAGACCCAAGTCGTACTTTGTATTGATTGGCTGAGGTGGTTGTCCGGGCCGGACAACCCCCCTGCTGAGTGATTGACAAACAGGCTGAGTGAATGGGGGATTTTGGCATAAAAGGCAGGACTCTTGGTCTAGAAGTCAGAGTCGCCACTGGAACTGCAAATAACCAAAGAGAAGCAGAGAAGAAGACGGCTGCTTCAACTCCTGAGTCCCGGTGAAGCCCTGCAGCAGTCCTGAGTTATCTACCGTTCAACGACAAGAGAAGATCCAGTCCGGAGTCTTCTTCTCTTGAGCCTGGTGGGATCAACCAGCTTACCTTACACAGCCAGGGGATCCTCTTCTTGGTCGAAATCGCTGCACACAGCTGTAGTGGTCCGGATAGCCATCTGAAGAGCCTCTCCTGTTTTAAAGGAGCGTACCTTTTTATTCACTGTCGCTTCGCTGCAGCTGGCCTCATACCTGGCTAGTGCAGATTGCTCCAGATGTCGTCCTTGTCCCCACGACAAACTCCAGGAACCGTGAGTCTGCAGGAACTATCGGGAACATCTGCCGTAGCACCAGTTTTTCTTCAAACAAATAAGGTACTGTGTCCAACTTCGAGGAATTGGGGTGAACCCTTTTTCCCTCACCAAAGGCCTGTCCTTACCTTCCTTCCCTCTTATAACTTTTGCTTCCCTTTTGACAATATCCAAGTACTCCTGGCAATCTCGAATCGTGAACTGTTCTAACCTTGTGATCCTCGACAACAGGATCCCTGTCCCATTTGACACTGGCGCAGGTCTATTGACTTTTATCTACGTTTTAGAAAGTATCCTCTAATTCTATCTGCTTGACAAAAGTATAGCCTATGATTTTTATCCCCTATTCTCTTGTGTTAATTAATGTGCTAAGTGTGTTTGACTTCGGTAAGATTTCTTCTTGCGGGTACGCCTTTCTTTAGTAAGACCGAACTGTCAGTGTCAAAAAGTGATTGCGTATTAACCCACGGTAACGTCTTTTGTTTCACAACACCGGTCAGTCAAATCCAATGTACTTACCTTGAATTGAACTGCACAAGGGGAATTGGATGTGTGTAGTATATTTGAAGTGTGGTTTAATTTAATAGAAGAACAAGTTACTTCTTACCTGGTAACGTTCTTTCGATGGGATGTTCCACCGACGTATTCCTTATCTTGATAGATTTACTTCCAGCTTGCTGGCCTCGGAACATTTTTTCAGTAGAGGGCGCTGCATGTCGATGTCCCTCGAGTTGGTGTCCCTCGACAGCCTCCGTCTCGGCGCCAACGTCATCATGCGTATAAATAGACTTGTGCAGCGTCCGTTGCTCAGTTCCGTTTTGAAGCTTAAAAGTAGCTGTGCATGAATTGGTTATTGAGCTTGAAGGAGGGTAAGCTGCAACCACAAGGGAAGTTTTACTGAGGGGATGGATGGGAGGGGCGATAAGGAATACGTCGGAGGAACATCCCATCAAAAGAACGTTACCAGGTAAGAAGTAACTTGTTCTTCGAAGGGATTGTGTCCTCTGACGTATTCCTCATCTTGATAGACATCCATAGCAGTGGTGTGTAAACGGAGGTGGGAGTAAAATTGTCATATTCCCCTTGAAGAGTGAACAAAGTGTAACACAGCTTTGCCAAATCTAGTCTCATGGCTAGAGGAGGAATCCAGATTGTAGAATTTTGTAAAGGTATGTGCGGACGACCATGTGGCAGCCACACATATGTCTCGAATCGGTACCCCTCTTTGGAGGGCCGAAGAGGCTGCGATACCCCTAGTTGAATGAGCCCTAAGATTTTGAGGGGGCTCTTTCCCTGCCAGTTTAAGATTCTAGAATGGCTAAAATAATCCATCTGGAAATGGTCTGTTTTGTGATTGGCAATCCTAATTTGTACCCTGTGTAACCTATAAACAGTTGGTCTGCTTGCCTAATCCTAGCAAGTCTGCTGATATAAAAACTCAAGGCTCGCCTTGGATCTAGCCTATGTAGCCTCTCTTCCTCTTTCCCTGGATGGGGAGGAGGATAGAATGAGGGTAAGGTTATCTTCTGAGTGATGTGGAATTCAGAAACCACCTTTGTGAGGAAATTAGGCTTCACTTGCAGGAAAACTTGGTCTTTGAGAAAAATTGTATGAGGGGGTTTACAAGATAGGGCTTGTAATTCGCTCACCCTCCTGGCAGATGTCAAAGCCACTAATAAGACAGTTTTAAGGGTGAGAAATCTTAATGAACAAGAGTGGAGTGGTTCAAAAGGAGTACCCATCAGGAAATTTAAGACTAAATGTAAGTCCCATAAGAGAACTTGGAACGGTCTCAGGGGATAGACGTTAGTTAACCCCTTCAGAAATTGTATTCCTAAGGGTAATTTGAAATATGGCTCCTCTGCAGTGCGCCTGAAAATAGATAGCACTGCGAGGTAGCCCTTGATCGTACCAACTTGAAGACCTGAATTCGCCAAATAGAGTAGAAAGCATAACACCATTGGTGTACCACATGAAAAGGGTTCAATATTCTTTTCTCTACACCAGCTGCAAAATTTGATCCAACGGCAGCGGTATAAAGTCTTTGTTGCTGGCCTTCTGGCTGAAAGCAACACCTCCATGACATCATCTGGGAGGTCCCAATCCTTGTATCTCAACCTTTCAGAAACCAAGCGTGAAGGTTGAGGGTTCTGATGTCTGGATGGAGAACCTGACCTCCCTTCTGTGAGAGAAGATCCTCCCTGTGTGGAAGACAAATCGGAGGGCAGATGGACATGTCCAGAAGGTCCGGGTATCACGTTCTCCTGGCCCAGTCTGGGGCAATTAGGATCATAGTCTTCTGGAATCTTCTCAACCTCCTGATTATCTGAGGAATGACAGGGACTGGAGGAAACGCGTACAGAAGTGGAAACTCCCAGTCCACCTCGAACGCGTCCCCTTGAGCTCGGCTCGGGGGAAATTCCCTTGAACAAAACTGATCGCACTTCCTGTTGATACTGTTGGCGAACAGATCCACTTGAGGGGTTCCCCAAAGGGTGAAGATCTCTTGAAGGACTTCCTGAGCTATCTCCCACTCGTGAGAGACTGTGCTCTGCCTGCTCAGAGCATCCGCTGTCCAGTTCTTCTCTCCGGCTAAGTGAACTGCCGATAGAGATTCCTTCTTGAATTGCCCAAAACCAGAGCTGCATCGCCTTTCTGCACAGTGGCAGTGATCCTACGCCTCCTCTTTTGTTGAGGTAGTACATTGCCACTATACTGTCCGTCATTATTAGGACATTTTTCCGTTGTACAGATGGCAGAAAAGCCTTCAGCGCTAGTCTGATAGCCCTCAGCTCCAACAGGTTGATATGTAGTCTGGACTCCGATGGAGACCAACAACCTCTGATGGTCAAGTCGTTGGCATGGGCTCCCCAACCTGTGAGTGAGGCATCCGTGACAACTTATCTCCGGCCATGGTTGCCAAAACAGTTTTTTCAAAATGTTCTCCCGACAGGCCCACCACTGAAGGTCTCGAGCCACTTTGTCCGGAACCTGAAGGAGATCTGTCATTTTTCCTGAGAATTGTGACCACTGAGTCCTCAGTGCCCACTGGAGGGATCTCATTCTCAGGCAAGCCTCTGGCACTAGGAAAATGCAGGATGCCATGAGGCATATTAACCTCAAAAAGTCGAAGGCTGGGAGATGTTGGGCATGTTGGAACTTGGTAACCATCTGTAGAATATCTTGAGGCCTCACCTTTGGTGGCGAGGCTTTTCCCAGGGAAGTGTCCAGGATCGCACCGATGAACTGGAGTCTCTGCGATGGTATCATTTGTGACTTCTTTAAATTGAGGGAGAAGCCCAGTTTGTGAAGGAAGTCGCAGACATAATCTAGTTGGATCTAAGCTTTTTCCGAAGATACTGCTCTGATCAACCAATCGTCTAGGTTGGGGTAGACGTGCATCCCTTCCCTCCTTAGACTTGCAGCCACTACCGACATTAACTTGGTGAAGACCCTCGGGGCGGAGGTCAGCCCAAATGGCAGCACTCGAAATTGATAGTGAGAGTTGCCAATTGCGAACCTCAGGTATTTCCTGTGTTTGAGATGGATAGGCACATGGAAATAAGCGTCCTGAAGGTCCAGAGATACCAACCAGTCCTGGAACTGAAGGGCCTGGAGGATCTGAGAAAGAGTGACCATCTTGAATTTGTCTTTTATGAGGAATTTGTTCAATTCTCGCAAGTCCAAGATGGGTCTCAGTCCTCCGTCTTTCTTTGGAATGAGAAAGTAAGGGGAGTACCAGCCCTTGTTCCTCTCCGCTACAGGTACCGGTTCTATGGCACCTTTCTCTAGCAGGTCCAAAATTTCCTGCAAGAGGAGCGGATCTGGAGCTTTCTGAGAGCTGATCCCCGGTGGATGACTCTGAGGTATACGTAGGAAAGGCAGGCAGTAACCTTGGGCAACTGTTTCCAATGCCCAAGCATCTGACGTGATAGCCTGCCATACCGCCAGATGTTGAGTCAACCTGCCTCCTACAGGTGTCCTGTGAGGGAAGTCCTCAGAGTGGTTTTGGGGAGGCTGATGCAGATGCCGATGGTAAAGAGGCACCTGCTGTTGCTGCGGCTTTTGAATATCTACCCCGTCCACCTCGGGTAGTTCTTCTTTGTCCCCTTTGAGCCGGTCGTCCTCTACCTCTTCCGAATGCGGAGTAGAAGCGAAAGGACTTGCCCCTCGCAGAGGTTCCTGTGGGACGAAAGGGAGTCTGACGGATTGCAGCTCCTAGGGATTTTGCTGCTGCTTTTGAAGTTTGCAGTTTCTCTAAACTGTCATCCGCCTTTTTCCCGAACAAAGAAGAGCCATCGAATGGCATGTTCAAGAGCCTGGCTTGCACATCTGGGGCAAAACCAGACTTTCTCAACCAAGCGAATCTCCGGGTTGATGTACTTGCCGCCATTGCTCTGCTGATACTGTCAGCCGAATCAATGCCCGTCTGGAGGGATTCACACATAGCGTCTTTACCGTCCTGTATAATATTCAGGAACGCATCCCTTTCTTCTGCCTCCGGGATGCAGTCAGCCGCTGTAGAAGCACACTCCCAAAGTGTATGGCTGAACCTAGCAAGGGTGCAAGTAGCATTAACAGATTTTAACGCCATGCTACATGCTAAAAAGACTTTCTTTGCCATAGCATCATATTTTTTATCGTCCCTGTCCTGTGGGACGGTAGGATAAGCCGTCTTGACATCGGTAGAGGATGCTGCCTGTACCACCAGACTTTCTGGGGATGGGTGTTTAGACAAAAACTCCGGGTCTGTAGAAGATACCCTGTACTTTGTAGACAGTTTTTTATTTACTGCTGGTACGACATCTGGGGTTTCCCAGTTTGTCATGATCTTCCTCTGAAGAGCTTTATGAAAAGGCACCACAGGATCCTCCTGTGGGCCTTTGTCAAGAATATCCGTGAGGTCATCTTGTTGGAAAGATTGTGAAGGTGCAGACCACCCCATGAACTCTGTGATCCTGGCCATTAAGGCTCTATAGGGGGTTTCAGCATGCTCCCCCGGGTCTGGCCTAGCAAACTCCACCTCAGGGGAAGTGTCTAACCCACTTGCCTCATGTAAGGAATCATGAAGATCCTTTAACCTGCGTTCTTCAGAGGAAAATTCCTCTCTAATTGGGGTTACAGGTCCCTGCAACTCAAATGTGTCTTCCTGTTCAGACAATTCACCCTCTTCCAAAATTGAGGACATAGTTCTCAATTGTTCTGAACTCAAAGGGAGTAAATCCCATTTCCAAGGCAGAGGGTGCCGAACTTGTCATTATTGGCCTCGAAAACGTCGATGTCGTCGACGTCGACGGCTTCGAGCGTGGCGTCGAAAACAAAGGCGGAGGCCTCGAAGACCTCGACAGAATTGGAATTCTACTCGACAATCTCGAAGCCATCGACGTCGAGGACCTGGGGATAGTCACTGGGTGTGTCGTAACCGTGACTTTTCTTGGCGTCGACGCCGGTGTCGAAGCTGGCGTCGAGTCGACAGACCCGTGTGTCGAAGGTCCCTTCGACAACAGCGTCGAAGACATCGACCTCGGCGTCAACGGAACCCTCGTCGACGGCGTCGACGGAACCTTCGAGGAAGGTTTGGAGGTCATAGTCCTACTCGAAGGTTCGAGACGCGCTCGAGAGGTTTCCTTCGCCGGGTACTGCGACTCGCGGCGTTTTTGACCTTCGGGTCTTTCGACCAGAGCATAGCTCTCGGCAGTCTTCGAGGGGGTCGAGGCCGCTTTCTCGAAGACGCTCATCATATTTTTGCGGAATTCCTCCCATTCAGCCCGGGAACTATGTTTCGTGGGGCAAGGGATTCTTTTTGGCGAAACAGAGGAAGAGGAAGAGGAAGACAGAGAAGGGGATCTTCGACGTCTCCTCTTCGAGTGCTTCGATCTCGAGGAGTGATGAGACCCACTCCGAGACCTGGAGCGCGAATGGTGACGAGGAGACGAGTGTCTCGACTTCGTCGACGAAGAAGAAGCTTTAAAAGTCTTACCTTTCTCCAGCTTCCCCCTACGCTCCTTCAGGGCCTTAGCTGTCATGGACATACAGTCCTCGCATTCCGAACAATGGTGTTCAGCTCCCAAACACCACAGACAAACTGTGAGGGTCAGTCAACGACATCTTTTTCCCACAATCTCTGCATTTTTTGAAGCCGGATCGAGGAGTTGTCGGTTCCGACGAGGAAGCCTTTGAGTACGGATCGAATGACTCGAGGTAAATAGGATTAATCTGACAAGAACTGAGCAACGGTATTCCGAGGCACTGAGTAAGCGCGGAAAAACGGAACTGAGCAACGGACGCTGCGCGCGGCCTTCATAGGCAGGATGACATCGATACGGCGGCTGTCGCGGGACGTCGACTCGGAGGACGTCGACGCGCAGCGCCCTCTAGAGAGAAAAAATTTCCGAGGCCAGCAGAGCTGGAAGGAGATATCTAAGATGAGGAATACGTCGGAGGACACAATCCCTTCGAAGTCAATGTTCAAAAGTCTTTTGCTCAAGATAATACAGTTCAGTGTAGTTCGCGGTAAAGTTCGTGCCACGGATCCCGGATGAGGTTGGTTGGTATAAAAGTTAGTTCAAAGAGAAGAGAAGGACAAGCCCTCGGATTGGAAAAAGATTTCAAACACTTTCACCGCGGCTGAACGAAACAAACAACCGGATTTGCACAGTACCTTAAAACGGAGAGGGAGCTGTAGCTGAGGCAGGCGTTCCTGGTAGTTCCTGCAGGCTCACGGTTCCTGAAGCGACTGTCGGACTAATCAGAAGTAGGAAGACTGGAGGGTCCTGCACTACCCAGGGATGAAACTAGCAGCAAAGCAACAAATAAAAGGTGCGCTCCTTAAATCCCAAGCAGGGTCTGATCTTCCTGGCTATTCGGCCCACTGTAGCTCTGTACAGCGAATACGACCAGAGGAGATGTCCTGGCTTTCAGTTTGGGCGAACTGGTTGGTCCCACCAGCTCAAGGGAAGAAGTTTCCAGGAGGATCTTCTCTGTCGTCGGATGACATGCATTACTTACCGTAATAGCATTTCTGATGATTGTATCTGCTTAGATTCACATGCTGTGCATATGGTCCGACATCCAGTGGTAACCACGGAGTATCGCATCTTGTCTTTCGGGGACCGAAAGGGGACGTCGGCATAGGCGTGTCTAACACTATCCCTATCGTGACGTGTGTAGTACACAAAATCCCTCACGCGCCGAGGTCCCTCCATTTGTACTTTTTCTGCCATGAGGGAGCCCAAGGCTATAGTGAGTGAGTACATAAAGAGAAAGTAGTAAGATGTCTATGTTCCTTCCACCTCGAGCGGGGAGGTAGGGAGGGCGCATGTGAATCTAAGAAGATACAATCATCAGAAGTGCTATTACGGTAAGTAATGCATGTCTTCTGATGCTTGGTAATCTGCTTTGAATCACATGCTGTGCATAGACTAGCGAGTAGTACCCAGAGTTGGAGGTGGGTTGTGAGAAGGAACAGTAGAGAAAAGATGTCTTAGTACTGCTCGTCCCACCTGAGAATCAGACCTAGAATGAGTGTCTAGGCAATAGTGTTTTGTAAAGGTGTGTACAGAACTCCAGGTTGCTGCTTTGCAAATGGACTCAAGAGAAACATTTGCAATGAATGCTATGGATGCCCCAGTGCCTCGAGTAGAGTGTGCTCTAGGCTTGAAGGGCAGTTCTCTCTTAGCAAGAGAGAAACAGTGTGATGCATTTGACAATCCACCTTGAGATAGCTGATTTAGAGACAGGATCCCCTTCTCTACCAGCTGCCACTGAAACAAAGAATTGTTTAGTCTTCCTTAGTGGTTTAGTTCTTTCCAGGTAAAACATGACTGCCCTGCGCACGTCTAATGTGTGAAGGCTTCTTTCGGCCATGTTAGTAGGGTTCTGGAAGAAAGTGGGTAGTTCGATTGACTGGTTCACATGGAACTTCGAGATGAATTTAGGCGCAAACCTAGGATGTGTGCGCAGAACTACCTTATCTTTGTTGGCTGTAACAAAGGGGTCTAAAACAGAAAGAGGCTGTAGTTCGCTAACCCTTCTGATAGAAGTGATAGCCACTAGGAAGGTCGTCTTATAAATCAGGTCTTTCAGACTTGCTTTATGCATAGGCTCGAAGGGAGCTCCGATGAGCCTGGTCAAAACCACATTCAGATCCCATCCAGGGGCTGGGTGAGAGATGGGAGTATAAATCCCCTTAACCCCTTCCATAAAGGCTTTAATTACTTGTATTTTCCACCACGATACTTTTTGTTGAGATGTGGTGTAGGCTGACAGAGCAGCCAGACGAACCTTTAGGGAATTGAAGACTAACCTAGAGTCCAACAGGTAGGTAAGATACAACACAATTTGTGAGGGTGAGCAATCTATGGGATTGACACCCTTGAAATTGCAGCAGATGACATTACGTTTCTATTTGCTGGCATAGCAATAACGTGTATTAGGTTTTCTCGCTTCCCTGAATATGTCCATGCATCTCTGAGGGAGTTGCAGGTGTCCAAACTCTATGATCTCAAGAGCCAGGCTGCCAAGTTCAGAGTTTGTGGGCATGGGTGTAGGGTCTCCCCCCTGTCCTGAGACAACATGGTGTACGGGCAGGGCAGCTTGTGGGACATTTCCATCAGGTGAGCAAACCAGGGTTGGCGGCCCACATGGGGGCTACCAGTATCATGGTAACTGGTTCCTGGTGCATGTTGTGCACTATCTTGTTGAGAACGGGAGGGGAGGTGGGGTGAGAAGAGTAGACACATTTCCCCGACCAAGTTATCCAGAGATCGTTCCCCTCGGATCGGTTCTCGGGGTACCTGGAGGCGTAGTCTTGGCATTGGGCGTTCTCCTGAGTAGCGAACCGGTCAATCTCTGGGGAACCCCATTCTGCGAAGACATTGCACACAATGTCTTCGTGCAGTCGCCATTCGTATTCTTCTGGCAGAGGAAAATCTCTGCTTAGTACGTCTGCCAGAAGATTGAGTTCCCCTGGAACATGTTGGGACAACAAAAACATTTTGTGTTTGAGAGCCCATATCCAAATGTTTTGGGACAGCTCGTATAGCCCTGAAGAGTGAGTGCCCCCCTGTTTGTTCAGGTAATGCATTGCTGTAGTGCTGTCGGTTAGGATCAGCACTGTTTTCCCTTGTAGTTGCACCTGAAAGGCTTTCAATGCTTTGAACACAGCTAGTAGCTCCAGTAAGTTTATATGGTTGGACGCTACTTGAGGGGACCACACTCTGTGTGCTGTCAAATGAAGCAGGTGAGCCCCCCCCACCCTGTGAGAGATGAGTCTGTCCTGAGAGTGGCTTCTACTGCAGGGGTGGTGAAGGTCTTCCCCTTCAAGAGGTTTTCTCTTGACCACCACTGCAGAGAGAGAACGAGGGCTGGCGAGACAACAGATCTTCCCATTGTCCGCTGGCCTGACACCACTGGCTGTTGAGCCACTCTTGCATGGGACGCATGCGCAGCTGCACGTGGGGAACCAAGTGACGCCATCATCTCTAGCAAACACATGGCCTTGCGTACCGTCACCTCCCGATTGGCTACATATTGAGGAATCTGAGAGAGCATGTTCTGAACCCTCTCGCTGGAGGGGAAGACAAGGATGTCTTCCGTCCGAATTAGCGCTCCCAGAAATTGTTTTACTTGGCTGGGGACTAAGCTGGATTTCTTTCCGTTGATTGAAAAACCTAAGCTGAAGAGGAGATCTACTGTTTTTTGGGTGTTCTAAAAACAAGCGTCGAACGAGTCCACCGTAATGAGCCAGTCGTCGAGGTAAGGGTAAACTGGGACTGATAGTCTGCGCAGGTGTGCTGCTGCCACTGCCAGGACTTTGGTAAACACCCTTGGCGCCAAGGCGATGCCGAAGGGGAGTACCTTGAATTGGTAGTGTTTGTCCTGGATCATGAACCTTAGGTATTTTCTGTGCGCTGGCAACATTGAAATATGAAAGTATGCATCTTTCATGTCCAATGTTGCCATGAAGGCCCCTTGTTTCAGCAATGGGATCACCTCCTGCAGTGTTACCATGCAAAACTTCTGGGGTTCTATAAACTTGTTCGCTGGGCGCAGATCTAGAACAGGACGCATGGTAAGATCCTTTTTGGGTAAAAGGAAGTACACAGAATAAATACCCTTGTTTACCTGAAGAATAGGGACGGCTTCTATGGGGTGTCTAGTCAAATGGTCGACAGACAAATGGTCGACAGGACAAATGATCAAATTTTTTTTTTAGTTATATATATTTTATTAGGTTTTCGTTTAGGAAAAAAAGGGTTTTTTAGCAAAAAAAAAAAAGGGGGGGGTTGGGCCCCCCCCAGCAAAAAAAAGTGAAAAAACAAAAAAAATTTGATCATTTGACCTGTCGACCTTTTGGTATCGACCATTTGTCCTGTCGACCATTTAGATTCAACCATTTGACCTACAACCCTTCTATGGTGTCCTTTCCCAGCACTGCTTCCACCTCTTGGATCAGGATGTCCAGATGGTCCGGTGAAAGGCGCCGTGAGCGCGGCGGGCTGAACTGTGGCGGTCGGGCGAATTCCATGCAATAACCGTGGGCGACCGTCTTTAAGACCCACTGGTTGGAAGTTATCCCCTCCCATGCCTTGAGGAAAGATGTTAATCGCACCCCGACCGGGGAGACATGGGAGGGGACCTGGACTTGGTGGTCATTTCTGACCACAGGCTGTGGCTCCTCTGGGATTGGGGCCTCTGCCTTTGCCGCGTTTCTGACCCCTTGAGGGGTAGTAAGTAGGGCTTCCAGATGTTTGATTTGTGTTGAAGTTATCCGTGCCGTAGTTGTTCTGACCAGCACGGGCTTGCCCTCGAAAGGACCGCCGAGAATTATTACCCCCTTGGGAGGAGGGTTTCTGTGTAATTTTGTGCAAGGACCTTATAGTCTTGTGTTCCTTCTTGGCCGTCTCCAACGCTTCATCCACTGCTTTCCCAAAGAGGTTAGTCTCCTCAATGGGTTTATTAATGAGGGAGGCCCGAGTCTCAGGTATGAAGCCCGATGTACACAGCCACGCGTGTCTTTTCAGAAGAGTACCTTGTGCAAGAGACCTGTCTGCTGTTTCTGCAGCGTCCAGGGTGTTCTTCACCATATTCTGGTTAACCAGTCTTCCCTCCGAAACAATGGCAAGAAGCTTTGTTCTGGCGGGTTCAGAAACCTCCTGGAGGCCTTCTTGGAGTAAGTTCCATTGGGCATCAGCATAGCTTGCTAATAACGTAGTATTATTAGCAACCCGAATGGTGTATGCAGCTGCTTATGTGACACGTTTGCCCGGGGCATACAACCTTTTAGACTCCTTGTCCGGTGATGATTCTCCCGTGGGAAGGGGTACCCCTGCCCTCTTTCGAGTGGTAGTCACTACCAGTGAGTCTGGGATGGTGTGCCCTTTGATATACAGAGGGTCAGAGGGGGAAGGCTGAAATAATTTTTCGGCTCTCGGGTGCACTGCCCGTGTCTGAGGAGGTGTGACCAATGAGGGAGCTACCCATCTAGTTAAGGAGGGGAATGGATTGACTCGCCAGAGATTTTTCCTTAATAATATCTCCACGAAATCCTGCTCAGGTACCGCCTCTTGAGTGGCAATTTTGAAGTATTCAGCTGCTTTTTTCAAAATAGAGTTGAAAGCCATTTGGTCATCCACAGGGGAGGCCTGGCGAGCCGGGGTGGACGGAGGAGAGTCTTGGCACAAAATATCAGTGTCCTGATCTTGCTGTGTCCAAGGGTCTGGACCTTCCTGCTGGGTTTCCTACCAGTTGTCCATCGTATCCAGTTGATCTTCATAGTTTGAGAAAAGAAGCTTCTTCTTCTTCTTCATTATAGATGTCTCTATGTATGTCCATATGGACCACGTCTTGTTGGAAAACATGAGACTGAACTTCTTGAATTTGGGGGTTAGGGTCTACCCGAGCCCTTTTCGGGGGAGGATGATCAGAAGAACCAATAATCTGTTCTAACCGATCCATGTAACCCTCAAATTTTTCTGTAGTCCACTTAGAGGACCCAAACGGGTCTATGCGAGGAGAAACTACGTTCTCCGCACTGTGGCGTCGCAAGGAACCGCTCAGGGTGTTGGAGAGGGGCTCTTGACTATCTACGCAAGTCTCATCGGAATCGAGGATCAAATCCGTTGAAATCTTTTCCGCGGTTTGGCCCATAACTTTAGGTGGAACTGCAGTAAGGCCCACCGCCGCTGCAATTCTTCCGATGCTACTCTGGATAGCCGCGGAATCGTTGAGAGACAAGCCTCCGATGATTTGTCGGCAGTAGAAATACCATCCGCCGCACCAGGAGGTCTAGCGGTCGGTTTTCCGGGTAGAGGCTTAGCCGTAGTTTTCGGGCCTACTCAGGCCTTGGAAATCGTTGAAGCGTTGGGCTCCCGAACTTCGACACGTGTGGGTTTTGGAGTAGCGCCCTTGGTTTGTTTTGATTGCCCAGTCGCAATACGCTGCTGCGGATGCGCGGAAGGCTTTGCATCTGAGCGATCCGGGGGAAACGGCTAAGTTTTCGGCGGCCCCGCTGGCGCTTTCGCCTTTTTCGACAAAGGCGTCGAAATTGGCGTAAGTGTTGTGTGGTTAGTGCAATGCGTTTGTACGCCCCTGTCAGCGGGTGTAGTCCCTGTAGCAAGACCAGAGTCGAGCCTGGAAAGGTCGGGGACGGGCGTGGCAGACCTAGAAGTGTCCGCCTCAAGGTCTATAACATACGTGTTGGACGTTTTGTCCTCCGAAGAACCCCCGTCACTTTCGGCTTGCGTGGCGGTGGGGGGCTCCACGTGTGACCTACCGTACGCGGCCCACCGCTTTACATGGTGCTCCTTAAGGGTCTTAGGCCGAAGGAATTTGCACCCCGTACACCGCTTCTCGTCGTGCTCTAGGGGGAGACAGGCGTTACACGTCCTGTGTTCGTCCTTCCAAGGATATCTGACCCTACACGTAGGGAAGAATCTAAAAGGAGTCCTTTCCATAGCAAAAGCAAAGAATGACCAGACCGAAAGGGAAAAGAGGGGAAAGGAGGAAAGACATACTAAACAATATGGCCACCCCGACCCCACTCTCCCTACTGTATAGGTTGGCCAGAGGGCCCGACCATGTTGAAAATCCGGCTGCCGGATCTTAGGCGCCGAAATCCACAACCGTAGAAGATTCCCCCGTAGTCTTCGTCGAAGATGTTCTTGTTGGGCGAAGTGACTTAACGGGGAATAAACCGACAATTCGGTAAAGATAAACAATGTCTCTAGTAAGAGCTCTGCTATAGGGCGACCAGTATCTGGGCGGAAAAAAACAATCTGAGGGACCTCGGCACGTGAGTGAATTTGGGTACTACACACGTCACGATAGGGATAGTGTTACAGACACGCCTATGCCGACGTCCCTTTTTGGTCCCCGAAAGACCAGATGCAATACTCCGCGGTTGCACTGGATGTCGGACCATATGCACAGCATGTGATTTTAAGCAGATTAACAAGCATCAGAAACGTTGTTTCCATAGTCCTCCAGTTTTCTCATCTTTTTCTCCTCTTTGCCCAACAATGAGGAGGGAGGTTGAACAGACAGAGTATCCCCTTCTGCCTGCCTATATTTAGCATCCAGCCCTTTTTTGCCTGAGCTTCCACATTTATTTTGGGTGTAGGGGGGGGGATGCCGAATCTGGTAGCTGATTGGATAGTCAGGACTTCAGCTAGGATCCCAGCCTCTGGTGTTTCCCTCTGAGGCAGTTCATGCCCAGATACTCTGCCAATCCCGCTAGCCTGCAGTGGAAGGCACTTGCTGAAGACTAGGTGTCCAAATCCTCCTCTTTGTCCGTGTCCCCCCCTAGTCTGTGGCCCCCTGACTCATGGGGGTCGCATCCCCTTGGTCTGCAGGATCAGTGGGCAGCGTTGCTGGTGGACCTACCGTGGCCTGAGGCGCCAGGACAGAGTAGTGATGCTAGGCTGCGCGGGTGTCAGAGGAGACAAGGAAGCCATTGGACTACGGGTGAGCCGGCTCCAGCTGAACTGGAGTCGAAGGCTGTGGAGGAGTAGGTGGAAGCATCTCCTTAATAATCCCCTTCAGGATGCCACTCATTTGAGGAGATCTCATCAAAGTGAGACACGTCTCAAGAATTCCTTGCATGCTGTGGATGCGCACTCATGCGTAGGCACAGACAGCATGACCGGTGTGGAGGGCTAAGCTCTTCCCGTGCTATGTCTGCCCTGCGAGTAATTCGCCTTGGTGTGGCGCACCGACAATGAGGACACAGTGTAGGCTGTGTTCCACGGTACCTGTGGCATAAGCATGGGAGATCATTCCACCGTGGGAGTGAAGTCCTGTCCTTGGGATTCGTTTGAGTGGCATGCGTCCGCACGTGGCGCCATTTTGCCAGCCTGAACTGGCATTTTGTCCTGGAGCGACAAACATGGGATCGGCGTGTCCATCGCTGTACTGGCTCAGACCTCCGTTTGCTTGCCAGCGTAGGTTCAGGACTCCTCTGCACCTCGGGCGTGGACCTTGTAGGCTTACAGCCCTCTGACATGGAGCCGGTAGTGCTGTTGTGTGCAGGTGCCCCCTCAGGCCTACGCTCGGTACTAGGGCAGAGCCCCTCAAGAGATTTCCCAATACAAGAGATGCCTGGCCTCTCAGCCCTGGGACCGGGAGGATCAGTGGACTCCTTGGCCGTTAGGCTGGTAGCTCCATGAGCCTCGGTACCCTGACTGGTGACAGGACCTTGAGTGGCCCCTCACTTGGATGCTTCCAGGGTAAGGAATCACCTTTGCGGGGTGCTGTTGAAAAGAAAACACTTACCTTGGCCTTAGTTTTCCTGCACATCTACTCCTTGATATGCTCGGGCGGAGATCTGGAGAACAGCACCCTCCACTTTGCGAGCTGGTTTTTGAGTGTCCAGGCAGTAAGGGCATTGCACGCCGAACAGCCGTGATCTTCGCCGAGGCAGCAGAGCCAGAGAGCGTGCGAGTCAGACATCGGAAAGGATCAGTCGCAGGAAGAGCACCTACAAAAGCACGGCAGGGCCCACATGCGCCAGGGATGGGCGAGTCACCGGAGGCCGGTGTATACCAACATTCTTGGGAATTAGAAAATATTAGAAAAAACAGTTGGACCAAGGTCCCAGGGGAAGAAAAACACATGAAATTAGCAGGGAAAAAAAATCAACCACAGCGCAGGTAAAGCAGGTCTGTATACTGAAAAGAGGAATGGGTTGCAGCCCAAGAGGCAGGAGTCAGGGGAGCGCATGCCCCAGCACGCAACATTTTAAGTGGAAAATACTTTTTGGGGTGAAAAAGAGTTCCGTTCCTGTCCCTAGCGAGGGACGCCCATGCAGTACAGAGGAAAGGGGCCTGGACGTAGGAGTAAGACAATGAGGAGAAGCTGGTCTTCCCAGGACACTGACTGTTGTTGCCAATGGGCGTCTAGGATCTCCTGCAGGGGCCTCATCTGCAGTCTGCAGTGCGGCAATAACGGGATGCAAGATTATCATCCCTAGGAAGGACTGTAGGGAGCGGACTGAGGCAATCGGTAGTCTGGATAGTTGTTGGACCTGGTGTAGCTTTGTCTTCACTCTCTCCTCTGAAGGCATGGCAACACATGCAGGGGTGTTTAGTCGTAAGCACAAGAACAGTGAGTCTTGAGTAGGATGCAAACATGGTTTTGAAAAGTTCACTGAGAACCAAGGGATGTCAGACACTATGGTAATCCTTGGTCTGATGCGTCGCTAGAGTTAGCGATGGAGCGCACAACAGAAAATCGCCCAGGTAACGGTAAACATGGATGCGTGAACAACGGAGATGGGGTGCCACTGGAGCAAGGCACTTGAAGAATCTTGGGGCAGATTTGAGCTCAAAATGAAGGGCCTTAAACTGGAAGTGTTTGCTGTGTACTTGAAAGCGGGGGAAAACACCTGTGCCTTCAATGAATGGGGATGTGAAAGTAAGCATACTCTAGGTCTAGAAATGCAAGGAAATCCCCTTTTTCTACTTGATCCAGAATGTGTATCAGGGTCACGCTGCATAATTTTTGAGAGTTGAGGAATTTGTTTAACCTTCTTAGATCTAGTAGATGTCTCCATCGTCGACTTCTTCCTTACCAGAAAGTAAATGGAGTACACGCCTGATCGCAGAGGCGCAATGCTACAGAAGCGATGGCTCAATTTTTCAGTATAGAACGTACCTCTTGAAGGAGTAAGGCTTGATGTTTTTCTGCCTTTGGGCCCGGGGGGGATGGATGAACATTTCTCCATGAATTCCAAGGTATGGGCCAGTTGGATGATGGACAGTACCCATTTGTCGGTGGCGATATCTCCGTGTGGTGAAGTTGGCAAGCTGCTCCCCTACCGGGGTTGGTAAAGTGGGGGTTGGGCGTGGTGGCCTGGTCATACTTGTTTTGGGTATTGACTAGTGCAGGAGGCCCTGCTTCTTCGTTGGTTTCCTCTGCAGGTTTGACATCTTCCCATGTAACCTTCATGTGCGTTGCAGGATGCTTGTGGACAGTAGAGGGACCTGTAGTCTCTCGAAGTGCTGTAGCACCTCGCTTTCCCAGAGCGAAAGAATTGGCGGTATTGCAGTAATGTGCCAAGGTAATCAGCCTTAATGGTTTGAAGGGTTTTGTCCACCTTCTTACCGAAGAGGTTGACTATCGTCATTGATTAGGTACTGTGAGAAACCTGTGGGTATCCTCACTTCTACGCCCTCTGGAATCTCTGCTCAGGTGGCCACAGCAAGGTTAACATGTTTGGATCACAACCCTGGTGGTGGAGAAGCAAGGGAGGATCACCTGGGTGGTATCCTTGGGGAGTGGGAAAATGGTACCCCCGGGCAATACATGGTATCCACCTTTACGCCGTTGAGAATAAACCTAACCCTCCCCAGGCCTTTATGGGCCATTGTACAACCGATCCCCTCAATTATCCTCATTCAACCTACTACAGTACTGGGACGAGGAAGAGGCGACTAGGAGTAGTGAACACTAATAACCTGTTTCACCACTCTAGTACTGAGACGAGGAAGACGCCTGCAGAGTATTGTGACGGTCAGGCACGTCTCCCTAATTGTAGTCAGGCAATTGTAATTTAAGACTCACACAAGCAACCTGTCAAGTGGTTGCAGGTGAACAACAAGGGAGGAAACCAGCAACACAGAACAACAGGGAGGCCTGTGCGGGAGAGTGCAGCAGGGAGTCCAGCTCATAAGGAGGCCACTGCGGTGTGTCCTGCAGTACAACCAGGACGCCGGCAGACAACCCAAAGGACTTGTGGTGTCCAGGAGCAGGCAGGCCATGAAGAAACCGCAAGTTTGGGAGCCTCCGTAGTCGAAGCAGAGCAGTCGGAGCTGCAAGCAAGGAAGAACAAAAAAGGAAGCTTCCAGAATCCGCAGAAGAAGAGCACCGAGGACCGAAGAGCCACAGGAGAGCGACCAGAGCAAATAAAAAAACAAGTATTGAATACCGCACTACACAACACCTTTATGAGCAAAGTTATAACAAATGCATATGAACTACAATCATTGTTTTGTGAAAACCAAGTAACCAGCAAGAAAGTAAGAATGGAAGATTGCCAGAGAACATGACCGCAAAGTGGGAAAGGAGTGAAATAACCACTAAGTGAACTCTTGTCATTAAATACAGTGTGGTAAGGCCAAGGAGTGGTCCAAGTTGTGACACACAATGTGGCAAAGCCAAGAGGCTAACTAGGAGAAGCCAAGTAGGTGGGAACATCCATGCAGGAGCAAAAGCAGAACCACCTGCGTGGGTCAAAAAGCCTAAGGTTCCTGGTTGCGCGACCTGTAATGGGTGGACTGTGTGGTCTGAAAACTGCGCCTAGACCAGGGAACCCTCCATTGTGGAAATCAGAGACCTTGTATTTAAGCAAACTAAGAAAGAGTAAGCTGAAAGAATGGATAAGCTTCTCCCGAGGGCAAGTCAAATTCATTTTGGACTTGTTTTTAACATTGAAAGAGGCCACGCAGAGGTTGGCAAGTTGAAGTCTTGGGGAGGTGAATGCTGAGACTTTATGAACTTTAATATTGTCCTGAGGATGGGATCCTAAAGACCCTTTTCTGTGGAACTGTGTTGCCTTGAACTTGGGGAAGGGAAGCCCAATAATTTGTGGAAGTGTTTGAATTTAAGCACTGTAATCCAGGGACTTTTGCAGAACTTTGCTGAACTTGGAGAAGGGAAGCTGAAAAGGAAGCTAGGAGCTGGAAGAAGCTCAGAACTTTTGTTTGATCACCACTACTTTTATTATTGACAGCCCTGCACATTGTTTAGCTTTAGTTGTGAGGGCAAGGATAGGCTTTGGACACAGACAGACATTTAAGTTGATCATTCAGACAGACTTTCCTTAGTTTTGTTCAGGTAGGGAAGAACAAGTTACTTACCAACTGGTAACATTCTTTCGACTGGATGTTCCTCCAACGTATTCCACATCTTTGACATTTAATGTCCACATCTGTGCTGCTTTGGAAATTCTTTGGTAGAGGGCGCCCTGCATCGATGGCGTCGGGTCGCTGTCCCTCGAAGGCCTCCGTCGAGGGTGACTTCATTGTATGTTATAAGTAGGACGCACGGTGCCTGTAGCCTCAGTTCATGTTTTTTCCCTCCACCACGTGTCCCATAACCGCACACCAAGCCTCCATGACTGCATATAGCCTTGTGGGAACGTAAGCTGCAATAGCATGGGAAATCCTTCAGAGGGGCAGGTTGGGAGGGTGATGTGGAATATGTTGGGGGGAAAATCCAGTCGAAAGAAAGTTACCAGTTGGTAAGTAACTTGTTCTTCAAACGGATTGTGTCCTACAACGTATACCATCTCTTTGACAGACTCCCAAAGCAGTATCCATGAACGGAGGAGGGAGAACAATTTGGATAGACTCAGATGGCTGAATAGAGCACTGCTTTACCAAAGGCCGTATCTTGACCCTGGAAAGCATCCAGGGAGCAATTCTTGACACAGCTGTGGATGGAACACCACGTTGCCGCATCACAAATATTTTTAACAGGAACTCGCCGTTGTAGGGCAGTGGATGTAGCGTAGCCACGCCCCTGGTGGAGTGAGCTTGCAGACCCTCAGGAGGGTCCTTGCCAGTCAATCTAACATTCTGCGATGGTGAGGATAATCCACCTGGACAAGGTCTGTTTGGTAACAGCCTGGCCCAAACCGTGTCCAGTGTATCCCACAAAAAGTTGGTCGTCCAATCTGACCTTGGACATCCTAGAAATATAAAAGCTCAAAGCTCCCCTAGGGTCAAACCTATGGAGTCTCTCCTCTTCCTTGCCAGGATGAGGAGGATAGAAAGCAGGATGAGGAGGATAGAAAGCAGGAAGTACCACCTTCTGGCTCAAATGAAACTCAAATTAACAAGTGGGGTCCTGGGAGTCTCTCTGCCAGACATCAGTCCTGGTTACGAGAGACTTACCCAGAGTCTTTAGCTCACTATCTTTCACAGAGAAGAAAAGAAACTCAGTCACAACCTTAGGTAGAAAGGAAGGACATACCCTCAGTACAACCCTATCCCTGTGGAACACAGTAAAGGGTGGCTTAGGGGAAAGTGCCTGCAACTTGCTCACTCTGCGAGCAGATGTAACTGCGATCAAGAAAACTGTCTTGAAGAAGGTCAACAGACTCAGAGGACAAGAGTGCAAAGGCTCAAACGGAGCACCCATTAAGAATTTCAAGACAATGTTCAGATCCCAAACCGGCACCTGAAAAGGGGACGGCGGGAACACATTTGTGAGCCCTTTCAGAAATTGGGCAATCAAAGGAATCTTAAAATAAGAACATTCTTCAGATGAGTGCTTGAAAATATACAGCGCCGCCGGGTAGCCTTTAATGGTACCCACTTAAAGACCCTTGTGAAGAAAAGAAAGCAAGAAAGAACTATCGGAATGGAACATTGAAAAGGATCGACATTGTGTCCTCTGCACCAGTCGCAAAACCTATGCCAACTGTACAGGGATTTGGTTGCTGGTCGCCTGGCCGAAAGCAATACCTCCATCATGTCATCCGGGAGGTCCCAATCCTTATATCTCAACCTTTCAGAAACCAAGCATGAAGGTTGAGTCTTGAGCTCTGGCTGGAGAACCAGACTCTCTTCCCTCCCCTCCCCTCTCACATGCGAGAGAGAGAAGATCCTCTCTGTGGGGAAGACTGCGTGGAGGACAGATGGACATTTCCAGAAGGTCCGGGTACCACGCTCTCCTGGCCCAATTAGGATCATGTGGGACCCAAACCTCCGCAACCTCCTTAGAACTCGAGGTATGACGGGGACCGGAGGAAACGCAAACAGAAGTGGGAATGACCAATCCACGACAAACGCGCCCCCTAAAGCTCCTCTCGGAGGAAATTCCTTTGCGCAATAGGTCTCGCACTTCCAGTTGGCACCGGTCACGAACAGATCACCTTGAAGGGTTCCCCATAGGCCGAAGATCTCCTAAAGGACTTCCGCCACTCGTGGGAGACCGTGCTCTGCCTGCTCAGAGTGTCTGCCGTCGCATTCTCCTCTCCGACAAGATTAACTGCTGAGATTGAGATTCCCTGCTGCACTGCCCAGACCCAAAGCTGCATCGCCTACCTGCAACCCTACACCCCTCATTTTGTTAAGGTAATGCCTAGCCACTGTGTTGTCCGTCATGATCAGGACACTCTTCCCGTGCACAAACGGCAGAAAAGCCCCCAGGGCTAGCCTGATGGCTCGCACCTCCAAAAGATTTGTGAAGTCTGGACTCCGACGGAGAACAACGACCGCTGGCTTGTCAGCTCGTTGGCGTGAGCCCCCCATCCTGTGAGGGAAGCATCCGTCAAAACTGTCACCTCCGGCCACGGATGCCAAAACAGCTCTCCCTTCATCAGATTCCCTTCAATGGCTGACCACAGACGATCCCGTGAGACCTTGAGCTGAATCTGAAGGAGATCCGACATCTTGCCTGAGAATTGGTACCACTGCGTCTTGAGGGCCCACTGAAGGGATCTCATCCGTAGTCTGGCCTCCGGCACCAGAAAAATTCAAGATACCATGAGGCCAAGCAACCTTAAGAATTCGAAAGCCAGGAGACTCTGGGCATGTTGAAATTTGTCGACCATCTAGACAATGTGATGAGCCCTCACCCAGGGTGGCAAGTACTTCCCCAAGGACGTATCCAACACAGCCCTGATGTTCTGGAGCTGTTGGAAAGGAGTCATATGAGACTTCTTGAAATTGAGGGAGAAGCCCAGCTTGTTAAGGGAGTGGCAGGTGAGACGGAGATGATCCAAGGCTTTTTCGGGAGAACTCACTCTGATCAGCCAGTCGTCCAGTCTTCACGTGCACCCCCCCACTTCCCCTCCTGAGATACGCAGCCACCACCACCATGAGCTTGGTGAAGACCCTCGGGCGGAGTTCAACCCGAATGGCAGTACCAGAAACTGAAAATGCGAGCTGCCAACAGCGATCCTCAGGTATTTCTTTTACTTTGGATGGATCGGCTTATGAAATAAGCATCCTGTTGGTCCAATTACACCAACCAATCCTGAAGTCGAAAGGCCTGAAGGACCTGAGAAAGAGGGACCATCTTTAACTCTTCCTTCCTGAGGAACTTGTTCAAGCGATGCAAGTCCAAGATGGGTCTCAGTACTCCGTCTTTCTTGGGAATACCATTGTTAGGGAGAATTCTCTGTAAAGGCTAATTTCCTAAACCTAGTGAGTCCCCCAGCAGCTTTTCTGGATTTTTGGGGTTTATTTTTTCTCCTGCTAAGAGCGAGACTCTTTTTCTCCCACTCTTAGACATGATTTGAGGTGTTCCTTTGACTTTGTATGTGTTCTATGGGCTCCTTTACCCCATATGGCTTCATGTGTTTTTGATATGTGGGTTACACAGCAACCTCCGTGCAGTAACCCAGGGGTGTCGTTGCGACCCCCAAACAGACTCCATACCCTGGGACTGACTACTGTCTCCCAGGGCATGTAAAGTCACCATTGGCTTTACTAGTCTCAAATTGTGAACAGAACCAGTACAAACCATCATATTGTAGACGTACCGGTCGGGGCAATTCGATTGCCCCGGGGTCTGTTGTTCGAGGGGGCACTGTCCAGTCCCCCCCAACCGAGTTTTGGCTGGTGGCAGTGGATACTACTTTTTATATTCGACCGCAAATATATTCCTATGGGATTTTCCCATTGTTCGCGGCTACCACTTTTTAAAAAAGCCTCGAACATACCGCCTGTTTATGAAATTAATATAAATTCACCGGTTGGTATTTTTTGCCAAAACTTGGTTCCAAAATTGCGTTTGTGTTCGCTTCTGTGACTCCAAACCAAGCCCTTTGTTCCACTTTTTGGCGGACTTCTCCACAGAAGCCTCCAAAAGTGGTGCCACTCTGGGTACCAGAGGGGGTGTGAGAGGGGGTTTAGGCACCCTGGACTGAGTTGCCTCGGCAACTCAAGTCACACTCTTGTGTGATTGGCCCAAGTGGTGAGCCGCCCGGCTCACCACTTAGCATGTTTGAGTGACAGCTAGGCTGAATGAATGGGGGTTTTCTGCATAAAAGCAGGGCTTTGGGGACTAGAACTTCAGACGTCACCACAGGACCTAAAGAATCCTAGGAGGGAGAAGCCGAGCCGACCTGCAACGACACCACCGGTGGAGCCCTGCTGAACCATCTCACCACTTTTCCCGACGACAGAGGAGATCTCCAGCCCGGAGAGTCTTCTTCCTTTGACTGGTGGGGATAACCAGTTTGCCCGTCTTTTCGCCTTCCTGGACCATCTCGTGGCCGCCTTGCCCGTGCCAAGCACCCCGGCAACCAGAATACCACGGTTTACCACTACAGCGAAGAAAAGGGTGGTACCTTGTAACAGGGACACTCTGCGGCTGGTTTCTTCTCTGGCAGTGCAACGACCTTCAGCTTTCCTCCACGTCGAGACCACCTCTTCCTCTGGACGAACCACTGACTTACACCCGCTGCCAGGAACAACTGCCCCTGCTGGAGCGTTCTTCCCATTTTCAGGTACTGTGTCCCGCCTGGCTTCCCTTGCGACAGATCGTTCGGGGTGACAATAAATCCTCGACTTTCTAACCTGGGTTAGCCTGGGTCCCGTTAACCAACTTTCCCTGACTTGATCTCAATCTTTTATGAACTATCTACAAAGACTCTTTGGGCATAACTGCACTGTGTGATGCTGGACACATTTCGCTTGAGTGGGCCTGGCATTTGAACTTCCTTGCTCTCCAGTAGACTTTGCCTAACCTGCCTCACTGTGGTTCTTTGAAAGGTATTGAAATTGTGTGCTTCCATAAATTTGCCTTTTCCCTCCCTTTTTCTATAACTTATTAGAGTGCCATCTTATGTTAAGCACTCACCTCTGTCTGAAAATAAGTGGTGTTTCTCACTAAGACTTGTCTAATAACTAATTAGGGTTGTATATATATAATAGTGACTGTGTGTTGAATTTACTTACCTCTCTTTGTGCTAGTGTATTTACAAGTGTGTCTTTAAATAAATAATTATATACTTTTACACCAAAGCTCTGGTCGGTGTCTGCTTGTGCTACTGTGTCTCTGTACCTATTGTGTATACTCTATATACTGCCTAACTCATCTTAAGAGAAGTCTGACTGCTCAGCCACAGCTACCAGGTAAATCTGGGTGGTACAGACTGCTACCAATTGGGTTTACTGCCAACCACCTGTAGTCCTAAATCTTTTGCAGTGGTCCCTAAGGGAACTGCACAGGTTTCTGCCTAACAACCATCCCTTGCTCCTTTCCGTCACAGGCACTAGTTCTATAGCGTTTTTCCCCAGCAGGGTCAAGATTTCTTGCACCAGGAGCGGATCCGGAATCTTCAAAGTTTCCCTGGTGGATTGTCGTGAGGCCGATTTAAGTAGCTGTCGACTATTGTTTCCAGAACCCACGCATCTGAAGTAATCGCTTGCCACCCTTCCAGATGCTGAGACAGTCTGCCCCCAACCGGCGAACAATGGGACCTGGCCTCATAGCTGTTTTGGAGCAGCTGTGACAGTGCCTGAAGGCAAAGAGACAGCTGCTTGAGCGGCTTTGGCACCTCTTCCCGGTCCACCACGGGTAGTTTTACGGTGGCCCCTTTGACTGGCCATTCCTCTTACTCTCCCAAAAGAGGAGTAGTAACTAAAGGAAGCCCTCCACTGCTGTTCCTAGGACAAAAAGGGAGCGTTTGTCGCACGGCTGCGCCCAAAGATTTCGCAGATGCTTAGGAGGTCTGCAACCTCTCAAGGGTCTCGTCAGCCTTGCTGCCAAACAAATGAGAGCCATCAAAGGGCATGTTGAGAAGACGGGCCTGTATGTCCAGTGCAAAACCTGACTTCCGCAACCACGCAAACCTGCGTATCAATGTGCTCGCAGCCATGGACCGGCTGACACTATCAGCCGTGTCCAACCCAGACTGAAGAGATTCACACATGGCATCCTTGCGATCCTGCACAATAACAAGGAACCCATCCCTTTCTTCCCCTTGGCGAATAGGCTCAGCCGCTAGAGAGAGAATTACACAAAGTGTGCGAAAATTTGGCAAAGGCACAGGTGGAGTTGGCGGATTTAAGGGCCATACTCCCAGCCGAAAATACCTTGCGTGCCCATCCATCGAAGCGCTTGTTGTCCCTATCTGGAGGGATGGTAGGGTACACCGCCTGAACCACCAAACTCTCAGGAGTAGGGTGAATGGATAGGTAGCTGGGGTCGCCACAGGATGGGTAGTATTTCTTAGTCAATTACTTTTTGACCGCCGGGGTGTTCCAAGCTGCAGCCACCCTTTTCTGTAAAGCCACGTGAAAAGGCAACACTGGGTCAGTGGACGGACCTGGATCTAAAATGTAGGAGGCCTTCGAGGGACAGCGCCCCGACACCATCGACGCAGGGCGCCCTCTGCTGAAAAATGTCCGAAGCAGCACAGCTGTGGACATTACATGTCAAAAATGTGGAATATGTTGGAGGACACAATCCATTCGAAATCCCACCATCATTGGGCAAGTTAGGCCTTCAACCATCCTGACATTTGCGTTAATCATTTTAGTTTGCACTTTGAATCTGTTGTCTGTGCCTTGCTTCATGATGCCTTCACAGTAACCGACGACTGAGTCGTTGACGGGTTGTCTGCTGACAAAAATGTTTGGTCGTGGACGATGATTTGGACCGACTATGCGCAATCGACAGGGCCATGGATGATTGTGGGAAAGTAGTCGTGGACAAGCGCCATTGTTACAGTTGTTGAAGCTGTGGTCGGGATACAGGCAGTAAAGACTATGAGCCTCATTCCGAGTTTGGAGGTAGCCTTGCCGTTTTTACTGGCATGGCTACCCCCAAACTCGGGTCCAGGTCCCGAAAAATGTGAATGACCAGGCCATTACGACCTTTGCGGGCCCGGTAATTCCCATTTGCGGGACCCGGAGCGTCCCCATTCCCATTTGGGGAGATGGTAACAACGCTCCTTTTAATAATGGGACCGTTGCTACATCCTGTTCTGCAAGCGGGTGCCGCTCTGCACGTCTGGTCTGACCAGGCATACAGAGCGGCCCCGCGAGCAGATCTCTGAATGTTGCGGCGAGGTAACAACGGCGCCGGTAGCACTACCAGCGCCGTTGCTGCCTTACCGCAACACTCATAATAAGGCCCAATGTTGATGAAAATCCTTGCTGTAAACATTGAGATTACATGTCGAGCAGGCCTTAAAAAGATTTTTCTTCTTCAAATCTGCATTTTTCACTGACTCCTGAAGAACTCCGAATTGAAGATTTAGACTCTGGATGCAATAGAATGGTCCGAACCTTCACCGCCATCAGCGGGAAGCGATGCAGCACCAAACCAGAAGATCTTAATGGAAAAAAACAATAAAAAAATTCACAAAAAACATCAAACAATTGAAGTGGGAATTTGATTGCTCCCAAAACTTAACATGCAGAAGATGGCCACCAGGGGTGCTTACGATGCCTGCCCGATTGGCTTGGGCAACAGGACCCAAAGTGACTGTGATAGAGCAATAAAGTGCACAACAGTTTAATAAAAGTTTAAAGGAGAACTGATTTAATATTACTGAGGATTCACAGGCGGCCGACGGGAAATAGTCATAAGCATGTGAATCCATGAAAGATCCAATGTTGGGAAATGTCTTGGGTTTGGTTTTCTTGCCTCATGTACTATGTCCATGCATCGTTAAGGCAGGTTCAAATGACCAAACTCTGACCGTAGTCACTACGATGTCAAGATTCTTGTTCGCAGATTGTGGTGCATGATCTGTTTATTTTGTTGGTTCAACAGGTTGTGTATTGGATGCAATCAAATTGGTGGCTAAAGCGACGAGTGTAGGGGAAAGGGTACAACACTTTTAGTGCCCAATTAACCCTAAGTGCACTGCTGACGGGGCACTGGTTGTGGGCATCTGGAAGTGAAGACCGGGCATCTTTTGGGATACTGCACTTGTTGCAAGTGAGTCTATGCAAGGATAACCCCAGGTTGGGGACATTTGACTAGATTTGCTTAGAGTTCCTACAAGCGTTGTTCAACAAGCAGTCTGCGAAACAATTGTGTACTCCTAGCAAATATTGGGCTGGAATAAACATTTGCCTGTGGATGGAGGACCGCCATATAAATTGTGAGTAGCGACAATGCTGGTGACTGTTAGGACCTGTTTATGTAGACCATGGCTGTTGCATTGCCTGTGTTCATGCGGAAACATAGGTAACGTAATGCCCGAAACTGTTTAACATTTGTGATCCCACTTAAGTTATAACATGTTTATGTAGAGGAATGCCTGTTGAGGTGTCAACTTGCATGAGACCATGAAAGAACAAAACAAGCTTAAACTCTAATTTCAGAGATGCCAATCTTAGGCAGGTTTAATAAGAGTTCATAAATATAAATTAAGTTACCATGATGGGATTTAAAATGTTTCCTTTGACATGTGCCTACATAGGAGAAGACATGCTGTAAAAAGAGGGAGGCAAGGGGTAGGAATCAGAGGATGAGGAAAGGCAAAGAGAAGAAGAGGAATAAGAAACAAGGAATTAAAATGTCAGAAAGCGAGACAAGAGTAGAAGCGCATGTCAAAAAGGAGGACACATTTTCTCTTACAGCAGGGGAGAGGTGGGAGAGAAAGAAAGGGAGACCCTGTCACAAATTCCTCCAAGTTCAGGGCTTCAGAAGTAACCTGATGCATTAACGAAAGAAACTGGTACTTACCAACTGGGGGAAGAGCTTTTCAGGTGGCAGGTGCAAAGCCAACATATCAACCACCTGAAAAGGAGACCAAATCACAAAATAAAAATCACAAACAGAGACAACATACCATGATAAGGCATACCTATTCAATAAAGGCCTTTGGGTCCTTTGCAAAGGAGTTCATAAAAGCAGTATGCAATTCAAGGGGGCATCAATCAGTACTTACTCCTGGGAGGGTCTACCCCCAATTTTCACACATTGCCTAGGTAAACTTCCACAACAATTCTCTTTTTTATATGGACAAGCTGTGATGTGTGCGAGCACCAAGAGACCCATTTTAACTTAGCATTGTCTGCTAAAATGGTCCTATCTGGAATGTGCAGCTTCCTTGACTCAGACAACGCACACACTGTCAGATCTACAGTAGCCGGTTTCTGACACATGCAGATACTGTGACCAGGTTACAGCAATACTCAATGTTGGTCTTGCAGGTGTTTTCCCCAAAGCCCATGTTTTCTCACCTTGGGAGGTTTGCTTGTAAGCAAAATAATGCTCTTAAGCTTCACTCTGCTGGTGTAATAGAAACTGGGTTCAAGCATCGGGGACAAAGTTTGAACTACGGTGGTGAGGCGTATGGAATACAAATAACAGTTATACCAGTGTAAACGTAACATTCACACAGAGGGAACGCCTGAAACATTAACTTACTTTTAATTCCAGTTATGTGTCATGGTGATCATTATTTTCATTAACCGTGAAGATCGCCACCTGCACGAAGGATTGAAAAAAAAACCCAGAAAATGCCTAACATGTCTAGTTCTCTGGAGTTGTGTGTGTATACACACATATACCATAAGTGTGTCAGACAGCAGTCTATAAATTGACTGCATTTCGATATATATAAATATGGCATAAATCAATCACTAACCATATTTCTGATGCTTGTATCTGTTTAGATTCACAGGCTAGCCCGACCGCTGCACGATTTAGTCATTGAACCTCTGGTGGCCAATGTAAAAGTCTTTGGTGGACCAAGCCCATACTACAGCCCTAAATCACACTATGCAAGAGATGGCTCCCTTGTGCCCTTGGGTCGAGAAAGCCAGCAGAACAGGCCATGTCAAGAAATTAAAGTTAGTTGCTCAACACAAGGTCCCATGCTAAACAGTCCTCAGAGGTAGTGGACCACATTAACATACACAATATAGGCGTATGCGCCATTACTGAGACTTGACTGAATGAAGCTGAATGACTGGCACTTACACTTGCTGTTCCTAGTGGCTTTAACATATTGAGGGCTGACTGATTAGGAAAGTGGGTGAAGTGGCCATTATCTACCATGCATCCTTAAAGATTAGGAAGGTACAGAAAGTTGCTACAAAATATTGTGAAGAACTGTGGGTTAAGATGGAAATTAATCCAAGTGCTACAGTGAATATCTTTCTCTTTTATAGACCTCCTCAGTACATGCCAGACTTCTTGTTAAATCTATGTGATCTGATCTCACCTAATCGTAAACCTAACTCTAGGGTCCTTATTATGGGTGACTTCAATCTGGGTTTCAACGAGGAGTCGGATTCTCAGGCCACACTAGTCAGAACGACATTGAGGTATTGGGTTTCTCTCAACATTCACCTACATCCACCCATGTTAAAAGGTAGAATATTGGACTGGGGGCTCACATAGAATCTGACAAAATAATTTTGAGAGGAACCCCGGTCCATGGTCGGGCCATTACTTTTTAGAATGGAATATGTGGTTACCTATTTAGCATAAAATCAAAGCCGAAAATGTATGGGGCGTCATATAGAAATTTGCGCAAGTTGACTTCTGCTACAACACACCTTCTCTCTCCTACTATAAACAATCTACCTAATCTGATTATGTCTGATGAGTTGGCGGAGGCATTTTGTAATACCCTCGCCCCGATAAAAACTTGGTTGCTCAAACCACAGCCGAATAAACAAAAAAATTGTATTCTGCTGAGATTCACACTCTAAAGACAACAAAAATTAGAACCTTGAACCAATGGCAAAAAACTCAGGCTGTTGAAGACAAAACCACCTACGCTGCTGCAGCTAAAGCACACAAAAAAGCCATACTGACAGCAAAAAACTGCTTCTATGACCAGCGGATCGCAGGGGCAGCTTCCAGTTGTAGGGAGATGTTTAGAATACTCAAAGAAATGGAGGAATTCTGTCCTACTCCGTCGCAGGTCATGAAGGGCTCTAATCGGTGCCTATCCATTCAAAACACCATGATACACAAAATGAAGAAAATTCAAAACGAAATCTCTCTTAATTCTAAGCTGGGACAGGGAGCCTGTCTGGGCTCCCCACATCTAGGCTCTAGTGTGGACCATCCAAAATTTGATTTTAAGCCTATTAGAAAGTAATACCTGGCTATTGTCTTGAGGCAATTAAAACCTACTACCTACAAGGGAGATATTTGTCCTGCCCTTACTATCAAGGAGTGCGGTCCACAACACGTTCTGTTAATCACATTTATAAATGCCCTTTTCAGGCAAAGTACTGTCCCTAAGAATATAAAACAGACTTGCATCTCCCACCTGATAAAAAAAATCCACTTTGGATGCAAGTCTGCCAGGGAATTACAGGTCAATTACCAACGTTCCCCATCTACTTAAGATATTAGATAAAGTAACAAAAATAATTTGTAGAGTGTGTGTGTCAATATAACATCTTGGGACAAAAACAATCCAGATTTCGCTGTGCCCATAGTACAGAGTCTAGTCTTCTAGATCTAAAAATCTAACATCTTTAACAAGGGGAGCACAGCCCTGTTGATGCTACTGGACTTATCCGCGGCATTTGATCTTGTTGATCATACCATCCTCAAGGACAGACTTTGTAGCACATCAGAATTCTCAGTTGCGGCGGCAGGCTGGGTACGTTCAATTCTAACTGAGCGCAAGGCTGGAGTTTTCTTTCAGGAATCTACTGCAGAGGAGTTTATCGTCTTGTGTGGTGTGCCTCAGGGTTCTTGCGTGTCACCTACATTATTTAACATCATTATGCTCCCGTTATTCGATCTATTGGATGCTGCTGGCATAATTTACACGCACTATGCTGATGGCACGCAGTGCTTTGTGCCACTTTCAGGTGATTATGCTGCAGAATCCTCTTCTGTTAATCTTACCTATAGCTTGATCCAATCTTGGATATTGGCTAACAAGTTGCCACTTAATGATTCAACGACAGAACTCATGGTTTTTGGTACTACGCCTCAACTTCGGAAGTTAGGCCAAGAATACCAACAATTTGATATCGCTGGCTGCTTAATTAATACGCAAGCCAAAGTTAAAACACTGGGAGTCACCTTGGATCCGAATCTAGCCATGAAGGCACAGGTGAATAGTTTGGTCCCTGACATCATTGGCGCAAAACAGGATTATTGTGCCAGTCTCCTGCTAGGCATCCCTAAGGGGGGGTATCTATCCCGACTCCAAGTTATACAGAATACTGCGATCCGCATAGTGGAGGGATTGCTCAGAAAAGACCATGTGTCTGTTGCACGTAGAGCCCTACATTGGCTCCATGTTAGCTATTTTATACTATTTTGAGTACAATGCATCGCCCATAGTTGTATCTATGTTCAAGGGCCTGAGTGTTTGGCCACATTTCTCACTTGGCTATCAGCCCGTAGAACATTACGGTCGAACAATATCAGTCTGTTGGTAACTCCACACGTCAAACTTTCCCAAGTTACGCAGGGGTCTTTTCCACATGCAGCACCTGTACTGTGGAATGTTTATTTATTTGTATATGGCTTTAAAAAAAACCTTTACAAATTCAAAAGAATCAGAATTTACATGTCAAATCACAGAGTACAAAATACAGAGTGCAGAAATTCTATAACCATAACAAACAAAACAATTTCATATTTAAAGCAAACAAACGAAATACAATAATCTCATATACGATTAGAACAGGAGAGGAAGAAAAATAAAGAGACAAAAAATAACAAACTAAACATACGAATGAAACAATTAGAATTACCATTAAAAAATCCAAATTTCTAACATTAGTTAAAAAGCAGCATTCTAGTCAGTTGAAGTTTAACTGCTTATATTCCACCAGATATTAAAACAGACAAAATAAAATCCTTCATACACACATTAGCTTCCTGAAGTTTATAACAATGTACTAAAACACTCATATATACTTAGTTCGTAGGAAAATGTCATTCAGTTATATGTACAATCTAAAATAGATCACATTCTTCTTTCAAGAATCTAATTACTGCCAATTGCATCGGAACTTGCTTGTCAAACAGTATGCATTTCCAGACTCGTTCCAAATCCACATTATATACATCCGGCACAAATCTGGCAAAATAAAACAATCTCCTTGACAACAAAACTGGGCATTCCAGCAACAAGTGTCTCAACGTTTCCTTAGAGGCTGGTACATTACAGTGTCTACATGTAATTAATGAGTTTACTGAAGTAGATCTTGCCATCATTATTTCTCCCGTGAACATAACATTGAATTTGAATCTTAAAAAACAATTTCTCCATCTTCTATCGGCCAATAATATAGTGCATATTTCCAACAGTTTGAATAGGAATATTGATTTCGGACTGCCCTGCTTTAACCGCACTGCCAAATCATTGTACAGATTATTTTCTGTTTGGACAATTAAGTTCCGAAATAATTGGAGACATTTCCACTCCACAATACTTTTAAAAGATTGGAGTCCAAATTTGTAGCGAATTGCTACTATGGGGACACAGGGCGGTAAGCAGGCAATCAGTTTTCTAAGTAAGGATGATTCTAACCTATTCACATCCAATTTACACTTAATAAATGGGATTTCACTTCCGTACAATATTTTCGGTATAGCTTTTAATTTATAAAATCTCATAGCGGGTGCGTAAGAAAATCCTCCAAATTTATTATCCACTACTCTCAATTGTGTACTGCATACTTTGACTTTAGAAAGATAGTGATTTAGTATTTGTTCACCATTAGGTATTACATTTACAAAAAAGCCCAGATATATCATAGAACTCTTGATTGCTAATTTCCATTTCTCTAAAAAACAGCTTTTTGTATTTAAAGATCTTTTCCCACTAAAGCATAGAATTTGAGATTTTGATGGATTCACCTCTAGCCCGTTGTTTGTCATATATTTAGCAAATGCCAGTAGCAGGCGCTGTAGTCCTACTGGTGATCTGTCAAATAATAGAAAATCGTCAGCGTATGAACACCAACAATATTTCTTGCCTTCTAAATTTGGTTGTATGAAGGCTGCCTTCTCGAGCACCGGGCCTATGTCAGATGTATATAGATTATATAATGTTGGAGCAAAAATACAGCCCTGACGCAGTCCATTAGATGTTTTTATTGGCTCCGAAAGCCAACCCTCAGAGCTCAGGCGAACTTGGATCATAGACCCTTCATGCAGATGTATCAAGGTATCTAAAATATCTCTCGGAAGTGTCATTAGGGCAAGTTTCCTCCATAAAATAGTTCGATTCACCCGGTCAAAAGCAAGAGATAGGTCCATGCTGGCCAAGTATACCGGGCTCTCCCCCTTTTGCCATCCCAATTCTTGGAGTAAAGAGATCACCAACCCTCCCGCTAATGTTCCAATACCTTTTCTGAAGCCAAATTGGCATGATGAATAGATTTTTCCATTAGTAGCCCATTGCTCAATCCTTTGGAGCAGAAGACTAGCATATATCTTTGAATCCGAGTCAATCAGGGCAATAGGCCGGTAATTCGAAGGCATGGAGCGGTCTCCCTTTTTATAAATCGGGATAATATAACTCATATTCCAAGAACTGGGGATTACCTTTGTTCTACTTATATCCTCAAAGGAGAAAAAGGGCTTTTGACCATTTGTCCTTATTGCCCTTGAAAAGGGCATTAGAGAGCCCATTAGGCCCTGCTGCTCTAGAGGAGCTTGCCCTGGTAATCCTCTCTGCAATTTTTTCAATAGAGAAATTGCCCGACCACTGCTGCGTTTCCCTTTTATGATGTTGCGGGATTAGCTAATTACCTGCATACAGTTTCTCAAAATATTCTATCCAGATTTGGTCATTGATTGGGTTAAGATTATGTACCACCGGGACTTTTGAGTTTCTGTTTATGAGCTGCCAAAATTGTTTTACGGAATTATTTTTTAAGGAGCTCAACATTTCTTCATTATCCGCTTGAAACAGCATATATTTATAGTTTCTGATCCAGTTTCTATATGTCTGTTTCACGTATTTGATTCCCTGCGTTCTTGACTCTTCTGAAATTTCGAGCAGAAAAATTTGCCTTATTGTGCGGCGTAATAAAATCTTGCTTGCTCGCACTAGGGAGTCAAATTTGTGTTTATGTTTATGTGGAGCCGATGTTGTAGGTCTCTTTACTGATTTATCAATGAGGCTTTTTACATAAGGACCAAAGTGGGTATGTGTAAATCTAATTTTTTTCTCTTCAAAGGTTGTATTTTCATGATCCTTACAGAAGAGATCATTGCATGCACTGACATTACCCGGGTGCCAAATAATTCTATTATTTCCCGGATTTATGCTCAGCTTGCTTTTCATCATCTTTTGCAAGGTAATTTTCCTGGGAATATATAACTCCAGTTCTAGCCTCTTGTAATCACTCATCAATGTAGAGCGTAATCTGAAACTCTCTATCATATTAAACAAATCAGAAGATATGAGAATGCATTACTTACCGTAAAAGCATTTCTGATGGTTGTATCTGCTTAGTTTCACATGCTGTGCATAGGTCCGACATCCAGTGGTCACTGCGGAGTATTGCATTTTGTTTTTCGTAGTCGAAAAAGGGGACGTCGACAAGGCGTGTCTGAAACACTATCCCTATAGTGACGTGCGTTGTACCCACAATCCCTCACGCGTCGAGGTCCCTCTGTTTGTATTTTTCTACCCTGAGGGAGCCTTCTAGACGTGAGTGAGTACAGAAAAGAGAGAGATATATAAAGGAAGTCTATGTTCCTTCCATCCGAGCGGGGAGGAAGGGTGGGCGCATGTGAATCTAAGCAGATACAACCATCAGAAATGCTTTTACGGTAAGTAATGCATTCTCTTCTGATGTTCGTTAATCTGCTTAGAATCACATGCTGTGCATAGACTAGCGAGCAGTACCCGGAGTTGGCGGTGGGTTATGAGAAGGAACAGTCGAGAAAAGGTGTCGTAATACTGCCTGTCCCACCTGGGAGTCAGATCTAGAGTGTGTATCTAGACAGTAGTGTTTTGTAAAGGTGTGCACAGAACTCCAGGTAGCCGCTTTGCAGATGGACTCAAGGGGAACATTTGCAATGAATGCTATGGATGCCCCCGTGCCTCGAGTAGAGTGTGCTCTTGGCCTAAAGGGCAGTTCTCTCTTAGCAAGAGTATAGCAGAGAGTGATGCATTGAACAATCCATCTAGAAATAGTGGATTTTGAAACCGCATCTCCTTCTCTTCCTGCTGCCACCAAGACGAAGAACTGATTAGTCTTCCTCAGTGGTCTGGTTCTTTCCATGTAGAACATGACCGCTCTGCGTACATCTAGTGTGTGCAGAGTCCTTTCTCCCAAATTGGAAGGATTTTGAAAGAACGTTGGTAGTTCTATAGATTGGTTTACGTGGAATTTAGAAATAAATTTCGGAGCAAACCTAGGGTGAGTGCGTAGAACCACTTTATCTTTGTGAACTGTAACGAAGGGGTCTAGAATAGAAATAGCCTGAAGTTCACTTACTCTCCTGATGGAGGTGATAGCTATTAAAAAAGCAGTCTTAAGCGTGAGGTGTTTAAGAGATGCTTTGTGCATGGGTTTGAATGGAGAGCCCATGAGTCTGGTAAGTACCACATTAAGGTCCCATCCGGGAGCTGGGTCAGCTATCGGGGGGGTGTATTCTCTTTACTCCCTCCATGAAGGCCTTTATAACAGGGATCCTCCACCACGACACTGAGTTGGGAAGTGGTGTATGCAGAAAGTGCCGCTAGGTGTACTTTAATGGAGTTAAACACTAGACCTGAATCCAATAGGTGGGTCAGGTATAGGACTACATGTGTGGGAGAGCAGTCAATAGGGTTGATGCTTTTACTCCTGCACCAGATGACAAATCTTTTCCACTTGCTAGAATAGCAGTGGCGAGTGTTCGGTTTTCTGGCTTCCCTGAGGATGTCCATGCATCTTTGCGGGAGTTGTAGATGTCCGAACTCTATGATTTCAGGAGCCAAGCGGCTAAGTTCATGTTCTGGGGGCATGGATGTAGAGTCCTGCCCTTGTCCTGAGACAGCATGTTGTACGGGCAGGGGAGTTTTACTGGGGGGGATAGAGACATCTCCATCAAGTGAGCGAACCATGGTTGTCGTGCCCACATTGGGGCCACTAGTATCATGGTCACTTGTTCCTGGTGCATCTTGTGCACGTCTCTGTTGAGAAGGGGAGTCGGGGGAAAAGCGTAAACAAATTTCCCTGACCATTGCATCGATAGACCGTTCCCCTTGGATTGGTTCTGGGGGTACCTGGAGGCGTAACTTAGGCCTTGTGAGTTTTCCAGGGTTGCGAACAGGTCTATTTCTGGGAATCCCCATTGTGTGAAGACGTCGAAGACGATGTCTTCGTGCAGGCGCCATTCGTACTCTTCGGGCAGGGGGAAATCTCTGCTGAGACTGTCTGCCAGCAGATTGAGTTCCCCGGGTACATGTAGTGATAGTAGGAACATGTCCTGTTTGAGAGCCCACTTCCATATATTCTGGGCCACCTTGGACAGGCCTGGAGAGTGGGTGCCCCCTTGCTTGTTGATGTAGTACATGGCTGTGGTGCTGTCTGTAAGGACCATTACTGTTTTGCCTTGTAGGTGTTTCTGGAAGGCTCTTAGCGCCTTGAACACAGCTAGTAGCTCCAGAAGATTTATGTGTTTGGATGCTACGTTCGGAGTCCACACTCCGTGAGCAGTCTGATGGGATAGGTGCGCCCCCCATCCTGTGAGGGATGCGTCTGTGGTTAGAGTGGCTTCCGCCGCGGGTGTGGCAAAGGGTTTCCCTTTCTCCATGTTTTCCTTTGTCCACCACCGTAGCGAGAGAACCAAGGCTTGCGAGACCACAACTAGATCCTCCCATAGTCCGCTGGCCTGACACCACTGGCTGTTGAGCCACTCTTGCATTGGGCGCATGCGCAGGCGCGCGTGAGGTACCAAATAAATACACGACGCCATCATTCCTAGCAGGCGCATTGCTTTGCGTACCGTCACCTCTCGACCGGTCACATATTGAGGGATTTGAAACAGCATGTTTTGGACCCTCTCTTTGGAGGGGAAGACGAGGCCGTCCTTTGTTTGAATTAGAGCCCCTAGGAATTGCTTGATTTGACTGGGGTCTAAACTGGACTTCTTTTCGTTGATGGAGAAGCCCAACTTGAACAAAAGGTCTACCGTCTTTTGGGTATTGGAGAAGCATGTTTCGTAAGAATCCCCTGTTATGAGCCAGTCGTCGAGGTAAGGGTAAACTGGGATGGACAACCTGCGCAGGTGGGCCGCTGCCACTGCCAGCACCTTCGTGAATACCCTTGCTGCTGATGCTATGCCGAAGGGTAGCACTTTGAACTAGTAGTGTTTGCCCTCTATCATGAACCTGAGGTATTTTCTGTGCGCTGGCAACATTAAAATATGGAAGTATGCATCTTTCATGTCCAATGTTGTCATGTAATCTCCCTGAGAAAGCAGTGGGATCACTTCCTGTAAGGTTACCATACGAAACTTTTGGGGTTTGATAAACCTGTTCGCTGGGCGCAGATCTAATACAGGGCGCATGGTTAGATCCTTTTTGGGTACAAGGAAGTACACTGAATAAATACCTTCTGTTACCTGCGATAGGGGGACAGCCTCTATGGCTCCTTTTTCCAGCAGTTGTTGTACTTCTTGGAGAAGGATGGCAAGATGTTCCGGTGTCATGCGACGTCCCCTCGGGGGGTCTGTAGGATGGGGAACTGTTGAATTCGATACAGTATCCGTGGGCTACGGTGGAAAGTACCCAACGGTCTGACGTTATCTCCTCCCATGCCGGAAGAAAGGATGTTATCCGGCCCCCGACCGGTGTTGCATGGGAGGGGACGCGAATCTTCGCGTCACTTGGAGTTGTTGGGGGCTTGGGAGCCTCTGGGGGTGGATCCCCGACCTCTCCCTTTACCCCGGCGTTGGCCTCTTTGGCTGTACTGCCCACTATTGGTCTGGTAATTGGTGGCAGGGTATTGTTGATGTTGACTTTGTTGTTGTTGTTGGCGTTGGCCACGAAAAAAGCGTTTGTTGCCATAGCCGCGTCTGGTAGTGGGCTTAGAGATTTGGTCAAGAGACTTGATAGTATCGAACTCTTTTTTAGCCATCTCTAGAGCTTCATCCACCGCTTTCCCGAAGAGGTTCGAGTCTTCCACAGGTTTATTTATTAAAGACGCCTGTGTCTCCGGTTTAAACCCTGAGTTGCGCAGCCATACATGGCGTTTTAGGAGTATTCCCTGCACCAGGGAACGTCCCGCTGTTTCTGCCGCGTCCAGAGAGTTTTTTACAATGCTCTGGTTCACCTGGGTTCCTTCGCCAATAGTTGAAAGTAGGCGTGTACGTAAAGGCTCTGGTACTTCCTCGGCGTCCTTGCGCAGTTTGGCCCACTGCGCGTCTGCATAGCTAGCAAGCAAAGAATTGTTGTTCGCAATTCTTGCTGAGAAGGCAGCCGAGGAAGTTACTCTTTTTGCAAGGGCATATAGCCTTTTGCCCTCCTTGTCAGGAGGTGCCTCACTGGTGGAAAGTGGTACCCCTGCCCTCTTTCTAGTATTAGATACTACTAGGGAATCCGGGATGGAATGTCCCCTAATGTAGAGCGGGTCTGAGGGAGAAGGAGTGAAAAGTTTTTCAATTCTCGGATTGACCCCTTTGATCAATGCGGGAGTGGCCAGCGAAGGGATGATTCTTCTCTTCACTGAAGCTAGGAGGGGAATGGTCTGGCTGACCGGGGGTTTCTCTTTAATTACTTTTTCCACAAAGTCTAATTCTGGAGAGAGCTCCCCAGTGTCCAGTTCGAAATGTGCTGCTGCTCTGCGCAACAGTGCATTGAAAGTGGGCTGATCGTCAATTGGAGACGTGTTCCTAACCGGTGAATTGTCAGGAGGATTTAGGTTTAGGACATCAGTGTCGGAATATACTGATGGGGATTGCCAGGGGTGCGAAGGTCCTTCTTCAGTGTCTTCTCTGAAGCCTTCTTCTATAATGTCTGGCCTGTCTTCCAGACATTCCTCCTGGTTCTGTCCTTCATCGTCCATGAAATCATCCTCCTCCTCGAAGTATTGTTCCTCCCCAGTGAGGTCGTATATGTTATGGAAGTCTGAGGCTGTGTCCACCTGGGGATCGACTAGCCTCGGATTTTTGGCCCTGGGGTCCTCCTGAGGCCCTTCTCTAGTCCTCTTGGGAGTTTGAGGGGTCTGGTTATTCATAAACCTTTCCATCCTCTCCATACAGAGGTGGAGTCTTTCCATGGTTTCATGGGGTACCCCAGAGCGGTCTGGCGGGGGAAAAATAGAGTCATCTAGCTGGAAACGGCTCGACCTCTCCCAAAGCGTTGAGGAAAGTGTCCCGTCGCCCTCCGAAAAACCTTCAGGTGTGCTGGGTGACCCCCCGACTGAAGGGGGAAGTCCCTGCCTTTCTTTGGGCTTTTTCGGCGTGTCTTTCGACTTATGCGTAGCGCTCGACGTGTTCTTCGGCGTACGCTTCTGGGCGTCGGCTACAGCGATCCTCGCCAAGCTTTCGGCGACTCGTTTGTCGGCGGAAGCTTGCGTTTTCGACGCTATGGGTGTCGAACGCTCTACGGCGGTATGCGCCTTCTGTTGATGCGCGCCGGCCGATGGTTTGGGGGCGGCGCCCTTATTTGCCGAAAGCCCAGTCGCTGGTCGCGGCTGCGGTTGCGAGAGGGGCTTCGAACCCGAACGGTCCGAGGAGGCCGCCGGTGGAACCTGCGTCTCCTTGGGCGCCGAAGCTCTTTTCGTCTTAGACGAAGAAGAGCCGTGGGTTGTGTGCTTATGTGAGTCTTTGTGTGCGTCAGTGTCGCCGGGGTGTTCATCCCCATAAGCAGGGCGTGAGCCGAGCCCGTCGGGGCCGGGGACAGACGACGAAGCGCGCAAGCGCTCCTTAGAGGGGGTTTCGACTTCCGTAGCGGAGGTCGTGTTATCGCGTTCCTCGTCACTGTCGGTGGTAGCAGCGGCGGGTGAACCTTCGGCCTTCGACATCGCGTAGGCCGCCCACCTTTTAACCCTACGGTCTTTTAGAGTTTTAGGCTTAAGAAGCCGACAAGCCGCGCAACCTTCCTCCTTGTGATCGAGGGGCAAGCAGCGGTTACACCGTGAATGCTTGTCCTTCCAAGTAAATTTGCCTTTGCAAAGCGGGCAAAACCTAAATGGTGTCCTCTCCATAGCCGAGGCAATAAATGGCGATAAGCACCCCAAGGGAAAGGAAGGGGAAAGGGAAAGGCATTCTCAGAAAAGACCCAGAGATGTCCCACGACCCCACTCTCCCTACTGTATATGGCCTGCGAGGCCAGGCCACGTGTTCGGCAGCGCCGAAGAATTTCCTCCGCTCGACCCTATATCGAAGATCTTGCTCGGCGGAGAACAGCTTACAACTGCGTCGAGGGAGGGATTATTAATATTATGAGAAAAAACGACCAAAGGTCGAGGAGTTGCAATGTCTCTCGAGGAGCTCCGCGTGAAGGCGACCAGAAGCTGGGCGGAAAAAAACAATCTGAGGGACCTCGACGCGTGAGGGATTGTGGGTACAACGCACGTCACTTTAGGGATAGTGTTTCAGACACGCCTTGTCGACGTCCCCTTTTTCGACTACGAAAAACAAAATGCAATACTCCGCAGTGACCACTGGATGTCGGACCTATGCACAGCATGTGATTCTAAGCAGATTAACAAACATCAGAAATATATATATATATATATATATATATATATATATATATATGGGATACATTACTCACCGTAATCGTATTTCTGATGCTTGTATCTGCTTAGATTCACATGCTGTGCATAGGCCGACATCTAGTGGAAGCTGCGGAGTATTACAGTTTGTTTTTCGAAAGTCGAAAATGGGCGTCGACACAGGCGTGCCAGTAATACTATCCCTAGTGTGACGTCCACTGTACCCAAGATCCCTCACGCGTGTAGGATCCTCAGATTGTATTTTTTCTGACATGAGGAAGCATGAGGAGTAGCGTGAGTACAGATAATCCAAGCAGATAGACAGAAAAGGTAAGACTACAAGCAATCATGCGCCTTCTCTCGGAGGGGAGGAAGGGTGGGTCGCATGTGAATCTAAGCAGATACAAGCATCAGAAATACGATTACGGTGAGTAATGTATCCCTTCTGAGGCTTGTGGAATCTGCTTAGATCACATGCTGTGCATAGATTAGCGAGCAGTACCAGAAGAAGGAGGTGGGATGTGAGAAGGGTCATGAGCAAACAGGTGTCTTAGAACCGCTTGTCCCACTTGTGTATCTGTCTTGGAATGAGTGTCAATGCAGTAATGCTGAGTAAAAGTGTGAATAGAGCTCCAAGTAGCCGCTTTGCAAATGGTGTCGAGGGGAACATTTGCAATGAAAGCCAGAGTGGCACCAATGCCTCTAGTAGAGTGGGCCCTTGGCGTAAAAGGCAGAGTCTTGTCAGAAAGAGAGTGACACAGCTGTATACAGTTGATAATCCACTTCGAGATAGCGCCCTTAGAGACGCGATCCCCCTCTCTGCCTGTAGCTACGGAGACAAACAGTTGATCTGTTTTCCTTAGCGGTCTGGTTTTATTTACATAGTATAGGACCGCCCTACGCACATCTAGGGTGTGTAGTTTCACCTCAGCCGAGCTTTGCGGGTTCTGGAAGAAAGCCGGAAGCTCGATGGACTGGTTTACATGGAACTTGGATATGAATTTAGGTGAGAACCTAGGGTGTGTGCGTAAAACCAGTTTGTCCTTGTGGATAGTAAAGAAAGGATCCTGCACTGACAGAGCCTGAATTTCACTGACCCTTCTTATGGAGGTAATGGCTACTAAGAAGGCCGTTTTATAAGTCAGGTGTTTGAGACTACTTTTATGCATGGGTTCGAATGGGGGTCCCATGAGCTTAGCTAGCACCACGTTGAGGTCCCATCCTGGCGGTGGGTTCGAAATAGGAGGGTGAAGTCTCTTTACTCCTTCCATGAAGGCTTTAACCACTGGTACTTTCCACCACGAGACCTTGTTATGGGATGTGGTGTAAGCCGAGAGGGCTGCCAGGTGTACTTTCAGCGAGTTAAAAACCAACCCTGCATCCAGCAGGTGGAGCATGTATGTCACAACGTTGGAAGGAGTGCAATCAACCGGGTTGATTTGTTTATTCTGGCACCAGATAACGAATCTTTTCCACTTATCAAAGTAACAGTGCCTTGTATTTGGTTTCCTGGACTCCTTTAGAATGTCCATACACCTCTGTGGTAATTTGAGATGTCCAAACTCTATGACTTCAGGAGCCATGCTGCTAGGTTCATAGAGTTGGGTTCCTGATGCACTGTTTGACCCTGTTGCTGGGACAGTAGGTTGTACCAGGCTGGGAGTCTGATGGGTTCGCACACCGCCATCCTGCGTAGGTGTGGAAACCATGGTTGTCTCGCCCACATGGGAGCAACTAGGATGAGCGTCATAGATTCCTTGTTCATCTTGTACACCACCTTCCTGATGAGAGGAGTTGGTGGAAAAGCGTACGCAAACATCCCTGACCAGTTCATCCACAGGGCATTCCCTTGGGAGTCCGGCTGGGGGAACCTGGATGCAAATCCTGGGCATTGTTTGTTTTCGCTTGTGGCGAATAGGTCTATAGTGGGGAAACCCCACTGAGAGAAGAGATCTTCTACTACGTCTCTGTGAAGGACCCATTCGTGTTCTTCTGGGAGGGAGTTTCTGCTTAGAGCATCGTGTTCTTCTGGGAGGGAGTTTCTGCTTAGAGCATCCGCTAGGGAATTGAGCTCCCCTGGAACATGTTGCGATGACAGGAAGATGTTCCGTCTGAGTGCCCATATCCATATTTTCTGGGCAAGCTTGGACAGATTTGGCGAACGAGTCCCCCCTTGCTTGTTCAGATAGAACATGGCTGTCGTGCTGTCCGTCCTGATCTGCACCGACAAGTTCAGTAGATGGGGCTCGAACGCCCTTAGCGCTCGGAATACTGCCAGAAGCTCTAGCAGATTGATGTGGTTCTTGGCTACTGAGTGAGACCAGAGACCCTGAGCTGTGTGGTGGAGATGGTGAGCTCCCCACCCAGTCAGGCATGCATCTGTAGTCACCACGGCTTGTACTTCGGGATCGTAAAAGGGTTTCCCCTTTGCGAGATTCTCTCTTGTCCACCAGTGTAGGCTCTGTACGAGTGTTGGCGAAACGACCACTAGATCGTCCCAATGACCACTTGCCTGAGACCACTGTTTCGCCAACCATTCCTGCATGGGACGCATGCGCAGACGCGCGTGGGGGACCAGGTAAATGCATGACGCCATCATGCCCAGTAACCGCATAGCTTTGCGTACTGTTATCTGTTGACCTGACTGATAATGCGGAATTTGCAGAAGTATATTCCGAATTCTCTCTTCCGAAGGGAAGGTCAATCCTTTCTGAGTATCTAGGATAGCTCCTAGAAACTGTTTTGAGGTGCTTGGCACCAGACTTGACTTTTTCTCGTTGATGGAGAAGCCTAATTCGTGGAGGAGGTCGATAGTCCTCTGAATGTTTGACCTGCAAATTCCTGGGGTTTCCCCCGTTATGAGCCAGTCGTCCAGATAAGGGTACACCGGGATTGCTTCCCTGCGTAGGTGTGCAGCCGCCACCGCCAGTACCTTGGTGAATACCCTTGGTGCTGAAGCTATCCCGAAGGGCAGTACCTTGAATTGGTAGTGGCGACTGTCCACCTTGAAGCGCAAGTACTTTTTGTGCGCTGGGAGCATGGAAATATGAAAATAAGCATCTTTCATATCCAAGGTTGCCATGTAATCCCCCTTTTTTAGGAGGGGGATTACCTCTTGTAGCGTGGTCATACGGAATTTTTGGGGCTTGACATATTTGTTGGCAGGCCGTAAGTCCAATACTGGGCGCATTGTCAAATCTTTCTTTGGCACAAGGAAGTAAGTTGAATAGATACCCTTGTTTACCTGGTGTCCTGGGACGAGTTCTATCGCGTCCTTTTCTAGCAGAATGGCGATCTCCTCGAGAAGGATCCTTTGATGCTCTAGGGAGTGCACTCTTTGTCGTGGAGGATGATTCCGGGGACGCTGCAGTAGTTCTATACAATATCCTGCGGATACTGTTGACAGCACCCATCTGTCTGAGGTGATCCCTTCCCAAGCCTGGGTGAAGGTGGAAATGCGTCCCCCTACTGGGGTTGCGTGGCAAGGGACCCTGAACTGAGCGTCACTGTTTTGGTGGAGGCGTGCCACCGCCCTTGTTGGGGCTGCCTCTGCCTCTTCCACGACCTCTCTTGTTACCCCTGCCGTAACTCTGGGTAGACTGCTGGTTGTTATTCCATTGTGTACCTTGTCCCTGGGCATAGTTGCCTCTTTGTGAATTTTGGCCGCGTGGGCGACGAAAATTATTGTTCCCCCTCTGGTTAGGGGGTTTGTTGGTAAGCTGGCCAAGGGATTTGAGAGTCTCATATTCATCTTTGGCATTTTTAAGTGCGTCTTCGACCGCTTTCCCAAACAATAGGTCGGGTTCCACTGGCTTGTCTATTAAAGAAGCCTGGGTTTCTGTCTTGAATCCCGACTGCCGTAACCACGCATGTCTCTTGATAACAGTACCTTCTGCTATCAATCTCCCTGCGTTGTCAGCGGCGTCGAAAGTTGCTTTTAAAATGCAACCAGACACGGCTCTCCCCTCTGCCGAGATCCGAGCCAGCTGGCCCTTTAACGGTTCTGGAGCAGAGGCAATGAGCGCCGCGACTTCTTCCCATTGATGGCAATTGTAACTAGCCAACAGGGTGGTGGAATTCGCAATCCTTGCTTGGTAGGCGGACGTTGAGGCTACCTTTCTGCCAAACCCGTAAAGTTTTTTGCTCTCCTTGTCGGGAGGAGCTTCTGATGAAGATAAGGGCGTGCCAGCCCTCTTTCTAGTGTTGGTCACCACTAGGGAATCTGGTTTAAGATGTCCCTTTATATACAGAGGGTCAGACTGGGCTGCCCGGAAAATCTTTTCAATTCTGGGGTTGACAGCTCTGGTGAGGTTAGGATTCACCAGGGAAGGATCTATTCTTCGTTGGATGGATTTGAGGATAGGGATGGTCTGAGCGACCGGTCTTCTCTCTCCTACAAACTCCTCCGCGAAGTCCCTTTCCTCCTGTACACCGTGGGTGTCGATGTGGAAGTGTTCCGCTGCTCGAGCGAGAACCTCGTTAAGGAGGGGCTGGTTATCAACTGGAGAGTCAGTAACTGGGGCTTCGCTTTGTACTGGGGAATCTACTCTGTAAATTTCCTGCTCATCTTCTCCCTCCTCCAGGTCCTCATCCTCTGCATAGTAATCTGTCCCGGTTTGTTCTTCCATAATTGCAAACTCCTGGTCCTCTTCAGGGAAAACTTGTCCCTGATAACTGGGGAGTGGAGTAGAATATGGAGTGGAGTAAGGCTGAACCTTGAAGGGTTCAGGTCTTTCGACCCGGGGCTTTTTACTTAGCGGGATAGGATCGGAGGAGCCTGAGGGTGTGGCCCCTTGAGGGTTATATGAAAGAAAGTGTTCTGGGTTCTTATCATAAAAATCAGCCAAGGAAGACATCCTAGACATAACCCTGTCTATGTCTTCACTGGACCATTCCCTGGAACAGGGTATTACTTTAGCAGGTGATTTATTTTCAAGGGTAGACTTGTGTTTGCTTGTCTGCTTAGGCTTTACAGGGGTGGAAGGCTGTGCTTTCCGCTGTTTCCCCCCTTCTCCGTGCGTGGAAAAATGTTTTCCCTGTCCCTTGGGGGCCCCAGAGACTTTCGACGCCTGGCGTCGAGGGTCTGGAAAGGTATCTGTGTGCTTCGGGCGTGGGGCCTCACTGATGTTAACCGCGGTCTCGGTATCTTGGAGCGCGGCCTGGGGGTGGAAGTCGTCTTCGTCTCCCGACGATCGAACTTCCGTTAGTGTGTGTAGCGAGGCACTCTTGGCAAGAGTGGATGATTGCCTTGCGTCGTGAGGCGATCTCGATCGAGAGCGCCCAGAGGACACCGAGTCGGACCGTTCTTTTTGTGCCTCTTTCCGGGAAGTCGACGTCGTCGAGGTCCGGTTGGTCTTAGTGTGTTTAGTGTGTGTTAGGTGTGTAGCGCTTGCGTCGCCGGGGGTCTTCCCCATAGCCGCCTTGCCGGACGACCTTCCGAGGTCGGGGACCTGCGCTCGTCGGCTGTCTTTCGACGCCGTAATGCCCTCGCCGTCCGAAAGTACGGCGTCGCTGCCATCGCTGAAGGCGCCCTCCGCTGCCATGGCCTCCTGCCTGGCGTGGTGGGCCCAACGCTTTGTCGAACGGTCCTTAAGTGTCTTAGGTTTAAACCTACTACACGCTCTGCAGTTCGCTTCGGGGTGATCCCTCGGCAAGCAGAGATTGCACGTGGCGTGCCTGTCGACCCAAGGGTATTTGCGATTGCACTTGGGGCAGAATTGAAAAGGGGTACCCTCCATACGCACCTTAAGGCAGCGGGCTGCTAAGTGTAGGAATATATATAAATGTAACTATATATCAAGAGTGAAGAGTATGTACCACCCCCCACTCTCCCTACTTGTAAGGGCCGAGGCCAGCGGCCTACTAGGCCCGGGCCGAGGCCAGCGGCCTACCGAGGCCCAGATCCGTCGTGCAGCAGTCGACGGTCGATGACTTCTCCAGCCGTCGTCGAGGTTGAGGGTCGACGTTGGGGTGGGGAAGGGAATGAATAAGAATTAAAATTATAATAACAGCAAAAGTATGGCTAAGGCCAGGGAACTCCGCAAGATGCTTCCGACCAGTATGGCGGAAAAAAACAATCTGAGGATCCTACACGCGTGAGGGATCTTGGGTACAGTGGACGTCACACTAGGGATAGTATTACTGGCACGCCTGTGTCGACGCCCATTTTCGACTTTCGAAAAACAAACTGTAATACTCCGCAGCTTCCACTAGATGTCGGCCTATGCACAGCATGTGATCTAAGCAGATTCCACAAGCCTCAGAAATATATATATATATATATATATGGGATACATTACTCACCGTAATCGTATTTCTGATGCTTGTATCTGCTTAGATTCACATGCTGTGCATAGGCCGACATCTAGTGGAAGCTGCGGAGTATTACAGTTTGTTTTTCGAAGTCGAAAAATGGGCGTCGACACAGGGCGTGCCAGTAATACTATCCCTAGTGTGACGTCCCCTGTACCCATGATCCCTCACGCGTCTAGGATCCCCAGATTGTGTTTTTCCTGACATGAGGTAGCATGAGGAGTAGCGTGAGTACAGATAGTCCAAGCAGATAGACAGAAAGGTAAGACTACAAGCAACCATGCGCCTTCTCTCGGAGGGGACGAAGGGTGGGTCGCATGTGAATCTAAGCAGATACAAGCATCAGAAATACGATTACGGTGAGTAATGTATCCCTTCTGAGGCTTGTGGAATCTGCTTAGATCACATGCTGTGCATAGATTAGCGAGCAGTACCAGAAGAAGGAGGTGGGATGTGAGAAGGGTCATGAGCAAACAGGTGTCTTAGAACCGCTTGTCCCACTTGTGTATCTGCCTTGGAATGAGTGTCAATGCAGTAATGCTGAGTAAAAGTGTGAATAGAGCTCCAAGTAGCTGCTTTGCAAATGGTGTCAAGGGGAACATTTGCAATGAAAGCCAGAGTGGCCCCAATGCCTCTGGTAGAGTGGGCCCTTGGCGTAAAAGGCAGAGTTTTTTCAGAAAGAGAGTAACACAGCTGTATACAGTTGATAATCCACCTTGAGATAGCGCCCTTAGAGACGCGATCCCCCTCTCTGCCTGTAGCTACGGAGACAAACAGTTGATCTGTTTTCCTTAGCGGTCTGGTTTTATTTACATAGTATAAGACCGCCCTACGCACATCTAGGGTGTGTAGTTTCACCTCAGCTGAGCTTTGTGGGTTTTGGAAGAAAGCCGGAAGCTCGATGGACTGGTTTACATGGAACTTGGATATGAATTTTGGTGAGAATCTAGGGTGTGTGCGTAAAACCAGTTTGTCCTTGTGGATAGTAAAGAAAGGATCTTGCACTGACAGAGCCTGAATTTCACTGACCCTTCTTATGGAGGTAATGGCTACTAAGAAGGCCGTTTTATAAGTCAGGTGTTTGAGACTACTTTTATGCATGGGTTCGAAGGGGGGCCCCATGAGCTTAGATAGCACCACATTGAGATCCCATCCTGGCGGTGGGTTCGAGATAGGAGGGTGAAGTCTCTTTACTCCTTCCATGAAGGCTTTAACCACTGGTACTTTCCACCACGAAACCTTCTTATGGGATGTGGTGTAGGCTGAGAGGGCTGCCAGGTGTACCTTCAGAGAGTTAAAAACCAACCCTGCATCCAGCAGGTGGAGCATGTATGTTACAACGTTGGAAGGAGTGCAATCAACCGGGTTGATTTGTTTACACTGGCACCAGATAACGAATCTTTTCCACTTGTCAAAGTAACAGTGCCTTGTATTTGGTTTCCTAGACTCTTTTAGAATGTCCATACACCTCTGTGGTAATTTGAGATGTCCAAACTCTATGACTTCAGGAGCCATGCTGCTAGGTTCATAGAGTTGGGTTCCTGATGCACTGTTTGACCTTGTTGCTGGGACAGAAGGTTGTACCAGGCTGGGAGTCTGATGGGCTCGCATACCGCCATCCTGCGTAGGTGTGGAAACCATGGTTGTCTCGCCCACATGGGAGCAACTAGGATGAGCGTCATCGATTCCTTGTTCATCTTGTACACCACCTTCCTGATGAGAGGAGTTGGTGGGAAAGCGTATGCAAACATCCCTGACCAGTTCATCCACAGGGCATTCCCCTGGGAGTCCGGTTGTGGGAACCTGGATGCAAATCCTGGGCATTGTTTTTTTTCGCTTGTGGCGAATAGGTCTATAGTGGGGAAACCCCACTGAGAGAAGAGATCTTCTACTACGTCTCTGTGAAGGACCCATTCGTGTTCTTCTGGGAGGGAGTCTCTGCTTAGAGCATCCGCTAGGGAATTGAGCTCCCCTGGAACATGTTGCGATGACAGGAAGATGTTCCGTCTGAGTGCCCATCTCCATATTTTCTGGGCAAGCTTGGACAGATTTGGCGAACGAGTCCCTCCTTGCTTGTTCAGATAGAACATGGCTGTCGTGCTGTCCGTCCTGATCTGCACCGACAAGTTTAGTAGATGGGGCTCGAACGCCTGCAGCGCTCGGAATACTGCCAGAAGCTCTAGCAGATTGATGTGGTTCTTGGCTACTGAGTGAGACCAGAGACCCTGAGCTGTGTGGTGGAGATGGTGAGCTCCCCACCCCGTCAGGCATGCATCTGTAGTTACCACTGCCTGTACTTCGGGATCGTAAAAGGGTTTCCCCTTTGCGAGATTCTCTCTTGTCCACCAGTGTAGGTTCTGTACAAGTGTTGGCGAAACGACCACTAGATCGTCCCACTGACCACTTGCCTGAGACCACTGTTTCGCCAACCATTCCTGCATGGGACGCATGCGCAGACGCGCGTGGGGGACCAGGTAAATGCATGACGCCATCATGCCGAGTAACCGCATAGCTTTGCGTACTGTTATCTGTTGACCTGACTGATAATGCGGAATTTGCAGAAGTATGTTCCGAATTCTCTCTTCCGAAGGGAAGGTCAATCCTTTCTGAGTATCTAGGATAGCTCCTAGAAACTGTTTTGAGGTGCTTGGCACCAGACTTGACTTTTTCTCGTTGATGGAGAAGCCTAATTCGTGGAGGAGGTCGATGGTCCTCTGAATGTTTGACCTGCAGATTCCTGGGGTTTCCCCCGTTATGAGCCAGTCGTCCAGATAAGGGTACACTGGGATTGCTTCCCTGCGTAGGTGTGCAGCTGCCACCGCCAGTACCTTGGTGAATACCCTTGGTGCAGAAGCTATCCCGAAGGGCAGTACCTTGAATTGGTAGTGGCGACTGTCCACCTTGAAGCGCAAGTATTTTCTGTGCGCCGGGAGCATGGAAATATGAAAATAGGCATCTTTCATATCCAAGGTTGCCATGTAATCCCCCTTTTTTAGGAGTGGGATTACCTCTTGTAGTGTGGTCATACGGAATTTTTGTGGCTTGACATACTTGTTGGCAGGCCGTAAGTCTAAAACTGGGCGCATTGTTAAATCTTTCTTTGGCACAAGGAAGTAAGTTGAATAGATACCCTTGTTTACCTGGTGTCCCGGGACGAGTTCTATTGCGTCCTTTTCTAGTAGAATGGCGATCTCCTCGAGGAGGATCTTCTGATGTTGTAAAGAGTGGACTTTTTGTCTTGGAGGATGGTTTAGGGGACGTTGCAGTAGTTCTATGCAGTACCCATTGGATACTGTTGACAGCACCCATCTGTCGGAAGTTATCCCTTCCCATGCCTGGGTGAAACTTGATATTCGTCCCCCTACTGGGGTTGCATGGGAAGGGACCCTGAACTGAGCGTCACTGCTTTGGTGGAGGCGTGCCTCCTCCTTTACTGGGGCTGCCTCTGCCTCTACCACGTCCTCTTTTACTACCCCTACCATACGCCTGGGTAGACTGTTGTGAGCTGGTGTTCCACTGTGTACCCTGGGTGTGGGAGTAGCTATTTCCTCTATTGGAATTTTGGCCGCGGGGGCGACGAAAATTGCCATTCCCTCTTTGGTTAGGTGGTTTGGTAGTTAACTGGCCAAGGGATTTGAGGGTGTCGAATTCTTCCTTAGCGTTTTTTAGAGCGTCCTCGACTGCCTTCCCAAACAGATCACCACTTTCCACTGGTTTGTCTAAGAGCGCAGCTTGTGTTTCTGCTTTGAATCCCGACTGCCTCAACCAAGCATGCCTTTTGATGACAGTCCCCTCTGCTATAAGTCTACCCGCATTGTCAGCGGCGTCCAGAGTTGCTTTTACAATGCAGCCTAACACGTTCCTTCCTTCCGCACAAATGCGAGCTAGCTGGCTTTTAAGGGGTTCGGGAGCAGAGTTTATTAGTGCTGCCACTTCTTCCCACTGGTGACAGTTGTAGCTAGCCAACAGTGTGGTGGAATTCGCGATTCTGGCTTGGTAGGCTGCCGTGGAAGCTACTTTCCTGCCAAAACCATAAAGTTTTTTACTTTCTTTGTCGGGGGGAGCCTCAGAGGAAGATAATGGTGTACCAGCTCTTTTGCGGGTGTTGGTTACTACTAGAGAGTCTGGCTTAAGTTGACCTCTAATATATAGGGGGTCCGACTGGGCTGCTTTAAACAGCTTCTCCACTCTCGGATTTACAGGTCTTGTCAGGTTTGGGTTGACAAGGGATGGTGCTATTCTGCGTTGAACAGATTTTAGGATGGGAATGGTCTGGGCTACTGGCTTCCTTTCCCCTATTAGTTCTTCCGCAAAGTCCCTTTCTTCCTGGACACCTTGTGTGTCTATGTGGAAGTGGTTAGCTGCCCGAAAGAGCAGTTCATTCAGGAGGGGCTGATTATCTATTGGGGAGTCAGACACTGGGGCTTCCCTTTCGACTGGTGAGTCCATTCTGAAAATATCTGGGCTATTTTCTGGCTCATCCTCGTCTTCGTCTTCGCCGTAATAATCTGATCCTGCAGGATCTTCTGGCGTGTCAATTTCCTGACCTTCTATAAGGGAAGAGTTTTCTTGGTCTGTAGGGAAGAGGTAAGAATAGGGTTTGACCTCGATGGGGTCTAAAGGCCTAAATGGTGTCTCGACCCGGGGTCTTTTATTTGAGGGGATAGGGTCCCTTGACCCTGAGGGAGAATGTTCCTGAGGGTTTAAAGCTAGGAGTTGTTCAGGGTGTCTTTCGAAAAAATTCGCCAAGGAAGACATCCTTGACATTACTCTGTCAATGTCCTCGCATGACCAGAGTTTAGAGCTTGGGGTGACCTTGCTGGGACTTTCTATGGATTGGCCCTGAGAAGACTTGGTCAGTTCTTTTGTAGTGGAGGACTGCAAGGGTTGTTTCCTTTGCTGTTTACCCCCTTCCCCGTGGGTGGAAGTGTGTTTCCCCTTTCCCTTATCTTTCGACGCCTGGCGTCGAGGATCGGAGGTGGAATCCCTGTCTTTCGAACTAGCCTTCGAAACTGGCCCCTCTTTACTCCCAAGTAATGTACCCTTTTCCTGGGGTGCAGTCTGGGGGTGGAAGTCGTGTTCGTCTCCGGACGATTGATCTTCCGGGATATTAATGGTCGAGGCACTCTGTGCAAGTGTGGAGGCTTGCCTGACGTCGTGCGGCGACCTCGACCGGGACCGCCCAGAGGACGTCCTTTCGGACCGCTCCTTCTGTGCCTCTTTCCGAGGTTTCGACGACGTCGAATCTCGGGTGGATTTTTTGTGTTTAGCGTGTGTATGTGTAACGCTTTTGTCGCCGGGGGACTTCCCCATAGTCGCCGGGACGGACGACCTTCCGAGGCCGGGGACGTGCGTTCGGCTGTCCTTCGACGCCTTGGTGCCCTCGCCGTCCGAAAGTTCGGCGTCGCTGCCGTCGCTGAAGGTACCCTCCGCCTCCATAGCTGCTAGCTTGGCGTGGTGGGCCCAACGCTTGGTGGAGCGGTCCTTAAGAGTTTTTGCCTTAAACCTGCTACAGGCCCTGCAACCCGTCTCGGGGTGGTCTCTGGGTAGGCAAAGGTTGCACGTAGCGTGCTTATCTACCCAAGGGTATTTCTTATTACACTTGGGGCAAAACTGAAAGGGCGTACCCTCCATACGCGCCTGTGGGCAGCGGGCAAGTGTATGTAGGTAATAAGGTGTCGAGTGTGGAAGTGTACCACCCCCACTCTCCCTACTTGTAGGGCCGAGGCCAGCGGCCCAGGCCCGAGCCGAGGCGGAAGCCTCAAGGCCCAATCCGTCGGGTATTCGACGTTGATCTCCTCCCCGGTTCGGCGTCGAGATGTTGATCGACGAAAGGTTGACCAAACGGGGCAAATTAGAATTAGTTTAGAGTGAAAATATGGCAAAGCCAGGGAACTCCGATGAAGTGCTTCCGACCAGAATGGCGGAAAAAAACAATCTGGGGATCCTAGACGCGTGAGGGATCATGGGTACAGGGGACGTCACACTAGGGATAGTATTACTGGCACGCCCTGTGTCGACGCCCATTTTTCGACTTCGAAAAACAAACTGTAATACTCCGCAGCTTCCACTAGATGTCGGCCTATGCACAGCATGTGATCTAAGCAGATTCCACAAGCCTCAGAAATATATATATATATATATATATATATATATATATATAATCAATTGAAGAGGATTTATCTCCCAATGTCCATGTAATATTTGGTGCATCTGTTCCTATAAAATCACACGTGGCTTTCAAGCCCCATGCTTTAAATAACACACTCCAACATGAGCGATCATTTTTCCTGTAAGTCATTGCCTCATATTTTTCCATAGTTTTATTAGTGAGCTCAGGCCTTGCATCCAGTAAGGTATCGGCGGATACTGCTGTTCCATCCTTTGATATCAACATATTTGTATTCAAATCCCCCATCACCATTATCTGTAACCCTGAGTATTTGCCAAGGCATTTCTCCATGATTGATTCCATTTCATTAGTTAACAAATATTTGAGCCTGGAGACCAGTATATGTTCCATATTAATATATGATCCATACTTTCCACCTTAATTAAAGCCCCCAGCGCATATGGTGGAATAAAGAATGTTTCAATCAGGGTGATGCCGATGCCCAGTTTAAGTGCCAAGAGTAAACCCCCCTTCGGTCGACCGATCCGGCCCTTAGAAGCCAGAATATGTAGGCACTCAAAGCCATCCATCTGGGCATTGGCAGTCATCCAAGTCTCTTGGATACATATTATGCTTTTCGTTCTTAACAACTGGCATAACTCAGTTGATGAGAATAGGTGATAGTTCCCTCTAGAATTCCATGACAATATTGTGAGGGCTGTTTCCTGATTTATGATTGTTGTTTGAGATTTTGCAGCTGGAATATTGAGTCCCGAAGGCTCAAGGCAAGCCATCTCCAGCTCGGGTCTTGTTCCTCCTGGCTTACTGCGTTTTTGTTTTTCGTTGTGACTGGTCCTCTCCTGGGGCCCGCCATGACTTGTTCCTGTGTGTTCAGACCCTTATTCACAGTATTGCCATCCCCGAAGATAAGAATGTCGAATCCCCTCATGTTAAACTGATCAAGTTCCCGCAAGACATTTTGGAATACCAAGTTCGAAAAAAAGACCAATCTTACGTGGTCCAAACAATGTGGATAGATAAAATCTACCCTTTTGATGTCTGCAGAAGTCAAATTGGCTAATATTGGAATCTCATTCAAGAGTTGCAGACTTCTATTGCGATTCATTGCAGGATGTGATCCGCAATCAAAGAGGAAATAATAGTATGCTCGGGAGTTCCAGAAAGCATGGTTTTCTCCACTGAATGTGTTTGAGTTCCGTTTCCATATAATATTTCGGAAAACGTTCCTCTAAATCTCCTTCCCCTATTCCATCCCCTGGCTCTTGATTAGGCCCGGGCACGGACCCAGATTTGGGGCCAGGATTAACTCCCCAGGAGTTTGAATCTGGGCGTCTAGGGTTCAGAGACCCCTGTTCACCCCGGTTACCATCAACTTCCTGTTGCATCATGTTAGAGGCGGATTTCTGTGGTTCAATAGATGATCTGACTTCCGGCTCTTGCAGTTTTCTATTCTTAATTGCCTCTTCCACTGCAGAGCCGATCAGTGTAGCAATCTCCTCCTTACTCAGCATAATTGGTCCCGGTGGTCGCAAAGATGGAACATCTCCAGGAGCTACAGCCTCTAAAATATGATCTGTCTTAAGTAATAGACCCTCAGACTGCGGCATTGTATCAGAATCTGCCCTCCGCAATACATCATTATTCTGCTTAAAGATCTTTGCCTCGGGATTCAAAGCGGGGTGCAAATTCTTTCCTTTTCTGCTTTGCCCCTGCAGGGGAGGCATATTATTGTCAGACAGTGAAGTTTTTATTAGAGTCATGACATCCTGTGTAGCTAATTTATCTACAGGGTTAACAGAGCCTTCTGGTATTGGGGTTTCTACAGCCATCGCTATTCTTTCTCTCAACTCTTCATCCACCACTACACTAATCAGTTGTGCTATATCGGATTTACTCATGGGTATCTTTTCCAAAGTATCAGGGTTCAACTTACTCTCCATTCCTTGTGTCTCACAGATGCTGTCTTTCTTCTGTGTCTCCCCCCTCCTTTTTTGTATTGCTAAATTTTGTCCACCCTGTATCGGTGGATCACCCTCAGCCTGATGCCTGGATGTCATTAGGTTCTGGATTGGAGACTCATGCTTACGTGAATTTGATTTCAAAAATAAGGCATAGCTTTCTCTGTGTTCCATTGGTAATGCCTCCAGACCCTTTTCGGAGATTTTTTTAATTTTTGCAGATTTAGTTTTTGTTGGTAATGCCTTATGGGTCATTTCGTCTGAGAGGAGATTAGATGGATTAAAGTAAGATCCAACCTCTTGATTATTTAACAGATCTGTGTTCTCTATTATTTCTACATCAGAGTCCATATTTTGTATCTGTTCCTCTCTGATGAAATTTCTCCAAGTATTTTTAGATATTTTATTTTTTTGATTAAATAAGGATGAGTTTCCGTTCCCTCTGTTTCTCTTTTTTGATTTTTGGATCTTTTTATTAGTGGGATTCGGAATTTCATCCTTCTCCATGCACTGTTTATTCTTGTTTGCGGATTCAGATTCCAATGGTTTTAAAACAGGAGGGATCTGTGTTTGGACCTCTCTTAAATCATCCCCACTGACCCTTTCCTTAATCAGTGTGGATCCCGGGCCCATTAGCTTTGTCTCTAGCTTCATAGACACCAACTCCAGAGTTTCTAGCCCGATTTTGCCTTGTGATAGCTGTCTACCTGTCAAAATTCGTAATTTCATGAGTTCAGTAGAGTGAGTTTTTAATTCCTGCAATATTGAACGCAGTAACCCTCCCATTTCAGAAGGATATTCTATCTGTAAATCAGATGTATTCATCGGCTCTGACAAATGTGCATCCCCATCTGCAGAGAAAAAATCTGGGGGCATATCCAAAAAAAGTCTCTGGAATCACTCCCATTTCCGCGCCCACCTCTGTCCCGGTCATCCCGGCCCAAGAAACTTCCCCCTGTAAGATCCCCCTGCAAAATCATAGATGAATGAGCCATAACTTCAGACTCCAACAGCATAGAGTCACTTGGCTCAGGAGGAGAGGGAGGGAGAGGCATGTTCATTGCCATTCTCATGGTGTTTTTTACAGGCGTAAAAATTAAGGGGGCAGACAGAATGCCGTCATAGGTTCTTATCCCCTGAGTTGTACTACTTCTGGTAGAGGGGCCAGCGGTCGAACCCTGACTATACACATATTCAACACTGTTTCTTCGCCTAGACATTCCGGCGATTTCCTGCCCCCAATGGACCCCTGTTATTATTCACTCAGATCGCCTACTCCTAAAGCTGTTCAATACAAATACATATAATATCTCTTGAAAGATTTAGGGACTTGGCCAAGGTTCAATCTCCTCCCCAGCCTATCCTATCAGTTCACACTCTTTTCAGACCCTATGCACAGAACTCTATGGGCATTGCAGGACTGGCGCACAAATTGATCCTCTATATGCATATATCAATGGCGCATTTGCAAGGCTCAGTACTCTTATTTTCCACAATCTGCCGTTAGGGGGGCTTAATTACCCCTTTATGATCCAGCCTGCCCCCTCCAGCATTCGCTTACTTCCAGCCTTGGCTCCTCCCCCTCCCACCAGAACACTCACAACCCCGATCTGTAAAGCTCCAATAAAATGCACTCACCCTCTAGATGTCCTCATTCATATGCTATGCCCTTGCCTGCCAATATCACCTGTGTGCTGCTCGCTGCACAACGAACAGCAAACAGCGTGCTTTCAGTGCTTCCGTGTGCGCGCGCATGTGCGCGCTAGACACACTGTTTTTGAAAGAGGAGTGGGCGTGTTCCCAGGGAGGGGTACGATGTTCGGCCCAATGAGGAGAGAGTTGTGAGCCAGGGAACTTCCGTGTGCCTGCAAAGGACGTCCTCCGTGTCGGAACTTTGCTGAACGGCCAGAAAGGTCCCTGCAATCAGGGACTGGCAGCTTGAATCCGTATCCAGCAGGCAGTCATAAAAGTCTCTCGCAGCAAAAAGCGTGCTTTCAGTGCTTCTGTGTGCCCTTCCACTGGACATGTGAGCATGCTCTTCGCTACCTGATTTTAAACTTAAACTGAAAACCAGTCTGTTTTCCTAAAAAAGATTATGCCCATGATCCGATGCATTCTGTTCTTCTCTTGCTCGTTGATTGTATTTGTTTGTCTTGTTAAGCGCCCATATGCCTCTGGGCTCTTGTTTCACGCTATAGAAATAAATTAAATAAATAGTGGTAGTTGTGGAGTATTACATGACTTTTTCAAACCTTGAAAAGGGATGTCGACTGGGTGCATTTGAAATACTATCCCTAGTGTGACATCTACTATACCCATGGTCCTTCACGCATCAAGGTCCCTCAGATTGTTTTGTTCCTGACAAGGGTGCATGAAGTGTTTGCGTGAGTACAAGAAAGATAAATATGGAAAAACATATATGCACCTTCAACTCCAGGGAGGGTGCATGTTAATCTAAGCAGATACAATTATCAGAAATACAATTCCGGTGAGTAATGTATGCCTTCTGAGGCTTGTGGATCTATATAAATTACATGCTAGGCATAGATTAGCGAGCAGCACCTGGCGAAAGAGGTGGGTTGTGAGAAGGTACAGCAGCAAATAGATGTTTTAATACTGCTTGTCCCAACTGTGAATCTGCTTTACTGTGAGAGTCTAGGCAGTAATGCTGAGTAAACGTATAAATGTAACTGAAAGCAGCAGCCTTGCAAATTGCATCTAAAGGAACATTTGCAATAAATGCCAATGAAGCCCCTGCGCCTTGTGGAGAGTGTATAAGATAAAAGGCCTCATTACGAGTCCGGCGGTAGCCGTGCCGGAAAAACCAGCAGGCTACCGCCGGACTCAAAATACCATTCTGCCTCCGTGATTGCCGGAATCACCAGGGAATTACAACCCCAGTGACCCGGTAATTCCTGAGGTGGAATTCCAGAAATCCCCATTCCAATGGTGTCTGATAGGATTCCATGGGGATGGGGACAATGGAAAAACACTGGTTCCGTCTATGACTGAGCCAGTGTTTCCGTTTCTTCCTGCAGGCGGGTGGCGTTACTCCAGCCAGGTCAGACCTGTCAGGAGTGACACCTACCGCCTGCAGAACTCTGAATCAGCCGGTCCGGAAACAATGGTGGTAGCGGATTTACCGCCACCCTTATTTCCGGACCAGCTGACTCATAATGAGGCCCAAAGTCTTTTCTGACAGTGAGTAGCTAAATTGGATGCATTTGACTATTAATCTTGAGATTGCACTTTTAGAAATAGGATCTCCTTCTCTGCCAACTGCTATGGAAACAGAGTTGATCTGTTTTCCTTAACGGTTTAGTTTAGGTAGTACAAAACCTCCCTCCTTACATCTAGGGTATGGAGGCTTTTTTCGGCTGAATTTTGGGGATTTGGGAATAAAATAGGGATTTCAATAGATTGGTTAACATGGAACTATGAATTTTGGTGAAAACCTAGGATGTGTTCTAAGAACCACCTTTTCTTTGTGGATGATCATGAAATTACTAGTTACTGTCTCCTTTCCTCCATACTGCATCGGCGTCCCTCGCTAGGGACGGAGTCAGAACCTTTTTCACTAGAAAAAACGTCTTCCCCTTTATATTTAGAGGCGCAGCACTGGGAGCCTAACTCCACCCACCAGCGCCACTCCTCAGTCCCCATTGACGCGCCAACAATATTTAACAATGCCTAATGACAGCGGTATTATTAGGGGGAGGATGGTGGGACATAAGGAGGAAACTAAGGACTAAGAGTATGTTAGTTACTATGGTGAATAACAAGTAATCACGGTCTCGTCCCCTTCCCTCCATACTGCACGGGTGATTACGACTGAATGTAGCCCCAGGGTGCAGAGGAGACCCTTCTTAAGCAAATAGGTTCCTTAGAACTGCCTGTTCCAAGGTTGCACCTGACTTAGAGCCAGTGTCCAAAATAGTAATGCTTACAGAAAGCCGAAGGGGTTGCCCAAGTGGCCGCCCTGCTGATGACCTGCCACGAAACCTGCTGGTGGAATGCAATGGCCATGGCCTTGGCTCTGAAAGCGTGAGCGTGCATGTTAGCTGGCAGCGGCTTGTGCTGCCCCTCGTAGGCCTCCTTGATGGCCGCAACCATCCACTGTGCAATAGAGGACTTGGATGCTTGATACCCGGGCCTGGTCCCCCGAAGGTGACAAACAGTGCGTCCGACTTTCGGAAGCCCTGTGTCCTGTCCAGACAATTTCACAGCGTGATCGACATCCAGACAGTGCAAGACTCTGAGCCTCATCCTTGGGGTCAGCAAAAAAAGTAGGTAAGACTATTTCCTCATATAGATCGAAAGGCGTGCGAGCCACTGTACGAGACCGTTCCTTGCCGGCTTCATCAGAAGGCGCGACCGGAACCGTGCCCTGCGATTGAAAAATCGCCAAAATCTGCTCCTTAAAGGAAGCCCATTCCTCCCGAATCGAGGACTTTGAGGTGCACACCACTTTCCTCGCGGCTCCATCCTCCCAGGAGGACAGGGAAGGCGACCTGTGACGGCGCTTCCTAGAATGCCGCGACGAGGCAGAAGAATGGCGGGAATCACTTTGGTACTGAGAATCCAGAGTCTTCTCCCGACGCGGAGAATCGCCCCTCGAGTCGTCGGTGGACACCCCTTTCGACGATTTAGATTTTAGGGACTTCCTGGCTTTAGAACCAATACCCACCTGAAGCTTCCCCTTATGCTCCCGCAAGGCCTTGGCAGTCAGCGACTGGCATTTCGAACAGTCGTCAGTGTCGTGACTCTCGCCCAAGCACCACAAACAAATGCGTGTCGTGATCGACATTTTAGACTTGCAGTGCCGGCAAGTCTTGAATCCAGACTGCGGAGTCGGAGGGGTTGAAGAAGAAGACATCTCTAAGATCAAACACACGAGGCGCAGCGAGTTCTCGAAGCAAACACGTTTGTGGAAAAAACGGAACTGAGGCTATGGGCGTCGTGCGTCCTATTTATAACATCCGGTGACATCACCCTCGACGGAGGCCTTAGAGGGACATCGACCCAACGTCATCGACGCAGGACGCCCTCTGCCAAAAAAGTTTCCGAAGTGCACAGCTGTGGACGTTACATGTCAAAGATGTGGAATAAATTGGAGGACACAATCCATTCAAAAACAAGTTCCTCAACACTGCCTGACAAAATGCTGCATCCGACCTGGAGCCGGCATTCAAGCAGTAGTGCTTGCAGAAGGCCGAGGGCATAGCCCATGTAGCCACCTTGCTGATAACCTGTCACAGGACGTGCCTCTGGAATGCAACCGCCGTGGCTTTAGCTCTGATTGCATGGGCATGCAGATTTGCTGGAAGAGGTTTGTGCCGCCCCTTGTACGCCTCCTTGATGGCCAAAACCATTTATCTTGCTATGGAAGCCTTGGAGCTTGACAGCCAGGCTTTGACCCACCAAAGGTGACAGAGCGTCTGATTTGCGGAAGCACTTGGTCCTGTCCAGGTAGTATCTCAGCGCAGGCCTCACGCCCAGACAGTGCAATACCCTCTCAGCGTCATCCTTGGGGTCCGCGAAGAAGGGAGTATTTTCTTACCTGTAACTCCATTTCTCCAGCGCTGGCATCTTTCATGGATTGACATGCTGTGAATATTTCCCGTCAGGCTGGGAAAACCTCAGTAACTTTAATATACCGTTTCCCGCCGAAAACCTCGACACCGAGTGTCCTATCGACATCTTTTTGGGTGCTTTAGGCTGCATCATTAGGACGTTTAGTATAAATAGCCCTGTCGAAGCGGCTTCCCTTCAGATGTAAACCTCCCAAAGGAGAGGAAACCCGAACCAAGCTTTGCCTGCTGGGGCAGCCGGCGGGCGCACGTGAATCCGTGAAAGATACCAACGCTGGAGAAATGGAGTTACAGATAAGAAACTACTCCCTTCTCCAGCATTAGATCTTTCATGGATCACATGCTGCGAATTGATTACATAGCAGTATGATAACCCATTGGTGCATGATGGGTAAACAAAACCCCCACACCCCAGGCCATGTCAATCAACAATATGAAAAATCATCCAATAACAGTAATGATAAATACCATTAGAAGAAACCAAAACCCCGGAAGCTGCGGGGCTTACCTTGTTGGAACAGGCGTTGAGGAACTGCACGTCCCACCTGCACATTTTCCACATGCTGCTGCCCCAGAAAGAAGTGTCACACCGCCCATGTTGCCGCTTGGCAAATGTCACTGATCGGTATACCCGCCCAAAGCTCCGCTGACGCTGTGGATCTTGTAGAATGGGCCTTAGGAGTGGCCGGCAAAGGCTTGCCAGCTTTCCCAGGGAAGAAGGAAATCGTAGAGGAGCCCAAACGGAAAAGTCCTTGCTTAGAAATAGACCTCCCTCTGTTGGAGGGGCCAAAAGCCACAAATAGCTGCCTCTTCTTCCTGAAGACCTGAGTCTGTTCGAGATAAAACTTCAACGCCCTCTTGACGTTCAAGTAATGCATCGTCTTTTCCGCAGGACTGGTAGCCTTAACAAAAAAAGTGGCCAAGGCTACCGTAGAGTGCATGTGAAGCTCCAACGTAACTTTTGGGATTAAGTGAGGATTAGTCGACAGGAGAACCTTGTCCCTCATGAATCGCAGATACGGCGCGTCGATGACCAGAGCCTGAAGTTCAGAAATCCTCCTGGCAAATATAATAGCCACCAGAAAAGCGACTTTCCACATGAGGAAATTCACTGTCGCCATAGGTTCAAACGGCGGCTTCATTAGAGCTGAAAGCACCACATTGAGACTCCACACCGGAGCAAACTTCTTCGGGTGAAACGTCCTGAAAAGGCGTTTGAGGAAGTGTTTGACCAACCGGTCACTGCACAGAGGTGTAGAGTTGCGCCATCTCATGAACCTGGAGATGGCAGCCAAATGCACCTTGATTTAAGACGCCAGCCCCCCCCCCCTCTTTCGCCAGCAGCAGCAGATACGGTAGAATTTGAGCTGGCGATACCTCCAAGGGTGGTAGGCCTGGCTGCTCCGCGCACCAGGCACAGAACATAGTCCACTTTCGACTAAGACACGTTGGATTATGGTGCCCTCGTTGCAGCCAAAATCCAACGGCAATCGGGCGGCTTCCTTAGATGTCCAAATTCGCAGTGGTCAGGAGCCACGCTGCAAGACAGAGGCCTGGTCGTGATGCCACACCTTCCCATCGTCCTGCGACAGCAGATCCGGCTCTGACCCCAGATGAAGAGGGCCGTCCACTGTAAGGTGAAGCAGGTCTGAGAACCAGGTCTACCTGGGCCAAAACGGGGCCACCAAGGTCATCTTGTACTGGACCTTGCGACCATCTGGATCGTTCTCTGGATCAGAGGAAACACGTACATGAACAGGCCGGTCCATAGGAATGAGAACACGGCCCTCTCGAGCCTGGATGAGCCACCCTGCTGGAGAGGGCACCGCTTGTTTTCCAGGCTGGTGAACAAATTAAGAGGGGGAAACCTCCATTGCTTGAAAATCCTTGCCACCTGGGCATCCTTCAGTTTCCATTCGTGCAACTGACTTGCGTCTCTGCTGAGAGCATCCGCCTGAACATTCTGAATACCTGGCAAATGGTAAGCAATGATGTGAATCCTGTGAGCAATGGCCCAATGCCAGACCGCCTGAGCCACCCAGGACAGGGGCTGAATGCGCGCCGCCCTGCTTGCGCAGATAAAACATTGTGGTGGTGATGTTTGTTAGAATACGGACCGCTGTACCCTTAATGAGAGGCAGAAAAGACTTCAGAGCCCAGTGTACTGCTCTCAACTCCAGAATGTTGATGTGCAATGATGTCTCCTTGAGGGACCATAAACTATGGACTTGAAATTGGTCGCGGTGCACCCCCTAACCCACTTGGTAAGCGTTGGTCACAATCGTGTCCTGAAAAATCGGGCTCCACCAGGTGCATGCCCCTCACTATGTTGTCGGGGAACGTCCACCACTGCAGGGCATCTGCCAGAGCCCGGGAGATGACTACCTTGTCGGTGCAGGAAGCGAGGCTCTGTGACCACCTGGAGGCGAGAAACTCCTGCACTGGCCGCATTAACAGTCGACAATTCGGGATGGAGGATGCCATTGATCCAAGAAAAGACATGTAACCTCGGACCGTGACCGACGTACCCAGCACCCACAAGGCCACGCTGGAGATCAGGTTCTGAATTCTGTCGACAGGTGGCTTCAAATTGAGCTGCGTGTGAAACTGGGCCCCGAGGAAAACCAAGTCCCTGGATGGCATCAGACAAGATTTTGCAAAGTTGGCCGCAAAGCCCAGCTGCTGTAACAGGAGCATGGATGCATGGAAAGACTCTGACATCCCCCGAGGAGTCGCTCCTCTGACCAACCAGTCGTCCAGGTACAGATAAACATGGAGCCCCTCCCTGCAGAGGAAGGCTGCCACCGGAGCCAGGCACTTGGTGAACGTCATGGGAGCCGACTTTAGGCCAAAGAGGAGAACCCGAAACTGGTAATGTTCGTCGCCTACCATGAAGCGTAGGCACTTGCGATTTTTGGGCAGCATCGGGATGTGGAAAAATGAGTCTTCGAGATCCAACAACGCCAAGAATTTTCTCGGCTGGACCGAGCGTACAATGTCTTGTAACATCAGCATCCTGAATTTCTGGCACTTCAGATTTTTGTTTAGTGGCCGAAGGTCCAGAATGGGGCACCACTTTCCATTTGTTTTTTTTTTATTACACTGGGAGTAAACCCCTACATCGGGACTGGTTCTATCGCCCCTTTCTCCAACATTAGACGCACCTCTTGCAGCAAAACCTGAAGATGCGGCTGTGAAACCTTCACTGGTGGAATAGGGAGTTGCGGACGCCGAAACTCTGAGTGGCTGTATTATACGTCATCCAGCACCCATTGGTCTGTCGTAATTAAACACCACTCGTTGACATGTCGCGTCACTATGCCCCCTAGTTGACTGCCCATATGGCAGTCATTGCTGAGGCTTGGACTGCCAGCCTCTATTAGCTGAGGCGGCTGGACTCCTCTTCCACTGCACTTGATAGTCTTTGTTCCGCTGCGCTGACTGTAAAGAACGTCGGAACCCTTGGGAGGAATAACTGGGGTGACCGTAGCCCTTGTCGTGAAAACTGGCAAACCTGGCATTCCCTGAGGCTCACCAAAATGCACGAAAGGGGCAAAAATAAGTGTCCACTCTGCAGCGTACCCAATGATCTTGCCATATCAGAATCCTCCTTCATACCTTTCAATGCCTCGTCAATTTTCCCCAAACAGCTGCTCGCCTTCACAGGGCAGGTCCATCACTTTAGGCTGAAAATCGGTACAGCGCAGCCAGGCCTGCCTCCGGAGAACAACCCAATTGTTTATCTGTTTGAACCCAGATTCCACCAGGTCCACTGCAATATTAATGCTAGGGTTGGAGGCTGCCTCCCCCTTCCGAACCAGAAGCATTGCTTCCTTCCTTTGTTGCTCAGGCAGATGATCCAACAATGGAGACAACCGGTACCACATTTCCCTGTTGTAGCGAGTTATAATGGCCAACGACGTCAGGCACTTGCATGAAGACTCCAGGGCTTTAAACTTTTTCTCTAAGCAGCCTTTGACCGCAGGCTTCGAGAACGGATGGCGCATCGTGAGGAGACCTTGCCACACGTGGTACAATACGGGGACAGAGAAGACAGCCTTCCGTATCTTTCCCATATGATCAAACAAAAATAAAAGTTGTTTTGCTCCTCTTCTGAAGTAAGACCAAACTCTCGACAGGCCTTCGCCATCATGTCATGGAAAGCACCCACATCATCCGGCGGAGACAGCTGAGCCGGCTACTCTGGGTATCCACCTTCGGGTCTGTATCCCAGGTATCTGCCCGCCTGGGCGGCGACGACACAGCCGACAAAGTGTCGCGTGGAACACTTTCAGGATCAGAATGCACCAGCTCCCCTTCTTCTGGATGTCCCAGGGGACGGGTGAAACCTACCGGAGAGAGCACCAGTTGCCGAACAATAGGTGACTTCCGCGGGAGGCCCTGGCGAGGCACCCACACCCTCTTTCTGTCTCGGCACACCCCGCTCCTCTTGCTCCATGGTCCCCACAGGACTTGGAGGTACCGGGAGTCGCGCATCCAACTGACCCAAGAGCGACTGCAGCGTGTTCAGCACTTGCATTGACAGCAACGAGTGCAGATTTACCAATGGATACTGAGGCGGGACGGTCCCTAATCCTCACGACGTGGACGGCCCTGCCGGCTGAAGATCCATCACCGACGGATAAAAAAATGGATGAGACTCCTCTTCTGGACTCGAGTCCAAGTTATATGGCGTGTGGTCTTGCTGAAGTATCTCCAACGGGAGCAAAGGCCCAAAGCCGGAACCAAAACTGCCACGGCACCTCCGATGTCAACAGACCACCTTCGGGCCCTAGCAGAGCTGAGGACTTCAATAGCTGCGCACTAGCCGCAGCTGAAGTCGATGAGGTATCCAGCCCGGTCGACGACTGTGGCATCATCACAATGGTCGACTAAGGAATAGAAAGCAGCACAACCACCGTCGATGCAGGGTCTCACGTCGACGAACAAGTCGGCGACGGAATCGAGGCTGACACCGGCCTGGCCTACTCCGGTGAAGCGGGCTGCTAGGACTTGGAGCTGAATCGATGCATGGAAGACTCACAGCCTGAAGAACAACGGTGCCGCTCCTTTGAAGACTAGTGCTTCGTCAACAAGGAGGAAGCGCGTGACTTTGACTTCTCTAAATCAGCCGTCGAGGATTTGAGCGACACCGCCCTAGAGTTCTCCAGCCTGGCACTTTAATTCTTTGCGTCTTTTCCTGAGAGGGGCCTCCCAACCCTCTACCCCTAGGCACTAGCCTGGTATCCGACCAGACGACTCACTGCCTTTACCCATAATTAACGCTGGGCCTTCCTTCTGCTTCTTAGAAGGGGCTCCGCCGATTTCACCCTTGGGTGCGAAGACGACCCTTTCACTGCCGTAGCAGAGGACTTGCCACCGGGGGCTGAACCAACTTCCTAACACATGTAAGTACACTCGTTCAACCAGCAAATTAACCGCCGTTTTTTTTTTTGGGAGAACCCTTGACAAATCGCATAGTTGTCCGCCGAATGATTGGGAAACAGACAGTCAGCATGCTCATCCTCTTCGTAGACGTTCGAGGCCGCAGGTCTCACACGGCCGAAAAAATGATTTCTCTAGGTCCAGTGATGTCATGATGGGCCCGAGAATACACAGATCAGCGAAGGCACGTGTAAAACACGAAGAGCAATTTTCTCAAGAGAAAACACAAGGTGATCCCAACAGTTTGGAGACTGTTGAAATCTGAAGTGAAGCCACGGGGGCAGGGCTATTTATACTAAACGTCCTATTGGTGCAGCCTAAAGCACCAAAAAAGACGTAGATAGGACACTCAGTGTCAAGGTTTTCCATAGGAAAACAATATATTAAAGTAACTGAGGTTTTCCCAGCCTGACGATGGGAAATATTCACAGCATGTGAATCCATGAAAGATCCACTGATGGAGAACGTTGGTAGCACTATCTCTTCATTTAGGTGAAAAAAGGAGACAACCTTAGGTAAGAAGCGGGGTGAGTTCTAAGCACCACCTTGTCCTTATGAAAAGTAGTATAAGCCACAAGCGCCTGGATCTCACTGATCCGGCGTGCCGAGGGAAAGCCCACCAGGAGGGCTATCTTAATGGTGACTAGCCTGATGTCCGCGGACGCCATAGGTTCGAATGGTTTATGCGCCAGGGCGCCCAAGACACCATTGAGGTCCCACACCGGGTTTGGTTTCTTGATAGGTGGATAAATACTGGTCAGGCCCGCCAAGTGTCTTTTAACCACCGGATGAATAGACCTCCTCCTCCGAGTTCCTGTAGGCTCCAATAGCCGTCAGATAGGTGCAGCATGTGTCTACCTGCACCACCGAATGTGAGAGGTGCGCAGAGAAGGATAGCACGTCGCCCAACGAGCAGGTCAACAGAGGGACCTCTTCTGATTCGGGCCAGTGACAAAATCTCATCCACTTGCTTTTGTACTGGCTCCTGGTAGCATCGCTCCTAGCCAGTTGTATAATGTCTAGGTTAGCTTGTGACAGATGCCTCAGTGTGACTTGTTCAGAACCACACTGTGAGGGGGGGCGGGATGGATGACTGTGCCTACCTGCTGAGAGAGTAGGTGTGCTGGGCCTAGCGGAAGGTGCACCGGGGCCTGATCCGACAGGCTGAATAGTTCAGAGAGCCATGTTCTTGCTGGCCACCCGAGAGCTATCGGGATGATATGGATGTGCCGGGCCCCTGGATCTGGCAGATTACACTGTGGACCAGGGGAGTGGGAGCAAAGGCAGAACGCATTCCTGTTGTTCTACTGGATCTGCATCATGTCACCCAGAGAGCCCCCGCCCTGTCTCTGCCAGGACGAAAACTAGGGGCACCTCCTGTTGGATCAGGTGGCAAAGAGATCCTGCTGAGGATGACCCCAGCTGTCTACGATCCCCTGAAAGACCTATTCACCCAACTGCCATTCGTAGTTGTCCGCACCCAGCCTGCTGAGCCTGTCCGCCTCCCGGTTGAACTCCCCCAGGAGGTGAATTGCTGCCGGTTGCATATTGTTTACCAGAGCCCACTCCCAAATGTTGACTGCTAGAGTACAGAGGGAAGGAGACCTTGTGCCACCCTGCTTGTGTACGTAATACATGCTGGTGGAGCCGTCCATCTGAATGAGGATCGCCTTGCCGCTGAGCATCTGGAGGAAGGCTTTGAGAGCGAGCCAGATGGCCATCGAATCGAGCCAGTTGATGAGGGCCGCCTGCTTCTGACGGGACCATACCCCATGGACACTGGATGCCCAAGGTAGCTCCCCAGCCCTCTAGGGATGAGTCCATGGTTATGGTGACCTGAGGTACTGGTTGACAGAAGGGCCTGCCTATCCGCAGGTTGTTGCCCGTGCTCCACCAGACTAGCTCCTGGTGGAGATGATGTGGGATGCTGACCAGCTCCACCTGGGAACCCCTCTCCTGACTCCAGGAGGCTGCGAAGTGCAACTGCAATCGCCTAATTCTGAGCCTTGTATGCGGCACTGCAAGGAGACATGCCGCCATGATGCCCAAGAGGTGCTGGTACCACCATGCCAAGGTTACTGCTCTGAGAAAATGCCCCGTGACCCCCTTTCATGGCTGCTGTCTTGTCGGCTGAGGGGGAAATCCTCTCGGAGCTAGTATTCCAAGTAAGGCAAAGGAAGGCTAGACTCTGCGTGGGTGCCAACTATGACTACTTGGAGATTAATGGAAAATCCCAGCTCGTGCAGTGTATTCATGAGGGCGGAGGCAGTGTGCCTGACTGCATCCAGAGACCTTGCCCTGACTAGCCAGTCATCTAGATATGGATAGATGTGATGCCCCTATGCCCTGAGTAGTGCTGCCACAGCGTTCATCAGTCTTGTAAAGACATTGGGGGTCGAAATGAGGCCAAAGGGTAGAATCTTGTATTGGAAGTGAAAACCCATGAACCTGAACCTCAGAAAGGACCTATAGGGTTGAAAGATCGGTATGTGTAGATAGGCATCCTTCAGATCCAGGGAGCAGATCCAGTCTCCCACACACAATGTCCCAGCTATTGGTGCAGGGGTAACCATCTTAAACTTTTGGAGAGGAAGGAAAAGATTCAAGGTGGAAAGGTTCAACACAACTCTCAGGCCAGCCTGGTTCTTTTTGTGTATGGTGTAATTCGTGAATAGAAGCCAGACCCCGCTGCGAAATGGCCTCTCACAACTGCCGACTCACTACGAGCGAGCATATTTCCCCCAAAAGAGTTGCTGTACCAATCTGTGGGAGCGGAGGGGAGGAGAAGGAGGGACATGGAGCCAGAAGCCTGCGGATACTACGGAGAGGATCCATGGGAATGTGAACATTGTGCGCCAGCGGTGAGAGTGAAGGGCAAGCCTGCCCCCCCACCAGAGACTTGTGGATCCAGATGGATGTGTCACGATTTCTTGCCCTCTGAGGCAGGGACTGAGGAGGGGGACTGGATGTTAGGCAGAAACCTGTGCAGTTCCCTTTGGGAACACTGCAAAAGATTTAGGACTACAGGTGTTAGCAGTAAACCCACTTGGTAGCAGTCTGTACCACCCAGATTTACCTGGTAGCTGTGGCTGAGCAGTCAGACTTCCCTCAAGAAGAGTTAGGCAGTATGCAAAGTATACACAATAGGCACTCAGACACAATAATATAAGCAAACACTGACCAGAGCTTTGGTATCAAAGTATATAATTATTTATTTAAAAACACACTGTTTGAAACACTCCAGCACTCCAGGCGGGACACAGTACCTTAAGTGGGAAGGATCCTCCAGCAGTGGCAGTTGTTCCTGGTAGTGGGTGCAAGTCTTGTCGTCGTCAAGGGGAAGAGAGGATCTCGACTTGGGGGAAAGATGAAGGTCGTTGCACTGCCAGGGAAGAAACCAGCCGCAGAGTTTTCCGGTTAAAGGTATTACCCTTTATTTCGCGGTTGTGGTAAAACGTGGTATTCTGGTTGCCGTGGCACATGCAAGGCGGCCACAAGATGCGTCGGGAAGGCAAAAAGACGGTGAAATTGGTTATCCCCACTAGTCAAAGGAAGAAGACTCTCCGGCGGGAGATCTCTGTCGTTGGGAAAAGTGGTGAGACGGTCCAGCAGGGCTCCACCGGTGGTGTCGTCGTGGCAGGTCGGCTCAGCTTCTCCCTCGTTGGATTCTTAGGTCCTGTGGCGACTTCTAAAGTTCCAGTCCCCAAAGCCCTGCTTTTATGCAGAAAACCCCCATTCACTCAGCCTAGCTATCACTCAAACATGCTAAGTGGTGAGCCGGCCGGCTCACCACTTTGGCCAATCAGGACGGAGTGCGACTTGAGTTGCCTAGGCAACTCAGTCCAGGGTGCCTAAATCCCCCTCCACCCCTCCTAAGTACCCCAGACAGAGTGGCACCACTTTGGAGGGCTTCTGTGGAGAAGCCCGCCAAAAAGTGGAACAAAGGGCTCGTCTTGGGTTGGAGTCACAGAAGAGAACACAAACGCCATTTTAGAACTGAGTTTTGGCAAAAAATACCAACCGGAGAATTAATATTAAATAAATAAACCAGCGGTATGTTCGAGGCTATCTTAAATAAATAAAGATAGAAGCCTCGAACAATGGGAAAATCCCATAGAGAAATATTTGCAGTTGAATATATAAAAAGTAGTATCCACTGCCACCAGCCAAAACTCGATCAGGGGGGACGGAGACGTGCCCCCTCGACTAACAGACCCTGGGGCAATCGAATTGCCCCAGCCAGTACGTCCACAATATGATGGTTTGTACTGGTTCTGTTCAGAATTCAAGACTAGTAAAGTCAATGGTGACTTTACATGCCCTGGGAGACAGTAGTTAGTCCCAGGGTATGGAGTCTATACTGAGGGGTCACTATGACACCCCTGTGTTACTGCACTGAGGGTGCTGTGCAACACATCACAAAAACACATGAAGCCCTATGGAGTAAAAGACCCCATAGCCCATTAGACACATCTAGAGTCAAAGAAACACACTCAAATCATGCCCAAGAGTGAAGGTAAAAGAGTCTCACTCTTGGCAGGAGAAAAAAATAAACCCCAAAAATCCAGCAAAGCTGCTGAGGGACTCACTAGGTTAGGAAATTCAGCCTAACCAGAGAATTCTCCCTAACACTGGAAAAAGCCCTTAGGAGCTGTATTGTGCTGCTTGCGACTGTGCTGGCTCGGGGATCAGTCCAGTTGTCTGGACAGCATTTCTTGGAAATCCCTGAAGCCTCCGACGGACCGACCCTTGTCCAAGTGTTAGGGAGAATTCTCTGTTTAGGCTGAATTTCCCTACCTAGTGAGTCCCCCAGCAGCTTTGCTGGATTTCTGGGGTTTAATTTTTTTCTCCTGCCAAGAGTGAGACTCTTTTACCCTCACTCTTGGACATGTTGAAGTGTGTTTTCTTGGTTAAACCTTGTGTTGAATGGGCTATGGGGTCTTTTACTCCATAGGGCCTCATGTATTTTTGTGATGTGGGTCACACAGCACCCTCTGTGCCGTGACCCAGGGGTGTCCTAGGGACTCCCCAACATAGACTCCATACCCTGGGACTGACTACTGTCTCCCAGGGCATGTAAAGTCACCAAAGACTTTGCTAGTCTTGAATCCTGAACAGAACCAGTACAAACCATCATATTGTGGACGTACTGGCTGGGGCAATTCGATTGCCCCAGGGTCTGTTAGTCGAGGGGGCACGTCTCCGTCCCCCCTGATCGAGTTTTGGCTGGTGGCAGTGGAAACTACTTTTTATATTCGACCGCGAATATTTCCCTATGGGATTTCCCATTGTTTTAGGCTAACACATTTAATTATTTATTTACGGTAGCCTTAAACATACCACCGGTTTATATATTTATTTTTATAACTCCGGTTGGGACTTTTTGCCAAAACTTGATTCTAAAATGGCGTTGGTGTTCGCCTCTGTAACTCTGACCCAAAGTGGAGCCCTTTGTTCCACTTTTGGCGGGCTTCTCCACAGAAGCCCTCCAAAGTGGTGCCACTCTGTCTGGGGTACTTAGGAGGGGTGGAGGGGGATTTAGGCACCCTGGACTGAGTTACCTTGGTAACTCAAGTCGCACTCCGTCCTGATTGGCCCAAGTGGTGAGCCGCCCGGCTCACCACTTAGCATGGTTGAGTGACAGCTAGGCTGGGTGAATGGGGGTTTGCTGCATAAAAGCAGGGCTTTGGGGACTGGGACTTCAGAAGTCGCCACAGGACCAAGAATCCGACGAGGGAAGAGCTGAGCCGACCTGCTTCGACGACACCACCCGGTGGAGCCCTGCTGAACCGTCTCACCACTTTTTTTTCCCGACGACCGAGGAGAACTCTTAACGGAGTGGCTCCTTCCCTTGACTGGTGGGGACAACCAGTTTTCGCCTTCTTTCCGTTCTTTGAGGTATCTCGTGGCCGCCTTGCCTGTGCCAAGCACCCCGGCAACCGGAATACCACACTTTACCCCCATACCGCGAAAGTCGGCACCAACCCTTTAACCGGAGGACTCCGCGGCTGGTTTCTTCCCGGGCAGTGCAACGACCCTCTTCTTCTGCTCTTCAGCGAGAACTTCTTCTCCCCTGACCGACGTCGAGCCCTGCTGCCACTGCCTGGAACAACTGCCACCGCTGGAGGATCCTTTCCGCTTAAGGTACTGTGTTCTGCCTGGCTTCCCTTGCTACCGACTGTACGGGGTAGATTTAGTCCCCGGCTTTCGAACCTGGGAGTGCCTGGGACACTTTGGCTAAACTTTCTGAGCCACTCTAACCTCTTTTTGACTCTTTGCAAGACTTTGAATCTCTAACTAACAGTGTGATCTTGGGCACATTTTCGCTCCGGCTACTCTAAGAGTGGGCCCTGCCTAGTGACTTTTGCTCACCTGTGACTTTATTCTTCTGTAAGCCTATTGCAAGTGCTCTGGACCTTAGAGTGGTGTGTCTAACCCATTTCTGCTTTTTCTCTCCCTTTCTTGGAAACTACTAGAGTGTCATCTAACGTTAAGCACTCACCTCTGTTTTAATGAAGTGGTGTTTTACCTAGAGTTGTCTAGATAGGAGAAAGGATTGAATCTACTTTCATTATAACTGTGTTGAAGTACTTTTACTATATTTTTGCTAGAGTGTTTTTAACTTATGTGTATTTTAAATAAATAACTATATACTTTTGAAACCAAGCTCTGGTCAGTGTTTGCTTGTGCTATTGTGTTTTGGTACATATTGTGTATACTTTACATACTGCCTAACTCTTCTTGAGAGAAGTCTGACTGCTCAGCCACAGCTACCAGGTAAATCTGGGTGGTACAGACTGCTACCAAAGGGGTTTACTGCTCTACCTGTAGTCTTAAATCTTTTGCAGTGTTCCCCAAGGGAACTGCACAGGTTTCTGCCTAACACTGGTGTACAGCGGTGGGATTTGTATTGAGTATACATTTTATTGTGCTTTAGATACCTTAGTGCAACTAACCACAAAGCTTAGCACTGAAAAAGTAAAACCTCTAACATGTCAGTTATAGAAAGCTATAGTCAAGAGTCCCTTGCAGCCAAAACTGCTGATTGTTTAAGAGTGCTCTGTAAACATAAGGATCTCCTGACTAAGGGCAAGAAAATGGAGCTGATTGAAAGATTGTTAGCTAACCAAAGTCTGGGTGATGGTTCAGAGGAACCTACCACTCCAGCGACTGTAGATGACAGTGTTGAAGTTAACATGGAGCAAAATGTTGATGTTTCTGAGGAAGAGTCAGAAGAGGAGGGTGAGGCTGTTGTAACTGTCCCCCCTAGGCCTCTGCCTGCTCTACCTGCTGTACCTACTGGACCTTTACCAGGTCCCACATTTAGTCCTCAGTACTTTGAACTGGAGAAAATGAAGCTAGAATTGGAGTATAAGAAACTTAATGCTCAAACTGACAAAGAACTAAGGCTAAGGGAAATGGAGCTCAAGTATGACTTAGAAATGAAGAAATTATCTGTTGAGAATGTTTCTCTCTCTGGCTCCTCTAGAAGTTCCAGTCCTAAAAGACCCCGGATGCCTAAAGAATTGGTTGGTATGTATGAGCCTAAGTTGGATGTGTTGGATTGGTTGTCTCTGTTTGAATATAATCATGGGCTCCAGAACATCACAGGAAATGACTTACTCACCTGGTTGTTCTCTAGGCTTCCCCCTGTTGCAACTGATGTGGTAATGGAGATGGGGGAGGAGGATAGGAAGGACTATGAATGTGTGAAACTAGCTTTGATAGCTAGGTTTGGGAAGACCCCTTCCCAGTATCTTAAGAGGTTTAGGAGCCTCAAAAAGCATGATGGTACCCCTTGGGCTACCTGGGTGAATGAATGTTTGAAAAACTTAGAGGGATGGATTAAGGGTTACAAGGTGAACACTTATGAAGGTATGAAGAATTTGTTTATGTTGGAGACTATTTATGATGCCTGCTCTCCTGAGCTCAGACAACACTTGGCTGATTCCAGGGAATTAGATTCCCGGAAGCTAGCTAAGGCTGCTGACTTGTGGGTTGCCAACAGGGCCACTCACAAGGATTCTGGGGTAACTCAGAAGAAGGATGGGGAAAAACAGTCTAAGAAGGACTCCAAAGAGAATTCTAATACTACAAATTCCAAAGAGGGCCCCAAACAAAACTATAAGGGTAAGCCACAAGGGAAACCAAATCAGGCTAGTGTACCTTCTGGTCCCAGACCAGAAGGGGGTCAGAACAAGCCTCCATTCCAGCGAGCCTTTGGCTCATGCTTTGTTTGTAAGGCTACTGACCATGTGAAAGGAGATCCCAGATGTAAGGGTAAACCTTCAGGGGTCCAGCTTGCCTCCTTAGCCTTCGCTCCCGAAGAGGAAGTACCCATGGCAAGTGGAAACTTTCTATTACTAGCTGATGAACCCACTGGAGTCTCAGCTAGTGTTTCTTTAGTCTCTCTGGGGTTGTGGGAGCAACAGAATTTAGATGTCTATAACTCTATCCCAGATAATACTAAAGAGTATTATAAGGACAGTGTCCAGGTGAATGGTCAGGAGACTCCTGCCATTAGGGACACTGGAGCCAGCATAACTGTGGTGGATGAATCATTTTTCAAGGCAGAGGATGTTGCTAAGGCACCCAAATGCCTCACCAAGTTAGCTGGTGGGCCTGTGCAGATGTGCCCCCAGTTACCAGTTCTCATCCAATGTAATGATATGGCTGTAAAAATACCTGTCAGTGTACAATGTGAAGTGCCAGGTAGGGTTCTGTTGGGTAATGACCTCAAAGCTCTTGGAGTTGTATCTCATACCCCCAGACCTCCTAGCAAAAGGTTTCAGGAACTCACAAAACCTGCAAGGGAGAAAACCCTGAGAGGGTTATCTCAGGAGATGATGACAGAAATCACTCCTCTACCACTGGAGCAACTTACTGCAGTAACTACCAGATCAGGAGCAAAGGGGCAACCCAAGACTCCTAGGAAAAAGCCAGCAGCAAGCACTCCAGTGCTTCCAACAAGGACTTCCCCTAGGTTGTCCAAAGTTACACCTGTAACTCCACCTCCAGCTGAGGCTGAGAGGGAGGTACAACCCTGTGTGGTTGAGCTAGACTCTGAGGAAGAGCTAGAAGGAGGCCCCAACCTTATTGGAGATTTGGACCCTGAGGACCATCCTGAGCTGCAGTCTTTACTGGCAGAAGGTGGGCCTAGCAGGGCAGCTTTTCGTAAGGGGCAAAGAGAATGTCCAACTCTGGAGGGTCTCCGCCACCAAGCAGCTTCTCAAGCTGATGGGCAAGAGCCTGGGAAGTATAGGTTGCACTGGGAAGATGGCCTCTTCTACAGTGAACCCACTGAGTCTGAACCTGGAGACTACAAACGCCTTGTAGTCCCACAGGAAAACAGACAACAGTTCTTACAACTAGCCCATGAGATACCTTTGGCTGGCCACTTGAGTTTCAAGAAGACCAAGGAAAGGCTCTCACTCTACTTTTATTGGCCAAAGATGGGGGCCGAAGTAGATAGATATTGTAAGAGCTGCCATACCTGCCAGACTTCTGGTAAGGTCGGTTCCAAGAATGTGGCACCTTTAGTGCCTCTCCCAGTTGTGGGAGTCCCATTTGAGAGGGTAGGGATTGACATTGTTGGTCCCCTTGATCCTCCAACCTCCTCAGGCAACAGGTTTATCCTTGTTGTAGTAGACCATGCTACTAGGTACCCGGAGGCCATTCCTATGAGGACTGTTACAGCTCCGGCTGTGGCTAAGGCCCTCCTTGGTATTTTTACCAGGGTTGGGTTTCCTAAGGAGGTAATCTCTGACAGGGGGTCAAACTTTATGTCCCACTACATGAAGGCCATGTGGAAAACCTGTGGAGTTACCTACAAGTTCTCAACCGCCTACCACCCTCAGACAAACGGGTTGGTTGAAAGGTTTAACAGAACCATGAAGAGCATGATAGGTGCTTTGGAAGAACCCCTTAAGAAAAAGTGGGACCTTCTACTGCCATGCCTTCTCTTTGCTTATAGAGAAGTCCCTCAGGAGGGAGTAGGTTATTCTCCCTTTGAGCTTCTCTATGGCCATCCAGTCAGAGGTCCATTGGCCCTGATTAAGGAGGGGTTGGAAGGTGCTCCTCCCCTCAAGCCAGTCAGAGTGACTGACTATGTGATAGGTCTCCGGAGGAGAATGTCACACATGATGGCAGAAGCAAGTGACAACTTGAAAGCTGGTCAAGCCCTGGTCAAACATTGGCACGACCAGAAGGCTAACATGGTTGAGTTTACTCAAGACCAGCTTGTTCTAGTTATGCTCCCAACAAGGCAGAGGGCCTTGCAAGACAAATGGATGGGACCCTTCAAGGTTGTGGGAAAACTTGGAGAGGTCAACTATCTGGTGGATCTGGGCAGACCCAGGGAAGCTCCTAGAGTCTTCCACACCAACCGACTAAAAGCCTACATCTCCAGACCTGATGTAGGAGCCTTGCTCCTAGCTTCAGCTGCAGAGGAGGAAGAGAGTGAATCTCTCCCTGATCTCCTCAGAGGTGTACCTTTAGATGAAAAAGTTGAAGGAGTCAATCTCTCTTCAGACCTGACACCTGAGCAACAAGAGGAGTGCAAATCTATGTTAAATCAGTTTGCCTCCCTGTTCTCACTGTCACCAGGCTTGACCCCTTGGGGCCAGCATGAGATACTCACTGGTGACTGTCTGCCAGTCAAAAGCAGAGGATACAGAATGTCAGAACATATCAGAGCCCACATCAAAGGAGAGGTCAAGAAGATGCTTGATCTCGGGGTAATAGAACCCTCTACTAGTCCATGGTCTAGCCCAGTTGTGTTAGTACCAAAGGCAGGATCCAAAGACTTGAGATTCTGTGTGGACTATAGAGCTCTAAATGCAGTCACCAAGACTGATGCCCACCCTTTGCCCAGGACAGATGAGTTGGTGGATAAACTTGGTGCAGCCAAGTACCTCAGCACATTTGACCTGACGTCAGGCTATTGGCAAATAGCCCTGACAGACCATGCCAAGGAGAAAACTGCATTTTCAACCCCAGTTGGCTTGTACCAGTTTAAGGTCATGCCTTTTGGACTGAAAAACGCACCTGCCACATTCCAAAGGATGGTGAACCAAGTTCTGGCTGGGATGGAAGATTTCTGCATGGCATACTTGGATGACATTGCAGTCTTCAGCCACTCCTGGGAAGAACATGTGAACCACCTAGGCCATGTGTTGCAGGCTCTGAAACAGGCCCATTTGACAATCAAAGCCAGTAAGTGCCAGATTGGTCAAAGTAAAGTGGTCTACCTTGGACATGAGGTAGGAGGTGGAGAAATAAGGCCTTTGCCCAGCAAGATTGAAGCTGTGCAAAATTGGACAACACCAACTACTCAAACCCAAGTGAGAGCTTTTCTAGGCCTCACTGGGTATTACAGGAATTTCATTGAGAACTATGGGACCATAGCTTCTCCACTGAATGTAATCTCCTCTCCCAAATTCCCTAAAAAGGTGAAATGGAATGAGGAGTGCAATCAGGCCTTTGAAAAACTGAAGAGAGCTCTTTGCCAGGCTCCAGTATTGAGAGCTCCTGACTACCACCAACCTTTCATTGTACAAACTGATGCTTCCAATGTAGGTATAGGTGCAGTTCTAAGCCAACTGGATGAGAAGGGTAGGGAGCACCCCATTTGCTTCATCAGTAGGAAACTGAAGGATCCTGAGACAAGGTGGGCAACTATCGAAAGAGAATGCTTTGCTATTGTGTGGGCACTGAAGAAGTTTAGGCCATACTTGTATGGTTCTACTTTTGTTATTCAGACTGACCACCAACCCTTGAGATGGTTAATGCAAATGAAAGGGGAAAATCCAAAACTATTTGAGATGGTCAATCTGCCTGCAAGGGTTTGATTTCACCATTGAGCACAGGTCAGGGTGTCACCATCAAAATGCTGATGGACTCTCTAGGATGTATATCATCGACTAGAGGTATGAGGTTCATCCAGGAGTGGATTAAATCCTCCTGTCCCTTAGTCTGGGGGGGGCGAGTGTTAGGGAGAATTCTCTGTTTAGGCTGAATTTCCCTACCTAGTGAGTCCCCCAGCAGCTTTGCTGGATTTCTGGGGTTTAATTTTTTTCTCCTGCCAAGAGTGAGACTCTTTTACCCTCACTCTTGGACATGTTGAAGTGTGTTTTCTTGGTTAAACCTTGTGTTGAATGGGCTATGGGGTCTTTTACTCCATAGGGCCTCATGTATTTTTGTGATGTGGGTCACACAGCACCCTCTGTGCCGTGACCCAGGGGTGTCCTAGGGACTCCCCAACATAGACTCCATACCCTGGGACTGACTACTGTCTCCCAGGGCATGTAAAGTCACCAAAGACTTTGCTAGTCTTGAATCCTGAACAGAACCAGTACAAACCATCATATTGTGGACGTACTGGCTGGGGCAATTCGATTGCCCCAGGGTCTGTTAGTCGAGGGGGCACGTCTCCGTCCCCCCTGATCGAGTTTTGGCTGGTGGCAGTGGAAACTACTTTTTATATTCGACCGCGAATATTTCCCTATGGGATTTCCCATTGTTTTAGGCTAACACATTTAATTATTTATTTACGGTAGCCTTAAACATACCACCGGTTTATATATTTATTTTTATAACTCCGGTTGGGACTTTTTGCCAAAACTTGATTCTAAAATGGCGTTGGTGTTCGCCTCTGTAACTCTGACCCAAAGTGGAGCCCTTTGTTCCACTTTTGGCGGGCTTCTCCACAGAAGCCCTCCAAAGTGGTGCCACTCTGTCTGGGGTACTTAGGAGGGGTGGAGGGGGATTTAGGCACCCTGGACTGAGTTACCTTGGTAACTCAAGTCGCACTCCGTCCTGATTGGCCCAAGTGGTGAGCCGCCCGGCTCACCACTTAGCATGGTTGAGTGACAGCTAGGCTGGGTGAATGGGGGTTTGCTGCATAAAAGCAGGGCTTTGGGGACTGGGACTTCAGAAGTCGCCACAGGACCAAGAATCCGACGAGGGAAGAGCTGAGCCGACCTGCTTCGACGACACCACCCGGTGGAGCCCTGCTGAACCGTCTCACCACTTTTTTTTCCCGACGACCGAGGAGAACTCTTAACGGAGTGGCTCCTTCCCTTGACTGGTGGGGACAACCAGTTTTCGCCTTCTTTCCGTTCTTTGAGGTATCTCGTGGCCGCCTTGCCTGTGCCAAGCACCCCGGCAACCGGAATACCACACTTTACCCCCATACCGCGAAAGTCGGCACCAACCCTTTAACCGGAGGACTCCGCGGCTGGTTTCTTCCCGGGCAGTGCAACGACCCTCTTCTTCTGCTCTTCAGCGAGAACTTCTTCTCCCCTGACCGACGTCGAGCCCTGCTGCCACTGCCTGGAACAACTGCCACCGCTGGAGGATCCTTTCCGCTTAAGGTACTGTGTTCTGCCTGGCTTCCCTTGCTACCGACTGTACGGGGTAGATTTAGTCCCCGGCTTTCGAACCTGGGAGTGCCTGGGACACTTTGGCTAAACTTTCTGAGCCACTCTAACCTCTTTTTGACTCTTTGCAAGACTTTGAATCTCTAACTAACAGTGTGATCTTGGGCACATTTTCGCTCCGGCTACTCTAAGAGTGGGCCCTGCCTAGTGACTTTTGCTCACCTGTGACTTTATTCTTCTGTAAGCCTATTGCAAGTGCTCTGGACCTTAGAGTGGTGTGTCTAACCCATTTCTGCTTTTTCTCTCCCTTTCTTGGAAACTACTAGAGTGTCATCTAACGTTAAGCACTCACCTCTGTTTTAATTAAGTGGTGTTTTACCTAGAGTTGTCTAGATAGGAGAAAGGATTGAATCTACTTTCATTATAACTGTGTTGAAGTACTTTTACTATATTTTTGCTAGAGTGTTTTTAACTTATGTGTATTTTAAATAAATAACTATATACTTTTGAAACCAAGCTCTGGTCAGTGTTTGCTTGTGCTATTGTGTTTTGGTACATATTGTGTATACTTTACATACTGCCTAACTCTTCTTGAGAGAAGTCTGACTGCTCAGCCACAGCTACCAGGTAAATCTGGGTGGTACAGACTGCTACCAAAGGGGTTTACTGCTCTACCTGTAGTCTTAAATCTTTTGCAGTGTTCCCCAAGGGAACTGCACAGGTTTCTGCCTAACATCCAAGCACTGGTGCGCTTGGCTATATGCCCTGGGGGTGGACTTGGTGAGGATCGATAAAGACATGGCAGTCTGCAAACTATTCTTTTTCTCATTGAGTTCCTGGTCTATTGTTGCCTGGAGCAAATCACCCCCCTTGAACGGAAGGTCCAGTGTACGTTCCTGGACATCTTGGTTGAACTTAGTCTCTCTTAGCCAAGCTGTCCTCATGTCGGTAGCAATACAGATGGCACAACCCAAGGTATCGGTGTGAGCCACGGTGGACTCCATTATGTCCTGTACCACTATTTAGGCTTCAGCCAGCCCAGCCTTGAAGCAAGCTAGGCGCTGCACAGGGAGTTCAGGTAGGAAGTCTGCGATCTCCCGCCATAGCCTCTGGTTGACCGCCGCCAGCATGGCATCCGCATTGGACTGGCGTAGATGGAGTGGCATTGGAATAGATTTTCTTTCAAAACGCCTCCAGCATCTTCTCCACCTTACACAGGAGTGCTGAGGCTGATATAGCCGAGGACGATGGAGGCTTAGAGAACAGTGAAGCAGCCGCTATCACTGATGAGTGTGGCTGGGGGTGCGCCGACAGTAAGAGGCCCTGCCGTTTGCCTGAACTTGGCGTAGAGACTCTGATTGGTAGGTGAAGTAGAACGTAGCTTGAGCCATCTTTTTCTTTTGCAAGCGCCACTACGTCCTTCTGCAGTGGGATTCCTGTTCTAGCCGTGGGGCGTAGAATGGTAACTTCTGCCAATACCCCTGCCTCTGGCTCCACCTGTGGCTGTGAGATCCCCAAATACTCAGCCAGTCCCAACAGCCGTTCGTGAAAAGTTTTGGCTGATGGAGTGTCGGGGTGGTACTCCTCATCTGTGTCCACCATTGGGTCTTGCTGGTCCGGTGCAGCCGGAGGAGTGCTGGCCTGCGGGAAGCCGAGAACTATCAGAGCCGTGGGCTGCTGCGGCAGCATGGATGGGGTTGCGGTGACTGGAACAGGCATGGGAGCCGATGCCGTAGGGACTGGCGCAGGCGTTTGGGTGTTACGTTCACCTGGATTCCACAGGGGAGTCGAACAAAGCTGGACTGCTGCAGTCTTCACCAGTGTGACTCATAGCGAAGTGATGATCAACTGCACTTGCCCACTCAGTTTCGTCTGCCTGGCCCGCAAGAATATTTTCCTAAAAGCAGTAAAGGGGATTAGCCACCCGTGTTAGAGAGGTTACACTAACACTATTTTCCCTGAAAACTTCCAGTATTCCCCTTCATTAAGTCTCACCTTATTGTTTGGAAGGATGAACTCTCCATCCTGCGTGGAGTACAGGGGCGCGTAGAAGTTCAGTTACTTCACTGATCCGAAGGTATTTGGCAGAGTTCCAGACAACAATGACTCCGAGGTAAGTAGTATGTAAACCGAATGTATAGTTCTTTTAGAGTTCAAATGTCTGTTAATTCACTCTTGCTCCTTTCATACCTTTTCACTTGCAGCGTGATCCAAGGAGTGAGTTTGCCTTGATGGATGAAGGTAGCACTTAGGTAAGAGTCAGTTTGTACCAAGCACTGTCTAGCAAGTAATATTGTTCCAAATGTAATTAACCAATAGTTCTCCATCTTCTTTGCAGATGCGGCGCCTTGCCGAAAATGTCTAGCGTAGTATGGTGACCAGCGCTGCCTCGAGCGGTAAAATTCCTAGTAAGTATCTTGCGGTAAGTAAAAGAATGTCTTTGGCGGAACCCCGCTCACCTTTTGTCTGTTCTGGTCTTTTCAGATGCTGATGTTTCGGGCGGCGATTCAACGGGTGCTGCGCCGGGTCGTGGAGATGCTCCGAAGACAGGCGAGTATGGCGTGGCGCTGCAGCTGGCAATGTGACGCGGTTTATTTTAATGTCTTTTTCCTTTATCCACAGGTGCGGCTGCTCCAGGAAAAGATGACGACCAAATGGAAATCGCCTTGTTCTAACCTTCTCTTCTTCTTTCCTTTTCTCTAGGATCGGCTCCGGACACAAGACGGGTGTGGCTGTAGACTGGATGCTGGACTGCAGACACGGTGAGCGTTACACTGCTAAGATGCAGAATAACGTGAAGCCGGTGCTGCTCTTCGGGCGTGGTTTAAATAGCATCAAAAAAGTAGTCCCAGGTAAGAAGTTCCAGTACCACGCCCAAGCAGCAAAGTAGTTCCTAAAGGAAAGTAGTCCCTTCATGGCCTGTACAAGAGTTCTTTGCAGGATGACCTGCATAGTTTAAAGTTGGCAATATATGGTGCCAGGACTGAACTCATTTAGCCCCTAGGCGGGGTTTTGGGAATTCCTGTGTCTTCTTGGGTGCCTGTTCACTGGACAGATGGACCTGTTCCGGATGTCTGGGGGCAGGCATCGTGACATTGGGTCTGAGCTGGAACCAGAGGAGCTGGACCCAAAGTTGCCGTGGCCTTGGATGCTAGCGGTTGTACCGGAGGGAGCATGTCCCTGATCACATCCCCAAGGATGGGACCCATCTGTGGGACCTCATGAGAGTAAGGAACTTCTCAAAGAACGTCTTCCCTGACTGAAGGAGTGCTGGATGGAATAGGCATAGGAGCGGAGCCTTGAGGTTGCCGATACCTAGGTGCACCCTGTCTCGCTGTAAAGGGTGAGAAGTATCGGCTCTGTAAAGTAGATGGGTATGCTGTTGGCCAAATGACAGGCGTTGACCAGTCACACCTGAAAACTCGCTCCCCTACCGGTTCCCCAGAGGGAGATGGTGTCTGGTACACTGCCATTTTGTCTGGCCAAGTAACCATTTTGCCCTGCTGCATGTCACGTGCTTGCGTCATGGTACTTGCTGCGCTGGGCTTCCTCCAGTACACAGAGCGGTGGAGGTTGAGGGCTACCCTGCACCTCAGGATGGGGCCTGGTAGGTGGCGTGCCCTCGGTTCTAGAGCTGGTAGTGCTGCATACAGGCACCCCTCAGACATCAGTCTGGTGTTAGGGCATAGCCCCTCGGGTTGAGACCCGTTAATAGAACCGTGCAGTCCCTCAGCAGGATGACCGGTAGGATCTTGCGACCCCTAAGCCTGGTAGCTGGAGCTGCCTTGGTGCCTGTGCTGGTCGTAGGACCGGTTAGGTCCCTACCGTTGGTGCGCTTCCTGGGAAAGGAGTCATCTTTGCGGGGCGAGGAGGAGAACAGTGCACCTACCTTGGGCCTGTTCTTCTGCTTCACAAATGCTTTTAGATCCTCTAGAAGCGACCTTCCAAAGAACTAGCTCCACCTGGCTAGTCTGTTCTTGAGGGCGCGCAGTGTCGGAGCGTCGCACGAGGTACAGCTGTCCCAGCTGTGGTCTAGGCCAAGTCGGCAGAGGGTGTGGGGGTTGGGCATTGGGAGGGATCCTCGCGGGCTGGACACCTGCTGAAGCCTGCTGTCGTCGACATGCGCCAGAGGACAAAACGGTACCTGACAATTGAAAAAGGAATACAAAGACGACAAAAGTACTTCTCCTGGGAAGAGCGTGTTGAATTACTAGGCCAGAGGCCTAACCCAGGAGAGCTGGCAAAAGTGGTCTGTTCTCGTCAACACGGAAAAGAGAACTGGGGTGTGGTGCCGGTGAGTGGAGTCAGGGTAACGCATGATCCCAGGGCCCCGCCCCCACGCACATCGGAATTTAAAGGTGAAGATGATTTTTCTGGTGAAAAAGGTAACATCTCTGGTCGCTAGCGAGGGACGCCCTTCCAGTATGGAGGAAAGGGGACGGGAAGTAGGAGTACAAAAGTTTTCTGGGACTACTCTCTTAACACAAAGTCCACTTAATCTCAGGTAGCCTTGCCTGGTATGGTGGCATGTTGAAAATCGGTTTAGTAATAATATTGCTACTGAAGAGTAGCAGATCCCTCCCTAATCAGTAACTGAACGTTTAGGTGATTTAGAGGCTTTTTAGTCACATTGATGATTAGGTATAAGCTCGATTATGACTGTCATTGTTTTATGGATAATGAATGGCCAGGATTTTAATTGCAATTTATTAAGAAATGTGTTCCTGATTTCTGTTAGGAAATGTGTTTTTGATATCTCATTTGTATGTTTATTTTATATCTCATTTTTAGATATTTTCTCTTTCCGTGTGTATATGATTTGTGTAAAGTTCAATTTGAGCTTTAACACAATAAAGATTATTATTAAACCAGAATTGGACTTAAATGTTACATCAAAAGTAGAAGTTACTTAACCCTGGTAACTTTCATTCGATTGGATGTTCATGTATTCCTTATCTTTTGATATATTTTGTCTCCAGGGGAAAAATTTTTGGCAGAGGCTACTGTACGTCGATGGTTAACTCAATGTCCCTCGAGGGCCTCCGTCCCAATGTCAACGTCAACCCTGGTACAAATGGCACATGCAGCCCCCGCTCGCTTCAGTTCTGTTTTTACGCCCTTTTTCTTCTGCAGAATTACCGGCATAAATATGCCCAAGGCCGTATAAGACTTTAAAATAACGTAAAGTGTAATGCATGGAAATTCTACTGCAGGGTAGGTTGGAAGGGGTGATGAGGAATACGTGGGAGGAACATCCAACCAAAAGAAGGTTAGCAGGGGCATGTAACTGGTTCTTCGAATGGATTGTGTCCTCCCACGTATTCCTCATCTTTTGATAGACTCCCAAAGCAGTGTCAGATTTGTGAGAGGGCGTAAACATTCCAGGTGTGCTTTTAAGATTAATCATGGACAGAGTGCAAGACTGCACCCCCAAATTCGACTTTTTGGCCTGAGGATGAATCCAGAAGAGTAATGTTTTGTAAAACGGTGAATGGAAGACCATTTGGCTGCCGCACAAATATCACCCCTCTTTATAAAGCAGAACACGTTGCCATGCCCCTTGTGCAATGGGCCCCAAGTCCTTCTGGGAGATCTTTATCAGCCAATCTGTAGCATTCCACAATGCCTAATATCCGTCTTGACTGTTTTGTGACTGCAAGTTCCAACTTGTGACCTGCATAACCAACAAAAAGTTGGTAATCTTGACACAACTTAGCCATTCTAGAGATGTAAAAGCCAAGTACTCGTCTTGGATCAAGCCTATGAAGCCTTTTCCTCATCCTGGGGCGTATAGAAAGATGGCAACACAATTTTCTGGGGTAAGTGTAAGTCTGATACAATTTTCGGCAGAAAAGGTGGTTTGACTCTAAGAACTACCCTGTCCTTGAAGAAGGTAGTATATATGGAGGCTTACAAGATAAGGCCTGAAGTTCACTCAGCCTGCAGGCTGATGTTAATGCAATTACAAGTATGGTCTTGAAGGTCAGCAATCCTAATGGACAGGAATGGAGTGGCTCAAAAGGAGTGCACATGAGGAATTGTAGAACATGATCAAACATCGGAACCTGAAACGGAGATGGAGGGAACTCGTTAGTGAGTACCTTTAGAAATTGCAGGACTAGCGGCATCTTGATGTAATACACCTCTTCCGACGAGTGTTTGAAGATTGAAAGAGCCGCCAAGTATCCTTTAATGGTTCCAATCTAGAGCCCCAGTTTGTCAAATGTAACAAATAGGACAACACGATAAGGGTACTGCACGTAAAAGGGTCAACATCCTTTTCACTACACCAGCTGCAGAATTTGTTCTAACGACAGCGTTACAAGGATTTTGTTGCTGGCCGTCTGGCCGAAAGTAAAATTTCCATTACGTAATTCGGGAGGTACCAATACTTACATCTCAACCTCTCAGAAACCATGTATGAATGTTGAGTGCTTTGTCCTCTGTATGGAGAACCCGACCCTCCTCTCGCAAGACAAGGTCCTCTCTTTGTGGAAGACGCATTGGAGGGCAGATGAACATGTCCTGAAACCAAGTCTCCCTGGACCAATTAGGGGCAATTAGGATCATGGATTTCCCAAACTGTCTCAACATTCTGATCACACGAGGAAAGGAGGAAACGTATACAGGAGTGAAAATACCCAGTCCACTACAAATCTGTCCCATAGAGCTCCTCTTGCGTGAGATTTCCTGGAGTAGAACAGATCGCACATCCGGCTGACACTAGTCGCGAACAGATCGACTAGAGGGGTTCCCCAAAGGGTGAAGATCTCTTGAAGGACTTCCTGAGCTAGCTCCCACTCATGGGAGACTGTTCTGCATGCTCAAAGCGTCCGCTGCTGTGTTCTACTCACCGGCCAGGTGAAATGCTTATAGGAAGATTCTTGCTTGAATTGCCCAGAAGCAGAGTTGCATCGCCTCGCTGCACAGTGGTAGTGAACCTACGCCTCCTCTTAAGGTAGTACATGGTCACTGTGTTGTCTCATTATTAAGACATTCTTTCCCCATACACAGGGCAGAAAGGCCTTCAGCGCTAGTCTGATTGCCTTCAGCTCCAAAAGGTTGATCTGCAGTGTGGACTCTGATGGAGAACAATGACCACCGATTGTCAGATCGTTGGCCTCGGATGAGTGAGGCGTCCATCACTACTGTGATCCCCGGCCGTGGTTGCCAAAAAGGTTCTCCCTTCAAAATGTTGTCTTTGCAGGCCCACCACAGGAGGTCCTGTGCCACTCTGCTCAGATCCAAGGTCTGACATCTTGTCTGAGAATTGAGACCACAGAGTGCTGAGAGCCCATTGCAGGGGTCTCATTCTCGGGTGCAGGATGCCATGAGGTTGAGCAACCTCAAATAGCTCAAAAAGTCGATGGCCGGAAGACACTGGACACTCTGAAATTTGGTGACCATCTGCAGAACGTGTTGAGCTTTCATCTTGAGTGGCAAGGCTTTTCGCCCAAGGATGCATCCTGGACTGCTCCGATGAACTGGAGTCTTTGAGATGGTTACATGTGGGACTTCTTGTAATTGAGAGAGAAGCCTAGTCTGTGGCAGGTGATGCAGAGATTTTCCAGGGCTTGTTCGGAAGAACGAACCATGATCCAGGACAAGTCCTGATAAGCCAATCGTCCAGGTAGGGGTAGATGTGAAGCCCCACTCTCCGGAGACTTGCTGCCACCACCGCCATCAGCTTGCTGAAAACCCTCGGGCGCAGGTCAGCCCGAATGGCAGAACTCGAAAGTGATAATGAGAAACGCCAACAGCAAACCTCAGGGACTTTGTGCTTGTGATGGATAGGCACATGAAAGTAAGAAACCCCAAGGTCAAATGACCCATCCAATCTTGGAGCTGGAGGGTCTGAGGGATCTGAGAAAGTGAGACCACCTTGAACTTGTCCTTCCCTGAGGAACTTGTTCAAGCATCTCAAGTTCAAGATAAGTCTCAAACCATCTTTCTTCTTGGGGATTAAGTAATGAGGAGAGTACCACCCTTGGCTCCTCTATGTTACACGCACTGGTTCTACAGCACCTCTCTAGCAAGCTCAAAATGTCCTGCACAAGGAACAGATCTGGAACTTTGAATGATTGGCTCCCCAGTGGATTGTCTCGAGGCATTTTTAGAAAGGGGAAGCAGTAACCCTGGGCTACTGTGTCCAACTACCACGCATCTGAAGTAATATTCTTGCATATGCACTGAGAATCCGCCTCCCACTGGGGTTGTGTGTGTTTAGGTCGCAGAGCCTTTGAGGCGGCTGAAGCAGCAGCCGATGGCAAAGTAGCTGTTGCTTGGGCAGACTTGGCACCTCTCCCTCGTCCACCAGGAGGGAATTTTCTTTGACCCCCTTTGACTTGCCAGTCCTCTTGCTGTTCCAGCTGAGGAGTAGAAGCAAAAGGACAAACCCCTCCAAGATGAATCACTGGGGTGAGAAGGTTGTGGTTGTCTGATAGGGCACCAAGGGATTTGGCTGCCAGCTTTGAGGTCCGCAGCTTCTCTAGGTTTTCGTCAGCCTTACTGCCAAACAGCTGGGTGCCGTCAAAGGGCATGTGAAGGAGCATGGACTGCACATCTGGTGCAAACCCTCAACCACGAAAACCTGCGTATTACTGTGCTTGCCGCCAGGGCTCTGCTGATACTATCAGCAGAGTCCAGTCCTGACTGAAGTAACTCACACATAGCCTCCTTTCAGTCTTTTACAATGTTTAGGAAGCCGTCTTTTTCTTCCCCTTCATGATTATGGTCAGCCACCATGACAATACAGTCCCACAGGGTGAACGTAAATTTATCTCAGGCACAAGTGGCATTTGTAGATTTAAGAGCCATGCTCCCAGCAAAACATCCTATCCTTGCCCAAGCATCTAAACACTTATCCCTGTCTGGCAGAATTGTTGGATAAGCTGTTTGTTTAGAGGTGGATGTTGCAGCATGAACTACCAGGCTCTCTGGCGTAGGATGTTTTGACAAATAGACATGATCGCTACTGGACAGCCTGTACTTCTCAGTGAGGTTTTTGTTCACTGCTGGGCTTGCCTCAGGTGCCTCCCAGTTTGCCTTTACCCTTTTTTGAAGGGCAGAATGAAAAGGGAGTACCAGATCCTTCTGAGGCTCTTTATCAAGGATATCGGTCACGTCATCTTGCTCGAATGGGTAGCTGGCCTGCCCTATCCTAGAAACTCTATTGCCCTTGACATAAGATGTCTGTAAGGGGCATCTACATGTTCTGCCGGTCCGGTTGACCAAATTCAAGCTCTGGTGAAGTGTCAATGCCACCATTTGACTGAAGATTTTCACATAAATCTTTTAGCCTCTACTCATCTCAGATCAGGTTTTCATGGACTTTTGGGGTGCCATACTCCAAACCAAAAGGATGGGTATCAGCTGGGTCTAAAGGTTCATGTTCTTCATAAATTGAAGACAAAGACTTGAAGAAATCGCTCCTTGGTAAGGGTTTAAATTCTTTTTTTCAACCTCGTTAGCAGGTTGAGGGCAAAGGCGTTGCTGGCTTTGACCCAATATCACTGATGCTTTCGACCATGATGGTGTTGATGGTTTCGACCCCGATGGCGTTGATGGTTTCGACCCTAACAGCGTCAATGCTTTTGAAGACCATATCCAAGCCCTCGTGGGGCTGTATCCCCGACTCGATAGCCTTCGACGATTTCTTATCGAGTCAAAACCTAGAAGGTTCTGGGGGGTTTCAGGCCTGCGTCTCGGGGGAGGGGAGGGGGGGCTGCACAGGATTTTGGCTTAGTCCTTTCCTTGTCTGTCTTCAACGACTCGTCCGGAGCATGACTTTTGGCCTTTTCTCTCGAGGTGGGTCGGGGCTTCCTTTTTCAAAAATGTTCAACATTTCCTGTCTCAATAACTCTCATTCAACAGGAGTCAATGATATGGACAGGCAAGAAATTGATCTCTCAGGAGAAGAATCAGAAGAGGGGGTGGAAGGTGACCTATAGCATCTTTTCTTCATCTTCTCGGAATAAGAAGAATGGTGTGACACACTTATGGATTGAGAAACTTTTTTCATTTTTTACTTTGAGTAGAGTCTCCTCTCTACTAGTCAGACAAGTGTTCTTTTAGACAGTCGTAATGAGGGATTTAGTTTCGGGCCTTTCCACAGCTAATTTCCCTTTTCGCTCATTCAATGCCTTAACGGTTATTGTTTGACATGATTGACAGTTTGTCGTGTTATGCAGACACCACCGACACTCGGAGAGGGTCCATGAGCGACACATTGGCATCGCAATCATAGCTTTTTGTTTAACCCAGTCTTCAGGGTTGTTGGTGTCTGACGAGGCCATTATGTGTCAATTTTTTTAAGACTGGAACCGAAGCGTGCCGCAACTCTCCGGTTGCTAACGCGGAAAAACGGAACTGAAGCAAATGGGTGCAGTTTCTTTTAGTTGGGCATGTGCACTTATACCTGTAATTTGACTGCCCACAGTCCTCACCTTCAGCCTCTGTCTACACACAGCACTTACTGGCCTTGGCTGCTGTAGACCTGCACTTACCCTGAGATCCCAAGCACTTCTTACTCTGTGCACTTACACCCGCTGCTCACTCACGACAATAGGCACTCCTACACTCGTCCCCCCCACCCCAGCTCCATCTTCCCCTCGCCTCTCTCTGCACTTGCACACTCTGAATGCTCACAAGGCCTAGTAGGTTCTGACTTATTCCCCCAGTGTAGTATTTGTTTTCTATCTCATCCCATGTTCACTCCCTGTTGCCCTGTGGGTGCTTTGAAACCAAATTTACTTGCAGTATAAGCGCCTAACAAATGCACAATTAAATCAAACCAATGCTACTACAGTACAGGCCAGTTTAGCCCACAGCAGGCCAGTTGCTTCTGGGTTGCAGCTCCAAGGCAACCTTGTCCCTGGAACCCACTTTATGAGCTAAATTAACATCCATAAACCCCACCCCCAACCATCAGAAGAGGACCTTAAAACTAACCCATCATGTTTTGCTACTCGGGGGTCATTGTATGCTAGTAATCAAGCTCCCAAATCTCAAAAGTGCAGTTTTACGCATTATTCCCATTTTTACTCACCAAATTATATGTCTCACTTACCGGTATGGTAAAGTTTATTTGTAAAGCGCCTATACACAAGGCAAGTGTTCCAAAGCGCTCAAGGAGGGAGGGAACAAGGGGGAAAAACGACAGTCATTCAGAGCCCTTGAATGTATGAACAATACAAGTCTGCACAAGCAGAGTAGGTGCATATAATACAATTAACAGTGTAGATAACAGCAAATAGGTCTGACTATGATTCTGCAGATTTTACAAGTGCATTGAGTCGCCACCAAGGAGGGGAGACGGGGAAGATACAGGATCTTCAAGGCATGGTACGTTCAGATCGCGCAAGTGTACAGACAGTACAGGAGGAGGGGAGGGGTTGGGGGGAGACAAGTGCACGGGGGGGTCCAAGTGCATCCAGTCAGTCAGAAACTGGGGTAAGTTCTGAGATATGCCACTCTCATGGGTCATTGACCAAGTGCAGTAATGATGCGACAAGTGCAAGACCGGAGACAAGTGCGAGACGAGTGGTGAGGGTGACAGGGACTTGTGAGACTGAGGTACACCCGGCAGCCAGTCGGCAAGATGTGTGGAAAAGGAGGGAGAAAGGGATAGAGCGGGGAGAGAGGGATAGAGCGGAGAGAGAGGCTAGCAGGGTAGAGGGAGTAGTAAGAGAAGAAGAGGAATGTCTTAAGGATTTTTTGGAATTTAAGGAGTTCAGGCTCAAGACGGAGGGCGACAGTGAGGCTATTCCAGAGAGAGGCGCCTGTTCAGGATAAAGATCTCCTTCCAAATCTCTGCTTGGAGTATCCGCTCACTCGCAGAAGGTTGTAGGTAGATGAGCCGAGGACTCAGGAATGACAGTATTTAGGTAGGCATCGTTCTAGGTAGGTCCCAGGCCCTAGAATGCCTTATGAGCAATGCAGAGGGTCTTGAACCTGATCCTTGCAGCCAGAGGTTGTCAGTGGAGGTATTTCAGCGCCGGAGACATGTAGTCCCTGGGCTTGAGGCCAAGGATAAGTCTTGCGGTTCTGTTCTGGATGAGTTGAAGAGAGCACAAAACTGAGGCAGGGAGGTTGAGAAAGAGGCTGTTGTAGTAGTCCAGCCTTGAGAGAACCAGGGCTCTGGAGACAGTGAGCCTCTAGGGCAAGGTGAGAAAAGGAAGAGTACCTCTGAGGAGGTGCAGCTGGTAGTTGGACTTTTTAGAAATGTCCGAAAGGTGAGTGGAGAAGGAGAGAGTGGAGTCGAAGAAAATCCCAAGGTTTTTTGCCCCGCGGGTGGGTGCAGGCGCAAGGCCAAAGGAGGCCGGTCAGAGTGAGCTTGGGAAAGCAGGAGACCCAATGCGAACAAACTCAGTCCTTCTGGCATTGAGGCAGAGGTTGTTTGCAGCACACCATGACTGAATTGCGGACAGTCCGATATGAGTGTTAGGCAGAAGTCAGGAAAAGTTAGTTAACAGGCCCCAGGCTAACTGAGGTTAGAAAGTCGAGGATTTACTGTCACCCCGAACGATCTGTCGCAAGGGCAGCCAGGCGGGACACAGTAACTGAAATGGGAAGGACGCTCCAGCGGGGGCAGTTGATCCTGGCAGCGGGTGCAAGTCGGTGTTTCGTCCAGAGGAAGAGGAGGTCTCGACGTGGAGGAAAGATAAAGGTCGTTGCACTGCCAGGGAAGAAACCAGCTGCTGAGTTTTCCGGTTACAAGGTACTACCTTTTTCTTCGCGGTAGTGGTAAACCGTGGTATTGCGGTTGCCGGGATGCTTGGCACAGGCAAGGCGGCCACGAGATGGCCCAGGAAGGCGAAAAGACGGGCAAACTGGTTATCCCTACCAGTCAAAGGAAGAAGACTCTCCGGACTGGAGATGATCTCTGTCGTCGGGAAAAGTGGTGAGACGGTTCAGCAGGGCTCCACCGGTGGCATCATCATTGCAGGTTGGCTCGGCTTCTCCCTCCTCGGATTCTTTAGGTCCTGTGACGACTTCTGAAGTTCCAGTCCCCAAAGCCCTGCTTTTATGCAGAAACCCCCCATTCATCAGTCCTAGCTGTCACTCAAACATGCTAAGTGGTGGGCCGGGCGGCTCGCCACTGGGCCAATCACACCAGAGTGCGACTTGAGTTGCCAAGGCAACTCAGTCCAGGGTGCCTAAACCCCCTCCCACACCCCCTGTGGTACCCAGACAGAGTGCCACCACTTTTGGAGGCTTCTGTGGAGAAGCCCGCCAAAAATTGGGACAAAGGGCTCGACTTGGGTTGGAGTCACAGAAGCGAACACAAGCGCCATTTTGGAACCGAGTTTCGGCAAAAAATATCAACTGGTGAATTTATATTCATTTAATAAACCGGAGGTATGTTCGAGGCTATTTAAAAAGTGGTAGCCTCGAACAATGGAAAAATCCCATAGGAATATATTCGCGGTCGGATATAAAAAGTAGTATCCACTGCAACCAGCCAAAACTCAGTCGGGGGGACCGGACAGTGCCCCCTCGAACAACAGACCCCAGGGCAATCGAATTGCCCCGACCAGTACGTCCACAATATGATAGTTTTTACTGGTTCTGTTTACAATTTGAGACTTATAAGGCCAATGGTGACTTTACATGCCCTTGGCGACAGTAGTCAGTCCCAGGGTATGGTGTCTATGTTTCGGGTTCGCTAAAACAACCCTGGTTTACTGCACAGAGGGTGCTGTGTAACCCATATACCAAAAACACATGAAGCCCTATGGGGTAAAGGACCCCATAGCCCATAAAACACATACAAAATCAAAGGAAAACCTCAAATCATGTCTAAGAGTGGGAGAAAGAGTCTCACTCTTAGCAGGAGAAAAAATATAACCCCAAAAATCCAGCAAAGCTGCTGGGGGACTCACTAGGTTTGGGAAATTAGCCTTTACAGAGAATTCTCCCTAGCACTGAGCAAGGCAGAGGAGGTGGCCGAGGGTAGCCTGAAGGAGAGTTGCGTGTCATCCACATAACACTGGAAGTTAGAGATGAAAAGTGTCAATCACACATGCCAGGGAAGCCATGTAGACATTGAAAAACCAGGGGGATAGGTTATAACGCTGGGGAACGCCACAAGTTGAAAGAGTGATGATGGAGAGAAAGGACCCAAGTTCCACCTGGGACGGGCGGTCGGAAAGGTAGGAGGTTAACCACGCTAGAGCCTGACCTGTGATTCCCAGGGCGTCACGGAGACGTGCGATCAGGAGATTGTGGTTTACCATGTCAAAGACAGAGGAGAGGCTAAGAAGAATGAGGACAGAGGGAGTTAGTGTCAAGATTTGAGAGCAGGTCTTCACAGATGTTCAGTAGAGCAGTTTTGGTGCCTCTGGATGCTCTAAAGACAGACTGATGGTCGTGGAGGCAACCAGCAGATTCAGTGTGAAGGGTGAGCTGAGAGATAGCTAGCTTCTCCAGGTGTTTGCCCAGGAAAGGGGTGATAGAGATGGGACGATAGTTTGCCGGAATAGAGCGTTCGGCAGAGGGTCTCTTAAGCAGAGGGTGCACAAAGGAGTGCTTAAGAGCAGTTGGGAAAACTCCAGTGGCAAAAGAGATGGCAGAGATCAGCCAAGGCTGGAGCGAGAGAGTCAACGTTGTCCTTAATGGTTTAGGAGGGGTAGGAGGCCCACCTCTGTTTGGATGAGGCCTCCATAGACCGGACTTGTCTGGCGACCTCATTAGGTGTGATGGGGGTGAGAGAAAAGAGGAGAAGTGGAGAAGGGGCCAAAGGAGGCTCCAGATGTGTTGGTGTATGATGTGTTGTGGAAATGAGAGAGGAAAGGATGTCTTGGGTCTTTGCGGTGAAGTGTGCAGGGTTGGTTAGTTCCTTACAGACTCAAAGGTTTGGCCGTGTTTGATGCCGCAGAGATGCAGGCTTGAATAAACAATTTCTTGGTGTGGATGCAGTCTCGGTATTGCCTTTGAAGGAGGCGGCAGGCCAGTTTGACCGCCTGACAAATTCAATTTCTGCTCAGATGCCCTTAAACGGAAGTTTAGATCAGAGTCGTACCAAGAGTTGCACTTTTTGGAAGGCTTCAGTCGGACCCTCATGACGGGGCAAGAGTATTAAGGGTGTTAGAGATAGAGAGATTTAAGTTAGCGAGGGCTGTGTCAGGGTGGGAGTCAGCCGTAGGAGTAGGAGGCAGAGAGTAGGTGAAGGCAAAGGCAGATGCTGTGACTCTTTTCATGAGTCTGGTGACTTTGAAACAGAGTGGCTGCGCCGGGTGTGCCGATGCAAGAGGAGAGCTTCAAATGTGAAGAAAGAAGTGGTCCATCCAAGAAAGGTAGTGAGAGGGATGGAAGAGGGATGTTTGTAGAGATGAGAGCATCCAAATTGTGGCCCGCTGTGCGTGAAGCCAGAAGGTAAGAGAGAGGGAGAGGGAATAGCATAGGTTGCGGAATGGTCCTGAGGAGTCAGGAGAGTCCCGATGGATGTTGAGGTCACCGAGCAAGAGGAGAAGAGGAGAGGAGAAGGAGAGTAGAGAGGAGGCCTGGGCAGCCCATTCCGAGAGGAAGAGAGTGGACTGTCCAGGTGGCCGACAGAAAGTGCCCATAAGGAGAGAAGATTTAGGAGAGAGTGAGAGCCTGCAGACTAGACACTCGAAGGAGTAGGCCTGAGTAGGGATGATGGACACAGGACTCCATTCTGGCAAGATAAATGCCACTCCCCCTCCTGACCCCTTGGGCCTGGGCACACAGAGGATTTCGTATCCTTCAGGGAGGAGCGTGTCAAAGCTTGTGACAGAGCTGTCCTTGAACCATGTCTCTGTGATGGCGAGCGCATCTAGATCCATGTGTTCAAGGAGGTTGCAGATGTTAGACGGGTGTTTGACAGCAGAGCGAGAGTTAAGTATGGCAATAAGGAGCAGCTTGCTATCTTTGAAGGTTTTCCGCAGGGGGGTGCAGGCCACGGTGGTTCTCTACTCCCACACCCCCCCACCCCCCTGAGGTTGGAAAGAGGCAGAGGGATAGTGGAGAAGCCAAGGCTGACAAGGGACCGGGACAGTGAAGCAAGGCAAGGGAGCCTGTGCAGAGGAGGCGTACAGCACAGTGGGCAAGGGAGCCTGTGCAGAGGAGGAGGAAGGCACGGCAGGCAAGGGAGCCTGTGCAGAGGAAGAGGAAGGCACAGCAGGCAAAGGAGCCTGTGCAGAGGAAGAGGAAGGTACAGTGGGCAAAGAAGCCAGTGCAGATGAGGAAGGCACAGCAGGTAAGGGAGCCTGTACAGAGGGAGCGGTAAGGTTTGAGAGAGTAGGTAGGAGCCGGTCAAAGAAAAGAAGGTTGGGTTGAGGACCCTGAACCATGATGGTTCCATTCCAATAGACATTCATGATGACCCTGGAAATGGCGAAGAGGTCAAGGAGGACCTCCCAGCAGGTGCCACCATTAATGGGAGAAGAGGCGATAGAAGAAAGGCGACCATGTACCGGGTCCATAGGTCGGGTGAGGTAACCACAAAGAGGATGTCTGAGAGAGTCTCCCTGGTGGAAGCCATGACATAGGTGTCTGCAATAGAAAGACCTGGGTTGGAGCCCAGTATGTCCTCAAGTTTCATCCGGCCAGATTTAGGGATAAGAGAGGGATAGCAAATAGAGAAGGAGTTAGAGAAGATAGAAGAGATGGATAGCAACATAGCTAGCCGCAATGGTGAGGAGGACATTTACCAGGCTGATGTACTGAGGCACCTGGAGGGGGTGGGGGTGCTGGGCAAAAAACACAGGGATGGGGGGGCATTGAGGACAAGGTAGGACGTGCAGGACGTTGATGCAGGATGAACTCAACAGCAAACGCTGTCGCTGCGGTGACATCAAGAAAAAAAGGAAGCCCAGTGCTTCCCAACACGGCAGCCATTTGTAAAAGAGGGACGAGGCCCCCTCAACGGAACAGTAGAGTGCTCTGTGTGGAAAGCGAAAATATAGAATCTTTTTTTTTACGAATGAAATTGTGGCGCTCGATGCATCATTGATCCTTTACTCAGGTAGGATGGCCCCAAGGCCCAGAAGGGCATATCTGGTGGCTAGCAGTACTCGGGCAGGCTCCTGTTACCGGAGACCCGTGGGTATCAGCACATAGGTTGCTTGTGCTGCAGCTCGCCTCTGGTGTGAGCGACATTGGTAGCGCCGTTAGCTTACGTTCTACTCAAGCAGCAGCTTTCTTTAAGAAATGCAGGTTTAATCTCCTCCTCCTCCGCCCCCCCCCCCTTGCGATTATCTCCATCTTACCTTCTGGCTCCACGCACACAGCGGGCCACTTTTGGGTGCCATCATCCCTACCGGCATCTCTCTCTATCCCCTCCACACTACCTCTCCCTCTCGGACTGACCAATTGTTTCTCTTTTCACACTTGAAGCTCTCCTCTCCCCTAGCATTAGCACACCCGGCGCGGCCACTCAGTTTCAAAGTCACCAGACCCATGAAAAGAATGACAGCGGCTGCCTTTGCCTCCACATACTCTCCGGCCCCCTGCTCCTGCAGCTGACTCCCACCCTGACACAGCCCGCGCCAAACTCATCTCTCTAGCTCCAACACCCTTGATACTCTTGCACCTGTCATGACGGTCTGACTGAAGCCTTCCAAAAAGTGCAATTCTTGGTACGACTCTGATCTGGCGGCCCTTAAAAGAAAGTGTAGGGCAGCTAAGCAGAAATGGAATGCATGAGGAGGACCGGAACCTCTGACAAAATAGCCTGCCGCCTCATTCAAAGACAATATCGACTCTGCATCCACACCAAGAAAAGAGTCTTTATTCCAATCTGCATCTCTGCGGCATCAAATGCGGCCAAACTCTTCAAAGTCTGTAAGGAACTGGCCAATCCAGCAGCAGCCTCCTCTTCCGTCACACCCACCCAGGACCTTTGCTCGGCCTTGGCTGCACACTTCACCGCAAAAACCCAAGACATCCCTTTCCTCTCTCACTTCCACACCACTTCATACTCCAACACCTCTGGAGCCTTCCCTAACCCCTCCACCACTTCTACTCCCTTCTCTCACTCCAATCACACCTGATGACGTCGCCAGACAAGTCCGGACTATGGAGGCCTCATCCAAACAGGTGGACCCTTGCCCCTCCAAAACCATTAAGGACAACATTGACTGATCTCTGAACTCTTTTTCCACTGGAGTTTTCCCTACTTCTCTTAAGCTCCAAGCACACCATTGTGCACCCTCTGCTTAAAAAACCCTCTGCCAACCCCTCCATTCCAACAAACTACCGCCCTATCTCTATCGTCCCTTTCCTGGGCAAACTCCTGAAAAAGCTTGTCATCTCTCAGCTCAGCCTCCACACTGAATCTACTGGTTGCCTCCACGGCCATCAGTCTGGCTTTAGAGCACCCAGAGGCACGGAAACTGCTCTTCTGAACACCTGTGAAGACCTGCTCTCAAATTTTGACACCAACACTCCCTCGGTCCTCATTCTTCTTGACCTCTTACTTACACAGTAAACCACAACATCCTGATTGCATGCCTCCGTGACACCATGGGAATCACAGATCAGGCTTGGTCGTGGTTAACCTCTTTCCTTTCTGACTGTCCATCCCAGGTGGAACTTGGGTCCTTTCTCTCGTCCCCCAGCGTTCTAACCTATCCGCCCTGGTTCTTCAATGTCTACATGGCTGCCCTGGCACGTTTGATTGCCACTTTCAGCTCTAACTTCCAGTGTTATGCGGATGACTCAACTCTCTTGCAGGCTAACCTCAGCCACCTCCTCTACCTCGTTCATATCTGACTGACTGTCCGCAATTCAGTCTTTGTGTGCTGCAAACAACCTCTGCCTCAACACCAGTAAGACAGATTGTTTGCATTGGGACTCATGCTCCAGTTTCCACTCTCACTCTGGCCAGTCTCCTTTGGCCCAGCGACAGCACCCACCTGCGAGGCAAAAAACCTTGGGGTCATCTTTGACTCCACTCTCTCCTTCTCCACTCACATTTCTGGCATCTCTAAAAAGTCCAACTGCACCCCCTCAGAGGTACTCTTCCTTTTCTCACCTTTCCCGAACAGCACACTGTCTTCAGAGTCCTGGTTCTCTCTAGGCTGGATTACTGCAACAGCCTCTTTCTCAACCTCCCTGCCTCTGCTTTGCGCCCTCTGCAACTCTTCCAGTACAGAACAATGTGACTTCCTTGCTCCCCGTGGCTGCAAGGATCATGTTCAAGACCCTCTGCATTGTCCACGAGGCTTTCTGGGGCCTGGGACCTACTTATCTGGAACAATGCCTACCTAAATATAGTCCCTCCCAAGCCCTCCCTTCATCTACCTTATGCAAGTTAGTCGGTGCTCCAAGCATATATCTGGAGGGCGATCCTTATCCTCAACAGGGGCCTCCCTCTGGAATAGCCTACCTGCCGCCCTCTGTCTTGAGCCTGACCTCCTTGAGTTCCAGAAAGTCATTAAGACGTTCCTCTTCCTTCTCTCCCTCTACCCTGCTAACCTCCATCTCTGTTCTATCCCTCTCTCCCTCCTTTTTCCACACAGCTTGCCGACTGGCTGCCGGGTGTACCTCACAGTCTCACTGGTCCCCGGCACCCTCGCCATTCCACTCGCACTTGCCTCCGGGCATGCACTTGCGTCATTGCTACTGCACTAGGTGAATGACCCATGAGAATGACATTATCTCAGCACTTAACCAGTTTCTGACTAAATGGGCGTCCTTGGATTTCCCCCAAACCGCCCCCCTCTGTACTGTCTGTGCGCTTGTATGATCTGAACGTACCATGCCTTGTAGATAGTCTATCCTATCTTCCCTGTCTCCCCTGCTTCCATGGTGGCGCCTCAAGGCACATGGAAAATCTGCAGAATCGTCATCAGACCCATTTGTTATCTACACTTGTTAATTGTATTATATGCACTTATTCTGCCTGTTCAGACTTGTATCATTCAGAAATTGAAGGGCTTGGAATGACTGTTTTTCCCCTTGTCCGCTCCCTCCTTGAGCACTTTGAAACACTTACAAATAAACATTGCCATACCAAAGCTCACCTTGTCCAATCGGTGCAAACACACTATGATTATATAACAATCTATAAAATGAAGAATTTGAAAGTAGAATCTACACCCTGTAATGCATATACACATTAACTCAATTACCATAGCTGTACCATCTTGCACAGCCACGTATGTTTGTGCCAACCATACCTCAGGTAAACATAGTTCAATTGCTACTTCTAAACTTAGTATCTCCCATTATAGGCACTCTAGTCATGGCTGGGAACTGTCAAATATAAGTACCATCTGATTTATGCCTTTTAGTCATTGTTGGGGATTGTCAAATCTAGGCACCCTCTGATGTTTGCTTTTTAGTCATTGTTGCGGATTGTCAAATCTAGGCACCCTCTGATGTTTGCAATTTAGTCATTGCTGGGATTGTCAAATCTAGACACCTTCTGATGTATGCATTTTAGTCATTGCTGGGACTGACAAATATAGCTGCCCCTCTGTGACCTATCCCAACATGTGCACTACTAAAATTGCCCCTATATACACGCTTTGTACCCTGCTCGGGACTCTCCTAACCATTACCATAACAATGGCCCTTACCAATTCCGCAACCTGCAAGATAGAAACTTACGACTTAGAGCGAAACTGCCACGCCTTTAAGACCTCAAAAATAAAAGAACTAGACCAACAGGCCCTACACTAACCTCAACTGCGCCCAACTCTAACTTTCTTGCCCCTATGGCAGAAAGGCATCACAAAACACAAACTCACACCCTCTATAACCAAAAGAGGCCTAATACTCCCAACCCTAGACTCACCCAAGAAAAAACTACAACTCCCACCTTATCAGGAGCACTCATCAATGCGAGGTCCCTCATAGCACACAACACCGAAATTGCCGATATACTTGCCATGGATAACTTAGATCTCCTCGCAATCACTGAGACGTGGATCCACGACGCCGCAGGTCCTGCACTTATGATTGCCATACCCGACAACTATAACATACTAAGAGTTGATCGGCCCAACTCCAGGGGAGGGGGCCTAGCCATCATTACCAAAATTAAGTTAGATGCAAGACTCACCCCTCACCCGGAAATAACATCTTGCGAACTTCTCTCGGCCAAAATACCCATTTCTAATAATAGTACATTAACAGTACTACTGGTGTACAGGCCACCAGGTCCATTAGGCAACTTTGAGGATGACTTATCTAGCCTCCTTACTAACTATATCAAAGACTCCACCCAACTCCTTTTACTAGGAGACTTCAATCTGGGATTTAATGATTACGAGGACAAGCAAGCCTACTCGATTCAATCCATACTAGTTGATCATGGCCTCATCCATAAAGTCCTGGCCCCTACCCATATAAAAGGACGGACGTTAGATTGGATAGCTAACCGAAACTATTATACTAGCATTTCTAATATCTTACCCCAAATTTGGACTGACCACCACCTCATCTGCTTCTCGTCAACTATAGAGCCTCCTAAACCAAACAACCAGGAAATAGTACCACCCATGCCAACTATAAGTAAAAAAGAAATCACATCCGAAAAATTACTCCCACTCCTCCTACCAGCTCTCACTACTAGTGATATCAATCCTGACCCTAATATGCTAGTCGGGACATTTCATAGCGCCATGTCCAAAGCCTTAGATACAATTGCCTCGATCAAACTATGCAAAAGTAAACAAGAAGCCCATCTCAACTCATGAACTCATGGTTCTTCCTGCACCTTAAAGAACTACAAATCCAAAAACGTAAGCTCCAAGCTATCTGGAGGCATACACCTTCGGCGGAGAATAAAACCCTTCTTGACAACCTCGCTAAAAAAATATAAGGAAATCATCCGAACTAAAAAAGACTCATTTAATGAAAGGATCAGCAAAGCTAATTCTAATGAACTCTTCTCCATCCTCCGGGAAATGGAAAACCCTATTGCTCCTACAGACAACGTCCCCAAGGACAAACATTGGTGCTCTAGCATCCAAAATGACGTAGCTAATAAAATTGGAACCCTACAAACTAAAATTGCTAAGAAGAAAGCTTCCTTGAGCCCTACAAAAACCCATACCACCCACATGACCGACACACCCAGATCAGCCACCCAAAGTAGCTACAAACCCTTTAGATTTACCAACATTTCCATTCTGGAAACTGAAAAGGTGATCTCTTCAGAAAAGCCTTCTAATTGCCATGGTGACAATTGCCCAGCACAAGTCATTAAGGACGCAGCAAGAGACTTAGCACCCTTCATCTCGAAATTAATCAACACTTCCTTCAGAACTAGTACTGTACCCACGAAACTCAAAGAATCCTGGGTACTGCCCCTGCTTAAAAAACAGACCCTTGACCCAGCTATACCAACCAATTATAGGCCTATCACCACTGTCCCATTTCTCCTCAAAATCATAGAGTAGCCTACCCCCAGATCCAAAACTATTTGGAGACGCACCAACTACTAGGATCTAGCCAATCTGGATTCAGACCACTTCATGGCACTGAAACGGCACTCATTGACCTTAAGACACAAATCGACGAGTTGAAGGATAAAGGTAAAACAGCTATGCTCCTACTCCTTGACCTATCGGCGGCCTTTGTCCTGGTGGACCATGCAGTGTTAAGCAACCACCTAGCGTCTGCTGCCCATTTCTCAAGTGAAGCTATAGCCTGGGTACAATCCTTCCTAGCCAACCGTACGATGCGTGTTCTCCCCTTCAGCATCAGCTGACCCAATTCAAATCACCTGTGGCATCCCACAAGGTTCATGTGTCTTTCCTACTATGTACAACATCTTCACTAAGCCACTCTTCGACAAACTGGACAGACTGGGGGTAACCTATACCAATTATGCGGACGACACGCAGATCCTCATACCACTATCTGGCAACTTTGTCGAAGACTCAGCTCTAGTAAACAAGATCTACCTCATCATTCAGGCATGGATGGCCTCCCACAGCCTCTGCCTGAATGACAACGAAACAGAGATACTGATCCTGGGCTCCGACTCCAACCTCAAAAAACTCAGCCCCAACTACCGTGCCTTCAACATAGATGGCAACATAATTAAAGTAGCAACTGAGGTAAAAACACTAGGTTTCTACCTCGATTCTACTTTATCCCTCAAAAAACAAGCTAATGCCCTAGCCTCCACCACAGCTTACACCTGTAAATTAATTAGGGCCTGCAGACCTTACCTCTCCACAACTAATTGTATCACACTAGCCAATGCCCTAGTAATGTCTAAATCGGACTATTGCAACACCGTCTATGCGGGCGCGAGCAAAACAGTCAAATTGAAAATACTCCAGAACAATGCTCAGAGAGCAGCCCTGGACATACCCTGCAGAGCTCATATCTCTATCAGGAAAGACTACCACTGGTTAAAAATTAGCGACAGAGTCCTCATCAAGACGCTATCCCTTACCTACAAAGGTCTGAACAAAATTGCGCCCCCCTATATCGCGGCCAGACTGACTAGAAAATCCTCTACCCACCATACCAGAGCTTCCAACCACCACCTACTTGAAACACCCAGATTTAGACTATCCAAAGAGGGTGGAGCAAGCTTCCCTGTTAGAGCTGCCCGTGCCTGGAACGCATTGCCTACTTCACTGAGAGCCAATCTACCTTACACTAGATTCAGGCGCAACGTGAAAAGTTGGCTCTGGACTAATGATGACTCACACTCAGCGCCTATGCGCTAGGCCCGGTTCTATTCCACCTCAACTGCCGTGATACTTCGATAACAGTCTCTCTCATGCAAGGGACCTGTACTCCTTTTGTATTTTTGTATTCTGTATCCATAATTTGTACACCTTGCATATTTGTATCGCTTTGCACATTCTGTATGTACCCTATGTATGTAACCTAAGCTTAAGTATTCTTGTATCTGCTGCGCCCGGCTACCCCTGGGTTTGGAGCGTATTATCAAATAATAAACTATACTACTTCTCTTGTACAGCTCCTCATCTCTGCCTCCATCTCCACCACTTCCTGTGACCACCTATTCTCCATCCCCTCCTATATTACTCAGTGTGAGCAATGTCCTCACCTGAACAGAGAACTGTTTAGGGCTCTGGACCTCTGCATCCCCTTCGAGCTCTGTGTCATTATCCTCATCATCTTCAGGGTCCATCTCTCCGGCTGGGGGCTCAGCACACATGATGGGGAAGAGCGTATTCAGGATTGGAGAGAGAAGCTTGTGCTTTTGGATCGACTGAAAAGAAAAGAGATCAAAGTCATTTCTGGCCGCAGATTTCCTCACAATCCATCTGAATCTTTCATATTTTCAGCATTTGCCAACATACTGAATCTACTGGGGAAGTGGATGCCCACAAACTCTGGGCTAATTACAAGCCTTCACTTCCCCTCCCTCATCAATGCAGGAGGTCTGCTTGAGTGGCAAGGGAACACTTCACCCAAACATAAAATAGCATCAGTAACTGAGCCTAAAAGTTAGTCACTGTAGTGACTAACGTACTCCTAGTCCATAGTCCCCTTTCCTCCATACTGCATGGGCATCCCTCTCTAGCAGTGGGAATGGAACCATTTTCAACAGAAAAAGGTCTTTTCCCCTTTAAACTTAGTCACGCGCAGTGGCGTGGCCCCCAGGAGCATGCACTCCCCTGACTCCACCGGCGCCACACCTCAGTCCCCTTTTGATGCGTAGGCTAGGTTAAACTGCCTAACAATGGTCCTCTTAAGGGGGAGGATGGAGGGACGAATGGAGGAAAGGGGGCTATGGACTAGGGAGTACGTTCGTCACTACAATGAGTAACTTATAATTACCCCAGACGTCCCGTCCCATTTCCTCCATACTGCATGGGCGATTACCACTGATTGAAGCCCCAGGGATATGAGATGTTAAGAGAACAGGTTTCTGAGCACTGCTTCCCAAAGGCCGCATCCAATCGTGCACTGCCATAAAGGCACTCGTGCTTGCGGAATGCTGAGGAGGTATCCCAGGTAGCCGCACTGCTGATAGTTTGACATGGCACATGCCTCTGGAAGGAGACTCCCTTTGCCTTGGTCGTGACTGCATCAACATGAAGATTAGCTGGCACCTCCCTTTGCTGATCGTTGTAGGTCTCTTGAATGGCCCCCGACCATCCACCTGGCTATCAAGGCCTTTGATGCCTAACCACCTGGCCTTGACCCACCGAAGGTGCTGAATAACGCATCAGACTTGGAGAAGCCCTTTGTCCTGTCGAGGTCCACCTTGAGGGCGCTCCGGACATAGACAGTGTAACCTGTTCTGCCTCGTCCTTTGGGTTAGGAAAGTAAGTTGGTAGTACAATCTCCTCTTTGAGATGAAAGGAACACACCAACTCCAGAAGAAACGAAGGATGAGTGCAGAGCACCACCTTGTCACGATGGAACGTGGTATATGGTTCCGAGACAATGAGTGCCTGAACTTAGCTAACCCTACGCGTTGAGGTAAGGCCCACTAAGATCGCTGTCTTGATCGTGACCAATCTGATGTCGACAGACGCCATGGGCTTGAATGTTTTATGCGTCGTGGCTCCCAGGATCTATGCCCCTTTCCTTCAGGATGTCCCGAGACAGGTGAAGGTGATGCAGGGTTTAATGCTCAGGAACCAGGCTGGTAGGGCTAATCTTCCCTGCTGGGAGAGGAGCAGCGTTCCCCTTACTGGGAGAGGACCAGGGCCCTGCGCCGAGAGCCGTATAAGGTCTGAAAACCATGGTCTGGCTGGCCACTGCAGAGCTATCAAGATCAGACACAAGTGTGACGATTCTATGATCTTGCAGATTACCTTGTGGATTAGTGAGGTTGGTGGAAATTCTCCACATCCCGCTCCATTGAAGATGTAGGGCATCCCCCAGCGAGCCTATGCCCTGGCCCAGCCATGAGGCAAACTGTTCACATGGCCGGTTCTGCTCCCTGGCGGACAGGTCTATCTGGGGCTGGCCCCACATCCTGAATATCTCCCGCAGAACCTTTTTTTTTCAACTGCCACTTGTAGTTGTCAACTCTCAGTCTGCGGAGTGTGTCCACGTCCAGGTTGGACTCTCCCAGAAGGTGGATTGCAGAAAGCCATATGTTGTGGGTTATAGGCCATTCCCATATTTCGATGGTGAGCCTGCACAGGGGAGGCAATATGGTGCTGATATTGTACATGCAAGTGGAACTGTCTGAACACAGATTGATTTTTCTTTATTACCAGTAAGAAGGCCTTTAAAGCCAGTTGTATGGCTCTCAGTTCGAGGAAGTTGATGTGGGTCTTCTGGTCCTCCCTTGTCCACAGGCCATGTACACTGTAGTCGCCGAGCGTACCCTCCCTACCTTTCCAGGGAGGAGTCCGTTGCGATAGTACCATTGGGCAGGGGCTGCCTGAAAGGTCTGTCTGCCACAAGATTCTTGTCTTGCCTCTACCAAATCAAGTCTTGGTGGAGCTCTGCTAAGATGGAGACTGATGCCACTTGGGAACCAGTCTCCTGGTTCCAGGAGGCTGATGGGTGTAACTGCACCCTCATTGTGAGTCTTGTACGCGGAACCGCCAGCAGGCATGCCTCCATAATTCCCAACAGATGTTGGTACCACAAGGCAGATTTTATCGGTCTGCTGAGAAAGTGTCCAGTAGCCGTCTTCATAGCTGCCCTCTTTTCCATGGTGGGGAAAATCCCCTGATCCCCCGTATCCCACAACAGACCCAGGAAATCAAAGTTTGGGTAGGCTGGAGCTGCGACATTTTTTGGTCGACTGAGAACCCCAGTTCGTAAAGGATATCCATAAACATGGAGGCCGTATTCCGAACCTCCACCAGGGATTCCGCTCGGACCAACCAGTCGTTGAGGTATGGGTATACATGGTGGCCCTTCAACCTGAGGAATGCTGCCACTGCCAAATGGAAGAACCTTGTACTGAAAATGAGTGCTGATCACTCGCAACTGAAGGAAGGAGCAGTGGGGTTGCCAAATAGGGACGTTAAAGGTATGCATCCTTCAAGTCCATTGGGCTCTTCCAGTCTCCCCCGCACAGAAACTCTGCTACCAGTGCTGGCATAATCATCTTGAACTTTTGTAGGGGTAGGGATATATTTAAGAAGGATAGATCGACAACCACTCGCGGGCCTGCCTGGTGGTTCTTCTGTATCGCGAACGTCTGCAAGTAAAACCCTGAGCCTCTCACCAGTTAACGGATCTCTGCAAGGAGAGCTGCTGTCCCGACCTGGGGAGGGAAGGAGAACAGGGTGGGTTCAGAGAGAGAGGTAGGCAGAACCCAAGGTAAACCACTAAAAGGATCCATGGATCCGCAAACAGAGTCCGCCAGGGCTGAATGTGGAGAACAAGCCTGCCACCCACTGGAGAATTGTGAACCTTGATGGGGGAGAAGATGGGGGTGGGGTCATTGCTTCTTTCCCTCTGAGGTGGGCGCCTGAGAGGGGGACCAGAAGAAGCCCTTGTACAACGTCCTTTGCGCATGTGTTGGCTGGGACACCTGTACGGCTGCCTAGCCTTCGCATCCTGGAAACTTCTGAATCCACTGAAAGTCCTTCCCATGTCGGCAAAGGACTGTCCCTGCCCAAACTTCCTCGGTGTAGGCTTAGCTAGTATAGCCAAAGACATTTCCATCTGGGATCTGTTTTTCTTCTAGTCCAATTCCTCATGCGTGGATTAACAGAACAAGTCCCCCCACCCCACACCTTTCAAACAGAATCCCCCTCCCCTTTTGAACGGAAGATCCAGGATGCTGTCTTGGACATCAGGGTTAAACCTTCTGGCCATTAGCCATGCCGTCTGCCTCATATCGGTGGCCACGCAGATGGCCCTGCTGGCCAGGTCGATATAACCCACAGACGACTCAATTAGGTGTTGAGCCACTATCTTGGCTTCATACAAACCCGCCTTGAAGACAGCTTGCCTGTGGCGATCTTGGGGGTCCGCAGGATCCGTGTGCGGCATCGGCTGGGCCAGTGTTGCCTGGGGGAACACGGAAGGTGGGGAGAGAGCCTGGACGCTTGGCTGCACGGGCAATGGTGTCTGTGGAGGCGGGGAATCCTCAGCCACCACAGGTCGGGCCGGCTGCAGCTGCACTGGAGTAGAAGGCTGTGCAGGTATGAGTGGAAGCATCTCTTTAATAAGGCCCTTCAGGATTCTACCCATTTGGGGAGAGTACATCAACATCAGGAATATGTCGAAGAATCGCGACACGCACTCTGGTGATGGGCGTTCCTGCCTGGGCCCTGACAGCGTGGCCGACGTGTAGGGCTGCGCTCTTCCCACACATTGTATGCCATGCATGTAATTCGCCTCAGTGTAGCGCCCCAGCCCTGAGGTCCCCGGGTATGACGTGCACTAGGTTACCTGAGGGCTGACCATGGTGGACCATTCCACCCTGGGAGTGAAGTCGAGATTGTGATGTTCGTTGGCATGGCGGGTGTCCCATGGAAGGAATCGCCTTTGTGGGGTGCTTTGTATAACAGAACACTTACCTTGGACTTCGTCTTCCGAAGCATGTACTCCTTGATATGCTCTGGAGAAGACCTGGAGAACAGCTCCCGCAAGCCGGTTCTTGAGTGATCGGGCAGTAAGGGTATTGCACGTCGAACAATCATCCCAGCCGTGAACCTCGCCAAGGTAGCAAAGGCAGAGCGTGTGCAGGACCGACGTCGGAAACGATCCGTCGCTGGAAAGGCACCTAGTAAAGCCCACGGAGCAGACATGTGCCGGGGAAGGGCGAGTCACCGGAGGTCGGTGGAAATTAAAGTACCTAAGAATTCAAAAGGAAATATTGGGACAGAGATCACAGGGGAATAGTTTAGACACGCAGGGAATTATAACAAAGTTACTCACCGTAATGACTACTTTAGTACTAGTCCAGTGTCCCCTTTCCGCCATACTTTTGGGACATTCCTTCCTTCGGGACGGGTCCAGAGCACCTCAAAGCATCAAAAACAACTTTACAATCTTTATTTTTATGCGGGGCCACCGCACGTGGCCGTCACCTCGCCTTCCTGAGTCTGCATCGCCCTTCAATCTTTTTCTATAGCCAAAGTCGAAGGACCATTAGTAAAATAGAGGACACTTTTTTAGAGAGGGTAGTATGCAGGCGTATGGAGGAAAGGGGACTATCGACTAGGAGTAAGTCGGTCACTATGGTGAGTTAACTTCCAATTACTCCTACGTCCCGTCCCCTTTCCTCCATATAGGAGGATAGAAATTGTCCTTACTGAAACAGGTTCTTAAGAACTGCCTGGCCTAACTGGGCATTAGCCCGGAAGCTCAGGTCAAGACAATAGTGTATACAAAAAGCTACAAAAAGCTGAGGGAGAAGACCACGTAACAGCCTTGGCTATGGACTGCCAAGGAACATATTTCTGGAAGGCAAAAGCAGCTGCTTTGCCACGAACCAAATGTGCATGAATGCCCTTTGGGGGCTGAAGGCCTTAAATTGTATAATCCTCCAAGATACATGAAGTGATCCATCATGAGATGGACGCTTTTGAAGCTGGTTTCCCTTGTAGGTCCCCGAAAGTAACAGTTGCGAGGAGCTTCTGAATTTGCTTTTGTGGTCAAGGTAAAACTTCAGAGATCTTCCGACATCCAGGGTATGTAGAACCCTTTCTGCATCAGAGATCGGGTCTGGAAAGAAAACCGTGAGTGATATTGACTGATTTATGTGGAACTCCGAGACAATTTTTGGAAGGAAAGAAGGAGTGTGAAGAACAACCTTATCCTTGTGAAGGATCAAGCACAGCTGCACGGCAGAGAGCTTGAAGCTTGCTTATTCTCATAGATTATACTGCAATCAAGAAGGCCAATTTCCAGGAGAGAATCTTGAGCTCCATAGTGGTCATTGGTTCAAATGTCTTCAGACACAAAGTGGTAAGGACCACATTTAGATCCCATTTTGGTTGAGGAAGCCTGACCGGCAGCAAGAGGTGAAGGAGACCTGCGAAATGCCTCTCGATTACTGGATTTGTCAGAGAAAAATAGCAATTATCTGGAGATGGATAATCTGCAATAGCTGATTGATATGTTCTGCACGATAAAACATGAATGCCAAAGGCGGCAAGGTCCATATAAAAGACAAGACACAGTCAACAGAAGCATGCCAAGGATAAAGCCGTTTAGCAAGACACCAATGGCAAAAACGAAGCCATTTACTTTTGTACTGCGTTCTTGTAGAAGGCTTACGTGCCGCCTGGATTATGCGCATATTATCCTCCGACAGGTGAAACTGTGCTAAGGCACTGAACTCAGGCACCAGGCTGCCAAGCAGAAGGATTGTGGGGAGGGGTGCCACACCTGAAGATTGCTCTGGTGAAGGAGACTGGGGATCTGCGGTAACCTGATTGGGTCGCATATCGATAGGTGCGGAAGCTCAGAGAACCAGAACATGTCTGGCCAACAATGAGCTATGAACAGGAGAGTGCAGTTGGAGGCACTCCTGAGATTCCAGATCGACCAGTGAATCAAAGGCAGAGGAGGGAAGGCATAAGCCTTCATGTTGTCCCACAGAATCTCAAGCGCACCCTCCACCTCCCAAGGAAGATGCTTCGGCCCAGCAGCTCCGTAGCACTAGCTGTGTGCGCCTCATTTTCCACTTTGTAAAGACAGGCAGGGTCATGCTGAGACCAAACAGCAGCACTCGATACTGGAAATATTCAGTTCCCACAGAAAACCGAAGGTATTTCCGATGTGAGGACCAGATCAGGATGTGCATATAAGCGTCCTCAAGATATACCACACAGAGCCAACTGCCCTTCCGGAGAGAGGACCTTATCTGGCTGGGCAAGATCATCTTGAATTTCTCTTGGGGACGGAAAAGGTAGAAGTTGGAGGGGGTCGAGGATAGTGCGTAGACCATCCTGGTTGGGTTTGGGCACAAAACAGACATGATTAATAGCCCTCCCCTTGCTCACGCAAGGGAGCAGGTTCCACCACTCTGAGGTTCAGAAGTTTCTGTACCTCAGCTCTGAGGGAGGGGGGCCCATTCTGCTGAAGAGGAGGGTGTGAATGTGGTGTATGAGGGAGAGGCAGGGGGAAGCCCACTCGGGCGACGGACAAAACCTATCGGTCTTCTGTGATGGTCAGCCACGCCTCCAGATGAGACGATATACATCCTCCCACCGGAGTATCGTGTGACTGATGGAAAACAATTTGGATGATTTATCGGGGACGCAGAGGAGGAGGCTGAAGACCGAGCAAAAAAACAGCCACCTTGCCTTTACTTCTTGCGTTAAGGCCCACCAGAGGAACCTTATGCTCAGCGTGTTCGACGCTTCTGAAACGTCTAAATCATGTGCATAGGCCGCTCTAATTGAAGGTCGCTTTGCTAGGACTAAGCAAAAACAAATAGGTGATGGCTGTAAGGTTTAGACTGAATCTTAACAACTGGCGTTGCTCTGGGCAACCTTCCAGACCATTGTTCTTCCTTGCCAGTGGTTAAGATTAATTCTAAACCTTCCAGCCTCACCTCTTTGTTTTTGCTTTGTCACCCCGAGTGGGACGGGTATGTCCAGATGTGGGTCCCGTGCCTGCTGGGCCTAGAGACCCAAGCTACTCCTCACTGATGAGCCCCAACAAGGGCGAAACATGTTTGGGGATGCTTGTGGTCTCGTGCAGAAGGGATGTGGCCTAGCAGTTCAGGCTGGACTGCCCCTTTTGGGGTGGGGCTAAGCCTGATTTGCATATGGTCTTTCCCCTTCTGTAATGGCTTGGCAGGCGAAGAACCGTGGTCTGGAGGGTTGCCCAGAGCTTTGCCAGTGGTTAAGATTAATTCTAAACCTTCCAGCCATCACCTCTTTGTTTTTGCTTTGCTAGGACTGACAAAGATTTAGCTGTCAGAGTGCTTGCCTTTGTTTTGTCGAGGTCCTCGTCGGTGGAGGAGTGAAAAAGCTCTTTCCCTTCAAAGGGGAGGTGAGAACCTTTTCCTAAACATCTTTGAGAACTTTGTCGCGTGCAGCCACACCTGGCGAGAGATGTCTATTATAAAGACCCTATAAGGCCCCAGAGCGGACGGATCTACATGATGGACCGTGACCTACAGCAGGTCCTGAGCCAGAAATCTGCCAACAGGTAGGCCTTCTTTAAAATCTTCCAGCCTATCCTGTGGGATACAATCTTGAAATTCCGAAAAGCTCCCACCACAGCTCGAGGTTTACCGCTGCAAGAATGACTTCAGTATTCGCTCGACGCAGCTGAAGACCTGCATTGGAAAAAATGTTTTCCCCAATGCCATCTAGAATCTTCTCCTTGGACAGGAACTGAGAGGAGGTAGCCGTGGTGGATGTTGAAGAAGGCTTAGCCTGGAGCATAGCTGCTGCCATTACTGTTGACAAAGTGAGCGGACAGGCAGTCAAGGGCATGTCCTCGGATGAGTGGAGCTTGTAGATAGCGTCTATTTTTCTATTTATATGCTGCACGAAATTAGGTTTCTCCCAGACTTTACAGGCTTCAGCTAGCACATCTTTTTGAAGAAGACCTGTGCGCTCATCTGCAGTAAGAGTTAAGGATCCTAAGAGTACTCCTTATGGAGTCAGAGGCTCGGGTATTGGAATTTCCAGCAACGCCATCATATCCATGACCTTGTCATGAAAAGCTCTGACGGAGTGGGGAAGGTCTTCACTATCCTGGTCAGCATGTGCCTAGTCAGTTGTGGAGGGAACAGAAAACTGATCCGAGGCACGTGGTACCTCAGGCACCTTAGGCATATCCATTTGCACAACTGGCATTGTAAGCACTGGAGAAAGTGGAGGCAGTGTAGGAGGGGGACCCACTGGAAGCAGAGGAGGCACTACCGAAACCTGCTGATGAGCAGGATGTGGCTCGAGAGGCTTAAGATATATTCCTTTGAAAAGATCCTTAAAGTAAGCCTTCATCGGGTATGAGTGCATGAGGGCCTTGAATATGCCAAAGAACGTGTCCTCAGAGGATGGTCTATGCAGAAGCAGAGGAGTGCGTAGAGGACGCTCTGGAGGGGCATAAAGTAAACCTAAAAAAACACCTCAACTCTTGGTTTACCCCACACTTAAAAAACCTGAGACTACTCAAAAGAAAGCTGGAAACGGCTTGGAGACTCTCCCCATCAGCAGAAAAACTAAACCTTACCAAAGTCTCATCTCAATACAAGAAAGACATCCTCTTAGCCAAACAGGAAACCTATAACAGAATATCCCAATCCAACTCTAGTGTTAAAGAACTGTTCATTATCCTGAAAGAACTGGAAACACCCATTGTACCACAAGAAAACTGTATCAAAGACAAAAAGTGGAGTTCCAGTATCCAACACGCCCTAAACAACAAAGTAGCCAACCTACAGACCAAAATTGCCCACAAGAAAGCCTCTCTAGCACCCCAAACGCCTCAGAGCACAGCTCCCCTGCCACATTACAAACAAGAAACACGTTTCAGCTTCTCTAAAGTATCGACCATCGAGGTGGAGGAGGTCATACTGGGACTTAAACCGTCCAATTGCAAAGGAGACCAATGTCCGGCGCAACTTATCAAGGATGCCGCGAGAGAACTCTCTCCTTTCATAACCAAACTTATCAACTCGTCATTCACAACCGGTACGGTCCCGAATAATCTGAAATAATCCTGGGTTCTGCCACTACTGAAAAAGCAAACCCTTGACCCTGCCATTCCCACGAACTTCAGTCCCATTACGACTGTGCCATTTCTTCTAGAAATCTTCGATAGTGGCCTATATTCAATTACAGAATTTCTTGGAATCTAACCGCCTCCTAGGATCTCGTCAATCTGGATTCCGCCCTCAACATGGCACTGAGATGGCTTTAATTGACCTTAAGGCCCAAATAGATGAGTTTAGAGACAAAGACCAAGCAGCACTACTCCTCCTTCTAGACCTCTCGGCTGCATTCGACTTGGTCGACCACAAAGTCCTATGTAGTCACCTAGACTCCGCAGCCCATTTCTCTAAGGAGGCCATAACCTGGATCGAGTCTTTCCTAAGTAACCGGACCATAAGAGTCTTCTCTCCCTCGGCCTCAGCAGACCCTATACCCATAACCTGCGGCGTTCCACAGGGATCCTGTGTGTCACCCACACTCTAACGTATTCCCCAAGCCCCTCTTCGACGAAATTGACCATTTGGGTATCGCCTTCACTAACTATGCAGACGATACCCAAATCCTCCTTCCGCTTTCAGGAGATTACACCATTGATCTGGCTTTGGTGAATACAATTTACAGCATTGTTCAGGCATGGATGGCCACTCATGGCCTATGTCTGAATGACGACAAAACTGAGCTCATCATGCTAAGCACCACGACCCTCTTAGCTAAATTTAGCCCAGATTATGCCAACTTCGCTATTGATGGTAATAAACATAAAAGTAGCAAAGGAAGTGAAGACCCTAGGCTTTTACCTAGATGCCACCATGAACTTCACTAAACAAGTTAACTCCCTTGCATCGGCTACTGCATATACATGCAAACTCATCAGAGCCAGTAAACAATTCCTCTCCACTGACAGTTGCCTCACGCTGGCTAGAGCCCTCATACTTTCCAAATTGGATTTTTGTAACGCACTCTACATCGGAGCGAATAAACAAACTATCCATAAAATAGAGGTTCTCCAGAACAATGCCCTGAGAGCAGCATTGAAGATTAATAGAAGTGAGCCTATCTCCTCTACAAGAAGACAATACAAATGGTTATCTACCTTTGATAAAATCAAACTCAAGACTGCCTCCCTCACCCACAAGTGCCTCAATAATAATGCACCACCCTACCTTACAGAAAGAATTTGCAAAAAAACATCCTCCAGACCGACGAGAATAGCTAACTCTAACTGCCTCCAAGTTCCACGATTTAGACTTTCCACTATTGGGGGGACATAGCTTCCCAGTCAAGGCAGCGCAACTATGGAACTCCCTACCTCCAAGTATTAGAGCTCCCCCAGCCTTATGCCAAATTCAGACAGATTTTGACCAACTGGCTAAAAGAAAATGACAAATTCAGACCAACACCCTCTCGACGCTCTGCTTCCTATCCTTTGCCTAGGGATTCACCTACTTTGTACCAGTCCACTTGGACAACTCTCCTAAGGTACTGCGTCTACCTTATTCTTTGCCTCCTAAACTATGTAACCTACATTGTACATATTGATATGCCACCGTCTACTTTGTCCTGTACCTCACGTACCCATGTAATTTCAGTGCATTCTCTTGTGATTATGTAATTTACTCTGTATATACTGATGTGTTATTATATATGTCGGCCTGTTTGGCCATGTAACTAAGTTGAACATATCCTTTCTGCTGCGCCCTGATGCTCCTGGGTCTGGTGCGCATTACAAATAATAAACTAAACTGCATCGAGGGTGGTTGCCAAGATGGCCCTCCTCCAGCTGGATCCACATAAACTAGAGGATTAGACGTAGGAGGATGCAAGACTGCGCGGCAGCGGAAACCTTGCACACTAGTCCGTTGGAGGGAGAAAATGGTTTCTATTATCCATGTTTTGTGGAAAAGACTGCTGGGCCCCAAAAGTAGGCCCTTCTGTACCAGCCGTTGAGAATGTTGGTTTGGAAGAGCTTGTCAAAATGGCTGCCTCAGGCCGCGTTGTTTGGCCCACCATTTTGACACAGTCTGAAGTGATCTGCGTCATATGTTTTTGTAAGGCCATGGCCACCACAGTGGTTGTAGGGGCCTTGTAATCAGTTTTAGCACTCTCGCAAGGGAACCTCGACAGAGCCGGTACTAGAAGACTGAGCGTTTTTCAGCCCCTTTGGTTTCTGCAGAAGTATTCGCCCTCTGTGAGGGAACCTCAGCAGGGCCGGTGCTTGACGAGTTAAGGCCCTTGCCCCCCTCATTTGCCCACTGAGTAGGACCGGTATGACCACAAGATTGTTTGTGGGAAAGCTTAGGGTCACACCCGGCAGCTAGAGTTCCTAAATGGGACCCCTCAATAATGCTGGTTTTGATTATAGCCCCTATTTGGGTATCCTCAGGGGTGATGCCGGTATTTTTATTCACTTTACAGGAAACCTCGAGATTAGGCTTGGTACGTTTAGTCCCAGAACTGGGAAACCTCTGGAATAACCCTGGTTGAAGTAGCCTCAGAAACTTTGGGCTTAGCCTTAGCCCCCAGATGGCGAACCTTGGATGAATATCCGGTCCCGACAGAGCCCCTTGAGAGGGAGCCCTCGGAGAAAACTCTGGAATCCAGGTTAGGTCCCCATCAGGAGAACCCTAGAACCAAAGCCACTTGGGCCTTCGCAGGAACCAGAAGACCCTGGGAAGGAATCCCTTGTAGTGGTGCCCTAAAAAGGAAGGAACTTACCGAACGATTCCTTTTTTCGTCGATGAGCTGCTGTATGTGTGGAGGAGGAAGCCGTTGGAACACTTCCTCCCACCTGACGAGCCTATGCTGGAGTGCCCGGACGGAAAGAGTCGCAGTAGAAGCAAGCGGTCCACCGATGTTCCGGTCCCAAGCACTAGAGACAAAGGGAATGGGAATCCGCCCTCGCAAAATTACATTTGCACGAACAGGACACAATTCCCAGACGCTCCAGCACAGACTGAGGAAAGCAGACCGTGGAAACGGAACAGGAAGATTAAGGACAAAGGAACAAAAACTGCCTGAGCTTCCGCCACAGCTTCTGGATAGCCGCAGCCAAGTGGGTGTCTGTGTTGGCTTTTGCCCCAGATGCAGTCCTGAGACGGAAACAGAGCTTTCTTAAAAACAACTGGAGGTGGCTCCTATGGAGGAAGACAACGGAGACAATGGTTTCGGATATAATGAGGCCGCAGCCACAACTGAAGAATTCGGCTGCGTGTGGTAGGCCAGGATGATTGGATCTACATCCGTCAGCCTGAACCTGCTGTCCAACTTCTTGTTCATCTGGGCGTTGGCCTTGGACTTCTCCCAGACCTTTCGGGCCACCTGCAGGACATCTTTCTGGAGCGGGATGCCAGACTGGATTGTGGTGCGCTTATCCAAGACTTTAGCTAGCACTCCTGACGTGCTTCCTCGGGCAGAGGGACCCTTAAGAACTCTGCCAGGCCCTGAAGGTGGTCATGAAAGGACTTAACTGATGCAAAGGGTTCATTTTCCTGGACGTCATCGTCCTCATTGTGTCCCCCCCACTCCTAACAATACAAGAATTCATAAAGATTGACAAAGTATCACTAGTGGCACTTTGAAGGATTAGTCAACTTACCCATACGAACGAGCAAAACAGCGAAGGGAAGTAAAGCAGAAGGCTTTACGTACCTCCAGAAAGTCAGGACAGGTTTCCAAAGAAGCAAAAAAAGGATATCCCACATATCTATGGAGGGAAAGGGGCAAAAAGAAAACAAATTTTAACAGCACCCCGCAACCCCCGGCCCTTCTTCGACCAGACCAATCACAGAAGACTGTCTTCCAAGGATTCCAGAACCACAGCAGTGGCCTCAGGAGAACGTGTTAACATACCTGTTCCTGCCCCACAACCCCATTCTCCATAAGGTTACATGGGTGGGAAGTCCTGTCCCTAAACTACTCTTTCCTGACTTTAGTCAGTGGATACCTGATCAACAATCCCTTCATAGGACTATTTTAGGGACTAGGATTGAGTTAGTTTGCTTACCTGTACTTTACTTGCATTTATGACTTTTTGATCATAACCACTGAAATCGTATAAATCTCTTAATAAAACTGACTGCGTAGTATAACTTTGGAACTGATGACTTTAGGGCAAGAGGCCCCAAACTATTTTAGGGTTGGATTCATTAAGTGTTAGGGGAGGGATTATGTGGTTACAACAAGTGTCTTTACTGAAATTCACTCATAAGTAGTTATCCGTATTTCACTGTTATTGAAGTATACGTTTTCTTCTCCTAGGGGTGAATGTAAATATCTGTTTTATAGTGTGTAACAATATTTGACAAGATGTTTTACTTGCTTAATGTGTATTTTAAATGCCTTATAGTTATATATTTGTGTACTTACCTATTTAACGGATATATGATATGTTATGTGGCATTTATAACATGCCTGTACACAAGGGTTTCTAGGCGCGAGAAGACAAGTAGGGGGGAAACAAAGGGAGGACAAAATAACGATCTTACTAGGCCTTGTGTCATTCAGATCACGCAAGTGCAGGGAAGAAGGAAGAGGAGACGTGCCGGGGGGGAGGAGAAGGAAGAAGTGTAGTTAACTCACAAGTGAAGCCAGCGGGTGGCTCATAAGTGCAGAGAAAAGGGACTGGAGGGTTGCAGATACAGACCCTCAAGAGCTTGGGAGCCCAGAGGCAGTGCGAGGGCAACTGGACATGCAGGAGCCGGGCCCGAATTCAGAGGGTGACCAGGTAACCAGTGCGCAGAGCAGTCAGGTGCATCAGCAGGGGAGAGGAAGAGGGAAAGCGGAAGCTAAAAGGAAGGTCTTGAGTTGCTTCCGGAACCGGGAGATGGTTCTGCTCAAGTTTGAGAGGCAGGGAGGCTGTTCCACATGGAGGCCGAAGCAGAGGAGATAGGTCTGCCTCCAACTCACCGGAATTATTGTGGCTCCGTGTGGACTCATTGTAGCCCTAGATCACTCTCACAGCCTCCTGAGACTAGCAATGCTGCTCTGCTACCTGATTAGTTTGGTTGATCTCGCTGTCTCCCTGTTCACCCGGGTTGATTTTGCAATTCCATTTTAACAGACAGGAGTGAAAAAATACAACAGTAGGCCTTTAAAACACCCAAAAAGTTAAATCCAAAGTAAGGAATGTTCCCTACAACAATCATATGCACATACAGATGTATACACACAATTTATGATCCCACTAGCGATCACCCACAATTCACACTAATAAAGAGTATAACAGTTCGGCAACTCAAAACAGGAGACTGTAGGCAGTAAAGTCATGTATACCACAATGTTGAGTAATGGCGCAGTAATTCCTAGGGTGAATTAATTAGATTAATTGGGTATTTGGTTCTCTCATTCGGTAATAGGTAATGTGGGCAACAAGAAATCCATATGGGCAAGTCACTGGGAGCAGTGCTTTGTTTTAGGGCCATGTGCTCTGGTCAACATTTGCTCTTGTAAGTATCTAAGGCCCAAACCAAGGCTGCTACCCATTATGGTGTGTTCATTTGGAGTTTAAGGGGTTACCGCTCTTTAAAACAAGAGAATATATTTATTGAGTATAGCAATGCTGCTGCTATAACAGAGATTGCGGCTGGGGGTGCACCGACAATAAGATGCCTGATTTGGCGACCAGGCACTTATTGGTGGGCTGGGTGGAGTGTGGCTTGAGCCAGCCCTTTCCGGCTAGGGATTCCACATCCTTCTGGAGAGGGATGCCGGTTCTCGTTGCAGCACAAAGTTTAAGTACCTCGGCCAGGACCCCCACCTAGGGTGGCTCAGTCTGCGGCTGAGTGATGCCTGGATACTCAGCCAGACCCCCTCCAGCCTCTCATGGAATGCTTTAGCTGACTATAGTGTGTCCGGATTTTCCTCCTCGTCCGTGTACACTGTGTCCTGCATATCTGGGGGTGCAGGGTGCGGGCAGCTGTGGCGTGCTGACTGGCAGCGCAGGGGGCTGAGCTGCCGTGATTGGCGTGGGCATGGGAGCCAGGGGCTGAGCTAGACCCAAGGCCTTGAGTCAAGCGGGAGCTTGGGGCTGTACCGGAGGGAGCACGCCTCAGATTAAATCCCTGAGGATGGCACCAGTCTGTGGTGATCTCATTAGGGTGAGGAACTTCTCGAAGAACCTATCCTCGCAAGCAGGGGGGGGGCGCCTAATAGTGTAGGGGCTCCTGACGGCGTAGGCGCCAGACCCTGACACTGCAGTGTCCTGGGCGGGCCCTGTCTCGCCAGACAGGGGGATGCGTACCTTTCCTGTGAAGTGGAGGGATAGGCCGTGGACCATGTAATAGGTGTTGTCCAATCCCATCTGGATGCGCGCTCCCCTGACTGATCTCTGTGTGAAAAGGGCACGGAGAGCTGCCATTTTTTCTGGCCCTGTGGCCATTTGGTCTTTCTCCGCGCCACGTGCCTGAGGCATGGTGATGGCTGAGCTGGGTCTAGTCTCCACCTGCACGCTGAAGAGCGAAGGCTGGGACCTTCCCTGCACCTCAGGTCGAGACCTAGAAGGCAGAGTGCCGTCAGCCATGGTGCCAGTAGTGCTGCTTACAGGCAATCCCCTCGGACATGGGTCCAGTACAAGGGTGAAGCCCCTCAGGACGGAGCCCGGTAATAGAGCCTTGCAGCCCCTCAGCAGTAAGACCGCTAGGATCTTGCAGCCCCTCTGGCCTGTAGCTGGAATAGCCTCAGTGTTCTTGATGGTTTGAGGACCTGGGAGGTCGCTCCCGCTTGGACGCTTCCCAGGGAAAGAGTCGCCTTTAAGGGGTGCAGAAGAGAACAGAGCACCTACCTTGGGCCTGGGATTCTTCACGTATGCTTCGAGGTCCTCTAGAGGTGACCTTGCGAAGAGCCCTCTCCACCCGGCCAACCGATCCTTAAGAGCGCACAGGGTAAAGGCGTTGCAAGCTGTACAGTCGTCCCAGCAGTGGTCTGATCAAAGACACCAGAGGCAGAGTGCGTGGAGGTCGGACGTAGGGAAGGGACCCTCGCAGGCAGGACACCTGCTGAAACCCGCCGTCGTCAACATGCACCGATGAGGAGCGTGGCACCAGAGGAAAGAGCAGTACCTGCCAACTACAAGAGAAAAATGAAAACGAGAATACATTCTTCCGGGGAACAGCGCGTGTAATTACAAGGCCAGGGGCCTAACCCAGGAGCGCTGGTGAAAGCGGTCTGTTCCCATCGACGCAGAAAAGACGACTGGGGAGTGGCGCCGGTGGGCGGAGTCAGGGAGCACATGCATCAGGATCCCAGGGTACACTGTAAGGTTATCACATAAGGGCATACACTTTAAAGGTCCATTTAGATATCCATCTACATGTACACGTCTTAAACACTTTAGATGGAGGAGGTACAGTTGCAGTGATTTGTAGGTGGTTGTAGTTTGTATGGGTTGTGGTTTGGAACAAGAAACTTCCTTAATGAGGTTTGCAGGAGGCCTTTGTTTCCCCAAGGAAAGACGGAGACAATCTTCAGCAGCAGTAAATGGTGGAGACTGGCAGTGAGGTCGTTTGGAATTCCACTGGGAATTCTAAACTGCCTTTCATTCAAGAACTCAAGGAAACAGGTCGCAGTTTTACAGTAAAGCAGCATTTGTAGAAAAGTTTTAAGAAGTAATTTCAGAAAATTAAATCCGAGAAGGATAAACTCTCAAACTGAAGCAGCAGTGAAGTCGATCGAAGAAAGCGGTGTACAGAGGAAGAAAGCGGTGTACAGAGGAAGAAAGCTAAGCACCAGTTTTCTTGCTTAGTAGTTAAGGAACAATTCAATAACAGCGCAGTTAGTTTTTATTGTTGGAACCACGTTCGGTGTGTTGTGAAAGACACGCTTTAGTCAAATTATTTGAACAGCAGTTAAGGCGTTAAGCCTTTTTAAGACCGCAGCAGCTGAGGGTCGTTGCTGATGTGTGCGCGCGATTCGTGGGAGCGTTCACCACGACGCTTTCGTTCAGGGCTAATGTTAATCTATTCATGAGGCACGCGGAACTTTGCTGTCGGGGTGTGGTGTTAACTTCATAACTCCCTGTTCATTATACTAAATACTAACGTTAGTTTGCCATAGTAAACCCTAACCTTAAATATCAGCTTCACTTCGTTCAGTTTTGGGAAAGATAGAGGAAAGGACCTGCAGTTGAGCACGTACGAGCCGCGATGCGTATCCCTTACAGACTTTATCCGACGAACAGTTGATTTTGTTTTACGACAAGAATTTTCTCAGGAAGTAGGGTTTGGCGAATCATTTAGTCACTTTGGCACTAGGAAGGAGTAGCCGGAAGCGGCACTTTCGTGAGGTGACAATTAACTTAAAAAATACTGAATTGAGTTCAGAAAGGTTCAGCATGAAGCAAGTATTCTGAAAAACTTCAAATCTCAACCGTTTTGGGGCAACAAAGAGAGCTGCCACAAACTGAATGTAATTGAGCAGGGAGATGGCAGAGCAGTTCTCGAACAATAGGCAAAGAGGACTCAAATGTATCTGAGCATTTACCGAAGAATCAGCAACTTGCACAGCAGTGCAGCCAAGACAATTGCTTTGAATTCTTATGGACTCTAATTGACTGTGAAGAACAAGGGTGAAGAGCAGAGTGAAGTAGCAAATGAACTTGAGACATCTGGATCAGTTGTCTAGAAGGAGTTATTCAAGACTTGTGAGAAACTCCAGTTCCATATAATAGAAAGCCTATCAGCTCAACAAGCATAGGGTGCAAGTATTTGAGAGTCCAAGAAGGGCAAGAAGATAAGGTAAGAGTGGGTTGGGAGACATGTGAAAAGTAATTGCTTTTACTGTAATTGCTTTTAGGTCCTCAAAGCACTAGCCTTTGTGAATCAAGACAAACCCAAGCATATCCAGTCCAGGAAGGATGCAGGAGCAGCGGGTGCAGTCAAGACCTGCGTTTGTTATTTTAACCAATTCCCCTTTCCCCTTTGGTTTGCCAGCTTGGTAGTTATATCTGCTAAGAGACTGTTGGGCAGGCAGACTTGGGGGGCCTGGTGGGCCAGCATCACTCCTGCAGGAGGTTTCAGACTAGACCTGACAGAATGCTCCCAGGGCAGCGCCCCCGCTTGCATCTAAATTTAAAGCTGAAGATTATTTTTTCTGGTGAAAAGGGTTCCGTTTCCTGTCCCTAGCGAAGGACGCCAATACAGTATGGAGGAAAGGGGACGGGACGTAAGAGTAAAATCCATTACCTTTCCTTGGGCAAATGAATTGATGGCTTGAGGAGGAAGCGAACAAATAATGTCCTCCCAACTTTTCGAATGACACCCAAGGTTTAAAGTTACTTACCTGTAACTATTGTTCTCCAGCATGGGTCTGGTATGGATTCACATGCTCATGAATATTCCCTGTCGTCAGGCTGGTAATCCTCAGTAAAAGAAAAAACAGTTTCACTTAATAGCTGTATTTCTCCTCTAAACCAATCACTGTCCTCTGGGTCATACTGCCTCCATCCAATGACAGTCCTCTCTTTAAGCCCCTCCTCTGGCACCCTACTTCAGATTTGGTAAGCAGGTAAAGTGGCATTATGACCAAGAAGAGCCGCAGAGGGGTCAGAGGGAGGGTTTGCATGTGTAGCCATGCCAGACACATGCTGGAGAACAAGAGATACAGTTAAGTAACAACCTTCTCCAGCATGAAGTCTGGCATGGTTTCACATGCTCCTAAATAACGAACACCTAGCAGTACAACATTACACAATCATGGGAGGTGGCGGGGCTCAACAGAAGCAATAATCATTCCCTCGGGAACACACTCCTCTCAAGCGAACAGGTGGCGTAGCACTACCTGGCCGACTCTGGACTCCTCCCTGGAATCCCTGTCGACACAGTAGAACTTCGTGAAGGTGTGCTTGGACATCCACATAGCAGCCCTGCAGATGTCCAGCAGGGGCACATCAGACAAGAATGCTGTCGTCGCAGCAATCGGTTTGGCGGAGTGGGATCCCAGACTGCCAGGCAGTGGTCGGTTTGCCAACCGATGACAGTGCGTGATGCAGCCCGAGAGCCACCTTGAAATTGAAGCGTTGGACAAGGCCTTATCATGGTTCACATGACCAAAGTACACGAACAGTTGTGAAGTCTTCCGAAAACTCTTTGTGCGTGTCACGTAGAACTTGAGGGCACAGGCAACGTGCAGTGAGCCCAAGGCCCTTTCCGCCGGTTCTGAGGTTTTCGGGAAGAAAACGGGCAACACCAAAGGCTCCTTGAGCTGGAATTCCAACAGAACCATCGGCATGAAAGAGGGGTGCGGCCGCAGCACCACCCTTGATTCGTGGAAAGTCAGCTACAGTTGCTTGCAGAATAGGGCCAGGATCTCACCTACAAGTCTGGGGGAGGCGATGGCCATGGGGGAGGCGATGGCCACAAGGAAAGCAGTCTTCGACAAAAGAAACTTGAGTGGGGCCCGATGCATAGGCTCGAAGGGAGCCCCCATGAGCCTCGTTAGAACCACGTCGAGTTCCCACGCTGGGACAGGAGCCTTCACCGGCAGGAAAGATCAGAAAAGTCCTTCAAGAAACTCCCCGATGAGTCAGTGGGACCAAAGGGAAGATCTTTCTGGGGACCTGGTGTAGTGGGAGATGGCCGCAAGATGCACCTTGGTGGAGGCATGAGCTGTTAGGAAACATTCCCCCCCCCGTCCCCCAAAAACATTTTGCTTTTGTATGGCTAACCTAACCTGACTTTTCCAGTGGAACCCAGCCTGCAGCTGGGCTTTTGCTCACTTGTTATGGGGAAACCGACACCTCCTTCAGACGGTCAGTACTGGGAAACTGTGTTTTCCTTAGTCTTTGACTAGGTTTCCATTTCTTGGTAACTTTTTAACAGTGCACAATGTACCTTCCAGTACAGTGTGCGGGGGTCCCTTTTTGTTTTATGGCCCTAGACACCCTCAAAGGATTTTTAGGTGTTGGGGACAAACTGGTGGCAGCAGTTACTTTTCATAATGTTTTACTGAGCTAAACAGCGTTTAGCACGTTTGTCTAAGGACTGTGGCCAGGCCCTAAATGGTCTTTTGTTCTGTCCCATGGCCATTTTGTCCCTTGCCATCACCGAGGTCGAGTAACCCGGGTTTTCCTTATTTGGGCATGCAGCCTCTCACAAAAACTGATCGCTTTCCCTGTCACATATGGGTGCCCAGGAAGAGGGCTGGGACTGTATCTCCAATTCACACTACTGGTGCCAGGGTGTCTGGAGTGCCTGAATGACAGACTGCAGTGGGTCGCGATTGGTCCACGTCTGGGATGCCTGCAGATCTTCTATTGAAAGTCCTTGATTGTGGCGCAAAGCTAATCTTGCATAAGAGAAGGGGTTCTGCAACCATTCCAGGTCGATCACCTTGTTCTCACCGAACTATAGAAGGAGCCAAGTCTCCTACACGAAGAAACTGTCTTGGGAAAGCGCCAGACACGCTTTGGAAGGTTTTGGCACCCTTGCCCTCTTGCTGTCCCGTCAGACCCCTGCTTCTTCTTCGATCAAGGAGTCCTGCCAAGGAGCTTTGCCCCTTTGGAATAGTGGGACCAACTACTCTTGGCGCCCCCTGCTTACACACCGAACGAGCCCCTTCGGAAGTGTTCCTGGGCCATCCAGCGAACTGTCCAGCTCTACCTCAAGGTAATACGCAGCACCGTCACCGTCTATAATGCAGACCTGAGACTTGGGTGACTGCTTGCTTGTGGTCCTGTGCATTTTCCCACCAAATTACGCAGGCCTAGCTCCAATGGGTCCCGAATAAGGAGAGTGCGTAATGCTGCCCGCATCCACGATTCCAGCATCACTACCTGGTGGTGACAGTCGCTATTGTTCCCCTGCTGATCTGCTTTCCTGTGCCCTGAAGCCAGCTGCACCAGAATTTTCTTCTCATCTCCTTCGGAAGCTGAGAAAAGGCAACTGTGCCTTCACGGACGATCGTTCTCCACCGCAGCCATTGAGAGCCGGAAACTGCAGGACTCAAACCTTCTAGTGACAGACTCAACTGGGGAAGTTTGGCCCGGACTGCGCATAGGGTTGGTGAGTACTTGAATAACTTACCGGTGGCCACCTGGCACAGCCGATAATTTTTACCCACGAGTATTCCTTAAAGGTATTCGAACTTGGCTAGGTTAGCCTGTGCTCCCTAGCTATTCCCCCTTTTGATCGCTGCTTTGTCGGCAAGGGCAGGGCTTACTCACATTGTGGGATCCAATTCAACGCCTGAAGCCCCTTCCTGACGTGCTACAGCCCCTACAAGAGGACATGCTTTTTATTCATCTGTGCGATTGTGCGTTTTTACGCTAAGTTAGGCAAGGAACTCTTAACAATTACCTAATGCCATTTGTGTGCTAACTTAACCCTCTCTTCACAGGTTGTGGTGGTTTCTGCTAACTGAAATTGCATTAGGAACAGTATTGTATGCATATTATGTAGTGTATGGATTTGTGTGATAACTGTTTTCTCATTGCTAAAGTTACTTGTGTATATTTGGTCTGGCCAACAATAAAATGTATAGCTATTTTTCATATGCACTTTCCTAAGAGTAATTTGTGGTTCGTTGCTGTGTGTGCTCATTGTGGGCTTCCGATCACTCTCACTACTCATGAGACTTAGTCTTGACTGCCTGCCAATCTACCTAGTTTGTCCAGAAGGTTCCACTGTTTCACTAAACTGAGGGTGGCCTCCTAAACTTCTGCCCAGCAGGTCAGAGTTCAGAAATCCATTTTAACATGCGCCAACCTAGCCTTTACCAAGTATAGCAAGTACGGAAGGATCTGTGGGGCCGTGACCCTCAAAGGGGCAATCTTCTGCGACTGGCACTGCGTAGCAAAATGCTTCCACTTATGGCCATAGCACTTCAAGGTCGACAACGGCCTGGCCTTGGCAAGGACCTCCCTGCATTCTGCTGGCAACTCATACCCTTCAAACTATAAGGCTGCAGGAGCCAAGCCCTCGGGTTGAGCGATCCCGGTTCATGATGGACTGCGCCTCCCTCTCTTGTGAGAAGATCCAAAACCACAGGCAACTTGACTGGAGGTGGCGCTGACTGTCTGTGAAGGTCCGGATACCAAATATGCCTCAGCCACGCCAGAGCGAGGAGTATCATCTTGCATGGAAACTGATGTGTTGATCACTCACAGCAGGAGAGGAAACGCATACAGAAACAGCCCTTGCCACAGGAAGGATAACGCATCGTCCAGGCTCCTCGGCTGTTGGAATCTGCTGGCAAACGTGTGGCATTTGGAGTTGGCCGCCGTCGCAAACAGATCGATCTGGCGTCTGCCCCATTTGACGAACAGGCGGTCCACCTGATTGTGACAAAGCTCCCACTCATGGCAGGAGCGCAGTTCCCTGCTGAGGGAGTCTGCAATGGTGTTCTTGACTCCCACCATGTGGAGAGGGACGAGGAACATCCCCTGTCTGACGGGCAAGTGCCACAAGTCCTGCGCTTCCTTGGAGAGCGCTGGGGATCGCGTGCCCTCATGGTGGTGGGGTTGTCGGTGAAGATCCTCGCCACCTTGCCGACCGTAGGAACGATTTGAGGGCCCAGAACACTGCCCATAGCTAGACAAGGTTTATATGCAGATCCTTCTCCGGAAGCCACGGGCCTCTGGCGTGCAGATGTCCGGGTGCGCTTCGTAACCTTCCAGGGAGGCATCCTTGGTGACCCTCTCCTGGTATGGAGGGTTTTTAAATTCCGTGCCTTTGGCGATGTCGGAGCGGACGCCCCACCACTCTATCGCACTTTGGAACTCTTCGTTGAGCTGTATCTTGTCCGTGAAGCTTCCGGGGTGCCCAGGAATTCCTGAGGGGCTGCATCTGCAACCTGCAGAGTCTGACTAGGTAGATGCAGGACATCATGCCCAGTAACGACTTGATGGCCCACACCATGGCCGTCTTAATCGACGACAGCCGTTGCACCTTTCCTTGAATAGCCGCTAGCCTCTCAGAGAGCGATGCCAGGCAAGATACTGTATTGAGTCTGGCACCTAGAAACAGCACGTTCTGCGATGGTGTTGAGCAGGACTTCGAATAGTTGACGGAGAATCCCAGCTGTGTCAGCCGCAGGGTCGTTTGTGTCCCCGTCGGCCATCTCTCATGAGCGTACGCATATCAGCCAGTCGTCAAGGTACATATTTGTATGCCCTATAGAAGCAGATGGGCTGCCACTGGTGCCAGGCATTTTGTGAACACTCTGGGGGCCGACTTCAAGCCCAAAGGTAGGTCCTTGAACTAGTAGTGCGGTCCCTGCCCCACGAAACATAGAAACCTCTGATGCTTCATGTGAATGAGGACGTGGAAATAGGCGTCCTCCAGGCCCAACAACGTCAAGAAGTATCCCGTTTCCAGTTGGCGGTGCACGTGTTGCAATGTGACCATCCTGAACTTTTGGGACTTTAGGTATTTGTTCAGACATCGTATGTCTAGGATGAGCATACAGGCCCTTGTCTTTTTTCTGGACTATAAAGTATCTGGAATAGACTCTGGAGTCATCAAGGAACCACCTCTATCGCCCATTCTCGCAGAATGGGTTGTACCTCTTCCAGAAGCTGAGGGATGTGCTGCTCCTGACGGGGAATAAGAGGGATCGGCGCGGACACCTGCGTTGGGACTCCAGGGTGTATTCGGCACCCATCTGTTGGTGGTGATCTTTCTCCACTTGGTGATGAACCTAGTTAGCCAGCCTCCCACTGGGGCGCACGAGTGGGGGACCCCTGACGTCCCGGTCAGTTTAGGCTTGCTTTGGCACCAGCATCCTGCCCAGCGGATGACAGCGTTGCGGTCCTCCACTACTGTAGGCCTGGGAATGGACTCTGTAGGCTTCTTGCGTTGATGATCTGCAAGGCTGTCTGTACGACGTGGAGAACCCTTTTGAAGACCTGCTCGACTTTCCCCTGGAGGAGGGATGAGACAACGAGCAGTGCTGCTGGAGTGCACCCAGGGAACAGGCCGTCTCTGTATCTGTCTTGATGGCCTGGAGGGACTAGTGGACGGCCTTCGAAACAGATTATCTCTGAAGGGCATGTCCAGCACCTTCGCTTAGACCTCCTGACAGAAATGAGTGGCTTGCATCCAACATTTTGTCAGAACCCTGTGTCAGCGACGGCCAATGCCACTGTCATGGCATGATCCGACGCCACTGTCATTTCCTGGCAGAGAGCAAGGGCCTCCATATTCTTATCAGGCAGGAACTCTAGTATCGGTCCCAGCTTGTATACCACAATTCCCTGTCGTACCTGGCCAGGATCGCCAGTGCGTTAGCCGCCTTGATAGTGGACTCTGCTGTGAAAATACCATCGTTTCCCATGGCATCCATCCTTTTCCCCTCGCAGACCGGAGGGATTGAAGGTGATGAGGACAGGTTAGCCGACCGTTTCCTCACGCCTGCCGACACCACCGAATTCGGCGATGGCTGTGACCACAGGCAATTGGGTGCGGAGTCTGGCACCCTATATTTCTTCTCCAGCCTATCCCGCTTGGCTGGAGCCATGCAAGGTTTCTGCAGGAGGGCCAGGTCCTCCTTCCAAACATCGTCCAGAAAAGGCACCACCATGATCGTCTTCGTCTTGGCCTTGTGCCTTTGAAACAAGAAGCACTCAGTCTTGATTTCTTCGGACACCAGCTGGAATAGCTCAGAGGCCCCGACGATCATGGAGTGGAACAACCCCACTTCATCCGGTGGGGACACCCTACGTGGAGCATCCAAAAGTGGTGATTCACTGTCTGTTGCAACTGTCTTAGTCAGTCGTCGTGGCCATATCTGTTCCCGTACCCGTGTGTGGGTCTGCTGGGGGAGAAGGGGTGGCTGATATGGTGGGGGATGGGGGGGGGGGAGGCTGATATGGGGACGTCAGATGACACTTCCTCTTCTTCGCTGGTGTCTGATCGGGGAGCTGGGGGACAACAGGTACTGGCACTAGAGGCATTCTCATCTGGATCTCCGACACCAAGGTGTGTAGAGTCGACAGAATGTCCAAGGAAATGTCCCACGGCTGAGAGGGCAGAACAGGAAAACTAGGCCTTGCACCGTTGTAGTCCTCTTCAACATCCTTGTGGAACATATACAAGGACTCCTGATCTTCGTCCGTGGACAAGTACTCCATGGTTTGGGTGACGGCCTGGTAGAGCTGCTTCGGAGCATCCTCAACCCCCCCCCCCACCCCCATGTTACCCCCTGTGGGTCTTGAACTGTGGCCTGGGCCGGTTTCACCCCTTCTGGCCTGGATCTGGAAGACGGGCTGAAATAGAGCAACTCCAAAAATATGTTTATTGGGATGTTAGGCTTCATTTGACAAGAAGGCGGCCAGGTTAATTGGAATTGCTTGTTTGATATCCAAGTCCCTACCGGCCAAACATGCTTGAAGGGTACAGCACCTACAGTAAATCAATTTTTTACAGTACTATTTTTGTGCTACGATCAAGATAAGCACAGCTAGCAGCACCTCCTGTCCCAAGGACTACGTGGAATGTTCCGAACCTATTTAGGAAAAGCGCACAAGAAATTAGCGAGGCTGCGCAAATGGTCTGATGGGACTGCCCCTCTGCTGTTTATGCATGTTCAGTATTTTATATATCACATAGAAACAGTGCCTTTGTATGCTCAGCTCATATTTGCAGCATGGCTGGTGAAAATGCATTCTGTGACTAATGTTCTCTATCCTACTTAATAAAAAGACGTTTGAAACAAAAAACAAATTATGCTTAGTTTCCACAAACCAAAATTGCCACCTCTTTCTCCCTACCCTTGCCCAAGGTAGGGCAAATTTACATGCAGATTTAAATTGCTGTCAGCCACCCCTCTTCTGCATAACATACACCACATCCCACTAACTCACCTTTCCCTTCAGTTTTACCAGGAAGGAGATGCAAGATAGTGACTTCACACGAAGGGCATCTCCGAGCTCATTGTTTGCTGCAATCTGCAAAATGAAATGCACAGAGTCAAACTAATGCACTGAACAAGGAGTGAAAATGGGGTTGCGGGCTGGGAAGGAAATTGTTAAGAGCCAGAGTAGAGAGAATGAGAAAGTGGGAGAGTAGTAAAAAGGAAAAGAGCATTGAGATAAGATAAGACAGGAAAGAAAAATTACACTGCGGATAAAGTATAGCAAGGGGAATGTATTGCATCTATACAGAAGAAAGAGGTGGTTTGCTGGAGAGACTGAATGAGAGTTACAAAGTACTCACCTGAAGACAGAACGTGACAATCTCAGACAAATGCTGGGCGATGATCGATGCCTCACTTTCCATCAGCTCATCAAACACCTCCATTGCTTCACTCGCCTGTGTCTGGGTGAGAAATGCAGGCAATCAAACTACAACACTAACAGTTTGCGAATTCTAATTCCATGATAGACCTTGCCCAAGAGATAGTGGAGAATAAAAAAAAGTGATCTGTAATGGTAGCTCTCAATCATTAGCATTCCCTTCACATTAACAATTTCTAGGATATTCTGGCTCATTGAGTGGGATCCTGAAATGTAAACGCATTAAAAAAAAGATGTGGCTATTGAGCCAGCAGAGGATAAGTCTCTCCTTGCAGCTCCTAGTCCAAGCAGGGATCAGCATATTCCCTGCTGCCGCTGATCTAATGAGAGTACATGCACAGAAGCATAGTCAATACTACACCACCTAGGAGCAAGATAATTGTTGAAGAGGGGCTTGTATCATCAGCAAGAGCGTACAGATAGGCTTCATCCTGGCATGTAATTCACAGAGCCCGTTCTGTGGCAGTATTGGACGTCTGCAATTAAAATTTAAGTTTACCAACTTGTGCATGTAAGAAATGGTATGGAAAGGAGTTAGCTATGTCGGAGAGAATAAAGATTGTTAAGTTACTTACCTGTAACTATTGTTCTCCAGCATGAGTCTGGCATGGATTCACATGCTCATGAATATTCCCCGTCAGGCTGGGAATCCTTGGTAGAAGAAATAACAGTTTCATTTAAAACTATTTCTCCTCTAAACCAATCACTGTCCTCTGAGTCATACTGCTCCTTCCAATGACAGTCCTCTCCCTAAGCCACTCCTCTGGCAGCCATCTTCAGATTTGTTAAGCATGTAAAGTGGCAATATGACCAAAAAGAGCTGCAGAGGGGTCAGAGGGAAGGTTCGCATGTGAATCCATGCTAGACCCATGCAGGAGAAGAACAAGTTACTCTCTTACCTGGTAACGTTCTTTCGATGGGATGGTCCAACGACGTATTCCTTATCTATGACAGTAATCACCACAGCTGTGCTGCTTTGGAAAATCTTTCGGCGTCTGCGTCCTGCATCAATGACTTCGATACGCTGTCCTCGAGGGCCTCCGTCGAGCCGACGTCACCGGATGTTATAAGTAGGACGCACAACGCCCATAGCCTCAGTTGTAGTTTTTTCCCCCAGAACGTGTGGCACCAATCTTCTGCCAGTATGACCACAGAAAGCCTTGCGGAAACGTAAGCTGCAATCGTATAAGACATTCTGTAGCGGGCTAGACAGGGAGGGAGCGATATGGAATACGTCGTCGGACCATCCCATCGAAAGAACTTTACCAGGTAAGAGAGAAACTTGTTCTTGGAGGGGATTGGGTCCTCTGACGTATTCCATATCTATGACAGACTCCCAAAGCAGTACCAACGTATGGAGGAGGGAAAAAGAAATTAGAATAAAGAAATGTAGAATGCCCAATCAAATTGCAGAGTAAAGGACCGCCTTGCCAAAGGCCAGATCCTGCCCATGGATAGAATCTAGGGAGTAGTGTTGTACAAAAGTATGGACCGAAGCCCAAGTGGCTGCTTCACAGAGGTTACGAATAGGAACACCCATCTGCAGGGCAGTAGAGGCAGCCATACCCCTATCAGAATGGGCCCGTAAGCCTACCAGAGGGTCCTTACCTGCCAAGCGGTAACATTCAGAAATTGTCAAGATAATCCATCTAGACAAAGTCTGCTTAGTAACAGCTTGTCCCAAACGCATTCCAGCGTAACCTATTGATCATCCACCCTGACCCGGGACATGCGTGAAATGTAGAAACTCAAAGCTCTCCTAGGATCCAACCTATGGAGCCTCTCTTTGTCCTTACCAGGATGCGGAGGAGGATAAAATGCCGGAAGAATGACCTTCCGGCTTAAATGAAATTCCGACACCAATTTCGGAAGAAAGGAAGGACGAACTCTAAGGACAACCCTGTCCTAATGAAACACAGTGAAGGGTGGCTTAACTGAAAGTGCCTGTAACTCACTCTGCGAGCGGAAGTGACCGCAACTAAAAATGCCGTCTTCAGGGTTAACAGTCTTAAAGGACAAGAATGTAAAGGCTCAAATCGAGCACCCATTAGAAACTTGAGAACAAGGTTAAAATCCCAAATGGGCACCTGGAAAGGTGACGGAGGGATCACATTAATGAGCCCTTTCAGAAACTGCGAAATTAAAAGGAATCTTAAAATAGGAACACTCCTCAGACGAGCGCTTAAATATGGACAGCGCCGCCAGGTAACCTTTAATGGTACCCACTTGCAATCCCTTGTGGGCTAAAGAAAGCAAAAAAGACAGAACCAGCGGAATGTCACATGAAAAAGGATCCACATTCTTAACCCTGCACAAGTCGCAGAACTCTTTCAACGGCAACGGTACAGGGACTTTGTTGCCGGCCGTCTGGCCGAAAGCAACACCTCCATCACGTCTTCAGGGAGGTCCCAATCCTTATACCTCAACCTTTCAGAAGCCAAGCGTGAAGGTTGAGGGAATCTGACCTCTGGATGGAGAACCTGACACCCCCCCCCCCCCTCACCCCTCCAGTGAGAGCAGATCGTCTCAGTAGGCAAGACGACGTGGAGGACAGATGGACACGTCGAGAAGGTCCGGGTACCACGTCCTCCGGGCCCATACCGGAGCAATGAGGATCATCCGGGAACCGAACCTCCGTAACCTCCGCAGCACTTGCGGGATGACGGACTGGAGGAAACGCGTACAGCAGTGGGAAGGACCACTCCACCACAAACGCGTCTCCTAAGGCTCCTCTTGGAGGAAATTCCCACGAGCAGAACCATTCGCACTTCCGGTTGACACTGGAGGCGAAGAGATCCACTTAAGGGGATCCCCAAAGGGCAAAGATCTCTTGGATAATCTCCTGAGCCAATTCCCACTCGTGAGAGATCGCGCTCTGCCTGCTCAGAGCGTCCGCTGTCTCGTTTTTGTCTCCGGCCAGATGAACTGCCGAGATCAAAATTCCCTGCTGGATGGCCCAGAACCAGAGCTGCATCGCCTCCCTGCACAGAGGAAGTGACCCTGCCCCTCCACCCCCCTTTTTGTTGAGGTAGTGCATGGCCACCGTCTTGTCTGTCAGAATCAGGATATTCTTTCCTCGCAAAGTCGTCAGAAAAGCCTTCAGGGCAGGTCTGACAGCCCTCAGCTCCAACAGATTGATATGGAGTCTGGACTCCGACGGAGACCAACGACTGCTGACTGTCAACTCGTTGGCATGAGATCCCCAACCCGTGAGGGATGCGTCCGCCACGATCGTCACCTCCGGCCAGTGTAGCCAAATTGGAGCCCCCCTCATGAGAGTGCCTTCGTCGGCCCATGACAGAAAGTCCTGAGCGACCGAGGGCGGCAGCTGAACGGGGTCAGACATCCTGCCGGAGGACTGTGACCACTGCATCTTGAGAGCCCATTGCAGCGATCTCATCCGCAACCGGGCCCTCTGGCACCAGAAGAATGCAGGATGCCATGAGGCCGAGCAACCTCAAGAACACGAACATCGGGAGACTCTGGGCACGTTGAAACTTGTGTACCATCTGCTGAGAGCCCTCACCTCGGGAGGAAAACACTGCCCCAGGGATGTGTCGAGCACTGCCCGATGTACTGGAGCCGCTCATTTGGCGTCAAGTGGGACTTCTTTAAGTTGAGGGAGAAGCCCAGCTTGTGAAGGGAGTGGCAGGTGACGGACAGATGATCCAGGACTTGCTCAGGAGAGCGTGCCCTGATCAACCAATCGTCCAGGTAGGGGTAGACGTGAATCCCCCCTTTCCGGATATACACTGCCACCACCACCATGAACTTTGTGAAAACCCTCGGGCGGAGGTCAATCCGAACGGCAGGACCCGAAATTGAAAGTGCGAGTCGCCAACCACGATGCTCAGGTACTTCTTGTGCTTGGGATGGATCGGCACATGAAAGTAAGCGTCCTTAAGGTCGAGAGACACCAACCAGTCCTGAAGTTGAAGGGCCTGGTGGACTTGAGAGAGAGTAACCATCTTGAACTTGTCCTTCCTGAGGAGTTTGTTCAAACCACGCAAGACCATGATGGGTCTCAATCCCCCGTCTTTCTTCGAAATCAAAAAATAAGGGGAATACCATCCCTTGTTCCTCTCCGCTACAGGCACCAGTTCTATAGCGCCTTTCACCAGCAGGGACTGAATTTCCTCCGCAAGGAGCGGACCCATACTCTTCAAAGAGATTCCCCGGTGGATTGTCGTGAGGCCTCTGCTGGAAAGGAAGACAGTAGCCGTGGACTATTATTTCCAGAACCCACACATCTGAAGTAATGGCACGCCATTCTACAAGATGCTGCGCCAGCCTTCCCCCAACCGGCGAACCATGGGACATGGCCTCATGACTGAGCAGAAGCGGCTGCGGCATTGCCGGAGAGTAAAGAGGCAACTGCCCGAGCGGCCTTGGCACCTCAAGTACCCTGTTTTCCACCTCTGGCACTCCTACGGTGGCCCCTTTGACTTGCAGCTCCTCTCGATCTACTAAAGGATGAGTAATATCGAAGGGAACCTCCCCTCCATTGCTGTCCCCTAGGACGAAAAGGTGGAGGTTGGCGAACTGCAGCGCTCAACGGCTTTGCTGCAACTTTGGAGGTCTGCAACCTCTCAAGGCTCCCGTCAGCTTTGCTGCCAAAAATATGTTCACCATCAAAGGGCATGTTTAGGAGCCGGGCTTGCACATCAGGAGCAAACCCCGACATTAGCAACCACGCAAACCTGCATATTACGGTGCTCGCCGCCATGGACCGGCTGACACAATCTGCCATGTCCAGACCCGACTGAACGACTCACACATGGCATCCTTGCCATCCTGCACCATGGCAAGAAAACCATCCCGTTCCTCCCCTTCGGGAATAAGATCAGCCGCTAACGAAATGCAGTTCCACAGAGTGTGCGTGAAGCGTGACAAGGCACACACGGAGTTGGCTGCCTGCAAAGCCATACCCCCTGAAGAAAACACTTTCTTTGCCCATCCATCAAAACGCTTGTCGTCCCTATCAGGAGGGATGGTACGGTACAACGCCTGCTTTGCTGGGGCAGTAGCCGCCTGCACCACCATACTCTCCGGAGTGGGGTGCGTGGTCAAGTAGCAGGGCTCGCTACTGGCTGGACAGTATTTTCGCGGCAAAGACTTGCTCACTGCCAGGAGACTCTCCGGAGCAGTCAAAGCCGCCGCCACCCTTCTTTGCAAGGCCATATGGAATGGCAGTACCGGGTGAGTTGGTGGACCTTGGTCGAGGATATCCGTCAGGTCATCCTGCAGAAAATCCACTGTTGGCGCAGACCACCCCAATTATTCCGTTACCCTCGACATAAGGCGCCGGTACGAGGACTCGGCATGGGTGCCATGCTCAGGTCTACAGAACTACACCTCCGGAGAGGTGTCCAGACCACTGGCATCGTGCAATGACTGCCACAGGTCTTCAATCTGGCTATGCACAAACAAATTCTCGTCAGGTACCTCCCCAGGAACCATACCTTTCACAGACCCTTCATCCACCTCAGAAATATAATCCAGTGAATGGGATGAGGGCACAGAAAAAGGGACAAAGACATTTTTAGCCTTGGCCAGAGCCTTTCTAGGGGGGGTTCCACCGTGCCACGGGGTACCTCTGACTAAACAGCCTCGATGGAATCGGCATCGACGTCGAGCGTGGCGCCGACAGCTTCGACACAGTCCTCGAGGGCGGAGCCCCGAGCGTGTCCTTCGTCAGCCTGGGCGCCGATTGCTTCGAAGGCTTCCTCGGAGGCGGAGCCTCGAGAGAGTCCCTCGACAACCTCGGCGCCGATGTCTTCCTCGAAGACTTCACAGGCTCCGACGGTCTCGAGGGCGTCGAGGACTGGGACCTGGAACGGGCATGTCTAGAGCGACCAACTTTGTCCGACCGGGACCTCGAAGGCGCCCGGTGATCGCGACGACCACTCGAGCTCAAAGGCGTGCGAGGGGTGTCTCTAGCACGGTCACAGCCGGCGTCTTTCGACAGCGCGGACGGACCGGAGCCCTGTGACTGAAAAAGCGCCATCTCCTGCGGAAAGGAATCCCATTCAGCAGGAGTGGAATGCTTGTTGGGACAAGCAACCCGCCGACGGACAGAGTCCTCGGACGAGGACGGGGAAGGCGACCGGTGACAGCGCTTCTGTGAGTGCCTCGTAGAGGCAGAGGAATGGCGGGACCTACTCCTGGACCCAGACCCCCCGGGACCGACGACGATGCGGAGAGTCGCCCCTCGAATCGTCAGTCGAAAGGACGGTGGACTTTGACTTCCGGGGCTTGGCCACCTTACCTACAGAAAGCTTCTTCTTACGCTCCCACAAGGCCTTCAAAGTAAGCGACTGGCAGTCCACACAGTCATCCGTGTCGTGGTCCCCACGAGGCACCAGAGGCAAGCAACGTGTGAATCCGTCAACGACATCTTGGACCCACATTCCTGACACTTCTTAAAACCCGGCCGCGGGGTAGAAGAAGACGATGACATCATAGATATTCAGAAACTAACAGGTTTGAGGAACCGAAAGAACAGAACTCTGAAGAGTCGAGGCGCGCCGAGATCTCCGAAGCGAACACGTTCGCGGTAGAAAAACGGAACTGAGTATACTGGCATCGTGCGTCCTACTTATAACATCCGGTGACGTCGGCTTGACGGAGGGCCTCGAGGACAGTGTATCGGCGTCATCGACGCAGAAAGATTTTACAAAGCAGCACAGCTGTAGTGATTACTGTCAGATATGGACTACGTCGGAGGACCCAATCCCCTCGAACAATAGTTACAGGTAAATAACACAACTTTAAAATCCTAGTGGGTAGGCATAGGGACCCGCTGAAGCTGTCAAAAATGTACCCGGGTCTTCCCCCCCCCCCCCGCCACCCCAAGTGCCCAAAGGGATGCGGGTTGGTGGGGACGTGGGAACATATGTGGTGGAGGTGCCCAAAAGTCCGGAAATACTGGGAAAGCATTGCAGGCTGGATGCCAGAGGTTACAGGGGAATCGATCCCGCAGGACCCATTAACAATTTTGTTGGGTCTCCCTCCAAGAGATTCTTAAGTATACAGATATCCTAGGATGTGGAAACGATGCAGAGGGCTGGAAGGGTGGCCCTAGCACAGAATTTGAGGTCCCCGGTGCTTCCGTCCAGGGAGGTTTGGATGACAAAACTAAGAAGCATGTTCCTGATGGACAAATTAACAGCTATGGTCAATGATGACTCCAGCACATTTGTAGCGAATTGGGAAAGGGTCCTGCAAGCCTGGGGGTGGAAGGTATATTTATACACATGGGCTGAACATTCCTGGGAGTCAGGGTGGAGGGCTACGAGGTATGGTAGAGAGGAGGAATAAGGACCGCTGTCATTGGAGTAAAGTAGCCCACGGCCCGGCGCATGGATATAGGCATTTCAACCAACATCAGTTTATTCAGTGGCCAAGTCCTCAACCGTTGTCGATGTAATTTGCTTGATTGCCCTTACCATTGTTTATTATGGAGTTGGTACAGTTCTGCTTTCAGTTGAAGGAATCCCAAGTTGGGGGGGGGGGGGGGGGGGGGTTCGGGTTAGGGAGAGGGAAGGTCTGGAAGGGCTACACGGGAAGGGGGGTGTGGGGGGGGGGGGAGGTCTTGAAGGGCTACACGGGAGTGATGGGAGTACATTTGACCGGCCCCGTTAGGCTGATTGGTTGTTGTTTAACAAAATGTCAATACAAATGTAAGTTAAAAAAAAAAAAAAACCTTCTCCAGCATGGGGTCTGGCATGGATTCACCTGCTCATGAATAACATAGCAGTACAACATTACACAACCACAGGAGGTGGTAAGGCTCCACAGAAGAAATTAACTCTTACCCTTGGAACAGACTCACCTCAAGCAAACAGGTTGCATGCACTGCTTGGCTGACTCTTGACTCCTCCCTGGAATCCCTGTTGACGAAGTAGAACTTTGTGTATGCGTGAACCTCCACGTAGGAGCCCTGCAGATGCCCAGCAGGGGCCCACCAGACAGGAACTCTGTCATTGCAGCAATCGCTCTGGTGGAGTGGGCTCTCGGGCGGCTGGGCAGCGGTCGGTTCGTCAACCGATGACAGTGCGTGATGCAGCCGGAGAGCCATCTTGAAATGGAAGCCTTGGACAAGGCCTTGCCATGGAACACAAAGACCAAAGATCACGAATAGTTGTGAAGTCTTCCGAAAACCATTTGTGCACGTCACGTAGAACTTCAGGGCACAAGGAACGTCCAGCGAGTGCAAGGCCCATTCACCTGGTTGACAAAGGTTACAGGAAAAAAACAGGTAACACCAAAGGCTCGTTGAGGTGGAATTACGACAGAACCGTCGGCATGAAAGAGGGGTGTGTACTCAGCAAAGCCCTAGACGTGTGGAAAGTCAGGTATGGTTGCTTGCAGGATAGGGCCTGGATCTCACCTACCCTTCTGGCAGTGGTGATGGCCACAAGGGAAGCCGTTTTCCAAGAGAGGAACTTGAGAGGGGCCTGATGCATAGGCTCGAAGGGAGCCCCCATTAGCCTTGTCAGAACCACACTGAGTTCCCACGCCGGGGAAGGATCCTTCACTGGAAAGAAAGATCGAAAAAGTCTTTAAGAAATTCCTTGATGAGTCGGTGGGACCAAAGCGACGATCATCCTGGAGACCTGGTTGTAGCGGGAGATAGCCGTCAGTTGTAGCTTGATAGAGAAGTGCGCCAGTCCGGCCTTGGCGAAAGATAGCAAGTATGGGAGGATCTGCGGGGCCATGAGCCTGAGAGGGGTAATCTTCTGAGGCCAGCACCACGTAGCAAAGACCTTCCACTTGTGACCGTAGCACTTCAAAGTCATTGACGCCCTGGCTTTGGCGAGGACCTCCCTGCAATCGGCAGGCAACTAATATCCTCCAAATGCTAGGGATGCAGGAGCCAAGCCCTCAGGTTCCGCGATCCTGGGTCGTGATGCAGGATTGTGCCTCCCACTCTGGTGAGAAGATCCAAAACCACTGGCAGATTGACTGGAGGCGACGCTGACAGGCTGAGAAGGCACGGATACCAAATCTACCTCGGCCATGCCGGGTCGATGAGTATCATCCTGCATGGACACCGAGTGTGTTGAGGACTCGTAGCAGGGGAGGGAATGGAGGAAACGCATACAGCAACATCCCTTCCCATGGGAATGAGAATGCGTCCCCAAGGCTCCTCGGCTGGTGAAGTCTGCTTGCAAACTTCTGGCACTTCAAGTTCGCCGTCGTCACAAACCGATATATCTGGGTCCTGCCCCATTTTACAAATAGGCGGTTCACCTGATCCTGACAAAGCTCCCACTCGTGGCAGAAGCGCAGTTCAATGCTGGGGGAGTCTGCGATGGGTGTTCTCAACTTCCACCAGGGGGAGGGGGACAAGGACCACCGGATCCTGACAAAGCTCCCACCCGTTGCTGAGGGAGTCTGCGATTGGTGTTCATGACTCCCGCCAGGTGAAGAGGGGCGAGTAACATCCCCTGTCTGATGGCCCAGCGCCACATGTCCGGCGCCATCTTGGAGAGCACCGGGGATCGAGTGACCCCCCTACTTCCCAATGTAGAACATGATGGTGGTGGTGAAGTGCCTCACCACCTTGCCTTTCAGAGACAGAAGGAACGACTTGAGAGCCGAGAACACTGCCCATAGCTCCAGGATGTTGATATGAAGATCCTTCTCCTCCAACAGCCACAAGCCCCTGGAATGCAGAAGTCCAGTGTGCGCTCCCCATCCTTTCAGGGAAGCGTCCGTGGTGACCGTCTCCTGGTATGGGGGGGTTCTGAAATCCCGTGCCTTGGGCCATGTTGTAGCAGACGCCCCACCATCCTATCGCCTGACAGAACTCGCCGTGGAGAGGAGAGATCTTGTCCGTGAAGCTCCATGACACCTGTATCTAGCGAGCATCCATGAAATCCTGAAGGGGTTGCATTTGCAGCCTGCAGAGCAGGATGAGGTAGATGTAGGCCATCATACCCAGTAACTACTTGGTGGGCCGCACTGTGGCTGTCTTCGTCGTCGACAGCCGTTCCACGTTTCCTTGAATGGCTGCTACCCTCTCCTCCGAGGGCGACACCAGGCAAGACACTGGACAGGCACCTAGGAACACTGTGTTCTGTGATGGCGTTAAGCAGGACTTTGGATAGATGGAGAATCCCAGATCTGTCAGTAGCCGGATGGTCGCCTCTTTGTGCCCGTCAGCTAGTTCCTGCGAACAGCTGCGAATCATCCAGGTACGGGTATACGTGTATGCCCTGTAGATGCAGATGGGCCGCCACTGGTGCCAGGCATTTTGTGAACACTCTAGGGGCTGACTTTAAACCGAAAGGTAGGGCCTTGAACTGGTAGTGTTGCTCCTGCACCACGAAGCGTAGAAACCTTCCATGAGTCTTGTGAATGGCGACAGGAAGTAGATGCCCTCGAGGTCTGACGAAATCAAGTCGTCTCCTTTTTCCAGTTGGCCAAGCACGTGTTGCAACGTGACCATCATCCTGAACTTTTGGGACTTTAGGTATTTGTTCAGATGTCGTAGGTCTAGGATAGGTCTCCAGTCCCCTGTCTTCTTTCTGACCAGAAAGTATCTGGAATAAACTGCAGAGCCCCAGAGCAGTTGGGGAACTAGCTCTATCGCACCTTTCCAGGAGCTAAGGGATGTGCCGCTCCTGACTGGTAACAGGAGGGATTCGCTGACAACTGCGTTGAAACTCCAGGGTGTGTCTTTGGGCGAGAGCATTTAGCACCCATCTGTCGGTATGATCTTTTTCCAATCGCTGATTTACTTCGTCGGCCAGACTCCCACCAGGGTGCACGAGTGGAGGCCTGGCGTCCCGATCAGTTCAGGCTTGCTTTGGCATCCTTCCCTGCGGGGGACGGCAACGGTCCTCTGCAACCGTAGGCCTGAGAACGGCCTCTGTAGGCTTTTTGAGTTGTGGATCTGGAAGGCTGGCGGTACGATGTGGAGAAACCTTTTGAATACCTGCTGGAGATTGCGCAGGGAACAGGCCGGCCTTGTATCCGCTTTGACGGCCTGGAGGGATTCGTCGACGACTTGCCCAAATAGATTCTCTCCATCGAAGGGCATGTCCAGCTCCTTCGCTTGGACCTCCTGCCAGAAATGATGGGCCTTCTTCTAGCCTTGGTGACAAAAGCAGACGCCAATGTCCATTTGCCAGAACCCTGCGTCAGCGACGTCCGATGCCACTGTGATGGCGTGATCAGAAGCTACCTCTCCCCTTCCAGGAAGACCGCGATTGCCTCCATCTTGTCGTCAGGGAGGAACTCCAGAATAGGCCCCAGCTTGTACCACAACTCCCTGTCGTACCTGGCTAGAATCTCCAGTGCATTGGCTGGCTTGATAGTGGACACAGTGGTGTAAATCACCTTTCACATGGCGCCATCCTCATCCCCTTGCTGTCTGGAGGGACCGAAGAAGGGACGTGTTGGCAGACTGTATCCTCGCGGCCGGCGATGGCTGCGACCTCAGGCACCTCGTTGCGGAGTACGGCACCCGATATTTCTTCTCCAGTTTATCACGTTTGAGTGATGCAGTGCAAGGGTTCTTCATGAGTGCCAGGCCTTCTTCCCAAAAGTCGTCCAGAAGGGGCACTGCCATGATAGTCTTCCTCTTGGCATAGCGCCTCTGGTACAAGAAGCCTTCCATGGTTTCCTCGGGCACTAGCTGGAAAAGTTCAGAGGCTCTGGAGATCATGGAGTAGAACGATCCCACCTCATCCGGTGGCGACACCCTATGTGGAGCATCCAAATGCAGAGATTTGCTGTCCGCTGCGACAATATCCTCAGTCATCCGTCTTTGTGGCTGTATCCGTCCCCGTGTCTGGGTCTGCTTCGGGAGACGGGACCAGACGTGGAGGCAGAGTTTGAAATGGGGGCGTCGAATGATGCTTCCTCTTATTCGTTGAAGGAGAATCACGGCACTGGGGGACCACAGGTGGCGAAGGCATTCTCATCTGGAACGCTTGACACCAAGGTGTGTAGAGTTGACAGAATATCCAAGGAAATGTCCCTCGGCTGAGATGGCAGAACCGGAAAACTAGGCCCTGCGCCGCCGTCATCCTCTTCACTGTCCTCGTGGACCGTGTGTAATGACTCCTGATCTTCGTCGTCCGCGGGCAAGATCTCCATGGCTTGGGCAACGGCCTGGGAGGGCTGTTTCGGGGCCTCCTGGCCCACCGCGGGACAGGAGTTGGTTTCCCCACTTCCGGCGTGCCAGCAGACTTTCCCACAGTCACTGCGGCTGTGTCACGCCCTGGGGGTAGAGGCACATGCTGAGTTGCCGGAACTACCCTTGCAGGGTCAGCTCCCTTAGCCGTCGTGGCACTAGCAGTCATTGACTCAGTCGCCAACGAGGTCTTAGCCTGTGCCGGTTGAGCCTGCTTGAGCTGTTCAGCCATCTCCTCCGTCCGCAGCTTCTCGGATTTCTCACATAGTTTAGCCATGGTAGATGAATTCCTCTTCCAAGAGGAGCTCGATTGCCGGCTGGCAATGGATGTGGAATGTGAGGTTGATCGCCCCCTATCCATCTTGGGGCCCGCTTCTGCGGCAAACCCGGTGGACTTGCGGCTCTTGGCCGTATCTTGGGCCCCCACGGATGAGGCACCCTCAAAGGACTTAGAAGACCGCTCCTCAGACCAGCCGGTCCTGGATGATGCATGAACTTGCTTGGAGCACGGGTCAGAGGCTTTGGCGTTAAGCCACGCCACCAATATACTGTGCCAGTCCCTCGTCATCATCTTGGACAACCTGAGTCATATTGCGCACTCCAAAACAAACATAGACCGGTTGCTTAGTGACCAATCAAATCAGCAGAGGTGCCACGTGAGGAGAACAGGGAACGGAGGCCAAGATAATGTTATTCCCCAAGCCGGGCAAGGACCTGACTAAGTGTGGGTCTTACAGGCCATTTGCACTCATGAATTTGGATGCAAAAATATACACCAAGGTCCTGACCTACCGCATCGAACATCTGATGCCGAATCCGATCCACCCCGACCAAACAGGATTTAATAAAAATCGACAAACCCACGACAACTTGCAGAGGATCTGCCATTGACTGGCAAAAGTAAGCAAAAAAGCAGACCCGGCAGTGCTGGTCTCACTGGATGCGGAGAAAGGGTTCAACAGGGTGGAATGGGTTTAGCTCTAACACCCTGCGAACAATGGGATTCATGCCCAAATACATTGCGATGGTGCAAGCCAACTATGCTCATCCCAAAGCTAGATTGCTGATAAATAGCCAGCTGTCCCACATGATCCATCTCCAGAGGGGAACGAGGCAAGGCTTCCCACTCTCCCCCCTCCTTTACGCACTACACCTAGAGCCCCTCTTAACACAGATCCGCTTATCAGTAGCGATCAAGGGCATTCACTTCGGCACAGATGTGCATACACTGATGGCCTACGAGGATGATATGGTCCTGGCCATCACGGACCCGGTTACCTCACTGCCCGCTGCATTAACGGAATTAGAAAGATTTCGCCAGGTAGCCAATTTCAAAATGAATGTCCCAAAATCCAAAATTCAAAACCTAGCAATTGACTGAGATAAGCTACCTAAAGCCAAAGAAGCAACACAATTGAAGTGGCTTCCCAAACATATCCGTAGCCTAGGGATGGGGGTCGGTTTCACCCCCGGATATTCCAGGTGATCTCACTCCCAAACCAGTGGGTAGGACCCACACCACCTCAATACCTCCATTTGGTCCTCCGTGACGTTAAGAGCCCTGGACTTTGCTAAATTGACAAAGAATCCAGAGACCCCAGCAAAGTTCCCCTCGAGAGCCAGCACCTTTGGTGGGGTACTCCCAGTGTCTCTCAGGAACATTAATACATCGCTGGCATACAATGCCACTTTGTGTTCTGTCCCTTCCACCACTACTCCCTTTATTGTTGGATCCTCCCCGATTGCTTGTGCCAGAGGATCCATATTCATGGTGAATACCAGGGGTGAGAGCAGGCGCCCTTGTCTGGTGCACCCCAAATAGGTAAGGGGTCCGAACTTCTCCCATTCACTTGGAGTTTCATGGAGGGGGACTGAAAATTGGCCAAGACCATCTGCATAAAGGTTTGCCCACACCCCAGCCGCGCTAGCTTGAGTTTAAGGTAGTTTCAATCCATGCTGTCAAACACTCTTGTAGCATCCAGCGCCAGAACTGAGAATTCCTGTTCTCCTTCCCCATTCTAACACATTCCCTGCCCTACGGGTAGTATTTTGAGTGTGTCTGCCCATTATGAACCTCGCCTGGTCTGGGTGGATAATTTTGGGCAGTATCCTCATCAGTCTGAGGGAGATAATTTTTGAGTACAATTTAGCATCGCCATTAAGCAGGGAGATTGGGCGGTAACTAGAGCACAGTAGGGTCCTTTGCTGGCTTTAGTAGTAATATGCTCGTGTAGGGGCCCCATGGACCGACACTTCCACGGTGTCCCTTATATGGTTAAATAATCTGGTCAAGGGGCCAGTCATGATGGGCTGAAACGTTTTATAGTATTCATTCCAAAACCCATCTGGAACTTGGGCTTTGTTCCTAACCAACAGGGTTATTGCTCTACTCGTTTCCTTCTCCGTAAAGGGGGCCTCTAGTGTCATTATGTCCACCTCTGTCAACTGCAGCATATTGAGGCCCTCTAAAAATTCCCTCTGGTCCGCCTCCCTTAATTCCTCCCATGCTAGAGCCCTGGAGTAGAAATCACAGATGATTTCCAGCTTTTCCCCCTCCCCCCTTACCAATTTCCCTTCCTTGTTCTTCAGCTGTAAGATATAGTTCCTCGCCTGCTGTATTCTGAGCTTCGCAGCCAGGAATCTCTTTGCCTTGTCCCCTTTAACATAGTATGTTTGTTTGGTCTTAATCATTAATTGCCCCGTAAGTGCCCATGCAAGTGCCTGTGAATGAGCCTTAGAAAGAGTCTCGAGTCTTCTCGTCATTTCTATGTGCTCTTTTTGTTGGTAATCACGTGATCCCTGAAGCCCAACCTGGCATAGTTGGTATAACCGGTGTGGGAACGCACCCCAGCGCGTGCGCCCCTTTAAGTGCCCATGCAAGTGCCTGTTGAGCCTGTATGGCTCTACGTGGCTGAGTGGTTGGCTATGTTTGTTGCATCGGATTAATCTCACAATCAGTTGTGGTCAAGATCTACCCTTTTTTGCTGCTATTGTGGATGTACCCCCTTTTACATAGGATAACTGTTTAACAATCTTTCACTGATTAATACACAAACTATGCTGATGTTACCCAGATTCTCTTACCTCTTTCTGGTGATTATGAAAAGGATTTGGCCTTGGTGAACAATGTGTACCTCATCATCCAGGCATGGATGGCCACTCATGGACTATGCCTGAATTATGACAAGACAGATTATCATCCTGGGTACCCCTTCCACTCTTAAGAAACTTGGACCTAGGTGCTCCTCTTTCAACATAAACAACCTTATCAAGACTGCCAACGAGGTGAAAACTTTGGGCGTATACTTGGACACTACCCTTAGCTTCAACAAACAGGTCAATTCGATGGCATCTGCCAACGCATATACCTGTAAACTAATCAGAGCAGGCAAACCCTTCCTGTCTAATAACAGCTGTATTACTTTGGCAAGAGCGTTTATTCTGTCAAAGCTGGATTATTGTAATGCCCTATACATTGGAGCCAATAAGACTACCATTAAAAAAATCAAGATCCTCCAGAATAATGCCTTGAGAGCAGCTCTTGGTATTTCCAGAAGAGAGCATATATCAGAAATTAGCAAACTAAACAACTGGCTATCAACTTACGAAAAAAATCCAACTTAAGGTTGCATCACTCACGTTCAAATGCCTGAACAATGCAGCACCTTGCTACCTTGTTGACAGATTCATCAAAACTATCCCCACTAAATGCACTAGATCATCCTGCTCGAACAGTCTCTCCATACCGAGATTCAAATTATCCAGAGTAGGGGGTCAATGTTTCCAGGAGCAGCTTCACTCTGGAATTCTTTACCTCCGCCTCTGCGCGCAGATCAAACTTATTTGAAATTCCGGAAGAATTTCATAACATGGCTCAAAAACTCTGACAAATAATGACTGTCATTCCCTCCTAACTAACCAACCATCGCAATCAATCTATGAACCACTTTGTTATAGTAGCATACTTTCTAAATCATTATAGATGACTATACGATTCCGTGTAATGTGTATTAAACATGTATATAAGTTTACTACCTTGTCTACTGTGTAGATGAGGGGTAATAGTACATTACTATGTCATTTTAACCTTGTTATGTTGAGTAAATTGTTAACATGATGCTTGATGTGTAACTAAGCTATAAGCCTTCTTCTGCAATGCACCCTTATACCTACGGGTTTTGGAGCGCAATACAAGTAATAATAATAATAAAAAATACTGTTGATTTCAATTTGATTGTTCCAAACGTCGTTCAAAGATTTAGAAACGCAGGGGTAACATTAACGACTAATTCACGTATTCTTTGTATTTATACATTCGTGTGCATTTTATTTAGTACCTGTACACCTTTCTTTTTTATGGATTGGTGGAAGTACATCTTATTTTTGGATCAAACACAGTGTTCCATTTAAGCATTCCATTTATCATGAAGTATTCTAGCGCTATACGTCACTACTGCGTACTATTGAACGACACCTCAAATCATATTCGAATGTGGTGAATGTACATCCATACTATAACTGTTAGGCAGAAACCTGTGCAGTTCCCTTAGGGAACACTGCAAAACATTTAACACTACAGGTGTTGGCAGTAAACCCACTTGGTAGCAGTCTGTACCACCCAGATTTACCTGGTAGCTGTGGCTGAGCAGTCAGACTTCCCTCAAGAAGAGTTAGGCAGTATGCAAAGTATACTCAATAGGCACTCAGATACAATAATACAAGCAAACACTGACCAGAGCTTTGGTATCAAAGTATATAATTATTTATTTATAAACACACAGTTGAAACACTCCAGCACTCTTATTGTAAACTTATCCTAAACACAGTTACTATTATGATATATACACCCCTTTTTCCCTATTAGATAAATCACAGTAAAACACCACTTATTTTCATACAGAGGTGAGCGCTTAACTAGATTGCATTCTAATAAGTTTGTGAGAAAGGGAGGGAAAAAGACAGAATATGAAGAGGTACACCACTCTATGATCCAGGAACACTGTTTGCAAGGCAGAGAGCGAAAAGTCACTTGTGAGCCAAAGTCCAAAGGCTGGGCCCACTCTTAGAGAGAGCAGAGCACAAATGCGCCCAAGATCACACAGTTACACTAGGCTTAGGAAAGTCTTGCAGAGGGTTCAAGAAGAGTTTAGAGAGGCTTATAAAAGTTTAGCCAAGGTGTCCCATGCTAACCCAGGTTCGAAAGCCGGGGGCTAAATCTACCCCGTACAGTCGGTAGCAAGGGAAGCCAGGCGGGACACGGTACCTTAAGTGGGAAGGATCCTCCAGCGGTGGCAGTTGTTCCTGGTAGTGGGTCCAAGTTGCGTCGTCGTCCAGGGGAAGAGAAGATCTCGACTTAGAGGAAAGATGAAGGTTGTTGCACTACCAGGGAAGAAACCAGCCGCGTAGTTTTCCGGTTAAAGGTGGTACCTTGGTTTCGCGATCGTGGTAAAACGTGGTATCCCGGTTGCCGGGGTGCTTGGCACGGGCAAGGCGGCCACGAGGTACGTCGGGAAAGCAAAAAGACGGTGAAACTGGTTATCCCCACCAGTCAAAGGAAGACTCTCCGGCGGGAGATCTCCTCTGTCGTTGGGAAAAGTGGTGAGGCAGTCCAGCAGGGCTCCACCGGTGGTGGTGTCGTGGCAGGTCGGCTCAGCTTCTCCCTCGTCAGATTCTTGGGTCCTGTGGCGACTTCTGTCGTTCCAGTCCCCAAAGCCCTGCTTTTATGCAGCAAACCCCCATTCACTCAGCCTAGCTGTCACTCAAACATGCTAAGTGGTGAGCCGGCCAGCTCACCACTTGGGCCAATCAGGACGGAGTGCGACTTGAGTTGCCTAGGCAACTCAGTCCAGGGTGCCTAAATTCCCCTCCACCCCTCCTAAGTACCCCAGACATAGTGGCACCACTTTGGAGGGCTTCTGTGGAGAAGCCCGCCAAAAAGTGGAACAAAGGGCTCGACTTGGGTTGGAGTCACAGAAGAGAACACAAACGCCATTTTAGAATCAAGTTTTGGCAAAAAATACCAACCGGAGAATTAATATTAATTAAATAAACCGGCGGTATGTTCGAGGCTACCGTAAATAATTAAATAAAGATAGTAGCCTAAAACAATGGGAAATCCCATAGGAAAATATTTGCGGTTGAATATAAAAAGTATCCACTGCCACCAGCCAAAACTCGATCAGGGGGGACGGAGACGTGCCCCCTCGACTAACAGACCCTGGGGCAATCAAATTGCCCCAGTCAGTACGTCCACAATATGATGGTTTGTACTGGTTCTGTTCAGAATTTAAGACTAGTAAAGTCAATGGTGACTTTACATGCCCTGGGAGACAGTAGTCAGTCCCAGGGTATGGAGTCTATACTGGGGGGTCACTAAGACACCCCTGTGTCACTGCACTGAGGGTGCTGTGTAACACAGCACAAACACATGTAGCCCTATCGAGTAAAAGACCCCATAGCCCATTAAACACATCTAGATTCAAAGAAACACACTCAAATCATGCCCAAGAGTGAGGGTAAAAGAGTCTCTCTCTTGGCAGGAGAAAAAAATAAACCCCAGAAATCCAGCAAAGCTGCTGGGGGACTCACTAGGTTAGGAAATTCAGCCTAAACAGAGAATTCTCCCTAACAACTGTTAACACCTAACTTCACTTAGTTCTTTCTATCTTCTTTTCTCCGTTTTTCTTTCAACTGCCTGTTTTACTTTTGTTGTTGCTCATTTCACTTTGTCTTTGTTACTGTTGTTTTACAAAGTGAAAAGTTTGCAAGCAAAGTAGTTTCATCATGGTAGGCAGCTCCGTAGTGGGAGGTGCCTTTCTAAGCCTCCTGTTCCCACTGCTGCGGAAACAGAAAGCTTCTCGGATTTGCTTACTAAGAGCCCACTTGACGGTATTACAAATATGGCCCTATGCAAAAAGGACCACCCTGATTCCGACAGCATCATTGCTGAAATGGAGACTACTGATGACCTAACCACCAAAGTCCCAGCTTCAGGGGACCTGGAAACGTGCATGTGTCCAAGAACACCTTAGCCAGGACCCTTTGCCCATTAGCGTTGGTGCCCTAGACAACCACTTATCCAACTCATTATAGGAGTTCAATTCATATTCCCTACGGGAAATATATGACTTGGACAAATCAGCATTGAATAATCACACAAACAATGCTGGTTTTCCAGTGCAGCGATCGATGTCAAATTCAGTTGCTGTTGACACTGATCCCATGATGGCACCAGCAGTTAGTTATTGCAGAGCTTGGAAAAAGAATTAGGCTCTCTCTCGGTCCCTGCACTCCCAATGCTCTCCAATCCAAAAACATGGATGAAATTAGTCTGTTCTCTAAAGAAAATCTGTATGTTAAACCCCCTAAACCAACACTTTCCTCAGCCTTGTTTAAAAATAGAATTCGTAACACATGCGACTCTAGTTCTCCTGCCTATGAGTCACATTCAAAATATCATGATTCTGAGGGGACTCCCAATTGCTCAATAGTTGATTCACAAACCGTTGATAATTCTCATTTTGGGTGTCTGGGGAAAAGGGGTCAAGGAACATCGGTTTCCCTCAAGCTCCAAACCTTTAATGCTGATACACCAGACTTAGATAATTTTCCTGTAATATATCGTATTCTAAATCTCCTTGAAAAGGGACACGAAGTCACACATTTGGAAATGAGGGACTTTTTTTTCTTTTTTTTAAATTTTTATTTTGGTGCTTACGCACCTTTACAAAAACAGAGTTACAATGACTTTGCATAAAAAGAAAGAAAACAAAATTCTTTCAAAATAAAAAACACATGTCTTGTTGTATACACAATACAAATATACATACCTTTAAGAAATGCATTAAAACCTGACATTCCGAAATATCTATACATAATCAAATTGGGACACTCGAGGCGTATTAGGTTTCTAGAGAGAACGTCATTTCTCAATGTCAGAAAACATATATGTTCCTGAGACAAAGCAGAAGGTACAACATTAACATTTCAACAAAGTCGGCATTACTTCAGAAAGTATATATGGCAACATAATATGGCATTACCTAGTAAGAGCCGATTCAATGATTCGTTAAAAAATAAAAAAAATAAATCGCACTGTTGCCAGTAAAATAGAATTACTTGTTCCCCACATGCATCTGGCCCATATGAGATTGCGTCCTAATATTGTATTTGCAAATTGAAAGTCTTTCATTGTGTTAAGTCTATCTGGTTCAAAGTAGGGGCAAAATAGGAAGAGATGTTTAAGCGTTTCCTCTGCCTCTACATTACCACAAAAGTGGCATAATTTGTCACAAAAAAAATGTGTGTGTGCAGACCAATTTTTTATGCGAGATTTAGTGTGGAGTAAATGAAGATAAAATCTCATATATAGTTTGCAAGACTTGGCACAGGGGCATACATTTAAATATTGCATGCTATTAGGGAGAATTCTCTGTAAGGCTAATTTCCCAAACCTAGTGAGTCCCCCAGCAGCTTTGCTGGATTTTTGGGGTTTATTTTTTTCTCTCCTGCTAAGAGTGAGATTCTTTTGCTCTCACTCTTAGACATTATTTGAGGTGTTCCTTTAACTTTCCATGTGTTTTATGGGCTATGGGGTCTTTTACTCCATAGGGTCTCATATGTTTTTTTGATGTGGGTTACACCGCACCCTCCGTGCCGTAACCCAGGGGTATCGCAGCGACCCCCCATCATAGACTCTATACCCTGGGACTGACTACTGTCTCCCAGGGCATGTAAAGTCACCATTGGCTTTGCTAGTGCCAAATTATGAACAGAAACCAGTACAAACCATCATATTGTGGACGTACTGGTCAGGGCAATTAGATTGCCCCGGGGTCTGTTGTTCGAGGGGGCACGTCTCCGTCCCCCCGATCGAGTTTTGGCTGGTGGCAGTGGATACTACTTTTTATATTCGACCGCGAATATATCTCTATGGGATTTTCCCATTGTTCGAGGCTACCAACTTTATTTAATTCTTATAGCCTCGAACATACCGCCGGTTTATTTATTTAATATTAATTCGCTGGTTGGTATTTTTTGCCAGAACTCGATTCTAAAATGGCGTTTGTGTTCTCTTCTGTGACTCCAACCCAAGTCGAGCCCTTTGTTCCACTTTTTGGCGGGCTTCTCCACAGAAGCCTCCAAAAGTGGTGCCACTCTGTCTGGGTACCATGGGGGGTGTGGGAGGGGGTTTAGGCACCCTGGACCGAGTTACCTTGGTAACTCAAGTCGCACTCTTGTGTGATTGGCCCAAGTGGTGAGCCGGCCGGCTCACCACTTAGCATGTTTGATTGACAGCTAGGCTGAGTGAATGGGGGTGTGCTGCATAAAAGCAGGGCTTTGGGGACTGGAACTTCAGAAGTCGCCACAGGACCTAAGAATCCAAGGAGGGAGAAGCTGAGCCGGCCTGCAACGACACAACCGGTGGAACCGTCTCACCACTTTTCCCAACGACAGAGGATATCTCCAGCCCGGAGAGTCTTCTTCCTTCGACTGGTGGGGATAACCAGTCTACCTTCTTTTCGCCTTCCTGGAGCATCTCGTGGCCGCCTTGCCTGTGCCAAGCACCCCGGCAACCGGGATACCACGTTTTCACCACTACCGTGAACCGAAAGGGTAGTACTTTTGTACCGGAGAACTCTGCGGCTGGTTTCTTCCCTGGCAGTGCAACGACCTTCATCTTTCCTCCACAACGAGATCTTCTCTTCCTCTGGACGACGCTGCGACTTGCACCCGCTGCCAGGAACAAAACCCACGGCTGGAGGATCCTCTCCATTTAAGGTACCGTGTTCCGCCGGGCTTCCCTTGAAACCGATTGAACGGGGTGTATTAAATCCTCGTCTCTCGAACCTGGGTTAGCCTGGGACACCTTAGCTAACTTTTCTGCACTGAACTAAACCTTTTTCGAACAACCTCCACAAACTTCGAAGACTCTGTGTAACTGTCTGATCTTGGGCATCGTCCGCCTGGCTCCCTTGAAAGTGGGCCTGGCACCTAAACTTCCTTGCTCATCAGTAGACTGTGCCTTCCTAACTTGCTGTGGTTCTTTAAAAAGTGTTTAGTGTGTATGCTTCCATAATTCTGCTTTTCCCTCCCTTTTTAATTAACTTGTTGGAGTGCCATCGAACGTTAAGCGCTCACCTCTGTTTAGAAATAAGTGGTGTTAACTAAGACTTGTCCAACAAGTAATCAGGGATGTACATATGATAATAGTGATTGTGTTTTGAACTTATCTTACCAATTTAGTGCTAGTGTGTTTTATAAGTGTGTGTTAAATAAATAATTATATACTTTTACACCCAAGCTCTGGTCAGTGTTTGCTTGTGCTACTGTATTTCTGTACCTATTTTGTATGCTCTGTATACTGCCTAACTCTTCTTGAGGGAAGTCTGACTGCTCAGCCACAGTTACCAAGTGAATCTGTGTGGTACAGACTGCTACCAAGTGGGTTTACTTCCAAACACCTGTAGTCTTAAATATTTTGCAGTGGTCCCTAAGGGAACTAAAGAGGTTTCTGCCTAACACATGTGAGGAGTTTGTTTGTGCCCAAAAGTTGCATATTCAGAAAAGGAGGAATAAGTAGAAATTAAATTAGAGGTAGCAGCCCAATCATTGCGAAAGAAACTCTTGTTTGCCAAGTCCAATTTCAATTGCAATTCTTCAGGGAGGATATTGATCTGTGTCAGCAGTATATGTACTCGTTTCTGAAAGCGTTTAATCGAAATTGGTTTAGATTTAATCAACATACTAGAGAAATCCTCGTATAAGGAGTTCAGTGGAGGAAAAAGCATTTTAATATATGTATTTAGCATTCTGCAATTGTAACGAGAAGCAAGGGAATTAAGTCCCAATTCTTGTCGCAATATTGTAAATAAAGTTGACTTCCAGATCTTTCCTTGCAGCTTATTCAGAAAGGAGTCCAGGTCTGTTAGACAAAGATCCAACCCATAGAGGATAATAGCCTCCACTTTCTTGGAATAAAACTCAAATAAGGGGATCAGTGAAAATGTGCAATATTTGTACAGAATTATTTTCATTTGGCTGATTAAGGGGACCACTTTCCCAGCAAGAGCTCTCTGCCAGAATGAAGAAGAGGAGTTGTTTGCAAGATTGTAGGCTAAGTATGTTAAATGGGTAACCAACTGGATTTCCTTTGAATCGATTGTCCAGCGAAATTTACGCAGTTTCTTGCACGCAGACAAAATCATAATGTTGGATTTCAGTGAGTTTATGGATAGGTTGTTTGCAGTACAATACTGGAAAAAATATGTGAGCTTGTTTTGAAGGCATGCATGTGTACAATCCAGAAGAAGAACATTGTCGGCATATGCCAACCAAGATAGCTGTAGATTACCTATACGGACAGCAAATGATTTGTTAAAGTCCCAGATTCGATCAATGTCTGCTAGTTAAAGGTTGAATACCGCTACGAGGTTACAACCTTGTTTGACACCAATCGAAGTTGGAATGGCTTCTGTCAAAAGTCCCTCTTGAAATTTGCACTTTAAAATTGGCATTGTGGTGCAATAAAGCAATGAGAGCAACCAGATAAGGGGGAAATGTATAGTCCAACATCTTTTGCCATAACTTTCCTCGGATTACACTATCGAATGCAGATGAAAGGTCCAAAGACACTATATAGGTGGAAGAGTGAGAGGCTGCTGTCATATGAGCCAGAATTGTCACATTTAATTGGGTCCCCATAGATTTACGAAAGCCAATTTGGGCTTTACTAAGGATGGAGTTCCTGGTTCTGAAAGTTTACACCACAAAGTATCAAGAGCGCGAAAACTTTGGCTGGTACATCAATAAGTGCAATTGGGTGGAAATTGAGGGGCTCGTTCAAAGGACCCTTTTTATGAAGGGGTATAATGATTGAGGTAAACCATGATCTTGGAACTGATTTGCTTTTGAAGATTGATAAAGCCTTAAAAAGATTTTCGCCCAAAACAGTGGGTCATCTTTGATCACGCACAGCGGAAGCCTGTCAGGTCCTGCACATTTTGATGATTTAAGTTTGTTAATAGCAAAAAAAATGTCAGCTAGGGACCAAGGGCATATAGGAGGAATATGAGGGGTGATGTGAATCTCATATGCAGAAAACATAGCAGGTAAGAAGTATTTGCGTTCAAAACAAGTAAACCAGGTAGTTCTATCAATTGCCGAATCCAATGTGGCATGATTGTCGCCTTATACAGTCCGTAAAATCCTCCAAACGTCACAAGTGTTGTGGTTTCATATATTATGAACCATTTGTTGATTAACGTCAAGAGATGTTTGATAGCGTACCCGTTTTACTTCATTTTTATACTTTAGTAAGAACGTTTTTTTGGCAGCACAGTATTCAACAGTGTTAAGGATAGGGATCTTTTGTTTTAGTTTTCTTATTTCTATGTTTTTCTTAGTTTTTAATTTTGCAATGCCAGCGGAAAAAACATTTCCGGAATCAGAGGCAGACAATAGGGATTTAGATTGCTCAGTTAAAGACACAAGATGAATCTGGATCATTTTTAAAGTTCCAAACAAGAATTATTTTCAGATATACTGCTGTTCTCTTTAGAGTAAGGCCATAGATCGCGATTAACAAGAAAAGTTAGACGTCTACATGTTGAAGCATTCCAGTGAATTGAAAGCATTGCCCGGTCAATTTGAGAAAGGGTTAAAGTTGGATGCAAAGAAAAATTCTTAACAGCTAGCATCATTGTTGTCCATATCGGAAAATGATCACTTAACGTAATAGGGAGAGACACAATAAAAGAAAGAATACCCAACACATTTCTTGAGGCTACTATAAAATCAATAGTTGAAGATGCAGATCCTCGTTTCCATGTATGGAACAAGACAAGCAATTTAGGAGGAATTACAGAAAGATCCCAGGCTTCAAAAAATCGGGACCATCTCGTACCATTAGAGAGAGATAGTTTATGGCGAGTAGAAATAGGAGAAAGAGTTTGTACATGATAGTACATAAAGGAAAGCATTAAAGTCGCCTCCTATCAAAATTTCCGCTTGTGGATTACTTCTCATTAATTCAAGGAAGATGCTATTAAGTGTGTTAATTGCTGAGTCAATGGACAGAAGGATTCCAATAAAGAGAATTAGGGACATCACATTTTGTCAGATATACTGTCAAAAATCAAGAGACTAGAGGGATTTGTGATTGCTAGAGAGACACGTAGACCTTCTGCATTTGCTTCCTCCTTCACTCAGGTTTTTTCTTTCAATGTACAAACAAAAACTATCCAGCCTTCGATTAAGCAACAGAGTTGGATATATTTGAAAGCTGTTCTTTGAAAGATGCCAACTCGGTAAATGCAGTAAGACCATTGTATTTTGCAGTTAATGAGCCCATACCTTACTCGTGCAAATTGTGGCAAAATAGGGAATTGACGACTAATAAAATTCAAGAAATTGATATATAAATTCAGTCTTTTAAAACCAGATTCCATCAAATACCAACAAGATAATCCTCTGTGTGATGTGGTCCCTTATCAGACAATAACGATATTACTCATCCCAACAGCCCTTCTGCTAACCGATATTCTTGACCGTGAACAGGCGAAAATAATAGTTGATATACCTTCTATTAGTTCTATTTTTCTCTCACGCAGAAATAAGAGACTCAAGTAAGAGCTGCTAAAAGAAGAGCCCATAGGAAATCCTTAAAAGAGACTAATATTAAAAAAAACTAAGAACTTGCCCTTACCCACAATCAGTGGCCACAACTCAAATATTAAAAGTCTATGTGCTATTAGCTGTGAGGATGAGACTCTTGATCTTTTACAATTGAGTGATGAAAGCAGAAAATACTGACAGCTGAAGCAGGTTTTCAAGTATGCGAAGAAACCTGTAAGTAAACCCCTAGCAACTAAGAGCAAACACAATACTCCTAAGGAAGATCATAAAATAATTTCTTCAATTCCCAACATTAGGAACACTATCATTTAAGGCAATAAATTATATACATATATCTACTACTGACTTGGATGAGCTTGGTTCAAGGAAAAAAGCTCAGCTGTCTAACTTTTACCCGATTGTTGGTAGGATTAGGAGTACGGCTCAGTCATTTACAAGACTTGAGCTATGCTCTACTCCTCCAGTGTCTGGTGCTACTTCCTCTCAGACTCAAAATCCTCTGGCTCAAAGGGCCGAGCCACTTGTCTTATGCCGAAGTGGTTAGGTGCCAGACCAGTGGCCTTCCCACAGTTCATACTATTCTTCCAGCCTGTGAAGTGAGTAAGATCTCGCTGAGCTTGAATGGACCTCTTGTGTGTTGCCAATGCAACCTCATCTCAAACTCTTTCAGAGCAGAATGTTGGTCCGCACACAAAATGTTATGCTCCCTTGGTTCAACATACCCACAGTCTTGTTTCGGTTATTGCCAACACAACCATATCCCAAACTCAAGCGGATCGGAATGGAAGCATTCAATATAACATTGATGCTTCTGTCCAGCAACGTATTGGTGCCCCTGTAACACTTTCTTCGCATTTGCCACATGCGTCGTGTACTACTCATGGTAAACTTCCCAGGGGGCAGATCTCTGTCCTCGGCCGGAGCCTCCCTTTGGAACAGCCTCCCTGCCACCCTGAATCTGGAGGAAAACCATCTACGATACTGGAAGCTCCTTAAGACCTTCCTCTTCGCATCTGCCTTTGCCACTCTCCTCCCCTGTTGATCTGCCTTCTCTTCTCAGCACTGCCTCACCTGCCAACGGGGCCCCCTTGAATTAGTTACCTGCCCTCCCGGACACCCTCCGGCACCGCCTTCCGGCCACCCCTGCACTGGGGCCTGTTATCTGTACCCTTACAGGTCCCCCACTCCTCTCCTGCACATATCAGATGTTACCTCAGGGACGGCGCATCGACGTCATCGACGCAGGAGGCAGACGCCAAAGATTTTCCAAAGCAGCACAGCTGTGGACATTACCTGTCAGATATGGAATACGTCGGAGGACCCAATCCCCTCGAAGTGAAGTGTTTTGTGAACAGATGGTTTAAAAATAAATGTACTTCTATTTTTGAACCAGAAACCTTGAGTCAGTGTTTGCTCGAGTCACAGTAATTGTAGTCCTTTGTGTAATCCCTATTACTGCTCATTTGCTCTTGAGAAGTCTGGCTGCTCAGCCATCGCTACCACTTTACTGCGTAGTACAGGCTTGTACCAAAGGTGAAATTGTACTACCACTTGTAGTCCTAATCTCCTGTAGTGTTCCCTAAGGGTACTGCATGGGATTCTGCCTAACACTCATGAATAATGAATACATAGCAGTACACACATGCACAACCACGGGAGGTAGCAAGGCTCCACGTTAAGCATCTCCACGTTAAGCATCTCCACGTTAAGCATCACCAGGCTCTCCTTCAAGCGAACAGGTTGCGCAGCACTGCTTGGCCGACCTTGGACTCATCCCTGGAATCCCTGTCGACACAGGAGAACTTCGTGAAGGTGTGCATCGACCTCCACGTAGCAGCCCTGCAGAAGTCCAGCAAGGTCACACCAGACAGGATCGCCGTAGTTGCAGCGATCGCTCTGGTCGAATGGGCTCTCGGATGGCCAGGCAACAGTCGGTTTGCCAACCGGTGACAGTGCATGATGCAGCCGGAGAGCCATCTGGAAATGGAAGCCTTGGAGAGGGCCTTCCCATGGTTCACAGGGCCAAAGTTCCCAAAAAGTTCTAACGTCTTCCGGAAACCCTTTGTGCGGTCCACATAGAAGTTCAGCGCTCTAGGCACAGCCAGCAAGTGCAAAGTCCTTTCAGACGGCGATGAAGGCGGTGGGAAAAAAAACACAGGTAACACCAAGGGCTCGTTAAGATGAAAGTCTGACGGCACCTTGGACATGAAGGAGGGGTGCATACGTAGCACGACCCTCGTCTCGTGGAATGTCAATTAAGGTGGTTTACAAGAGGGCCTGAATCTCTACCATTTGTCGTGCAGAGTTGATGGCCACAAGAAACGCTGTTTTACATGACAAATGTCAGTGGCGCAGAATGCATAGGCTCGAACGGCGGACCCATGAGCCTAGTCAGCACCACATTGAGTTCCCACGCCGGGCCGCAGTCTTCACCGGCGGGAACGAACGGAAGAGTCCTTTGATGAACTCCTTGACCAGGGCGGTGTGACCATAACGACGATCGTCCCAGAGTCCTGGTGTAGCGGGAGATAGCCACCAGATGAACCTTGATGGAGGCATGAGTCAGCCCTGCTTTGGCCAGCAACAGCAAATACGGGAGCACCTGCAGAGCCGTAATACGTAGAGGGTCGATCTGTGCCCAGCACCAGACGGCGAACCTCTTCCACTTATGTCCATAGCATTTCAGTGTAGACGAAGTCCTGGCCTTGGCAAGCACCTCCTTGCAGTCCGCCGGGAAATTGTATCCTCCACACTCTAGGTGCTGCAGGAGCCAGTCCTGCAAGTTCAGCAACCCTAGGTCATGGTGCAGGATCGCGCCTCCTTCTCTGACGAGAAGATCTGCGGCCGCTGGAAGCTTGACTGGGGGGACGCTGACAAGTCCAGAAGGTCCAGGTACCGTATCTGTCTCAGCCACGCCGGTGCTACGAGGACCATCCTGCAGCAGGACTGTCTGAGTTGCTTGACTAGTCGAAGAAGCAACGGCAACGGAGGGAACGCATACAGAAACAGGCCGTCCCAGGGGTAGGAGAATGCGTCCCCCATGCTCCCCAGCTAGGGAAACCTGCTGGCGAACCTCTGGCACTTGGTGTTAGTCGCTGTCGCAAACAGATCGATCTGCGGAATGCCCCATCGACGGAACAGAAGATCCACTTGGTCCTGCCGAAGCTCCCACTCGTGGCAAAAGTGCAGCTCCCTGCTGAGGGAGTCGGCGATGGTGTTCTTCACTCCTGCCAGATGAAACGGGATGAGGAACATAGGTCCTGCGCCTCTCTGGAGAGCGCTGGGGATATGGTTCCACCGTGCTTCCGGATGTAGAACGTCATGGTGGTGTTGTCCGTGAAGACTCGTATCACCTTGCCCTTGAGGGATGGAAGGAAAGACTGGAGGGCCGAAAACACTGCTCGCATCTCCAGTACGTTGATATGCAACGACTTCTCCTCCGGTAGCCACAGGCCTCTTGCTTGGAGGCTTCCGGTGTGCGTGCCCCAACCTTCCAGGGAGGCGTCTGTCATGACCGTCTCCTGATGAGGTGGTGTCTGGAATGCTGCGCCCGCTGACAAATGCACACAGACTCCCCACCACCGTATCGCTCGACGGAAACTCTCGTCGAGAGAGATCTTGTCCTCAAAGCTTCCCGATACCTGAATCCAACGGGCGTCGAGGGACTCTTGCAGTGGTGCATCCGCAGCCTGCACAGCCGAATGAGGTATATCCATGACATCATGCAGAGAAGGGACTTGATGGACGTCACCCTTGCGATCTTCAGGGTCAACAGCCGTTGTACCAAGCCCAGGATGGCCGCTATCCTCTCCTCTGACTGAGACGCCAGGCATGACACCGCAGTGAGTTGAGACCGCAGAAACAGTGCGTCTTGCGATGGCACCCAGCAAGAATTTGTATAGTTCACCGAAAACCCCAGCTCAGTCAGCAGCTGAACTGTTTTCGCTGTGTGTGCGACAGCTATCTCCTTCGATTTCGCTCGGATGAGCCATTCATCCAGGTACAGGTAAACGTGGATCCCTCGTAGATGCAGCCGGGCCGCCACTGGCGCCAGGCCCTTGGGGAAAACCCTTGTCGCCGACTTCAATCCAAAGGGAAGGGCCTTGAACCACGAAGCTCAGAAACTTGCAGTGTCCCTTGTGAATGGGGATGTGGAAGTAGGCATCCTCCAAGTCCAGAGACGATAGGAAATCCCCCTCTTCCAGCTGTCCTAGCACGTGCTGAAGAATGACCATCCGAAACTTGTGGGATCTGATTTACTTGTTCAGACGACGGAGGTCTAGAATGGGCCTCCAAACGCGGTCTTCTTGACGAGGAAGTACCGAGAGCACACTCCATGACCCTGGAGCCTCTTTGGAACAAGATCGATCACGCCCTTCTTCAGCATGGCCTGCACCTCCAGCAGGAGCTGAGGGACGCGGCTTTCCTGCCTGGCCACTGGTGGTATGCGCAGACACTTTTGTTGGAATTTTCAGGGTGTGTCCATGGGCCAGACCGTCCAGCACCCAATGGTCGGTGGAGACGGACTTCCACACGCTGACAAAGCTCGCCAGCCGGCCAACCACCGGGGTGCGAAGGTGGGGCCCGCCGTCACGGCCGGTTCAATCTTGCTTCGCCTTGGAGGCGCCGCCCTGGGGACCTTGACTACAGCAACCTCCTCCAGTCTTGCTGCGGCCCCTCTAGGCCCTCTGGGCTGAAGAGCCGGACGGTTGGACGAAGAACTTCCCCCGAAGTGTTTGGAGGAACCTTGGGGTTTACCCCCGGAATTCCTAAAGGACGGCCGTCGCTGCTGAAGTGTGCCCAAGGCACGAGCCGTCTCGGTGTCCGCCTTGATGGTCTGAAGAGACTCGTCCAAGGTTTTGGCAAGACAATTGTCCTCATCGAAGGGCATGTCCAATGCCCGCGACTGCACATCCTGTTGAAAGTTAGTAGCCCTTAACCAACCTCACCGACGAAGTCAAATGCTGTTGCCCATTTGACAGAACCCTGTGTCAGCAATGTCCGTGGCCACTGTGATGGCATGTGTTAGGGAGAATTCTCTTCTAAGGCTAATTTCCCTTACCTATAGAGTCCCCCAGCAGCTTTGCTGGATTTGAAGGGTTTATTTTTTTCTCCTGCTAAGAGATAGACTACTTTTTCCCCACTCTTAGGCATATTGCTAGTGTGCGTTTTAGGCTATATTGTGTGCTTATGGTCTATGGGGCTTTTCTCACCCTCATAGGAATCATCTTTTTAACATGTGTGTTAAACAGCACCCTCAGTGCAGTAACACAGGGGTGTCATAGTGACCCCCAAACAGACTCCATACCCTGGGACTGACTACTGTCTCCCAGGGCATGTAAAGTCCACATTGACTTTACTAGTCAATAGTAATGAACAAAACCAGTGCAACCCATCTTACTATGGAAGTACTGGAAAGGGTTAATAGTTTTTCCCTGGTGTTCATTTTCAAGGGGGTACCGTCCAGTCCCTCTCTCCAAAGTTTCTGGCTGGTGGCAGTGGTTAATACCGTAAATATTCGACCACAAATATTTTCCTATGGGATTTTCCCATTGTTCGAGGCTACCACTTTTACTGACAGCCTCTAACATACCGCCGGTTTATTTTAATATCCTTTGTTCGTCCTTTTGGCGGGCTTCAGCTAAGAAGCCCTCCTCTCGGCGCCACTGAGTCTGGCGTAGACAGGATGTGTGGGAGAGGGAATAGGCACCCTGGACAGGGTTACCTAGGCAACCGAAGTCGCACTCTGCCCTGATAGGCTGGGGGGTTATCCTGCCAGGATAGCCACCCCACTGTGTGAGTGACAGCTAGGCTGTATGAATGGGGGTTTTTCTGCATAAAAGCAGGGCTCTGAGGACTGGAGGACAAGCGTCGCCACTGGAACTAGGAAACCCGAAGAGGAGAGAAGCTCTAAACATCTGCAACGACTGAACCACCGGTGCAGCCCTGCTGCAGATCCTCACCACTTTTCTCCAATGACTTGAGAAGCTCTTCACCTGCAAAAGTCTTCTTCCCTTGAGCTGGTGGGGCCAATCAGTTCGCCAATCGCCTTCCAGGACCTGCCTTGGCCGAATCGCCAGTGCCAAGCACTAGGAGACTGTATAGCCAGGCACCCGTCCACCATGACTGTGATTTAAAGGAGCGTATCTTTCATTCGTCGTGGCATCACCGCGGCTGGTTTCATCCCTGGGCAGTGCAGTAACTGAAACCTTCCTCCACAACGAGAGCCTCTCTTCCTCTGCTTGATCTCCGGAACTGCAGGAACTACCGCCACCACAGGAGCCTCTTCCACTTTTTAAAAGGTACATTGTTCCGCCGTTTAGTTGGGTACTGCTAAAGGTGTTTTAAATCCTTTACTTACCTTCTGGGTTGGCCGCCCCTTTCATCTAACATTATCTTTTTACATCTCGTTAAATACTTGACTGAAGCTACAAGTTTGATCTTGTACCACTGACTCTGGCACAGGCCTCTTGACTCTGGCTAAAACTGCCTTCTCTAGAATGCTTCTCACTAAGAAATATGTTGGTGCACCTTAACTCTTATAATCACCTCACCTTTTCCTTCCCCTTTCCATATTGCTGGAGTGCCATTTTGCTCGGTTTTCATCAAAGTATTGCTTGTACTAAAGTATTGCCTTGCCTAACTTGTTCACAATCTAATTGGGAAGTGTTGTTGGTGTGTTTAGGAGTCTAACCCTGTATGACTTGTCCTTTCTCTCCCTCTGAAGAAATTGTTAGAGTGCCGTTTCTGCTTAGTTTATACTGTGCTGTTTTGCTCAGTTTTCACTCTTGCTCAAACTGGTCTACAATTTAAATAGGGAGTGTGTATACTTTTCCCGACTATTTTAACTTACTTTAATGATAGTGATTTGTGTGTGAAAAAGAGTTTGTAAAATAAATATATATATTCTTGTTGATACAAAGCTTTGGTCAGTGTTTCCTTGTTCCATAGTATTGTAGTCCTATTGTGTAAACCCTGAATACTGCTCATTTCCCTCTTGAGATAAGTCTGACTGCTCAGCCACAGCTACCAACTAAATCTTTGTGGTACAAACTGATACCAAAGGGGATTTATTGCATATACCTGTGGTCTTAATCTTCTGTAGTGCTCCCTAAAGGAACTGCATAGGATTCTGCCCAACAGCATGGTCCGATGACACCTCGCCCTCCTGCAGGATCTCTAACATTTCTGCTCTCTTATCATCGGGCAGGAAGTCCAGGAGGGGAGTGAATTTAAACCAGAGCTCCCGGTCGTAGCACGCCACGATGCCGAGGGCGTTGGCCGCCTTGATGACTCGTCGTCCCATGGCATCCAACTGTTTCCCCTCGCTGTCCAGGGGTGGGAGGAGATTGGGGGGTCGATGACACAGCAGAGTTCCTTCCTCGCCGCTGCTGAACTACCGAATCCTGGGAGGGCTGGGAGCTCAAACACTTGGGTGCAGAGTCGGGCACCCTCTACTCCTTTTTCGTACCGGTCCTTCTTTTGCCGGGGCCGAGGACGGGTTCTTCATAGGGGACAGCCCCTCGTCCCAAATGTCGTCCAACAGAGGGGTTGACAGCACAGTCTTCCTCTTTGCCTCGCAGCATTGGTACAGGAACCTCTCTTCTTTTCCTCAGGAGTCAGCTGAAATAGGTCCGAGGCCCTAGAGATCATGGCATGGAACAAACCTATCTCCTCGGGCGGTGAGGCTCTGGGCAGCGGAAACGGGAGGTCTCCTAATCGGCCGTTGTCGTCCGTGCCCGCTCACGTCGTGTCTAGGTCCGTATCCTCCCTCGGTGGAGGGGAGGGGGCGACGGGTGAAAAGGCGGTGGAGGGTGAAGTCTCCTCTTCTTGTTAGGAGGTGCACCAGATGGCCCTGGTGCCGCGGTATCTTCCGTCGGCGGAAGGGGCGTCCTCGTCCGAATCTCCGAATACAAGGTGTGGAGTGCCTGGAGAATGTCCACTGAAATGTCTGCAGGGGGTAGAGGTGGTTGCTGAGGTGGCGGAAGAGGGAGCGACGAAGGCAGCGGTGTAGAACTCCTCCACGGCCGCTCCTCCTCGTCGGTCTCGTCGCCACTATGGACGTCTCCATCGTCGGGACACTTCCCGTAGGCCTTGGCCTCGACTAACTTCTTGTCCAAAATGGTCTGGAGAGTAGAAAGCTCATCCTCAGGAGATGTCCATGCCCTGCAGGACTACCATGACCCCCACCCTTCTCTGCGACCAGGGGAGACTGTTTCGGGGAGATGATGGGCATCGCCTATGGGTTGAAAAGACGATTCTCTCCTGGCAGGTAGGGAAAACCTTGTCTTGGGGACCACACCCTGCGAACCCACGTCTGCGGCCTTCGCTAGGGACGCCACCACGCCTTCAATGGAAGGCCTCGCCGGGTGAATCTGGGCCTGCACGACCTTGGTTGAGCTAGAGGCCTTCACCTTGGGAGGAGGGTCAGCACCCCGCTCCCCCTTGGACTTCTCCAGAAGCTTACCCAGGTGGTCAGACTTACTCTTCTTCAACGAACCAGAGCGTTGGCTCGTGGTCGACGGTGCTGGAGACACTGAGGCCGCCGGAGCACCCTCAAAGGTCTTAGAAGACCGCTCAGTTTTCTTCTTGTTGCTGGGGGAGGCATGCTGCCGGGACTCACCTGTAGCAGGGGCCTTGGCCTGGAGTCACTCGGTGAGACACCTGCGCCGATCCTTCACGGTGCAGGGGACAATCTCATTGCAAAACGCACATTCTTTTTCCACGTGTGTTTGGTCCGAATGTAGGCAATAGAGGCATAGGGAATGCCCATCGTCCAATTAGATGTTCCGTAGGCCACATCCTGGGCAAACCCTGAACAGAGGCATCGAGTCTTCCTTCTCAGCCATATCGACGTAGAGTAGGCCTTGAAAAATCTTCTGGAATCCTAACTCGAAATTCAGCCCTTCAGGGGTGCTGGAAAATCCGAAAACGGGTCCCCGTTAATCGGATGATGGGTCGATGGAGCTTGAGGCTCAATTAACCGAAAAATAGAGTAAAACTCTGGAGAGAAAAAAAAGCACAAAACGCAGTAAAAAGCCAGAGAGCTAATCACGAGTACTCCCACCACTCAAACGTGCAGTAAAATTCTGAAGATGGCTGCCAGAGGAAGGGCTTAGGTAGAGGGCAGTCATTGGCTGGGGTCAGTATGACCCAGAGACCAGGGATTGGTTGTTAGGAGAAAGACAGTTCAGAAGTGAAAAAACTGATTTTTTCTTTACCTGACGACGGGAAATATTCATGAGCATGTAATCCATGCCAGACCCCATGCTGGAGAATATCTCCAAGTATGACACAAAATACACCTGGTCCATGTTGAAGCAGGATAAACGGAAACTTGACAAAACTTTATATTCTTCTATTTCTGCGGAAGCATGGAAGGATCACATTACAAAGGTTTTATCTTGCGTTTCACAGGTCGGTTGCATTCAAGATTTTCACGAAGTATGATGGGTAAATATGAATGATACTTCTCTGATATCGAACGGGCAATCTCCAAAATTAACTCTTCGAAAGCTGCTGGGCCCAATGGCATTCCGGCCTGTGTTTATAAATCAAATCATAACTTCTAGGCACGGATTCTTAAGATCAAATTCGATCGCATCTTTGAAACACAGACCCTTACTCAATCTTGGTCACTTTCAGTAATTGTACCCATCTACAAAAAGGGGGATCTGTCGCTACCTGCTAGCTACAGACCTATCTCCTTGACAGATGCATCTGCCAAGATTATTTCTATTCTTATTCTTCAAAAATGTGATTATTATATTACAGCTCACGACACTATCAAAATTTCAAATCTGTTTTCGAAAAAACATGAACAGCATTAAATGCGACCACTGTATCACACATATTAGCACAAACCAAATGTAGAAGATCTATTCCAAATTACATTGCCGCCTTGGACATGTCGGCAGCTTTCCACAGTGTCATACGCGAGATACTCTGGGATAAAATGATTAAAATGGTTATACCTCATTTGATAATCTTTTTAATATCTATGCTTCATGAAAATACAGCATATAAGGTAAGGATCAATAAGGAGGGTGCTTTGACTGAAAGTATTCCCACGTATGTAGGAGTTCAGCAAGGGTGCACCCTTACATCTACTCTTTTCAATTTATATTTGAGTGACTTAGATGACGAATGGGACATCACCAACTCCTTTTCTGTCAGATTTGGGAAGATGCGCCCTTCCATTGGTTAGCATTTGCAGATGATATTTTACTATTAGATACCACCCCCTTTGGGTTCCAAAATAAACTCAATACTTTTTCATTGTTGGCATCTAAGCACAACACCTAATCCAAGTAAATCTAAGATCATGATTTTTAAAAACTGAAGCCTTATAAATAGACCGTTGAAGGAACCCATATAGACCAACCTATTATGCTTAAAATTCTTAGGTTATACTTTATGCAATACATCTTCTGCGAAAATGTGGATAGATATTCTCACTCAAAAGCTTCGGCCTCTTATCACACATGAAAATTATTATTGTAAATATTACACATTTTAGTTGCTCCCCTTGATAGACTTATACTTTAAAGTTAGAGCCGGTCCTTTGGTACGAACTGGATTTCTGTCCGATAGACATCAGTTTATTTTTAAATATATTACAAGTGCATGCTTGGAAATATACACTTCACTTAGCCCATTCCATTCCCAATGCCATTATTAGTCACAAACGGATTGATTTTGTTAGCCACCAGGTATGAATGGCGGATGTTAAATAATTATGCTCGCCCAGGGTACGTTAAAAAAAAAAAAAGAAAAAAAAAAGTTACATGGCATGGATTCAAACTATTGAAGAATTGAACAGATATATGTATATTGAATATGCTACATTTTTTAGAAAAAGAAATATACGCAGTTCTTATTTAATTTCCTTTTCATGCCCAAAGTCCTGTATGTTTTACATGTCATTCAAGCTAAACCAATTTCACACAAAAGAAAGAATGGCACACTTGATATCTGATAATGTTAGCAGCTTCCTACCGAAGTGTCGTTTTTTACATTGTGAAGAACCTGAGGAAACACTTAAACACTTGGTCTTGATGTGTCCTCACTATAGAGATATTCCATTCATCACTCTGAATAAATGTATCACTAATGAATCCGCTTTTTCCATGAACTCATTATGGACGAGAGTGTCGATAACAAAACCTTAATTATTGCACTCACTCACCTCCAGTGGATAACAGATGATGAACTATCACGAAAAGGAACAAGTTACTTACCTGTAACTGTTGTTCTCCAGCATGGGTCTGGCATGGATTCACATGCTCATGAATATTCCCCGTCGTCAGGCTGGGAATCCTCGGTAAAGAAAAAACCAGTATCAGTTTCGTTTCTGATCTGTCTTTCGTAGTAATAACCAATCACTGGTCTCTGCGTCATACTGACCACAGCCAATGACTGCCCTCTACCTAAGCACCGCCTCTGGCAGCCATCTTCAGATTTGGAAGCACGTGAAGTGGCAGTATGACCAAGTGAAGAGCCGCAGAGGGGTAGGCGGGAGGGTTCGCATGTGAATCCATGCCAGACCCATGCTGGAGAACAACAGTTACAGGTAAGTAACTTGTTCCTTCTCCAGCATGGGGTCTGGCATGGATTCACATGCTCATGAATAAAGAATACATAGCAGTACACACATGCACAACCACGGGAGGTGGCAAAGGCTCAACATTAAGCATCACATCAACTCAACATTAAGCATCTTACCTCCTCACCAGGCTCACCTCAGGCGAACAGGTTGCGCAGCACTGCTTGGCCGACCCTGGACTCCTCCCTGGAATCCCGGTCGACGCAGTAGAATTTCGTGAAGGTGTGCGTCGACCTCCACGTAGCAGCCCTGCATATGTCCAGCAGGGGCACACCAGATAGGAACGCCGTGGTAGCTGCGATCGCTCTGGTGGAATGGGCTCTCGGACGGCCAGGCAGCGGTCGGTTTGCCAACCGGTGACAGTACATGATACAGCCGGAGAGCCATCTGGAGATGGAAGCCTTCGAGAGAGCCTTCCCCTGATTGACAGGTCCAAAGTTCACAAAGAGTTGTGACGTCTTCCGAAAACCTTTCGTGCGGTCCACGTAGAACTTCAGCGCTCTAGCTACATCCAGCGAGTGCAAAGTCCTCTCAGCCGGCGACGAAGGCGACGGGAAGAACACAGGTAACACCAAGGGTTCGTTGAGATGAAAGTCCGACGGTACCTTGGGCATGAAGGAGGGGTGCGTCCTGAGCACTACCCTCGTGTCGTGGAAAGTCAAGTACGGGGCCTTGCAGGAAAGGGCCTGGATCTCTCCCACTCGTCGTGCGGAGGTGATGGCCACGAGAAAAGCTGTTTTCCACGATAGAAACTTCAACGGGGCCGAGTGCAGAGGCTCGAACGGAGGTCCCATGAGTTTGGTCAGTACCACGTTGAGCTCCCACGCCGGGGCCGGAGCCTTCACCGGCGGGAACGATCTGAACAGTCCCTTCATGAACTCTTTCACCAGACGATGAGACCACAAGGACGTCCGGCCCGTGGTTCTGGTGTATCGGGAGATCGCAGCAAGATGAATCTTGATGGACGCGTGTGCCAGACCAGCTTTGGCCAGCGTCAGCAGGTACGGCAGCACTTGGGGAGCCGTAATCCGTAGAGGGTTAATCTTCTGTGCGTGGCACCAGACAGAGAACCTCTTCCATTTGTGTCCGTAGCATTTAAGAGTCGAGGACGCCCTGGCCTTTGCAAGAACCTCTCTGCAATCGGCCGGTATGTCGTATCCTCCAAACTCTAGCGCTGCAGGAGCCAGGCCTGCAAGTTCAGCGACTTCGGGTCGTGGTGGAGGATGGCGCCTCCTTCCCTGGAGAGTAGATCCGCGTCCGCCGGCAGCTTGATTGGCGGGGACGCCGACAAGTCCAGAAGGTCCGGGAACCATATCTGCCTCGGCCACGCAGGTGCGACGAGGATCATCCTGCACCGTGACCTCTTGAGCTGGTTGACGAGCCGGATTAGCAGAGGCAAGGGAGGGAACGCGTAGAGGAACAGGCCCTCCCAGGGGAACGAGAAAGCATCGCCCATGCTCCTCGTCTGGGGAAACCTGCTGGCGAACCTCCGGCACTTGGTGTTCGTCGCCGTCGCGAACAGGTCGATCTGGGGTGTGCCCCACCGTCGGAAGAGGCGATCCACCAGATCCTGCCGTAGTTCCCACTCGTGGCACGAGCGCAGCTCCCTGCTGAGTGAGTCGGCGATGGTGTTTTTTATCCCTGCCAGATGAAACGGCACCAGAAGAATCCCTTGGGCGACGGCCCAATGCCACAGGTCCTGCGCCTCCTTGGACAGCGCTGGGGACCTGGTTCCGCCCTGTTTCCTGATGTAAAACATGGTGGTGGTGTTGTCGGTGAAGATCCTCACCACCTTGCCCTTGAGGGACGGAAGGAAGGACCTGAGGGCCCAAAACACTGCACGGAGCTCCAGGACGTTGATATGCAGGGACTTCTCCGTCGGGAGCCAGAGTCCCCTTGCGTGCAGATTTTCGGTGTGCGCTCCCCACCCTTCTAGGGAGGCATCCGTGGTCACAGTCACCTGGTGGGCTGGGGTCTGGAAGTCCATGCCCGCCGTCAGATGCGCGCGGGTGCCCCACCACCGTATCGCTCGTCGGAAACTCTCGTCGAGCTTGATCCTTTCCTCGAAGCTGCCCGTCGTCTGGATCCAGCGCGCATCCAGGAACTCTTGCAACGGGCGCATCCGGAGCCTGCACATGGGAATGAGGTAGATGCAGGAAGACATCATCCCGAGGAGGGACTTGATGGACCTCACCTTGGCCGCGTCGGCCACCAACATCCGTTGCACCTTGCCCAAGATGGTCCTGGTCCTCTCCTCCGACGGGGAGGCCAGAAGGGACACTGTGTCGAGCCTCGCTCCCAGAAACAGTGCGACTTGCGCGGGCACCAGGTGGGATTTGGCGTAGTTCACGGAGAATCCCAGGTCCGTGAGGAGTTGGACGGTCCTTGCCGTGTGGACCACGGCGAGCTCCCTCGTCTTGGCGCGGATGAGCCAGTCGTCCAGGTAGGGGTAGACGTGAATCCCCTCGCGGCGCAGCTGCGCCGCCACCGGTGCGAGGCACTTGGTGAAAACCCTGGGTGCCGACCGCAGTCCGAAGGGAAGGGCTTTGAACTGGTAATGACGCCCTTGGACCACGAATCTGAGGAATTTTCGGTGCCCCTTTAGGATGGGAATGTGGAAGTAGGCATCCTCCAAATCCAACGACGATAGGAAGTCTCCTTCCTCCAGCTGACCCAGGACGTGCTGGAGGGTGACCATCCGGAACTTCTGCGCCTTGATGAACTTGTTCAGGCGTCGCAGGTCCAGGATGGGGCGCCATCCTCCCGTCTTCTTCTTCACGAGGAAGTAACGCGAGTAGACTCCGGAGCCCCGAAGCCTCTTTGGGACGAGTTCGATGGCGCCCTTTCTGAGCATCGCCTTTACCTCCAGGAGAAGTTGAGGGACGTGAAGTTCTTTCCTGGCCACGGGGGGGACGCGCGGGCACCTTCTTTGAAACTCGAGCGCGTGGCCCCGGGCCAGGGCGTCCAGCACCCAACGGTCGGTGGAGATGGACTCCCACACGCTGACGAAGCCCGCCAGCCGGCCTCCCACCGGGGTGCTTCGGTGGGGGCCCGACCCCACGGCCGGTTCAATCCTGCTTGGACGCGGCCTTGCCGCCTTGGCCTCCTTGGCGACGACGGCGGGGGCCGCCAGACTTGCCTCGTCCTCTGTAGGCCTCTAGCGACGACGAGCGGGCCGCTTGACGGTAGGAAGCGAAACCGCCGCCGGAACCTTTGGAGGCGCCCTTGCCTCCGCCGCTCCGAAAGGGCGTCCGCCGTTGCTGCAGTACTCCAAGGGCCCGGGCCGTCTCACTATCCGCCTTGATGGCCTGAAGGGAATCGTCCACTGTCTTCCCAAACAGGTTGTTCCCGTCGAAGGGCATGTCCAGGACCCTGGTCTGGACGTCCTGCCGAAAGTCAGTAGCCTTGAGCCATCCGCGACGTCGAAGGCAAACGCCGTTGCCCATCTGGCGGAACCCAGTGTCGGCGATGTCCGTCGCCACGGTGATGGCGTGGTCCGAGGCCACCTCACCTTCCTGCAGGATCTCAAGGGCCTCCGCCCTCTTGTCGTCCGGCAGAAAATCCAGCAGGGGAGCTATCTTGTACCAGAGTTCCCTGTCGTAGCGGGCCACGATAGCCAAGGCGTTGGCCGCTTTAATCGTTGTCGCCGCCGACGAGATGACTCTGCGTCCCATGGCATCCAATTTCTTTCCTTCGCCGTCCGGCGGGGAAGTCGACGTGGAGGCCGCACCCCCCCCCCGCTTTCTTCCTGGCTGCCGCGGAGACGACGGAGTCCGGGGTAGGCTGCGCCCGGAGGCATAGGGGGGCCGAGTCCGGGACCCGGTACTTTTTCTCGTACCGGTCTCTTTTCGCTGGCGTCGTGGAAGGGTTCTTGAGGAGGGAAAGGCCCTCATCCCAAATGTCGTCCAACAGAGGCACTGCGAGGACCGTCTTCCTCTTGGTCTCGCGCCGTTGGTAAAGGAAGCCTTCCTTTTTCTTCTCCTCAGGGCAGAGTTGGAAAAGCTCGGATGCCCTGGCGATCATTGAGTGGAACGATCCAATCTCGTCGGGCGGAGAAGCCCTGGTGGGAGGCGACGACGGAAAATCCTCGTCGTATGCCTCGTCGTCCGTACCCGTCGCTGCCGTGTCAGTCCCCGTATCATCCCCTCGGGTGGACGGGGAGGAGGGCTGGACGGGGCGCGACGGTTGAAAAGGAGGCGGTGGATGGATCCTTCTTTTCTTGGTAGGGGGAACACCAGAAGGTCCCGGTTCTGGATCCCCCGACGGGAGAGGTTCCTCCGTCGGTAACGGTAGTCTCGTCCTTATCTCGGAGCATAAGGACTGTATAGCCAACAAAATGGCCGCTGAGTTGTCTTGCGGCGCTGGCAGAGGGGAATCCGACGGGCGAGCAGGGGCCCCGTCGGTATCCTCGACGATGTCGTCGTCGTCACCTGCGTCGGGGCCCATTCCGACGGGCTGGTCTTGTTCCACGCCTAGGCCGTGGCTTAAGACCTCGATCAGTTCCTCTTCTGAGGTTGAGGCCGAATCTACGACGACGCCCTGCCCCCCCTTCTTCCCCACGGAGGGTTTCACGGGGGTCCTATCGATGGGCACGAAAGAAGACTCCCTCCGAGGAGGCAGGGAGATTCTGGGCCCCGAGGCCGCCACCACTGGTGCAGCCTCCACAGGCTGGGCCAGGGCCGCCGCGACCGTTTCGATAGAGGGCTTGGTCGAATGGATCAAGGCCTTCACCACCTTAGGTGCGCTCACCGCCTTATCCTTGAGGGAGGGGGCACTGCCACGCTCCTCCTCTGCCTTAGAGCTCGACCGGGGTCTCTCCAGGAGCTTCGCCGGGTGCTCGGCCTTCCTCTTACCCGACCCAGAGCGTTGGCTCGTGGTTGATGGTGCCGGGGAGGGTGCGCCCTGCCTGGCGCCCGTAGAGCCCGACCGTTCGGCGCTCCCGGTGCCAGCGGACTCGCGGTGCTTGGCCTTATGTTGGGCCCCCGTCGCCGGGGCGCCCTCAAAGGTCTTAGAAGACCGCTCAGATTTCTTCTTCTTCTCGCCAGACGGGCTCTTACCCTCCAGCCAGCTGGCGAGACGTTGATGGCGGTCCTTCATGGTCCGTTCCGACATGTTGCCGCAAAACGCACAGTCCTTCTCCACGTGCGTCTTGTCCCCATGAAGGCAGTAAAGGCAGAAAGAGTGTTCGTCCTCCTTGAAGACGTTCTGCAGCTGGCATCCAGGGCAGGCCCTGAACAGCTTTCCGGGCGTCGAGCTTCCCTTCTCCTGGGCCATCTCCGAGACCGGGCCCGAGAAGCTTCTGGAGTCCTCCGAAGTGTAGCTCGACGAAATCTTCACCCTTGAGGGGCACAGATGAATCCGACACGGGTCCCCGTTGATCGGATGTAGGATCGGTGGAGCTTGAGGCTCTTTTGACCGAAAGAATCGAAGTTTTTGTGAAAAAGCGCGAAAAATTAGCACTAACGCTCGAGAGCAATAGCACGAGGATCCCAACACATGAACGTGCGGTAAAAATCTGAAGATGGCTGCCAGAGGCGGTGCTTAGGTAGAGGGCAGTCATTGGCTGTGGTCAGTATGACGCAGAGACCAGTGATTGGTTATTACTACGAAAGACAGATCAGAAACGAAACTGATACTGGTTTTTTCTTTACCGAGGATTCCCAGCCTGACGACGGGGAATATTCATGAGCATGTGAATCCATGCCAGACCCCATGCTGGAGAACCATAATTAGCACTATAGGTCTGGCAGTTTCATGCTTTTAAAAACTTAGTTTAATTTTACTCAGTATTAATCAAGTAACAAATGTATTCCTTTCTCGAAAAAAGATTCAATTTTATATTTTCTATCGATCTTTGTATTTTTATATGATCTATTGAGTTTGTGACTTTTTGCACTTGATTTTTAGCTTTGAAATCTTTACACTGTTTTTAGTTTTGAGGACATTCTGATTTTATTCTCAAGATCCTGCCGATTAGTGAAATTGAACACACGATACTTTCCCGAAACTTGGTTAGTCTTAAATCTTTATGATATGGGTATTGGATTGGAGCTTTGTAATATTTCTTCTGTTTCGGTTTTAAGAACTTTTAGAAATGCAGACTTATCTTAGTATATTGTAGTCTTTCTTGTTATTTTTATGTATTTTTTTGCACAATCTGTTTTCACTTTGTACAATGCACTGTATCGGAGTATGTACTTTAAATCATGTAATGAAATTATCAAAATTTCTATATATTTTGATCATCTTAGACCATATGTAAGAAGAAAAATCTACTTGTTCTGTAATATTTGTGATGAATTGATGCATTACTTGTAAAGGTTGAATAAACCAAATACAAGAAAAATGAAAAAATAAAAAAATGCTCTGATCCAAACACTAAATGCGCTTCTAGTTTGGCTCCGACCTTCATCAGGGCCCTCTGCGCCTCTTTGACCCTTTAAACTTATGTAGTCCTCCACTTCTTCGACCTCCTTTTCAAGTGCCACTCTCACCAGTTCCTTCCCTCTCATGTATGCTGCCGTCTGCACAATGAATTCTCCCCTCTTAACGGCCTTACTCGTGTCCCATACCATTCCCCAGTTCGCTCCCACTGTGTAATTTTCTCTAAAGTAATGTCTCATGGTGTCCTCCATTTAAGCCCTCACTGCTGGGCCTCTAAGTATTAAGGGATTCAGGCGCCACAGTTTCCGCCCTTCTGGTGCCACGGACAGAGGTTCCAGATGTAGTACCACCGGAGCATGACCCGAAAGGAAACTTTTTCCAATTTTGATATCAGTCCCCTGGGGTATAAGTGTGTCAGAGACCAGGATCATCTCTATGCAGGAGAATCCCCTGTGAACCGCCGAGTAATGTGTATATGCCCTTGTTTGAGGTTGGAAGAATCGCCAGGTCTCAAGGTGTTCCCTAAGAAATTGCACTAATGCTTGTCTATATGTGCAATCTGCTTATGATTAGGGGAGAGTTATCCATATGTGGGTCCATCACACAGTAAAAGTCCCCACCTACTAGTACCTTTCCCACACACCACCCCGCGATTTTCCACCACACTTTGGTCAGGAACTGATCCTGTTGTTCATTAGGGCCGTAGAGTCCCACAAGCGTCACCACTTGACCCCTTAATGATCTCCCTACCACCACGTATCTACCCTCAGGGTCGTTGTGTACAAAATGTTTTGTGAATTCTGCCTCTTTCGCGATTTGCCACACCCCTCTTTTTAGCGCCACTAGAGGCGAAGAATTGCTTTGGGAAGCATTAGTGTCCGAGGCGCGCTTCATCTTTCGGCAAAAAGTGCGTTCCCTGTAACCAGGCTACCATGGTGTGCAACTCTACTAAGCGCCTCAAGATGGAGCGCCTTTTAACCGGGGAATTTAGGCCTTCGACGTTAAGGGATATCATATGTAAATTGGTCATCATCCAATCCCAGTTGGATTCCCTCCTATGACCTCTCATTGTGCCTCTCCCTTGAGTGCCTGCTTCTGATTTTTGTACCGACATTCCCTCCCCCCTTCCAAACATATCAATTAAGTCCCCCTCTTCCTCCCACCCCCTCCCCAACTACCCCATAACCACCTGTTCATCATCCGTTGGCTTTTACCAGCGCCCAGGACGATGAGGGCTTATCCGATCCTGTGTTCCCGCCCCTCCCCCCATTCTTATTACATTACAGTATCTTAGTGATATGCCCCCACCTTCATAGAGCCGATCACCTTGGCCCATCTCTTACCAAAGATTTCTGGCACTTGTTCACGGTTATATCTCATGGTGTCCCCCCCCACACCCTCCCCACTTCAGCAGTTTTTTGTCTGTTTCTCCATTTTGGCGGAGGCTGGGCCGATTTCCCACATTCCTTTCTCCCAGTCAGACATTAGCCTCTGTCTTCCTGGCTTTCTTTCGGTTTCCTTGGGCCGCCCTTCTTCCCCATATTCCATCACTGCATTCATTTCTTCTTCCTTGGCTATCGAAAACTGTTGTCCTCGCTACTCGAAGCGCAGGGCGCATGGAAAAGTCCACCGGTATCTGATTTTGTTTGTGCGGAGCCAGCTGGTTACCACTTGCAGCCACTTTAGTTTGACCAACGTCGCCTGTGCCAAGTCCTGAATAAGAACTAGTGAGGTATCTCTAAATTTCACTGGTTCCCGTTTACGTGCCTCCCTCATTATCTTTCTTCACTTGATACAAGTGCACGCTGGTCTAAATGTCCGGTGTGAGGTTCCTACTCACTTGACATGATGAGTACACTCGATGGGTACGATCCAACACTTTCTCGTTCACCCTCTGTACCTAGAATGGTCTGGAACAGGTTTCGCACATATTCTGCTAGGTCCCCGTCCGATACTGCTTTAGTAACCCCTCTAATTCTTATGTTGTTCCGCCTTGAACCGTTCTGTGTCCTCCTTTTTGTCCAGGATGACCTACATCTGTCGCTCCATTTCATCCACCTGTTGCGCCAGCAGCTTGTAGTCATGTCCCTGTTCGCACGTTACTGTCTCCAGCTCATCCACTCGCCTCTCCACCGCCATGACATTCTTATTAATGTCTGCGATGGCCTTTGTTAGATCCATGGTGCTCTCTGATGTCCTTCAGCTCCTGCAGCATGGCTTCCAGGTCTGATCTAATCAGTGATGCCTTTGCCTCCTCCAATTACGGACTCCATGTTGGCGGTGGGGAGGGGAATGGGGGGGTTCTTCCCCGCTCCTATAAGGGTCTGGGTCCTCTCCGCCAGAGTTTAGGAGCGTAAGGGGGATGGGGGGGGTAGCAGAGAATACGCTCCGCCTTCAGTCGGTAGCTGGTATAGATTCCTCCTCCTTCAATACACTGCCTATTTATTGGGGATGGGGGGTCTCTGTTGGCTCACACAATACACTGAAGGTTTGATGGAGGTTGAGGAAGACCAGGTTAAGTCAGCTCAAATTCCACTGGCTGCTGGAGCGGACTGGGGTGTTAGAAAGAACGTAAGGTGGTATCTGACATTAGCCTAGGAGGATTTATCAGACAGTGCTTTGCTAGATTTAAATATGGTAAATCTGCCAACCATAAAAAAAGGCAGCAGCAGTGGAGGGCAGGGGGGTGAATCTGGTGAAAGACTGAGAAAGATGAGATGGCCCCCCCAGAGCACCCCCAGGGTGGAGATTACACAATCGCCCCCTCCAGCTTCAACAAAAAAAGGAAAGAATAAAAATAAGAAGTCACATTTATTCTCTTAGAAAGGGGCAAATAGGCCCTCCCGTAAATCGTAGAGGAACCTAATGGAAGAGGTGGTAGCCTCCCAGGAACTGTAGTGGAAGAGGGTTTGGAATTAGAGGCGGTAGAAGCAGAATAACCCAATTCTCTGATGGAGGCAATGAAACGCAAGGGAGTAAAACAAATAAATAAAAAAATGCGAGAAAAGAATTCGGAGGTGAGCCTTCCAGTATGAAGAAGGGGGTGGAATTGTCTCATCTATTCACAAAAAAACAAAAGAATGAAGAAAATACAGGGGCTGTCAACCTGGTGGGGGGTGGCCTAGAAATGGAGCTAAAGGGCAGAGGGTCTGGGGAGGGAGGATTGGAGACCCTACAAATCAATCTATAATAGCGATCTGGTGTTTATTGACAAAGGAACTCTGCTCGAAACGCTCGCTCTTTGTTTTTATTTGTTGCTGGCACTGCGAGTGCGGGGATACTCTTGCCAGCGTGTCACCACCTCCTGGAGGAGGAGGGGCCCAGCGTCGGTCACGTGAGTTGTCACGTGACATTACCTCGACAACAAAATCCGCCCCAGCCACCCTTGCGGCGTTAAGCCCGACTGCGGAGTAAAGGGCACTGCATTTTACATGTGAAGAACTGTTTTGCTGCTGTTTGGCTCGGGTGGCTCAAAAGATCAAGAAGGTAAACCGTGTAGATCACCAGTTATTAATTTAACTGTGGGGAGGAGAGACGGACTAAGGCTGCTCCTCAAGCCATAGGGCGTTCTCAAGGCGATACAATTATAGTTGATATATTTCAAGTTAGGAGAATTGTTATTTAATATAGGATTTTACTATCATTAATTTTGGCATACACCGTAATTGTTTATTTTTAAGTTTTTGCTCTCGTACAGTAGAACACCATGGTTATTGTGAAAAATACTTTGAAAACAGGCATGCCGAACTTGGTTCCGGGCCCTCTTACTGCTGTCTCTCGCCCTTTCTTAAAGCAGTCCATTTTGTCATTTGTTACCCCCACCTCCCCCAATTTTCAAAGTCAAGAAATGTGTGCTGCTACTGTTCACTCCCAAACAATTTGTGAAAGATCAACGGGTAGAACGTTGTCTCCCCCTGTTGCCTATGGTAATTACAACAGAAATTGGCATTGCGTCTTCACTAGCCACCAGTGTCACAGAGACCTTACTTCCAGCAATTCCCCAACCTGCACAGCAAATATACATCCCACTTACCTGTTCCATCCCTATCGATCCACCTAGCACCATCACAACCATGTGCCATTCTGCTGAATGCGTTCCGCCTACAAGCAGTCATGTAGAAGTTACAGATACCACATTAGAGTCTGCATGTTTAGCGGGAGACATACATGATACCTTTCATCCCAATTCAAATAAACAGAAATATTGCTCTCCTGTTCATAAAGCTCAGGCGATAAACAGTGCACAAAACATCGATTTACCTCAGGTACAAGTAACTTCAATATTGCCCTTGGCACCCATCCAGTGCTCTGTAGCTGCACAGGTCAATCTACGGCAAGCGCATGAGCAATTACGAATATTGGGAGAGGTAGGCGAAGACACTATGGAATCCATGAATTTATATCACAATTCAACCTGTTTTAGCACTGATGTACTATACATATGCTCAAATACAGGTGACTTGATCCAATTGCAGGAGGAGCAGTCACATAACAATACAGTAGTACCTGCTATCCCTGGCCCCCATTCACACTCCAATCATTTGAATTCTGTTTCGTCCCCAGTATTAGACAAAACTCATAATCACACCATCAACGAATCCCCATCTTTCATTGCGCCTACTCCACGGCGTACCAGATTTCATGAAGAGGGTCGCCCATCAGATTTTTTTATACACAAATCTCAAGATAAACGCTATTCATTTCCTGCGGCCCCGGCGCTTAATAACACACTGACTGCTATGAATACTGCTTTATTAACTATTGCAAAACTATACGAACTGTTAGATCATAAAGTTTCATACCAGACTAAACTTATTGAACAATTCTGCGTCAAAACCTCAAGTCTTGGGACTGCAACTAGTATTAATAATGAGGAAATGCAACTATTAACATCGCCTCCTAGTAAATCAAATATAGCAGGGGCCGACAACGTGACGCAACAGTCGCTTATCGAAATTGCACAATTACGATCTGTAGTACATGATTTGCCCAACAATTGTAATTTCACTCAATCTCAGCTAGACTTTGAAGAAATTCAAATAGTGTCTGAGCTAGACCCATCACAGACCCCTAAAGTAACCACCGAAAAGTCAACAAACATATTTGATCTTTTCACGCAATCATCGGCAACTTTACCAAATAAAGTAATGGGAGCTTGTCGTTCAAGAAAAGATTTGAAAAGGATGAAGAGATCAAGTAAAAAAAAAAAACACTGTCCAAAATCCAAAGACACTGCGCGTAAATATATCAAAATCCCTACTCGCCTAGAATCCCCTATAAATACACTTCCTGTTGGCGTTCCTGCGGCCAAGATTCCAACAGCGGCCACATACAAGCCACTTGATGATTTAGTGACCCTTGCAAAACAGACCATCTTTCCGAACCCTATCCCACTCACTATGTTTCCAACTCCAGTTGCCAATGTCTCCACCGCAATGACTAAGCAGTGTGCTCTCATTAGCACCGCCGCACCTATACCTATAACATCTAATACTAGCTTGCAGCAAGAAACTGAATCTATCATGTCTCAATTGCGAGATGAAATAAGAGCTTCAATTCATGCTTATACTCTTCACTCGCTACCAACTCCCCAAATTATCTTGCCATCTCAAACGGTGGACCAACTGAAGGCATCATCTCTAATTATATGCCCCCCTAAGGACTTGAGTGAGCTGCTACCTATTGACTTGACCTCCAACAAGGCCGAGAATAAGTCTGTTCTGACCACCTCAATAGACCGGCCACAGGCGCAAGTAATCTCTGAGGCGGCTTGTAATCGTGTCACCCATATCCAAAATGAATCGAATCCTATACTCACAGCCTCGCCACAAGAGGTACAAGATTATATTAAATCATCCATCGACCAATATATGAACGAACTTAAATCCTGTGATAGAGACTATAAAATCCCCTTAGTGGCTAATTTGCCCAAAATGTGCATTGCACCACAAGAATTTAACATTACAAACAAACAGGTCCATCAGCAAAATCTAAATAGGACTAGCGACCCGCAAGCCCGCAAAGGAATAACAAACTCGCAAGATTTGCGTGTTCCAGGTAAACTGCGACTTCACTCCCTTAATTTAAAGTGTCGCGCATCACCATTTCCCAACTATGTTCTCAACAGGACAAGCATTTTGAACATTTGTTCTGATGTACCACAGCTAAAAGAACTCTCTACTACTGACATCGATTTAGTGGAATTCACAAATTTAAACGACCTAGCGGAAGTTAGAATACATGTCCGCTCAGGTCTGGTGTTTGATTTACTTTGGCAAGCAAGGATGGCCTTCTTTGATATGGGTTTTATTTTGTCTCAAGAATCCAAACCGAGTGTTCATAAAATTGAGAAATCACAAATTCCCATCTATCAGTCCCGACAAAATGATGCAACTAAAATTACATCTTTTTCCCAAGTCTCAAGAATTTCAAGCGCACAAGACCGCGGTACACATTCATAAATAGAAAATGACATAGGCACAATCACCCTTCTTTGCTGGAACACTAGAGGTCATGCTCATTTTATTAATTCAATAGATGGCAATATGAACCAATATGACCTACTGATTCTACAAGAAACATGGCTTACAGAGACCCCATGTTGGGCCTCACATGCAATTGTTTCAACACCTGCAACTAAAAAGTTAATGGGGCGCCCTTCTGGCGGCCTACTTGTAGCCATTAAGCATGATTGTGGCTTTAGCATTACACAATATCCCTCTCCATCTCCCTACTTTCAGAGCGTGAAATTGACTCGAGGTGAGTTGAATTTAGCCATTGTAAACATATATTGGAGTAGACAAAACTTATCAGTCGATTCCTTTTTTACCTGCCTATCTGCTCATCTTGACATTATAGCTGCCGATGCTAGCATTACATGTTCCATTATTCTTGGTGATTTAAATTTACACATCCTGCCATTTGATAATAAATATATGCCTGAAGAATTAATGTGGTCTAACACCATGCGAGAAAGAGGATTTATCATGGTTAATAACTCTGTGCCTGGTGATGTACCTGGCTGCTCGACTTGGGCATACTTATCGCGACAGGCAACTCTAGACTACATTTATATCAGCAAAAATTACTTCCCCCAGGTTGAATCTCTACATGTAGTACCCTCTCCTGCCAGCGACCACCATAAACTTATCATGCTGCTCAAAGTACCATCTGGTCAGCGTCCCGTCTATGAACCCACCCATTTATCCTCTTTATACGTGAATAATAGTGGCTCTCGCTTACAATGGAACCCTGAGAAATTAGTCCACTATAATCGTGCTTTGATTAGTGGTTTCAATTCCCCAACTGATAATTTCCCCAAGTCCTATGTTAGCATGATGCAGCTCTTTAAGCAGATCAAATTTCCAGATCACACTATCAGATATAAGCATCAACACACATATAACCCAGTTCTTCAGCAAAAAAAAAACTAAACTTAGACAAGACATACGCAATCTAAAGTTTGAACCTCTGGCCAATAGATCTGCGCTTAAAAGACAATTAAAAGCAATTTATAGATGCTGGTTAAAAAGTGAGAGAGCCCTCCACTATCAAAAGAACGGCGAAGAAATGCTGAAACAGATACTCACCAAATCAACTAGTGGTGTCTGGAATTGTTTGAACATTGCCACCTTTAAATCGCAAGCAGCTATACTTACATCTGCTGTAACCAATGATAAATGGCATGACCACTTTAATACCTTGTATCAATCCCCGTTCCCAGACTTTAATCTGAGTTCACTGAATATGGCAACATCACATGCCTTTCCACTTGTATTTAGAGATATTCTTTTATGCATTAAAAATCTAAGTCGATCGAGAGCCATTGGCCCAGATGGCTTGCACAATGGCATGCTTAAGGATCACCCCTATGAGTGGTCCTCCATACTCATTACAATTTTTTCTCACATTTTTGCAAAGGGCAGTATACCATATTCATGGAAACGTTCTATCATAGTCCCCATTTTCAAGAAGGGCAATAGAGCAGACCTTTCAGCATACCGCCCTATTGCCCTCCTTGATTGTCCGGGTAACATTTTCACCCGCTTGGTATTGAAACAATTGAATATATGGTTGGATGTGTGCAAGTTGCGTGATCCATTTCAGACCGGATTTTTGCCAGGTTTAGGCACATCTGTCAATGTCATCACTCTGAACTCAATCATCCATCAAGCTCGCCAGCGAAAACAGGCATTATATATGGCGTTTATAGACTTTCGTATGGCCTTTGATGCCATACCTTGTGAAATATTATTCAAAAAACTCATGGACAGAGGTTGCCCCTGGCACGTCTTGAAGTGGATTATTCAACTGCACAGCGGTACATCCATACAAATTAGATTGAACCACGAAGGCTTACTATCTGAGCCAATAATTACTGCATGTGGTTTAAAGCAAGGCTGTCTATTGGCATCGGCGATATTTAATTTCTTCATCTCGGACATAAGAGGACTTTGAAACTGCTATTACAGATTAGCCAAAAATCAACAACACGCACGTCAAACTTTTGCTATATGCAGATGAAATGTGCTTCTTTCAAAGACTGCGAATGGTCTTCGCATCTTATTGCAAATCTTAGATAAATACACAGCAGCAAATGGTCTAACTGTTAATTTATCTAAAACTAAAGTTATACAATTCGGAACATCTAGACAACGCTGCACCAAACAACAATGGCCCCTTCAACTAACAACTGTAAGCATAGTGCCACCTTACATCTATTTAGGCATCCTTGTCACGCACAACTGCAGCTCAAATCCTGATGAATTGAGAATTAAGCAAAAAGTACTGACAGCAGTGTCCCAGGCACGTTTAATTAAAATTAAATACTGCAAATTTTCAATAAGTCCCATTATAACTTATTATAAGCAAAAATTTGTTCCAGTTATAATGTATGATACGGAAGCTGCCCTAAAAAAAAATCATACCATCATTGGTCGTTACTTGAGGGTTGCTATTGGAAACGAGTGCTAGGTCTCCCGTTATCTCAGCCAATATGTATCGTAAGGCACGAACTGGGTTTGTTGTCCTTATATGCCATGCACAAGTGGAAAATGTGTACTTTCTACAGAAAATGCCTGATGGCTGAGAACAAAAATGGCCTCATTAACATCATTGCAAGGTATCTTTTAACCTCAAAAGATATATTTCCTCTTACTTGGCGAACGCAGGCGCAGGAAATAATTATCAATGCAGGCATTTCTACATCTCTTTTGATAGCCAATCCAAACAAAGCCAAGGTGCGCTTATGGGAGTTTGATTGGATACAAACCAGAAGAGCGTGTAATCAATACCGCTCATTTGCCAATAACCCCTTTAATGTTAAATGTTATGGATCTACTGAAAAATATTGGATGATTTTCCCTGATTCTCGATTGTGAAATGATTTTCTACGCTTTCGCTTAAATTTATGGGCGACTCATGAAATATTGCATAATCGTAAATTAATAACTGATGACGAGCTTCCATGTAGGTTCTGCGGAGTAGCCATTGAATCCATGAAACATTTATGTGCAGAATGCCCATCACTCCTTAAGCAGAGACTTTTGCATTTTAAACCTCTATTACAAGATTATGCCATAACAACTGAAAAATTGTGGGAGCTATTGTTTCACTCCAATACTCAGTTAATCAAGTACGCTATTTTGAACTAATACTCAGTTAATCAAGTACGCTATTTTGAACTATCTTTACAGCTTAAAACTTCAAGACAAAAGATCAAATCATAGCAAATTGTGAATATATTTAGCGAACTACTAATGAGGTTCTCGTTAATGGTTTGATAACTTTTGTGATTTCATGTTAACAATCGTGAATGATATGATTTCTTCCTAAAAATTCATCAACTATTGCATTTTCCTATTTTTATTAATGTTTTTGTGAATATTCTGAAATTCTTGTAAGCTATTACTACAATTTCTCAATTTTTCCTTCGTCTTAATATCTTGTATTTTGCTAATTGTTTTAAAAAGTATTATTTATGATATTTGTTGAAAAATCAAGCTTCTTGATTAAAACAACTTAATAAATAAAAATAAAAAAAAATAAAAAAATAGCGATCTTAAAGTAGCATGGCGACAGCCCCATTTCCCAGACGACCCGAGTGTTATTCTACACTATAGGTTTCGTTACGGAGGGCCCGTCAATGGAGGATCCTGGCACTTTTCAATGAAATCCCGATTTTGAGATTAATTTCCTTGGGGGACATAAAACTGGTGGATTTCATCTACCCAGATCGTTATGATCATGTCCGCATTGTGCTACACCCACGTGTATGATGCGCTATTGCAGGAAGTTAATGAATTCAATAAACTGGGATATGATATTTAAAATTTCAGCTCTGGCTTTTCGAATTCATATGGGGATAGGCAATGTGAAAGAACAGAAAGAGCTATTTGAAGGCCAACCAAGTGGGAGTAGCAAAAATCCAATGATAGGGGAGACTTCTGAACCAAATTGGAGGTGGCTGGCCTTAAGCCTACGAGAATCTATATCTCAACTACAAGGAGTGAAAATCAATATTTAACCAAACCAAAAACCTTGCGCTGTTGTCCAGAAACTCCAGAGGGTCGTGGTATTTTAAATGTTCAACTGATTTATGTGCAACCCTTGGGGACTTTGCAATCATTTGCATTCAAGAAACTTGGCTTCCCAGTCCAAGTGTTTTGGATGGCTTCATTGTGTTGTCAGTTGGCTACAAAGGGCTCTAGAGGAAGACCTTCAGGGGGTATATTATCAGCCTTTAGAAATGGTATTAACTTAGGAATTAAGGAAAATTTTAATGTGTTGAAATGCTGCTTAGTAGTGTTGTTGGAGCAAACTGTGGCTGCTCGCTCACATTCCATTCTCTTGCTGAATATATATTGGAATCCTGAATGTAATCTTCAGGAAGCTCTTAGTGGGTAAAATATACCGATCGAAAAGCAACGTGCCAACTATCCCGGAATGCAGATCATAGTAGTTGGCGACCTTAATGCGGAAATAAAAAAAAAAAGATTGATCAAAACATGAAAATTTCTCTGTGCTTCCAACCTTACGTTTTTAGAACGGAAAGGTTATTCCTCATCTGTGTTATGGTCTGGAACTCTTCCCTCTTTGGGCAAGAGCAGAGCTACGCATGAAGCTCATATTTGGTGGATCTATATTCTACTGTATGCCAAAATCAGTATCTTCGGTAGCCACAAGCTGGGAATACAATCAATGAAGAGTGTTTGAATGGAGAAGGCTCTCCCTTTTTAGAAAATTGTTGACATGCCCAAATATCACCCTATATGCCGTCTTAGTTATGGGTTTACAGAATGGGTTACCCGCCTCAGGATATTTGCTCAGGTTAAAGGCTGAATGTTTGGACATCATGGAAAAATTGGGGGCATCTACCGAGCTCTTGATTTTCAATTCGGGGAGAGTTAAAAAGCTCTTTGAATATGCTGATTGGAATGGAACTGTTCAGATGGTGTGGAGCACAAGGCTGTACAATCGGCTCGTGTCACAATATAAAAAAATGGGCAGCCTTTAACCGTATTTAATGCAATTCCCAGACAGGAATAGACACTATGACTTTATGCGCTTCAGATTTAATGTGTTGAAGAGAGGGGAAATCATTGATCTGAGGGGAAGGAGTCCAGCAGCGTCAGCTTGCAGGTTTTGTAAATAAATTGATTGCATTGAACCGGTGTGAGATCTAGTGATTGAATGTACAGTATTGAGAACCAAACCCAGTTTTAACAAATTTGTAATAAATCCAGAAAGAGTAAACTTAGGTTCCCTTTCGTGGGAAATGGTCCATGGAAGAAAAGTCCTGCTTCAGATTGCAGTCATACGGTTTTTGACAGATACGTGTAAACTACTTTAGTTAAAGTCCGGAGGATGAAAGGTGTAGCAGAGTATGTACACTTGGTCAAAGTGATGAGAAGGCTTTTCGTTATTTCAGTCTCAAAATTTGAGTCTATTTAGCACTTTACTTAGGAGTCATGGCTACTTTTTTCTAAAGGACTCCAAGTTAAATTTGCAGTTTACTAGTCCAAGATAGATATGCGTAAATAATTGAATGAAATATTTTGGAGGGTACAGATGATGTTGATTATGGGCAACGGGTAGAGACTGCTGCGACGCCTCACTTGTAATAGGAGTATGTAGCATAGCACTGCTTTGAGTTTGTTTTCTTCAAGTTAATTCAGTTTTATGTAATTGATTTTATGTAAGATATTTCGTGTTGTAACAAAGGTTTGTTGACATTTTGTAAAGGTTATATATTCTTTTTAACCAAACCAAAACAAGTAAAAGAAAGAAAGAAATTGAAGGGGATACTGTCCCTGCTTTATGGTGCAGTATTCCTTCAGCTAAAACCCTTCCCTGAGGATCACATAGGGCATCTAAGATAGAGGAAGGTTTTAGTTCTTCACAATTCTACCACTGTTGTGGTTCTTTGATTCAAACTGAGCCTCACTTCTTTGGTGTCTACAATTAAATGGCAACATATATTATTGTATTGGAAATGTTCCTTTACTACAAATGAAATCCTGCTAGGTGATTCACAGATCCTTTCATATTGGGCAATGACTTGAGGGAATACTTACTGCCATGAGTCCCGAGATTGTATAATAAAGTATTCTTTGAGGGTTGGGCGGGATATGGGCCAGTGCCCAACTTGAAATCGGGCGTCCTCTTAAATTATACCGTAATTTGCTTTGGGAAGATAAGAAATGCAATACTATTCCATAACACTTAATCAAATGTCCTTCAAAACACATCCAATCAAATTACATGAGAATTATATTGAATCTTCACTTGACGTATGAAATCATTGGGTTTAAAACAAAATTACAATATAATTTACGAACATGTAGACTTAATTACAATTTGAAAAAAATTGAGAATCTGGAACTTTGGTTCCTGGAATGTACATTTTTGAATGGCATGACAAATGTGACTTTTGAAAGATTTGTTCACGATTTAACTCCCTTGAAAACAATAGAATTTTGGCATTAGATCTTGAAGGCATTTCAGACTTCTTTGATCGTTGCAGCTCTAAATTTAGTTGTGGCTATTAAATCGGTATAACATTGTGTTGTATCACATTTTTTGTGTATTTTTACTTATCTAATCTATTGTTATGGAAGTTGGATATAATGTATTCATTTTGTACTGTGAATATACTATGCAATTTCTGCTTTTTAGACTATGTGAAAAGTTTGTTTAAACTGTAACGATAATAAATAAAGAATCTCCCAGGATGATTGCAGGTAAAATGTGAGATTCAAAAGGGAATTGGGGTGCGTTATGGGAAGAAATGGGGAATGCCCGTAGTCGTGATTGGATGCTTGACCGTGACCCAGCGGAATGAATAGGAGATCAACAGTATATCTTGGGACCTCTCACTGCTAGGAATCGTGTTCAGAAGCTGAAGTCCACTACGACGAGTAACTGGATTAACTGACGCTTGACCCTGAAGCCCTGCTGGACGAGAAGAATTGCTGTTGCCCTCCTTCACAATCTGAAAGCTGCTGTGCCTCCAAGGACTGACCCAGAGAGGACCTGGTAAGGCGCCCTCTTCCCGAGCTACGAGGGACCATCGTGCACAGCTGATCTTTGCCAATGCTCCCTGGTAGACAGACCTTCGACAGGCTGCCGACCCGATACGGGGACTGCTGCGGAACTCCAAGGAGAAGCACTACTGTTGTCCGCCACTGTCGACGACCACCGTCGCCGACCGGAGCCGCCGTGCTCCCGTTTGCCTAAGAACTTCATTGATCATCGGACGCTCTCGTCTGCATCGTCATCCGCTTGTCTCCCGCTGGAGAAGGCTCGACCGTCGTCGCGCCGAGGAGCATCCACCGGTGGGTTTCCCGCCACCTACAGACCGCAGAGACGCCGACGACTTGATGCCCTTGCTGGGCCACAGTTCTTCATCATCTCTTTGCGGTCCAGAACTATTGTCACCGAGGTGCCCCGCACGCCTCTTCCTTGCAGGACGCCAACGCTCTGTCGTCGACGAGCACCGCTAGGAAAGAAGCTGCCACTTCCGTGCCATAGTTCACCCTGTTCACCGTCGGACGTTCGACGACCCGTGACTCCTGCCTTAAATGGAGGGCACTCAAGGGCCGTCGAATCCCCGACACCGAACCCGGAGTTCCCCGACACCTCTCGATGATCCGTGGCTCCCGCCTGAAAGGGAGGCAACTCAAGAAGGATCGGTCGGTGCATCGGAGAACTCTACTCCACCAGGTACATTGGGGGGGTAAAACCTTTATAGGAAGAAGACAGACTATCGGACAATATATGGACTGGGCTTGTGCTATACATCTTTATTTACAGGTTGCCCAGGTGGGGGGGGGTGGGGGATCTCCACACAGAACTGTGCCTAGCTGTAGGGGTCATTGTTCTGCCTATTGTTTCAACCATCTTACGTTCCTGCCTATCTCTATTGCTGGTTTACTCGTTATTGATCTGTGTGACATTTTAACCGTACAGTTGATGCACTTTAATGAGATTTGATAACATTAGTGGTACCACTCTAGACGTGTATATATTCATCATTATTGACTTCCAAGTACAAAGTGCGTTATTGTGATTGTGTACATACCTTTGAATATTAATTATATAAAGACTGTTTTCAGTAATAGTGTGTGGACATTCCTTTGTGGGGGTTCGGGGACTACACTGTACTTAAGAACCAGCCCGCATCACCTCCTGAGAAGCTAGGCCTTGATTGCTCGTCCATTGCTACCTTATAGAGAATCTTGGCTGGGGTCCGCTGTGCCTCCCCTCTAACATATAGAGAGCGGAAGTATAGACACCCCCTACCGGTCTTTACAGTGATAAACTCCCAAAGCCGTGTATGTATTCCTGGAGGAGGGAGTCGACTTTCAGACTCATGATAATTTATGAGTTCCTTTATAGATCTATGTACACAGAATGTAGCACTGCCTGTGTAAATAAACCTTCCCGACTTGAGGAAGAGTCCAGATTATAGTGTTTGGTAAAAGTGTGTACCAATGACCATGTGGCTTCCGCACAAACATCTTTAACTGGGACACCCCTCTGTAAGGCAAAGGAGATAGCCATGCCTCTGGTCGAATGAGCTCCAAGACCCTCCTGAGGATCCTTTACAGCTCATCCGCAGCATTGAGATATTCCTAAAAATTAACCATGATCAAGTTTGTTTCAAAATTGCCATATCCAATTTGTGACACGTGTAACCTACAAAAAGTTGGTCATCCCGTTTTAGCTTAGACATACTGGAGATGTAGAAACTAAGTGGACACCTTGGATAAAGCCGGTGTAACCTCTCCTCTTCCTTTCCAGGAGGAGGATAAAATGAAGGTAACATTATTTTCTGAGTTAAATGGAACTCAGACACAACCTTAAGGAAGATTGTATAAGGAAGGATGCAGGACAAGGCCTGAAGTTCACTCACTCTTCAGGCTGATCTGATGGTCACTAAAAGGATGGTATTTAAAGTTAATAACATTAAAGGACAGGATAGGCTCAGAAGGAGCACACGTTACAAATTTCAACACCAAGTTGAGGTCCAAAATTGGGACTTGAAATTGGATCAGAGGAAATATAGGTCAGTCCTTTTAAGAATTGTATCACCAGTGGGATCTTGACGAAAAATACCTCTTCAGAGGAGCGCTTATGAATAGAGAGCGTTGCCAGATACCCCCTAATTGTACAAACCTGGAGCCCCAGATTGGCCAGGTGTAGTAAGAATGACAACACCATAGGTGTACTGAATGTAAATAAATCCACATTCTTATCCCTGCACCAGCTACAGAACGTGTTCCAACATCAGTGGTACACTGATTTTGTTTCTGGCCTTCTCGAGGAAAGCAAAATCCCCATTAAGTTGTCTGGGAGGTCCAAATCCTTGTATCTCAACCTCCCAGAAACCACGCGTGAAAGCTGTGTCTTTTCACCTCTGGATGGAGAACCCACCCCTCCTAGCTCTCTCTCCAGAGAGAGAGGTAGAAGGTCCTCTCTTTGTGGAAGACATATTGGAGGGCAGATGGACGTGTCCAGAAGGTACAGGTATCACTTCGTCCTGGCCCAATCCGGAGCAATTAGGATCATGGATCTCCTCAACCTCCCGATGACTTGAGGAATAACAGGAACTGGAAGAAACTCGTACAGAGTGGAAACTCCCAGTCCACTAGGAACGCGTCCCCTGGTGCTCCTCTTAGGGAAAAGTCCCTGGAGCAGTACTGCTCGCACTTCCGGTTGACACCAGTGGCAAACAGATCCACTTGAGGGGTTCCCAAAGGGTGAAGATCACGCGAAGGACTTCCTGAGCTAGTTCCCACTCGGAGAATGCTCTGCCTGCTCAGAGCATCCGCCGCCGTATTCTCCATTCCGGATGAGTGAACTACCGATAGGGAGATTCTTTCTTGAATTGGCCAAAACCGGAGCTGCATTGCTTCTCTGCACAGTGGTAGTGACCCTACGCCTCCTCTCTTGTTGAGGTAGTACATGGCCACTGTGTTGTCCGTCATTATCAGGACATTTTTTCCCCACGCAGAGGGCAGAAAGGCCTTCAGCGCTAGTCTGATTGCCCTCCGCTCCAAAAGGTTGATATGTAGTTTGGACTCTGATGAAGACCAACGACCGCTGATTGTCAGATCGTTAGTACGTGTGCCTCACCCTGTGAATGAGGCGTCCGTTACTAACTTTATCTCCGGCCATGGCTGCAAAAAAGTTTCTCCCTTCAGAATGTTGTCCTCGCAGGCCCACGACAAGAGATCCTGTGCGACCCTGCGTGGAACCTGAAGGAGATGTGACATCCTGCCTGAGAATTTAGACCATTGAGTCCCGAGAGCCCATTGGAGAGATCTCATTCTCAGGCGTGCCCCTGGCACAAGAAAAATGCAGGATGTCATGGGGCCGATCAACCTCAGAAAATCGAAGGCCGGGAGACGGTGGGCATTTTGGAATTTGGGGACCATCTGCAGAATGTCTTGAGCATCATTTCTGTTGGCAAGGCTTTTCCCAGGGATGTAACTAGGAATGCTCCAATGAATTGGAGCCTTTGAGATTGTATCATGTGGGAATTCTTGGAGTTGAGGGAGAAGCTCAGTCTGTGTAGGGAGAGACAGGTGGAGCGGAGATGTTCCAGGGCCTTTTCGGGGGAACTGGCACTAATCAGCCAATCGCCCAGGTAGGGATAGACACAAATCCCTCTCTCCTGGGACTCGCTGCTACCACCGCCATTAACTTGGTGAAAACCCATGGGGCGGAGGTCAGCCCAAAAGGCAGAACTCGAAACTGATAATGAGAACCGCGGACGGTGAACCTCAGGCACTGTCTGTGCTTATGATGGATTGGCACATGAAAGTAAGCACCCAGAAGGTCCAATAATACCATCCAGTCCTGAAGCTGGAGGTTCTGAAGGATCTGTGAAAGGGTAATTATCTTGAACTTGTCCTTCCTGAGGAATTTGTTTAAGTCTCTTGAGTCTAAAATGGATCTCAATCCTCTGTCCTTCTTGGGAATTAGGAAGTACGGGGAGAAGCAACCCGTGTTTCTCTCCGCTATAGGTACTGGTTCTATAGCACCTTTCCCTAGCAGGGTCAAGATTTCCTGCATAATAAGCGGATCTGGAACTTTGAAAGAGCTGTTGGGGGATGGCTCTCAGGTTTTTTTAGAAAGGGAAGGCAGTAACCTGTCATGATATCTGCTTCCAAAAGGTCAGGGTTTTCCCAACTCCCTTGGAAGCAGATCCATAACCCAGGTTCCGAGTGCCAACCAGTCCTAATTGGGACCTTTTGGACCCAGTCCTGGCGCCAGTGGCACCAGGCTCATAAATATGCCCAGTCCCAGCGCTGGAAGCGCCGGGCTCATAATGCTTGGGTGGACTTACCTTCAGCAGACCATGCTGCTTACTTGCCTGCCAGTTGAGCCTCTGATCCTCTTCTGTTTGGAACTACTTTTCCTGTTGGGTGGGGCTGGAGCCACTCCCTAGATTCAGAACACTGGAACTCTTCTGGAAGGCAGGAACTCTTTTCTTACCAGGAACTCTTTTCTTACTTAGGCGTGGCTGTGGAAGGAGACACCTAAGCACTACAGGATACTTTTTAAACCACACCCGGTGGATGAATCTTGCTTTGCGTTATTCTGCAACCTCTGCAGCAGAACGCTCATCGTGTCTTCTGCATCCGGACCTGGGCCTAAGGAAAAAGGCTTACCATCCTGAATCCAGTCTTCAGCAACACCTATAAAGACAAGAAAGAACAGGTTAGCATTCCGGCATCTGAAAGGCAAAGGCTTACCTACTCTTCGTGCGCTCCGGAGGTCTTCACACTGCATTCCGGCATCTGAAAGACAAAAGTTTACCAACTCTTCGCACGCTCCGGAGGCCTTCGGCGCTGCATCCCGCATCTGAAAGACAAAACAAGGTGCGTTTAAAGACATTGGGGAACTTTAATACTCACGTGCCATTACTCCTTTCCACATCTAATCCAGTGGGTATTCCGGCACCCTGCAGCCGCTCCGAACTCGTACCTGCAAAATAAAAAGACGGTTAGAGCGCATAGTGAAGCAGGCAACAAGCGCTTACTTACGTGCTTCCAGGCGCTTCTATTCATCACACGGGCTCCATCTTCAACTCACTTCAGCCCGTCATCCGCCATCGCCGGAACCCTGCAAAACAAGAGACATCATTACTAAAGACTTTAAAGACATTTGAATGACTCGAAACTTACCGTTCGTGCAGTAAATGACGGACAGCCGTCCTCTGAAGTCAAGAGGCCTGCGCTACCTATCCAGTGAAGAAACTGGTTACAGCACCCTGCCCCGAGGCAGATGGAGAGCTCGGCATTCACTTACCTAAGGTGAGAGCGTTAACCTTTGGGGGTCTACAGGAGAGGAGAAGAGGAAAGAGATAGGGACACCCCAATAACCCCAGTTCATTAACCCCATATTTTCTATCTGCAGACATCTTACTCTACACGTCAGGCATACAGTGCACAGAGGTCCAGCCCAAAGAGCCAACCGGGTGCTACACATCACCTTTGAAGATACGGTAGTCGCTCAGTCAAGACCGGCGCCTCTGCGAGAATCAGGTGAGCGTTACATAACCCATGGCAACTGTTTCCAATGCCCATGCATCTAAAGTAATGCCTTGCCATTCTTTCAGATGCAGAGAGAGTCTGCCGCCCACCGGGGTCTTGTGAACTAAGGCCTCAGAGAGGTTTTGAGGCAGCTGGAGAAGTGGTTGATGGTAAAGTAGCTGCTGCCTGGGCGGTCGTAGTACCTCTTCCCCATCCACCAGGGGGGAATCTTTGACCTCTCCGATTCAACAGTCCTCTCCCCCTTCCAACTCAGGAGAAAAAGCAAAGGGACCTACCCCTCCAAGGTGTCCCGGCTAGGCAGGTTTGTGGCTTTCTAACAGCAGCACCAAGGGATTTGGCTGCTGCTTTGGAGATCGGTAGTTCCTCTAGGCTTTCGTCAGCCTTGCTACCAAATAAATGTGTGCCGTCAAAGGGCATGTAAAGAAGTCTGTATTGGACATCTGGAGCAAAACCGGACTTTCTTAACCAGGCAAATCCACGCATTACTGTACTCTCCACCATTGACCAGCAGATACTGTCAGCAGTCTCGAGACCTGTCTGGAGGGATTCGCGCATCGCGTCCTCTGCATTCTTGACTAGATTTAAAAATCTGTCTTTCCTTCTCCTCCTCTGGGATATGCTCAGCCGCCATTGCTATACATTCCCAAAGTGTGTAAGTGAACCTGGCCAACATACCTGTAGCATTCACCGATTTAGGGACATACTCCCTGTAGACAAAACTTTCTTGGTCAAAGCGTTGTAACGCTTGTCATCACTGTTGGGGAAATAGTTAGGTATGCATTTTGTTTTGAGGTGGATGTGGCAGCCTGCACTACCCAACGTTCAGGAGTCGAATGTTTCATCAGGTAACTGGGCCCACCAATAGACATGCAGTATTTGGATGTCAATTTTTTATTTACTGTCGGAATTAACTCTGGCGTCTCCCAGTTTGTATTTACTCGCCTTTGCAGAGCTACCTGAAAAGGAAGAATAGGATCCTCCTGGGGTCCTTTATCAAGGATATCTAAGATTATCCTGCTCATATATTGGTGTAGGTCTTTTCCAACTCATCTATTCCACCACTCTGGACATTAAATGTCTGCATGGTCAGTAGGATCAGGTCTTCAAAATTCTAATTCTGGGGACGTAGCTAGTCCACTTGCATTTTGCAGGGACTCCTGTAGATTTTTAATCCTTGGTTCCTCTGAGATCAAGGGTTCAAGGACCTTGGGTGTTCCATATTGTAGGCCAAAAGGACGTGAATCAGAGGATTGTTCTACCTCCTCATAAATAGAAGAATGTTATTCAAAGAAATTCTTTCTTGGTAGTGTTGTATATGTCTTCAGTAATCCTCGATGGCGGCGCCGAAATTTGACGCCATTGAGAGCTTCAATGCTTGCAGCATCAAGGACTTTTAGGGCCTGACGGGAAGTCTTTCTGCACCTATGGCGTCAACGACTTCTTACTCGAAGGAGATTTGTCTTGTCTCTAGGGATCCTTCCAACGCTCTCAAAGAAATGTGTCCTTGACTCCCGGGCCCGAGGGCGCACAGGTTTTGCCCTCATCTTTTTTCTTGTTGAGTTTTTTGACCTGGGCATGGCTTTCATGAGTCTTTGAGGAGGTAAAGGTTGCATTCTCGAATACTTTCATCATTTTTATTCTGAATTTTTCCCACTCAGCCAGAGAGGCTGATTTCGTCGGCCTGATTTGGTCAGCTATTTGACCCGTTCTGGGGAGGAACTCAACGAAGACAGCGACCTATGGTGCCTTTTCTTCGAACGTCGCGAAGATGACGAGAGGTGCGAACCACTGCGTGATCTTGATTGTTTTGTCTTCTTTGGATGAGAAAAATTTCTCGACTCATCTGAAGAATGTCTTTTCAACGCAGTCGCCGATGGGGATTTAGACTTACCTGTAGCTAGTTTTCCTCTTCGCTCTTTCAGGGCTTTTCGACGTCATCGATAGGCAGGCTTTGCAGTCAAAGGTAGCACGAGAGGAAGCCAGGCACCACATATGCACCCGATGAGGGTGCGTAAGGGACATCTTCGCCCCACAGTCCAGGCACTTCTTAAACCCCGATCTCGGAGTTGAAGACGCTGATGACGATGCCATTATAATTATTTTTATCGAAGATTCTCGTAGGGAACCGAAGCGCATTGTATACGAAGCTATCGCTTTCGCAGAAAAATGGAACTGAAGCCAACTGTCACTGCACACGCTTTATAGCATCAATGACATTGGCATAGAGACAGAGGGACAGAGTTGACAGGAATCGACCTGCAGCGCCCTCTGCTGTAAAAAATGTCCAAAGTAGCTGAAGCTGGATATGGAAATATCATTAGATGAGGAATACGTGGGAGGGGACATAATCCATTCAAAGTTAGATTTGGAGGGGGCGTGGAGACATAATTCTAAGACGCTTTTGTCTTACTGCGGTAATCTAACGTCATTGTGTTTCCGAGGTAACCCTTCTCACTTGAAGAGAATGTCTCACAATGATTTTCGCAGTTAAGTACCCGTTAGAAAATCTCAGGGAAAAATGTTGCAGGAGAAAGGGTGATACAAAAAACGAAAAAGAGAGGGTAAACGGAGCCAGGTGGACCACAGTGTTTTACTTTAATAGGAGCCACAGTGGTAGGACATGGTCAGTAGGCCAAAGTCGTCTACCCAAATTGTGCAAAGTCATTAGCACCCAAGGCCAAAAGCCATGGCCAGTGGGTCACTATCGTTCACCCAAGTTGATGCAAAGTGGAAAGAGGCAATGGCTGAAGGCATGGCCAGTGGGTCAGAGTATCACGCAAATTGGTTAGCGGGGCCATTGTTAGGCAGAAACCTATGCAGTTCCCTTAGGGACCACTGCAAAAGGCTAGGACTACAGGTGTTGGAAGTAAACCCAATTGGTAGCAGTCTATACCACCCAGATTTACCCGGTAGCTGTGGCTGAGCAGTCAGACTTCTCTCAAGTTGAGTTCTACAGTATATAGAGTATACACATTAGGTACCAAAATACAGTAGCACAAACAAACACTGCCCAGAGCTTTGGTATAAAAGAACTAGTTACTCTTACCTTGTAACGTTCTTTCGATGGGATGTTCCTCCGACGTATTCCTTATCTTAGATAGAAATCCTTCAGCTTTGCTGGCCTCGGAAAATTTTTTCGCCAGAGGGCGCTGCGCGTCGATGATCGCCGAGTCGATGACCCTCGACGGCCTCCGTGCCGACGTCGACGTCATCCTGCCTATAAAGGCCGCGCGCAGCGTCCGTTGCTCAGTTCCGTTTTGTAGTCCCCAGTAATGTTTTTGGATTAGACTAATCACCTTGAAGGAGCATAGGCTGCAAACCCACAGGAAGTCATACTGCGGGGATGGATGGGAGGGTCGATAAGGAATACGTCGGAGGAACATCCCATCGAAAGAACGTTACAAGGTAAGAGTAACTAGTTCTTCGAAGGGATTGTGTCCTCCGACGTATTCCTTATCTTAGATAGACTCCCATAGCAGTGGTATTGTGACTGGAGGCGGGAGTAATAAAAGTTATGTTACCCTTCCAGAATGGACAGAGTGTAACACAGCCTTGCCGAATCTAGTTTCTTGACTAGAGGAGGAATCCAGGCTATAGAATTTGGTAAATGTATGTGCGGACGACCATGTGGCAGCCGCACATATATCTCGAATTGGCACCCCTCTTTGAAGGGCTGAGGATGTTGCGATACCCCTGGTAGAATGAGCCCTTAGATTTTGAGGAGGCTCCTTTCCTGCCAATTTGTAGCACTCCAGAATGGCTAAAATAATCCATCTGGAGATGGTTTGTTTTGTTATTGGAAGGCCCAACTTATGTCCTGCATAACCTACAAAGAGTTGGTCTGCTTGTCTGATCTTAGCCAATCTGCTGATATAGAAGCTCAAGGCTCGCTTAGGGTCCAGCCTGTGCAGTCTCTCTTCCTCCTTCCCCGGATGAGGAGGAGGGTAGAAAGAAGGTAATATAATCTTCTGAGTGATGTGAAACTCCGAGACTACCTTCGGGAGGAAGTTAGGCTTCACCTGAAGAACAACTTTGTCCTTGTAAAAGATTGTATGTGGAGGTTTACACGATAAGGCTTGCAACTCGCTAACCCTTCTAGCAGATGTCAATGCTATTAGCAAAACAGTTTTGAGGGTGAGAAGCTTCAATGAACAAGAGTGTAGTGGTTCAAAAGGGGCACCCTTTAGGAAGTTTAAAATTAGGTTTAAATCCCATAAGGGAACTTGAAAAGGTTTCGGGGGATAAACATTAGTTAATCCTTTTAGGTATTGTATTACCAATGGAATTTTGAAGTATGAAGGCTCCTCTGCAGTGCGCTTAAAGATTGATAGCGCTGCGAGATAGCCCTTAATTGTGCCAACCTGTAGGCCTGAATTAGCCAGGTAAAGTAAGAATGACAACACCATAGGTGTACCACAAGAAAAGGGTTCAATATTCTTTTCTCTGCACCAGCTGCAAAATTTGTTCCAACGGCAGCGGTATAGAGTTTTAGTTGCCGGCCTTCTGGCCGAAAGCAACACCTCCATAACATCATCCGGAAGGTCCCAATCCTTGTACCTCAACCTTTCAGACACCAAGCGTGAAGGTTGAGGGTCTTGATGGCTGGATGGAGAACCTGACCTTCCTTCTGCGAGAGAAGATCCTCTCTGTATGGCAGTCGAATTGGAGGGCAGATGGACATGTCTAGAAGGTCCGGGTACCACGTTCTCCTGGCCCAATCCGGGGCAATTAGGATCATGGTCTTCCGAAACCTTCTCAACCTCCTGATCATTTGAGGAATGACAGGGACCGGAGGGAACGCGTACAGAAGTGGGAACTCCCAGTCCACTACGAACGCATCTCCTAGAGCTCCTCTCGGGGGAAATTCCCTTGAGCAAAATCTGTCGCACTTCCTGTTGATACTGGTGGCGAACAGATCCACTTGAGGGGTTCCCCAAAGGGCGAAGATCTCTTGAAGGACTTCCTGAGCTATCTCCCACTCGTGAGAGACTGTGCTCTGCCTGCTCAGAGCGTCCGCTGTCAAGTTCTTCTCTCCGGCTAGGTGAATTGCCGATAGAGAGATTCCTTCCTGAATTGCCCAAAACCAGAGCTGCATCGCCTCTCTGCACAGTGGTAGTGAGCCTACGCCTCCTCTTTTGTTGAGGTAGTGCATGGCCACTGTATTGTCCGTCATTATTAGGACGTTTCTTCCCCGTACAGACGGCAGAAAAGCCTTCAGCGCTAGTCTGATGGCTCTCAGCTCCAACAGGTTGATATGTAGTCTGGACTCCGATGGAGACCAACGACCGCTGATGGTCAAGTCGTTGGCGTGAGCTCCCCACCCCGTGAGTGAGGCATCCGTGACTACTGTTATCTCCGGCCATGGTTGCCAAAACATTTCTCCTTTCAGGATGTTCTCCCGACAGGCCCACCACTGAAGGTCTCGGGCTACTTTGACCGGGATCCGAAGGAGATCTGTCATCCTTCCTGAGAACTGTGACCACTGAGTTCTCAGTGCCCACTGGAGGGATCTCATTCTCAGGCGAGCCTCCGGCACGAGGAATATGCAGGATGCCATGAGGCCTAGCAACCTCAGAAAGTCGTAGGCTGGGAGATATTGGGCATTCTGAAATCTGATGACCATCTGCAGAATATCTCGAGCCCTCACCTCTGGTGGCAAGGCTTTTCCCAGGGAAGTGTCCAGGACTGCTCCAATGAATTGGAGTCTCTGTGATGGTATCATCTGTGACTTCTTTAAATTGAGGGAGAAGCCCAGCTTGTGAAGGAAGTGGCAAACATAATCTAGTTGTCTCTGAGCCTGTTCCGAAGATACAGCTCTGATCAACCAATCGTCTAGGTAAGGGTAGACATGAATCCCTTCCCTCCTTAGACTTGCAGCCACAACCGACATTAGCTTGGTAAAGACCCTCGGGGCGGAGGTTAGCCCAAATGGCAGAACTCGAAATTGATAATGAGAGCTGCCAATTGCGAACCTCAGGTATCTCCTGTGCCTGGGATGGATCGGCACATGGAAATAAGCGTCCTGGAGGTCTAGAGATACCAACCAGTCCTGAAGCTGGAGGGCCTGAAGGATCTGAGAGAGAGTCACCATCTTGAACTTGTCCTTTCGGAGGAATTTGTTCAATTCCCGTAAGTCTAAGATGGGTCTCAGTCCTCCGTCCTTCTTCGGTATTATGAAGTAGGGGGAGTACCAACCCTTGTTCCTTTCCGCTACAGGTACCAGTTCTATGGCACCTTTCTCTAGCAGGTCTAAAACCTCCTGCAAGAGGAGCGGATCTGGAAGCTTCAAAGGGTTGTTCCCCGGTGGATGACTCTGAGGGATATGTAGGAAGGGCAGGCAGTAACCTTGGGCCACTGTCTCCAGAGCCCAAGCATCTGACGTAATAGCCTGCCATTCCGTCAGATGGTGAGTTAACCTGCCCCCTACTGGTGTTCTGTGAGGGGAGACCTCAGAGTGGTTTTGAAGCGGCTGATGCAGTTGCCGAAGGTAAAGTGGCTCCTGCTCCTGCGGGTGCGGCTTTCTTTCCCCTACCCCGTCCACCACGGGTAAATCTTCCTTGGCCTCTTTGAGCCGGTCGTCCCCTGCCCCTTCCATATGAGGAATAGTAACGAAAGGACCGTCCTCTCCACGATGATCCCGAAGGACGAAAGGTATTCTGACGGATAGCAGCTCCCAATGACTTGGCTGCTGCCTTGGACGTTTGCAGTTTCTCCAAACTGTCATCCGCCTTCTTTCCAAAGAGGGTAGAACCGTCAAAGGGCATATTCAAAAGCCTGGTCTGCACGTCAGAGGCAAAACCAGACTTCCTCAACCACGCATGCCTGCGGATTGTGGTACTTGCCGCCATGGCCCTGCTGATACTGTCAGCAGAATCTAGGCCAGTTTGTAGGGTCTCGCACATCGCATCTTTACCATCCCTGATGATGTTTAAAAATGCGTCCCTTTCCTCTCCTTCTTGGAGGCAGTCAGCCGCTGATGAAGCGCACTCCCAAAGGGTGTGGCTGAACCTAGCGAGCGTACAGGTCGCGTTAATAGACTTTAACGCCATGCTACAGGCAGAAAAAACCTTCTTAGCCATGGCATCATACTTTTTGTCATCCCTATCCTGCGGAGCAGTGGGGTATGCAGATGTGCTGCCTGATGAGGTTGCAGCCTGTACAACCAAGCTCTCAGGAGTAGGGTGTTTTGACAAATATTCAGGGTCAGAACTAGCCACCCTGTATTTTGTTGACAGTTTTTTATTTACTGCCGGGATAATTTCTGGCGTTTCCCAGTTTGTCAAAATCCTTCTCTGTAGAGCAGAGTGAAATGGAACCACAGGATCCTCCTGTGGGCCCTTGTCCAGTATGTCAGTGAGGTCATCCTGCTGAAAGGCAGGAGAAGGTGCAGACCAACCCATAAATTCTATGATTCTAGACATCAGAGCTCTATATGGAGTCTCCGCATGTTCTCCTGGGTCTGGTTTGATAAATTCTGCTTCAGGAGAAGTGTCCAAGCCACTAGCTTCCTGAAGTGCATCCTGAAGATTTTTTAATCTTCCTTCCTCAGAGGCGAAAGTCTCTGGCTCTGGTGATGTGGTCCTCTGTAAATCAATATCTTGGTCTGAATCCTCCCTTTCCTCAAAAATCGAGGTTAAAGGGGGATACATTGGTTTTTGGAATGGTATAAACCCCATTTCCAATGCAGAAGGAGCCATCATCACAGGCCTTGAAAACGTCGATGTCGTCGACACCGACGTGAAAGTACTCGAAGGCGCCGTGAAAAGCGTCGAGAAATGTGTACTAGGCCTCGAAGAACTCGAAAGGATCGGAGTCCTGCTCGAGAACGACGTCGACGTTCTCGGCGTCGAGTCGGAGGTCTTTTGTCTAACCGTTGGCTGTGGAGTAGCCGTGGTTCTTTCCTTCACCGGCGTCGATATCGGCGTCGACGTCGGCGTCGACTCGATCGACTGATGCGCCGATGAATCCTTCGACAACGGCGTCGATGGCGCCGACCTCTGTTTCGAAGGAGTTTTCGACGATGGCGTCGATGATGCTTTATCTCCCGATGGCTCGAGGCGCTTTCGGGTTGACTTTTCCGCCGGGTACTGCGACTCGCGGCGTTTAGATTTTTTGGGTTTTTTACCCGGGGTATCACCCTCAGCTGTCTTCGAGGGGGACGAGGCCGCTTTCTCGAAGACGCTTAGCATCTTTTTCCTGAATTCCTCCCACTCAGCTTGCGAGCTGCGTTTTGTGGGGCAATGAACTCTCTCAGGAGAACTCGACGAAGATGACGAAGGGGATCTCCTACGTCTCTTCTTCGAGTGTCTCGATGTCGACGAGTGGTGGGAGCCACTTCGTGATCTAGATCGAGAGTGTTTTTTATGGTGAGGAGACGAACGTCTCGACTCTACCGAAGAAGCTTTCGAGGAAGTTAAAGTTGACCTACCTCTCTCGAGCTTCCCCCTACGCTCCTTCAAGGCTTTCGCCGTCATGGAAAGGCATTCCTCACACTCCGAACTCTGGTGCGTGATTCCCAGACACCACAAACAGACCCTGTGAGGGTCCGTCAACGACATTTTCTTCCCGCAGTCTCGGCACTTTTTGAAACCGGACCGAGGGGTCGTCGGGTCGGAGGAGGATGCCATCGATATCGAGGTAAATAGTAGTTATTATATACGTTATCTTGACGAGAACTGAGCAACGGTGTTCCGAGGCACAACGAAGCGCGGAAAAACGGAACTGAGCAACGGACGCTGCGCGCGGCCTTTATAGGCAGGATGACGTCGACGTCGGCACGGAGGCCGTCGAGGGTCATCGACTCGGCGATCATCGACGCGCAGCGCCCTCTGGCGAAAAAATTTTCCGAGGCCAGCAAAGCTGAAGGATTTCTATCTAAGATAAGGAATACGTCGGAGGACACAATCCCTTCGAAGTATAATATTTATTTAAAAACACTTGTAAAATACACTAACACTAATATGGCAAGCAATTTCCATACACAGTCACTTAGAAATATATACACCTCCCTAATTCCTTATTAGACAAGTCTTAGTTAACACCACTTATTTCCAGACAGAGGTGAGCGCTTAACTAAAGATGGCACTCCAATAAGTTATCAAAAAGGGAGGGAAAAGGCAGAAATTAGGAAAGCACACAACACAATACTTTAGAAACACCCAGCAAGGAAGGAAAGTCAAAGTCTACTGGTGAGCAAAAAGTTCAGAGGCCAGGCTCCCTCTTAGAGAGAGTAGAAAACCAATGCACCCAAGATCTCACAGTTTAAAAGGCTTGAAAGGTCTTGCAGAGAGTTTAATAAGGAATTAGTTCAGCTCAGAAAAGATCAGTTAGCCAGCCTAGGGCCCACCCAAGTGGTAAATTGAGGATTTACGAGACACCCCACACAGACCGTTGCGAGGGAGGCCAGGCGGACACAGTACCTTGAAAGTGGAGAGAATCCTCCAGCGGGGGCAGTTGTTCCTGGCAGTGATTGCAAGTCGCAGTGTCGTCCAGAGGAAGAAAAGATCTCGATGTGGAGGAAAGCTGAAGGTTGTTGCGCTACCAGGGAAGAAACCAGCCGCGGAGTTCTCCGGTTAAAAGGTACTACCCTTTTATTCGCGGTAGTGGTAAAACGTGGTATCCCGGTTGCCGGGGTGCTTGGCACAGGCAAGGCAGCCACGAGATGATCCGGGAAGGCGAAAAGGCGGGCAAACTGGTTATCCCCACCAGTCAAAGGAAGAAGACTCTTCGGGATGAAGATCTCTGTCGTTGGAAGAAATGGTGAGTCTGTTCAGCAGGGCTCCACCGGTGGTGTCGTCGTTGCAGGTCGGCTCAGCTTCTCCCTCTTCGGATTCTTTGGTCCTGTGGCGACGTCTGAAGTTCCAGTCCCCAAAGCCCGGCTTTTATGCAGAAAACCCCCATTCACCAGTCCTAGCTGTCAATCAAACATGCCAAGTGGTGAGCCGGGCGGCTCACCACTGGGCCAATCATACAAGAGTGCGACTTGAGTTGCCAAGGCAACTCAGTCCAGGGTGCCTAACCCCCCCCCCCCTCACACACATCCTGTAAACCCAGACAGAGTGGCACCACTTTTGGAGGCTTCTGTGCAGAAGCCAGCCAAAAGTGGAACAAAGGGCTTGACTTGGGTTTGGAGTTACAGAGGCCAACACAAACGCCATTTTAAAACCGAGTCCTGGCAAAAAGACCCAACCGGGGAATACATATTAAATAACCCGGCGGTATCTTTAACATTGCACCAAAAAGGGGTGCGTTTCAAATGAATGGGAAAATCCCATAGTAAATATTCCTAAGGAATATTTTGCATGGTAACCACTGCCACCAGCCAGAAACTCGACAAGGGGGGACTGCACAGTGCCCCCTTGAAAACAGACCCAGGGGTAATCTAATTAACCCCTTCCAGTACTTCCACATTATGATGGTTTGTACTGGTTCTGTGCACAAATTTAGACTAATAAAGCCAATGGTGACTTTACATGCCCTGGGAGACAGTCAGTCCCAGAGTATGGAGGCTATGTTTGGGGGTCACTATGACACCCCTGTGGTACTGCACTGAGGGTGCTGTCTAACACACACAAAACACATGAAGCCCTATGGAGTAAAAGACCCCATAGCCCATAAAATACATACAAAGTCAAAGGACATCCTCAAATCATGTCTAAGAGTGGGAGAAAAAGAGTCTCACTCTTAGCAGGGGAAAAAAATAAACCCCAAAAATCCAGCAAAGCTGCTGGGGGACTCACTAGGTTTGGGAAATTAGCCTTAACAGAGAATTCTCGCTAACAGCCAAAGACCCTGTCCACTGCTCCAAAGTTGCTCAGCCTATGAGCAAATGCTTAAAATCCCAGCACTGACATAAAAATGACATCATGGCAGGGCGGTATTGAGCCACGCTGACTGCAATAACCCTCTGCATACATCCAATGCAAAGGTAACCATTTAGGTTTAACATCCCAATACACTCCCCTGTAGCGCTGCTAAAAAAACATCTCCCTGGTTGCTCAGACAACTGGTGCAGCAGCCGAGGTGGAGAAATCTGCTCCTAAAAACTGAATGCATCCAGAGTGTCAAGAACATTACAAGGCCGGGAGGAGTAGCTGTAGTGGAACGCAGTCTGCCTCCTTTTTGAGACCAGACTGACATGGGGGCTTTGTCAAAGTGAGAGTGTGCAAGATTGAGATAAAGACTTGGTAGAGCAGTGATCCTTGTGGTGAAGAGGTCCCAAGAGAGTGGGCACACGCAGTGAACTCGGAACATAGCTAGGACACTCCGAGGGCTGCAAGGCCAAGAGGAGCAGCTAGGGCCTACTGCAGTCCACATCAATTTTGTGACTGCCGCGTACCAAGAGAGGAGGGGAATCTCAGACGAGTGAAACATGAGTAACAGGAATGAAAAGGCCACCCAAAAGTGAGAACGATCTAGAATCAGTTAAGCGAGTCCCCATCGCCAAGAGGCTCGAGTTGAATAGGAACATGTGTTGGTTCTAGGAGCGCAGCAAGACAAGGAGAAGCAACTGGGATCCCCGTGATCTACCTCGCTCTTCTGACCACACGGAAACTGGAAGGAGCCCCATTGCTAGCGAGAGGATCATAGCACACGGGGCGAAGACAAATAGGTTGCTTTCCCTGGAGAAAACAGGAACCACACATAAATAGAATGGTGGAACAGAAGCCCAGGAAGCGAAGAAGCCCAAAGGGTGCCGATACACAGGAAGATAACGGGAGGGCGTCCTTAAAGGGAAGCACCGTCGGAGGACTTTGGGAGGGTGTAGGGGTGGAATCCAATGAAATAAAGGAGGACTCTGGTGCCTGCAGAACATTGAGGTGGAGTGTAGAGGCAGAATGATGGCAGAAAAACAGACATTGATGGAATATAACAGTGCGTGCCAGCCCCTGGTGTGAATTTATAGCACAATGGTATCTGAAGAATTCGACCCAGAGTTCCAGGTAGAGATAAGCCCTTTGAAAAAGGCTGGGGTTAAATAAAGAAGATAAAATCATCTTCTTAAAAGGATAGGAGAAAGGATGTTTGCGAGAAGGACTACGCAGTAGTAAAAAATAAAGCTGCTAGACCCACACTTGGACAAATCATTCTTTAAATAGTACTCTATGTTAAAAGGGACTACTGCACCATCCACATGGCATAATACAATAATTGGTGCAACGACTAAATATATAAAGCACCTCAACCTAAGAGTGGCCAGAGCAACACATTAACATGATCATCCATGGTGTTCAACTCTAAACCCAAGAGTCAAAGACATAACAGGATTCCAAATTCAAATGACGGATCCGGATAAGTCAGCAGATCTCATAGTAGAAGACAGGGACCAGAGTGAGGAAAATGCTTGCCTTGATGTGATCCATCACCAAAGAGGTCTCATCCATTAAGTCGGAAATATAGGATCTGCGAAGAGATCCAATCCCCAACAAGGCAAGACTCAATAGGCCGAATATCGCATTTTTTGCTTAAAGGAAAACGCCAACGCTAATAGGGAAGGTAACCTCCACTTATGTCAATAAATAATTAAAATATATAAAATATCATAATAAATACGTCTTGCAGAATGATTAAACATATACCAGACATGTTTGTGAAAGACAAATTATAAAAAAAACAGAACTCGGAAGATGAAAGTGTATCAGGTGTTGTAAGAAACCCGAGGATATTCTCCCAAGTAGACCTCTAGAATCCCTTATTCTGGCGGCCAAGGAAGGACAAGCACTCTCAGATCCCAACCCTGGGGGTGGACTAGCGAAGATCAACTGGGTAGGGGAGCCCAGGGGGTGTGCTCAGGAAAATGCCTCAGGGGAGACATAGTATTATACCAGAGAAGGTGAGGAGAACAGAGTCCCTGAGGCTTTTGTAGGCTGTACCACATCTGCCTCCCTTCCTCACATGTAATCTCCCTTGCCGAAATCTAACGACCCATCCATCTACAACAAATCCTTAGAATCTCAAACCCTCGTGCTTTCCGAAACCATCGCTCCCAGAACCCCTGCTGTCCACTTTCTTTCCCAAATACTCCCAATCATTCTTCTCCACGTGCCTCCGATAATTAATTCCCGAACACCCAGTCAACCTTTACTAAACACTAACATTCCCACAATCCCCTATGCATATTCCACAAACCTTACAACCCCCCCCCCCCTTTATCACAGTTTCCCACACTGTGAAAGACAACAGACTAAAAACCAAGCCATTCACCCGACATGGGTCAGGCAGAGTCAAGCAATTGACAGAAATCATGCACACACGACAGCCCTTTCTCTTCCCCACAGGGATAAAGGGTGGAGCACAAGAGCGCAATACGAGCAAGGCAGACCGCACAAGGAGACAGGTATCCATTCACGGCAGTTCAAGAGTAGGAGAAAGGCGGCGAGAACCGAAAGACTGACAAGGAGAAGCAACCGTAAGACTACGGACAATAGGTCAAGTGTGCTGCAGCAGATGGCAGCGGTACACAGAGCGTGCCTACGCTGATTAGCAGGACCAAGGGAGACGCCTGCTACCGTGGTACCGGCCTTGACTCCAGATACAAAGAAAACCAAACTGTTCATCGGAGCCGGTGAGTCAAGGGGAGAACCGATAAGAAACAGAACTGTGTTGAATGAAAGTCGCAAAGTGGCACATTGAGAAAAGTTCAAAGAACTGTAAATTGTCAAGGGAAGACCAATTGCAGAGGGACACTAACCAGAGTGTCTCAAGCACCCACGTGGTGCAATCACATGTTGAATGAAACTACTGATACCAGAAGGCCGTAGCACCAAGCAAGGTCAAAGTGGTCATACAGGGGTCTAGCAAAAACCCTGTACAGTCGAAAGCCTTTGGCCGACACACTGTGGAAAAAGGTATGAAGTGGCAAGAGTGAACGCGAAGGAGGGATGCCAATAAAGAGTCTAAAGTCCCAAGAAACAGCGTATTGACAAAATTGAACCCGGCAGAGGGAGGTCCACCGCAAACTGTTTAAAAAGACATTAAGATTTGTGGGTGCTAAGTAGAAGGTATCCGTGCAAAAGTCAACGTGAACCCAAAGGAGTAAGGCAAACGTTCGAAAGGGATCTGAGCCCAGAATAGGGAGATCCCGAGGTGAGGAGCCATCATCCCAACGACACGTAAAGGCAACTCGAGAAGTTGTTTTTGAATATAAGCTGGAGTGAACCCGACAGGAGGGAGGCTGATATTCGAGAGGTGTCTGAGCCGGAAGAGGGGGACCCAGGAGTGAAGAATCATCCCCTCAAGTACAATCCGAAAGGAAGTTTTTGTTTATTAATTTTGGAACCGATCAGGCCCTCGGAAGTAAGAAAAATGACCCTCCCCGATGGTCCTGATATCAATAGGAACTGTTTTGGGATCAAAAGACATTACCCAACTTACACATTAGAAAGTAACATTTGTTATTTTTGGAGCCTATCAGGTCTTCGGATGCCAGAGACTTTTTGTAGAAAAGAGACTTAACCACCAACGGCCCTGATACCTGAAGCAGAACTGTAGTCTTGTGCTGGGAAAGCTAGTCCCACCTTGTCCCATACTCAAAATGTGGGGAAGGGAGACCACGGCTACCACATCCTGACTTACCATTTGTGATAGAGATCTCGATCTCCATATCTCTCTCCCTCCCGATCCCGATCTCTCGATCTCTTTTAGTTGTAAGGATTGGCAATATTTTCTTTTAGTATAGGCTTTTATTTTGACAAGACGCCACTAGGACTGCATTTTTTGATTTGATGGTCGTAGCTTGCTCCGATCTTATTTAGATTAGGTGTTTTTCCACCCTACCTATACAGTTTAATGAACACCCTAGAACTGTGATCACTTGTGTCTGTCTATTCTTGATAGCATGCCTTCCTTACAGTTTCTAACATATTATGTGGGACATGAAAATACTAAAATGTCAAGTTATGTATATTTCCCTTGGTGTGATACAAGAACATTAATGCGCATTCAGGGGTCCTTTTTTCATGATGAGAGGACAATGTGACAATTTAGGGTGGAAGGACTGGGAGAGTGAAGAAAAACATAAGATGTATAGTTCTAAGATAATTTGGAACGAGCATGTCCAGACTAACATGGATAGAGAATAAACAACCTTTACACATGAGGGAACTCACAATATATTTTTTACGTTTCAGATGCAATGGCTCAATATATCAGGGGACCAACGAAGGGTGCCAAAAGGTGATGCTGCCGGATTTCTGGTGGGCATGTGGGACCCCAGGCATGTGCAAAGCTTCGCCCTGGACTAGGAACTATCTTGTGAGACTGCACAATCCCACCCTTCTGGTGCTCCGCTAAGAATTAATGTCCTTCGATGATCCTCTTGCACAGTTGAATAAAGGTTTGAATAATACTAATGCATTGAGGCCAGGGTGTGGGGGCACACACATAAGCAGCCCGATCTTTGAACTTGCAGAGTTCGCAGAGACAAGTATTGGTCCCAAAAAACATCAGATAGACTGGCAACCATTCCATCAGAGATTTGCCTGTTCAGCAAAGCCTCTACATTTTTCTAGTCACTTTTGTCTCCAGAGTTCCAAGCAACATCGAACTCGAAGTGGATAAAAATCACACGCTACTAAGTATTACAGTTGGCAAATTTGACAGAGAAAGTGCTGAATGCAGTGAGGGAGGAACTAAGGGCTGTGAGGCTGGTTTCACTACAATTACACTTTAGATATTTTGACTGAGATGGAAGGGGGCGTTTGTAAGAAGATAGGCAACAGTTGTGTATATTTTTATTTGAGTATATTCGTTCCTGCAAACAATGCAGTCAATTAAACTTTGTACAAGGCTATTGAAGAAATGCAAACACTCCATGAGACTAGGATGACTAACGAGCACAGCAAAACCTAACAGGCTCAATATTTTTTCCTGGATCCTCATGTGGTTGTCTAATGTTAAGGTAATTGTCCCAATCATCGTTTTAGTACTCCACCTTTTGTGCATGTCAAATAAGGCTAAGAATTTGCACGGTAAGCAGGGGCTGTTATGGAGAATTCTCTCTTTAGGCTGAATTTCCTAACCTAGTGAGTCCCCCAGCAGCTTTGCTGGATTTTTGGGGGTTTATTTTTTTCTCCTGCCAAGAGTGAGACCCTTTTACCCTCACTCTTGGACATGATTTGAGTGTGTTTCTTTGAATCTAGATGTGTTTAATGGGCTATGGGGTCTTTTACTCCATAGGGTTTCATGTGTTTTTTTGATGTGTATTACATAGCACCCTCTGTGCAGTAACACAGGGGTGTCATAGTGACCCCCCAGTATAGACTCCATACCCTGGGATGGACTACTGTCTCCCAGGGCATGTAAAGTCACCATTGACTTTACTAGTCTTAAAATTCTGAACAGAACCAGTACAAACCATCATATTGTGGACGTACTGGCTGGGGCAATTCGATTGCCCCAGGGTCTGTTAGTCAAGGGGGCACGTCTCCGTCCCCCCTGATCGAGTTTTGGCTGGTGGCAGTGGATACTACTTTTTATATTCAACCGCGAATATTTTCCTATGGGATTTCCCATTGTTTTAGGCTATCTTTATTTAATTATTTAAGGTAGCCTCGAACATACCGCCGGTTTATTTAATTAATATTAATTCTCCGGTTGGTATTTTTTGCCAAAACTTGATTCTAAAATGGCGTTTGTGTTCTCTTCTGTGACTCCAAACCCAAGTCGAGCCCTTTGTTCGACTTTTTGGCGGGCTTCTCCACAGAAGCCCTCCAAAGTGGTGCCACTCTGTCTGGGGTACTTAGGAGGGGTGGAGGGGGATTTAGGCACCCTGGACTGAGTTGCCTAGGCAACTCAAGTCGCACTCCGTCCTGATTGGCCCAAGTGGTGAGCCGGTGAATGGGGGTTTTCTGCATAAAAGCAGGGCTTTGGGGACTGGAACTTTAGAAGTCGCCACAGGACCTAAGAATCCGACGAGGGAGAAGCTGAGCCGACCTGCCACGACACCACGACCGGTGGAGCCCTGCTGGACCGTCTCACCACTTTTCCCAACGACAGAGGAGATCTCCCGCCGGAGAGTCTTCTTCCTTTGACTGGTGGGGATAACCAGTTTCACCGTCTTTTCGCTTTCCCGACGTATCTCGTGGCCGCCTTGCCCGTGCTAAGCACCCCGGCAACCGGGATACCACATTTTAACACGACCGCGAGATAAAGGTACCACCTTTTACCAGAAAACTCTGCGGCTGGTTTCTGCCCTGGTAGTGCAACGACCTGCATCTTTCCTCCACGTCGAGATCTTCTCTTCCCCTGGACGCCGCAACTTGCAACCACTACCAGGAACAACTGCCACCCCTGGAGGATCCTTCCCACTTAAGGTACTGTGTCCCGCCTGGCTTCCCTTGCAACCGACTGTACGGGGTAGATTTAGCCCCCGGCTTTCGAACCTGGGTTAGCCTGGGACACCCTGGCTAAACTTTTCTAAAGCCTCTCTAAACTCTTCTCTGAACCCTCTGCAAGACTTTCTAAGCCTAGTGTAACTGTGTGATCTTGGGCGCATTTGTGCTCTGCTCTCTCTAAGAGTGGGCCCAGCCTTTGGACTTTGGCTCACCAGTGACTTTTTGCTCTCTGCCTTGCTAATAGTGTTCCTGAATCGTAGAGTGGTGTAATCCTGCATATTCTGTCTTTTTCCCTCCCTTTTTCACAACCTTAGTATAGTGCAATCTAGTTAAGCGCTCACCTCTGTATGAAAATAAGTGGTGTCTTACTGTGATTTTCTAATAAGGGAAAAAGGGGTGTATATATCATAATAGTAACTGTGTTTAGAATATTTTACAATAAGAGTGCTGGAGTGTTTCAACTGTGTTTTTAAATAAATAATTATATACTTTCATACCAAAGCTCTGGTCAGTGTTTGCTTGTATTATTATATCTAAGTGCCTATTGAGTATACTTTGCATACTGCCTAACTCTTCTTGAGGGAAGTCTGACTGCTCAGCCACAGCTACCCGGTAAATCTGGGTGGTGCAGACTGCTACCAAGTGGGTTTACTGCCAACACCTGTAGTCTTAATTTTTTTGCAGTGGTCCCTAAGGGAACTGCACAGGTTTGTGCCTAACAGGGGCGGGGTACATACATTTTGTCACTGCATGTTGATGGGGCAAGGTAAGCGACACCGCGCATATGACGCATTCAAACACAAACTGGAATGCCTGAATGTTCACAATGCCACCCTTGGGTAGATTGACTGAGGAGATGGCTTGTTTGATATTGAATTGCTGCCCGGAAGAGTATGAGGTGCAAGGGGAGAGCCTGCACAGGATAACAAGTATATGGATACCAAAGAAAAAAAAAAGCAGAGAGTTGATGGCAAAACATGTATAGTTCCATAGAAGGGGGAATGTTGTAAGGGTCTAGATCCTTTGTTGTCAAGGGGGTCAGGGGGATCTACCAGTTACCCAAGTAACGTGGTGATAAAAAGTCAGGTGGTGGGTGAGGTCGGGAGTGGTCATATCATTGACTGTGGCGCCAGTAGTATAGATGAACTAGTTACTCTTACCTTGTAACGTTCTTTCGATGGGATGTTCCTCCGACGTATTCCTTATCTTAGATAGATATCCTTCAGCTTTGCTGGCCTCGGAAAATTTTTTCGCCAGAGGGCGCTGCGCGTCGATGATCGCCGAGTCGATGACCCTCGACGGCCTCCGTGCCGACGTCGACGTCATCCTGCCTATAAAGGCCGCGCGCAGCGTCCGTTGCTCAGTTCCGTTTTGTAGTCCCCAGTAATGTTTTTGGATTAGACTAATCACCTTGAAGGAGCATAGGCTGCAAACCCACAGGAAGTCATACTGCGGGGATGGATGGGAGGGTCGATAAGGAATACGTCGGAGGAACATCCCATCGAAAGAACGTTACAAGGTAAGAGTAACTAGTTCTTCGAAGGGATTGTGTCCTCCGACGTATTCCTTATCTTAGATAGACTCCCATAGCAGTGGTATTGTGACTGGAGGCGGGAGTAATAAAAGTTATGTTACCCTTCCAGAATGGACAGAGTGTAACACAGCCTTGCCGAATCTAGTTTCTTGACTAGAGGAGGAATCCAGGCTATAGAATTTGGTAAATGTATGTGCGGACGACCATGTGGCAGCCGCACATATATCTCGAATTGGCACCCCTCTTTGAAGGGCTGAGGATGTTGCGATACCCCTGGTAGAATGAGCCCTTAGATTTTGAGGAGGCTCCTTTCCTGCCAATTTGTAGCACTCCAGAATGGCTAAAATAATCCATCTGGAGATGGTTTGTTTTGTTATTGGAAGGCCCAACTTATGTCCTGCATAACCTACAAAGAGTTGGTCTGCTTGTCTGATCTTAGCCAATCTGCTGATATAGAAGCTCAAGGCTCGCTTAGGGTCCAGCCTGTGCAGTCTCTCTTCCTCCTTCCCCGGATGAGGAGGAGGGTAGAAAGAAGGTAATATAATCTTCTGAGTGATGTGAAACTCCGAGACTACCTTCGGGAGGAAGTTAGGCTTCACCTGAAGAACAACTTTGTCCTTGTAAAAGATTGTATGTGGAGGTTTACACGATAAGGCTTGCAACTCGCTAACCCTTCTAGCAGATGTCAATGCTATTAGCAAAACAGTTTTGAGGGTGAGAAGCTTCAATGAACAAGAGTGTAGTGGTTCAAAAGGGGCACCCTTTAGGAAGTTTAAAATTAGGTTTAAATCCCATAAGGGAACTTGAAAAGGTTTCGGGGGATAAACATTAGTTAATCCTTTTAGGTATTGTATTACCAATGGAATTTTGAAGTATGAAGGCTCCTCTGCAGTGCGCTTAAAGATTGATAGCGCTGCGAGATAGCCCTTAATTGTGCCAACCTGTAGGCCTGAATTAGCCAGGTAAAGTAAGAATGACAACACCATAGGTGTACCACAAGAAAAGGGTTCAATATTCTTTTCTCTGCACCAGCTGCAAAATTTGTTCCAACGGCAGCGGTATAGAGTTTTAGTTGCCGGCCTTCTGGCCGAAAGCAACACCTCCATAACATCATCCGGAAGGTCCCAATCCTTGTACCTCAACCTTTCAGACACCAAGCGTGAAGGTTGAGGGTCTTGATGGCTGGATGGAGAACCTGACCTTCCTTCTGCGAGAGAAGATCCTCTCTGTATGGCAGTCGAATTGGAGGGCAGATGGACATGTCTAGAAGGTCCGGGTACCACGTTCTCCTGGCCCAATCCGGGGCAATTAGGATCATGGTCTTCCGAAACCTTCTCAACCTCCTGATCATTTGAGGAATGACAGGGACCGGAGGGAACGCGTACAGAAGTGGGAACTCCCAGTCCACTACGAACGCATCTCCTAGAGCTCCTCTCGGGGGAAATTCCCTTGAGCAAAATCTGTCGCACTTCCTGTTGATACTGGTGGCGAACAGATCCACTTGAGGGGTTCCCCAAAGGGCGAAGATCTCTTGAAGGACTTCCTGAGCTATCTCCCACTCGTGAGAGACTGTGCTCTGCCTGCTCAGAGCGTCCGCTGTCAAGTTCTTCTCTCCGGCTAGGTGAATTGCCGATAGAGAGATTCCTTCCTGAATTGCCCAAAACCAGAGCTGCATCGCCTCTCTGCACAGTGGTAGTGAGCCTACGCCTCCTCTTTTGTTGAGGTAGTGCATGGCCACTGTATTGTCCGTCATTATTAGGACGTTTCTTCCCCGTACAGACGGCAGAAAAGCCTTCAGCGCTAGTCTGATGGCTCTCAGCTCCAACAGGTTGATATGTAGTCTGGACTCCGATGGAGACCAACGACTGCTGATGGTCAAGTCGTTGGCGTGAGCTCCCCACCCCGTGAGTGAGGCATCCGTGACTACTGTTATCTCCGGCCATGGTTGCCAAAACATTTCTCCTTTCAGGATGTTCTCCCGACAGGCCCACCACTGAAGGTCTCGGGCTACTTTGACCGGGATCCGAAGGAGATCTGTCATCCTTCCTGAGAACTGTGACCACTGAGTTCTCAGTGCCCACTGGAGGGATCTCATTCTCAGGCGAGCCTCCGGCACGAGGAATATGCAGGATGCCATGAGGCCTAGCAACCTCAGAAAGTCGTAGGCTGGGAGATATTGGGCATTCTGAAATCTGATGACCATCTGCAGAATATCTCGAGCCCTCACCTCTGGTGGCAAGGCTTTTCCCAGGGAAGTGTCCAGGACTGCTCCAATGAATTGGAGTCTCTGTGATGGTATCATCTGTGACTTCTTTAAATTGAGGGAGAAGCCCAGCTTGTGAAGGAAGTGGCAAACATAATCTAGTTGTCTCTGAGCCTGTTCCGAAGATACAGCTCTGATCAACCAATCGTCTAGGTAAGGGTAGACATGAATCCCTTCCCTCCTTAGACTTGCAGCCACAACCGACATTAGCTTGGTAAAGACCCTCGGGGCGGAGGTTAGCCCAAATGGCAGAACTCGAAATTGATAATGAGAGCTGCCAATTGCGAACCTCAGGTATCTCCTGTGCCTGGGATGGATCGGCACATGGAAATAAGCGTCCTGGAGGTCTAGAGATACCAACCAGTCCTGAAGCTGGAGGGCCTGAAGGATCTGAGAGAGAGTCACCATCTTGAACTTGTCCTTTCGGAGGAATTTGTTCAATTCCCGTAAGTCTAAGATGGGTCTCAGTCCTCCGTCCTTCTTCGGTATTATGAAGTAGGGGGAGTACCAACCCTTGTTCCTTTCCGCTACAGGTACCAGTTCTATGGCACCTTTCTCTAGCAGGTCTAAAACCTCCTGCAAGAGGAGCGGATCTGGAAGCTTCAAAGGGTTGTTCCCCGGTGGATGACTCTGAGGGATATGTAGGAAGGGCAGGCAGTAACCTTGGGCCACTGTCTCCAGAGCCCAAGCATCTGACGTAATAGCCTGCCATTCCGTCAGATGGTGAGTTAACCTGCCCCCTACTGGTGTTCTGTGAGGGGAGACCTCAGAGTGGTTTTGAAGCGGCTGATGCAGTTGCCGAAGGTAAAGTGGCTCCTGCTCCTGCGGGTGCGGCTTTCTTTCCCCTACCCCGTCCACCACGGGTAAATCTTCCTTGGCCTCTTTGAGCCGGTCGTCCCCTGCCCCTTCCATATGAGGAATAGTAACGAAAGGACCGTCCTCTCCACGATGATCCCGAAGGACGAAAGGTATTCTGACGGATAGCAGCTCCCAATGACTTGGCTGCTGCCTTGGACGTTTGCAGTTTCTCCAAACTGTCATCCGCCTTCTTTCCAAAGAGGGTAGAACCGTCAAAGGGCATATTCAAAAGCCTGGTCTGCACGTCAGAGGCAAAACCAGACTTCCTCAACCACGCATGCCTGCGGATTGTGGTACTTGCCGCCATGGCCCTGCTGATACTGTCAGCAGAATCTAGGCCAGTTTGTAGGGTCTCGCACATCGCATCTTTACCATCCCTGATGATGTTTAAAAATGCGTCCCTTTCCTCTCCTTCTTGGAGGCAGTCAGCCGCTGATGAAGCGCACTCCCAAAGGGTGTGGCTGAACCTAGCGAGCGTACAGGTCGCGTTAATAGACTTTAACGCCATGCTACAGGCAGAAAAAACCTTCTTAGCCATGGCATCATACTTTTTGTCATCCCTATCCTGCGGAGCAGTGGGGTATGCAGATGTGCTGCCTGATGAGGTTGCAGCCTGTACAACCAAGCTCTCAGGAGTAGGGTGTTTTGACAAATATTCAGGGTCAGAACTAGCCACCCTGTATTTTGTTGACAGTTTTTTATTTACTGCCGGGATAATTTCTGGCGTTTCCCAGTTTGTCAAAATCCTTCTCTGTAGAGCAGAGTGAAATGGAACCACAGGATCCTCCTGTGGGCCCTTGTCCAGTATGTCAGTGAGGTCATCCTGCTGAAAGGCAGGAGAAGGTGCAGACCAACCCATAAATTCTATGATTCTAGACATCAGAGCTCTATATGGAGTCTCCGCATGTTCTCCTGGGTCTGGTTTGATAAATTCTGCTTCAGGAGAAGTGTCCAAGCCACTAGCTTCCTGAAGTGCATCCTGAAGATTTTTTAATCTTCCTTCCTCAGAGGCGAAAGTCTCTGGCTCTGGTGATGTGGTCCTCTGTAAATCAATATCTTGGTCTGAATCCTCCCTTTCCTCAAAAATCGAGGTTAAAGGGGGATACATTGGTTTTTGGAATGGTATAAACCCCATTTCCAATGCAGAAGGAGCCATCATCACAGGCCTTGAAAACGTCGATGTCGTCGACACCGACGTGAAAGTACTCGAAGGCGCCGTGAAAAGCGTCGAGAAATGTGTACTAGGCCTCGAAGAACTCGAAAGGATCGGAGTCCTGCTCGAGAACGACGTCGACGTTCTCGGCGTCGAGTCGGAGGTCTTTTGTCTAACCGTTGGCTGTGGAGTAGCCGTGGTTCTTTCCTTCACCGGCGTCGATATCGGCGTCGACGTCGGCGTCGACTCGATCGACTGATGCGCCGATGAATCCTTCGACAACGGCGTCGATGGCGCCGACCTCTGTTTCGAAGGAGTTTTCGACGATGGCGTCGATGATGCTTTATCTCCCGATGGCTCGAGGCGCTTTCGGGTTGACTTTTCCGCCGGGTACTGCGACTCGCGGCGTTTAGATTTTTTGGGTTTTTTACCCGGGGTATCACCCTCAGCTGTCTTCGAGGGGGACGAGGCCGCTTTCTCGAAGACGCTTAGCATCTTTTTCCTGAATTCCTCCCACTCAGCTTGCGAGCTGCGTTTTGTGGGGCAATGAACTCTCTCAGGAGAACTCGACGAAGATGACGAAGGGGATCTCCTACGTCTCTTCTTCGAGTGTCTCGATGTCGACGAGTGGTGGGAGCCACTTCGTGATCTAGATCGAGAGTGTTTTTTATGGTGAGGAGACGAACGTCTCGACTCTACCGAAGAAGCTTTCGAGGAAGTTAAAGTTGACCTACCTCTCTCGAGCTTCCCCCTACGCTCCTTCAAGGCTTTCGCCGTCATGGAAAGGCATTCCTCACACTCCGAACTCTGGTGCGTGATTCCCAGACACCACAAACAGACCCTGTGAGGGTCCGTCAACGACATTTTCTTCCCGCAGTCTCGGCACTTTTTGAAACCGGACCGAGGGGTCGTCGGGTCGGAGGAGGATGCCATCGATATCGAGGTAAATAGTAGTTATTATATACGTTATCTTGACGAGAACTGAGCAACGGTGTTCCGAGGCACAACGAAGCGCGGAAAAACGGAACTGAGCAACGGACGCTGCGCGCGGCCTTTATAGGCAGGATGACGTCGACGTCGGCACGGAGGCCGTCGAGGGTCATCGACTCGGCGATCATCGACGCGCAGCGCCCTCTGGCGAAAAAATTTTCCGAGGCCAGCAAAGCTGAAGGATATCTATCTAAGATAAGGAATACGTCGGAGGACACAATCCCTTCGAAATAGTTAAGACGCTGGGGCAGCACAAAAAATCCCACAGGGAAAGGGAAGGAGTGTGTGTGTGTAACTTGTTTAGTGATGGGGTAAATGGTGCAGCACTGGTATAAAGGGGCTTTTGACCGATATGCGGACATCAGAGACGCATGTTTTCTGGGCCCACGTTCGGAAAGCATTTTTGTAGACAGCTCATAATAAAGGGCTACAGGCTTTTTGATAGCAATGTTCATTCACAGCAGAAATAGTGCACAGTAATGTTGCAAAAACTGAGTTTCCCCAGGAGAATGCAGCCTTAGCAGAGTATCTTTATGAGATGATTTCAAGGCCACTGAGCCAGGCACCTGTGTGTCTTAGAAGAATTGACAGGGAAAATTTAACTAAATACAGATAAGACATGCATTACTTACCGTAAAAGCATTTCTGATGATTGTATCTGCTTAGATTCACATGCTGTGCATATGGTCCGACATCCAGTGGTAACCGCAGAGTATTGGATCTTGTCTTTCGGGGAACGAAAGGGGACGTCGGCATAGGCGTGTCTAACATTATCCCCATCGTGACGTGTGGTGTACCAAAAATCCCTCACGCGCCGAGGTTCCTCAGATTGTATTTTTTCTGCCATGAAGGAGCCCAAGGCTTTAGTGAGTGAGTACATTAAGAGAAAAAGTAGTAAGAGGTCTATGTTCCTTCCACCCCGAGCGGGGAGGTAGGGAGGGCGCATGTGAATCTAACCAGATACAATCATCAGAAATGCTATTACGGTAAGTAATGCATGTCTTCGGATGCTTGTTATTCTGCCTAGAATCACATGCTGTATATAAACTAGCGAGAAGTACCCGGAGTTGGAGGTGGGTTGTGAGAAGGAACAGTAGAGAAAAGATGTCTTAGTACTGCTTGTCCCACCTGAGAATCAGACCTAGAATGAATGTCTAGGCAATAGTGTTTTGTAAAGGTGTGTACAGAACTCCAGGTTGCCGCTTTGCAAATGGACTTGAGGGGAACATTTGCAATGCATGCTATGGATGCCCCAGTGCCTCGAGTAGAATGTGCTCTAGGCTTGAAGGGCAGTTCTCTCTTAGCAAGAGTGTAACATAGTGTAACATAGTGTGATGCATTTGACAATACACCTTGAGATAGCTGATTTAGAGACAGGATCCCCTTCTCTACCAGCTGCCACTGAAACGAAGAATTGTTTAGTCTTCCTTAGTGGTTTAGTTCTTTCCAGGTAAAACATGACTAGCCTGCGCACGTCTAGTGTGTGGAGGCTTCTTTCGGCCAGGTTAGTAGGGTTCTGGAAGAAAGTGGGTAGTTCGATTGATTGGTTCACATGGAACTTCGAGATGAATTTAGGCGCAAACCTGGGATGTGTGCGCAGAAGGAACAAGTTACTTACCTGTAACTGTTGTTCTCCAGCATGGGTCTGGCATGGATTCACATGCTCATGAATATTCCCCGTCGTCAGGCTGGGAATCCTCGGTAAAGAAAATAGTAATAACCAATCACTGGTCTCTGCGTCATACTGACCACAGCCAATGACTGCCCTCTACCTAAGCACCGCCTCTGGCAGCCATCTTCAGATTTGCAAGCACATGAAGTGGCAGTATGACCAAGTGAAGAGCCGCAGAGGGGTAGGCGGGAGCGTTCGCATGTGAATCCATGCCAGACCCATGCTGGAGAACAACAGTTACAGGTAAGTAACTTGTTCCTTCTCCAGCATGGGGTCTGGCATGGATTCACATGCTCATGAATAAAGAATACATAGCAGTACACACATGCACAACCACGGGAGGTGGCAAAGGCTCAACATTAAGCATTACATCAAACTCAACATTAAGCATCTTACCTCCTCACCAGGCTCACCTCAGGCGAACAGGTTGCGCAGCACTGCTTGGCCGACCCTGGACTCCTCCCTGGAATCCCGATCGACGCATAAGAATTTCGTGAAGGTGTGCGTCGACCTCCACGTAGCAGCCCTGCATATGTCCAGCAGGTGCACACCAGAAAGGAACGCCGTGGTAGCTGCGATCGCTCTGGTGGAATGGGCTCTCGGACGGCCAGGCAGCGGTCGGTTTGCCAACCGATGACAGTACATGATACAGCCGGAGAGCCATCTGGAAATGGAAGCCTTCGAGAGAGCCTTCCCCTGATTGACAGGTCCAAAGTTCACAAAGAGTTGTGACGTCTTCCGAAAACACTTTGTGCGGTCCACGTAGAACTTCAGCGCTCTAGCCACATCCAGCGAGTGCAAAGTCGTCTCAGCCGGCGACGAAGGCGACGGGAAGAACACAGGCAACACCAAGGGTTCGTTGAGATGGAAGTCCGACGGTACCTTGGGCATGAAGGAGGGGTGCGTCCTGAGCACTACCCTCGTGTCGTGAAAAGTCAAGTATGGGGCCTTGCAGGAAAGGGCCTGGATCTCTCCCACCCGTCGTGCGGAGGTGATGGCCACAAGAAACGCTGTTTTCCACGACAGAAACTTCAACAGGGCCGAGTGCAGAGGCTCGAACGGAGGTCCCATGAGCTTGGTCAGCACCACGTTGAGCTCCCACGCCGGGGCCGGAGCCTTCACCGGCGGGAACGATCTGAACAGTCCCTTCATGAACTCTTTCACCAGACGATGAGACCACAAGGACGACCGGCCCGTGGTTCTGGTGTATCGGGAGATCGCAGCAAGATGAATCTTGATGGACGCGTGTGCCAGTCCAGCTTTGGCCAGCGTCAGCAGGTACGGCAGTACCTGGGGAGCCGTAATCCGTAGAGGGTTAATCTTCTGTGCGTGGCACCAGACAGAGAACCTCTTCCATTTGTGTCCGTAGCATTTAAGAGTCGAGGACGCCCTGGCCTTTGCAAGAACCTCTCTGCAGTCGGCCGGTATGTCGTATCCTCCAAACTCTAGCGCTGCAGGAGCCAGGCCTGCAAGTTCAGCGATTTCGGGTCGTGGTGGAGGATGGCGCCTCCTTCCCTGGAGAGTAGATCCGCGTCCACCGGCAGCTTGATTGGCGGGGACGCTGACAAGTCTAGAAGGTCCGGGAACCATATCTGCCTCGGCCACGCAGGTGCGACGAGGATCATCCTGCACCGTGACCTCTTGAGCTGGTTGACGAGCCGGATTAGCAGTGGCAAAGGAGGGAACGCGTAGAGGAACAGGCCCTCCCAGGGGAACGAGAAAGCATCGCCCATGCTCCTCGCCTGGGGAAACCTGCTGGCGAACCTCCGGCACTTGGAGTTCGTCGCCGTCGCGAACAGGTCGATCTGGGGTGTGCCCCACCGTCGGAAGAGGCGCTCCACTAGATCCTGCCGTAGTTCCCACTCGTGGCACGAGCGCAGCTCCCTGCTGAGTGAGTCGGCGATGGTGTTTTTTATCCCTGCCAGATGAAACGGCACCAGAAACATTCTTTGGGCGACGGCCCAATGCCACAGGTCCTGCGCCTCCTTGGACAGTGCTGGGGACCTGGTTCCGCCCTGTTTCCTGATGTAAAACATGGTGGTGGTGTTGTCGGTGAAGATCCTCACCACCTTGCCCTTGAGGGACGGAAGGAAGGACCTGAGGGCCCAGAACACTGCACGGAGCTCCAGGACGTTGATATGGAGGGACTTCTCCATCGGGAGCCAAAGGCCTCTCGCGTGCAGATTTTCGGTGTGCGCTCCCCACCCTTCCAGGGAGGCATCCGTGGTCACTGTCTCCTGGTGGTCTGTGGTCTGGAAGTCCATGCCCGCCGTCAGATGCGCGCGGGTGCCCCACCACCGGACCGCTCGGCGGAAACTCTCGTCTAGTGTGATCCTCTCCTCGAAGCCGCCCGTCGTTTGGATCCAGCGCGCGTCCAGGAACTCCTGCAACGGGCGCATCCGGAGCCTGCACATGGGAATGAGGTAGATGCAAGAAGACATCATTCCGAGGAGGGACTTGATGGACCTCACCTTGGCCGCGTCGGAAACCAACACCCGCTGTACCTTGCCCAGGATGGACCTGGTCCTTTCCTCCGACGGGGAGGCCAGAAGGGACACTGTCGAGCTTCGCTCCCAGAAACAGTGCATTTTGCGCGGGTACCAGGTGGGACTTGGCGTAGTTCACGGAGAATCCCAGGTCCGTGAGAAGTTGGACGGTCCTTGCCGTGTGCTCCACGGCGAGCTCCCTCGTCTTGGCTCGGATCAGCCAGTCGTCCAGGTAGGGGTAGACGTGGATCCCCTCGCGGCGCAGCTGCGCCGCCACCGGTGCAAGGCACTTGGTGAATACCCTGGGTGCCGACCGTAGTCCGAAGGGGAGGGCTTTGAACTGGTAGTGACGCCCTTGGACCACAAACCTGAGGAATTTTCGGTGCCCCTTTAGGATGGGAATATGGAAGTAGGCATCCTCCAAATCCAACGACGACAGGAAGTCTCCTTCCTCCAGCTGACCCAGGACGTGCTGGAGGGTGACCATCCGGAACTTCTGCGCCTTGATGAACTTGTTCAGACGTCGCAGGTCTAGGATGGGGCGACATCCTCCCGTCTTCTTCTTCACGAGGAAGTATCTCGAGTAAACTCCGGAGCCCCGAAGCCTCTTTGGGACGAGTTCGATGGCGCCCTTCCTGAGCATCGCCTTTACCTCCAGGAGAAGCTGAGGGACGTGAAGCTCTTTCCTGGCCACGGGGGGGACGCGCGGGCACCTTCTTTGAAACTCGAGCGCGTGGCCCCGGGCTAAGGCGTCCAGCACCCAACGGTCGGTGGAGATGGACTCCCACACGCTGACGAAGCTCGCCAGCCGGCCTCCCACCGGGGTGCTTCGGTGGGGGCCCGACCCCACGGCCGGTTCAATCCTGTTTCGACGAGGCTTTGCTGCTTTGACCTCCTTGGCGATGACGGCGGGGTCCGCCAGACTTGGCTCGTCCTCTGTAGGCCTCCTGAGACGACGAGCGGGCCGCTTGACGGTAGGTGGAGAAACCGCCGCCGGAACCTTTGGAGGCGCCCTTGCCTCCGCTGCTCCGAAAGGGCGTCCGTCGTTGCTGCAGAACCCCAAGGGCCCGGGCCGTCTCAGTGTCCGCTTTAATGGCCTGAAGGGAATCGTCCACTGTTTTCCCAAACAGGTTGTTCCCATCGAACGGCATTGTCCAGGACTCTGGTCTGTACGTCTTGACGGAAGTCCGTAGCCTTGAGCCATCCACGCCGCCTAAGGCACACGCCGTTGCCCAACTGGCGAAACCCAGTGTCGGCGATGTCCGTCGCAATAGTGATGGCGTGGTCCGACGCCACCTCACCTTCCTGTAGGATCTCCAGGGCATCCGCCCTCTTGTCGTCCGGTAGGAAGTCCAGCAGGGGAGCCAGTTTGTACCATAGCTCCCTGTCGTAGCGGGCCACGATAGCCAAGGCGTTGGCCGCTTTAATCGTCGTCGCTGCAGACGAGATGACCCTGCGTCCCATAGCGTCCAATTTCTTTCCCTCGCCGTCCGGTGGGGAAGTCGATGTGGAGGCCGCACCCCCCCGCTTTCTTCCTGGCCGCCGCGGAGACGACGGAGTCCGGGGTAGGCTGAGCCCGGAGGCACAGGAGGGCCGCGTCCGGGACCCGGTACTTCTTCTCGTACCGGTCTCTTCTAGCTGGCGTCGTGGAAGGGTTCTTGAGGAGGGCGAGGCCCTCATCCCAAATGTCGTCCAGTAGAGGCACCGCGAGGACCGTCTTCCTCTTGGCCTCGCGCCGTTGATAAAGGAATCCTTCCTTTTTCTTCTCCTCAGGGCAGAGTTGGAAAAGCTCGGATGCCCTGGCGATCATGGAGTGGAACAATCCAATCTCGTCGGGCGGAGAAGCCCTGGTGGGAGGCGACGACGGTAGATCCTCGTCGTATACCTCGTTGTCCGTACCCGTCGCTGCCGTGTCAGTCCCCGTATTATCCCCTCGGGTGGACCGGGAGGAGGGCTGGACGGGGCGCGACGGCTGAAAAGGAGGTGGAGGGTGAATCCTTCTTTTCTTGGGCGGGGGAACACCAGAAGGTCCCGGTTCAGGATCCCCCGACGGGAGAGGTTCCTCCGTCGGCAACGGTAGTCTCGTCCTTATCTCTGAGCAAAAGGACTGTATAGCCAACAAAATGGCCGCCGAGTTGTCTTGCGGCGCTGGCAGAGGGGAATCCGACGGGCGATCAGGGGCCCCGTCGGCACCCTCGACGATGTCGTCGTCACCTGCGTCGGGATCCATCCCGACGGGCCGGTCTTCATCCACGCCAAGGCCGTGGCTTAAGACCTCGATCAGCTCTTCCTCCGAGGTTGAAGCCGAATCTACGACGACGCCCTGCCCCCCCTTTTTCTTCCCCGCCGGGGATTTCACAGGGGTCCTATCGATGGGCACAAAAGAGGACTCCCTCCGAGGTGGCAGGGAGACTGAGCCCCGAGATCGCCACCACTGGTGTAGCCTCCACAGGCTGAGCCAGGGCCGCCGCGACAGTATCGATAGAGGGCTTGGCCGGATGGATTAAGGCCTTCACCACCTTAGGTGCGCTCACCGCCTTATCCTTGAGGGGGGGGACACTGCCTCGCTCCCCCTCCGATGGGGCCTTCGAGCTCGACCGGGGCCTCTCCAGGAGCTTCGCCGGGTGCTCGCCCTTCCTCTTACCCGACCCAGAGCGTTGGCTCGCGGCTGAAGGTGCCGGGGAGGGTGCGCCCTGCCTGGCGCCCGTAGAGCCCGACCGTTCGGCGCTCCCGGTGCCAGCGGACTCGCGGTGCTTGGCCTTGTGTTGGACCCCCGTCGCCGGGGCGTCCTCAAAGGTCTTAGAAGACCGCTCGGATTTCTTCCTCTTCTTCTCGCCCGACGGGCTCTTCCCTTCCAGCCAGTTGGCGAGGCGTTGATGGCGGTCCTTCATGGTCCGCTCCGACATATTGCCGCAAAACGCACAGTCCTTCTCCACGTGCGTCTTGTCCTCATGTAAGCAGTAGAGACAAAAGGAGTGTTCGTCCTCCTTAAAGACGTTCTGCAGCTGGCATCCAGGGCAGACCCTGAACAGCTTTCCGGGCGTCGAGCTTCCCTTCTCCTGGGCCATGTCTGGGCCTGAGAAGCTTCTGGAGTCCTCCAAAAACGTAGCTCGACGAAATCTTCACCCTTGAGGGGCGCAGACGAATCCGACACGGGTCCCCGTTGATCGGATGGAGAGTCGGTGGAGCTTGAGGCTCTTTTGACCGAAAAAACGAAGTTTTTGAGAAAAACCGTGAAAAAATAGCACTAACGCTCGAGAGCAATAGCACGAGGATCCCGGATCCCAACACATGAACGTGCGGTAAAAATCTGAAGATGGCTGCCAGAGGCGGTGCTTAGGTAGAGGGCAGTCATTGGCTGTGGTCAGTATGACGCAGAGACCAGTGATTGGTTATTACTACGAAAGACAGATCAGAAACGAAACTGATACTGGTTTTTTCTTTACCGAGGATTCCCAGCCTGACGGGGAATATTCATGAGCATGTGAATCCATGCCAGACCCCATGCTGGAGAACTACCTTTGTGGACTGTAACAAAGGGGTCTAGAACAGAAAGAGCCTGTAGTTCGCTAACCCTTCTGATAGAAGTGATAGCCACTAGGAAAGCGGTCTTATAAGTCAGGTCTTTCAGACTTGCTTTATGCATAGGCTCAAAGGGAGCTCCCATGAGCCTGGTCAAAACCACATTCAGATCCCATCCAGCGGCTGGGTGAGCGATGGGAGGATAAATCCTCTTAACCCCTTCTATAAAGGCTTTAATCACCAGTATTTTCCACCACGATACCTTTTGTTGTGATGTGGTGTAGGCTGACAGAGCAGCCAGATGAACCTTTAGGGAATTGAAGACTAACCCAAAGTCCAACAGGTGGGTTAGATACAGCACAATGTGTGAGCAATCAATGGGATTGACGCCCTTGGAATTGCACCAGATGACAAAACGTTTCCATTTGCTGGCATAGCAATAACGTGCATTAGGTTTTCTCGCTTCCCAAGGTATGTCCATGCACCTCTGAGGGAGTTGCAGGTGTCCAAACCCTATGATCTCAGGAGCCAATCTGCTAGGTTCAGAGTTTGTGGGAATGGGTGTAGGGTCTCCCCCCTGTCCTGAGACAACAGGTTGTACGGGCATGGCAGCTTGACTGGTGGGGAGAGGGACATTTCCATCAGGTGAGCGAACCAGGGTTGGCGGGCCCACATGGGGGCCACCAGTTATCATGGTAACTGGTCCCTGGTGCATCTTGTGCACTATCTTGTTGAGAAGGGGAGTCGGGGGGAAAAGTGTAGACAAATTTCCCCGACCATGTCATCCAGAGACTGTTCCCCTTGAATCGGTTCTGGGGGTACTTGGAGGCGTAGCTTGGCATTGGGCATTCTCCTGAGTAGCGAACAGGTCGACCTCTGGGAAACCCCATTCTGCGAAGACGATGGACACAATGTCTTTGTGCAGTCGCCATTCGTATTCTTCGGGCAGAGGGAAATCTCTGCCGAGTACGTCTGCTAGAAGATTGAGTTCCCCTGGAACATGTTGGGACAACAGAAACATCTTGTGTCTGAGAGCCCATTTCCAAATGTTCTGGGACAGCTTGGATAGCCCTGGAGAGTGAGTGTCCCCCTGTTTGTTCAGGTAATACATAGCTGTAGTGCTGTCCATTAGAATCAGCACTGTCTTCCCCTGCAGTTGCACCTTAAAGGCTTTCAAAGCTTTGAACACCGCTAACGGCTCCAGTAAGTTTATATGGTTGGACGCTACTTGAGGAGACCAAACTCTGTGTGCTGTCTGTTGAAGCAGATGAGCTCCCCACCCTGTGAGGGATGTGTCTGTCGTGAGAGTGGCTTCTACTGCAGGGGTGGTGAAGGTCTTCCCCTTCAAGAGGTTTTCTCTCAACCACCACTGCAGAGATAACAAGGGCTGGCGAGAAAACTAACAGATCTTCCCATTGTCCGCTGGCCTGACACCACTGGCTGTGGAGCCACTCTTGCATGGGATGCATGCGCAGCCGTGCGTGGGGAACCAAGTATATGCATGACGCCATCATTCCTAGCAAACGCATGGCTTTGCATACCGTCACCTCCCGACTGGCTACATATTGAGGGATCTGAGAAAGCATGTTCTGAACCCTCTCGTTGGAGGGGAAGACGAGACAGTCTTCCGTCCGAATTAGAGGCCCCAGAAGAACAAGTTACTTTCTTACCTGGTAACATTCTTTCGATGGGATGTTCCAACGACGTATTCCATATCTATGACAGTAATCACCACAGCTGTGCTGCTTCGGAAAATTTTCGGCGTCTGCGTCCTGCATCGATACGCTGTCCTCGAGGGCGTCCGTCGAGCCGACGTCACCGGATGTTATAAGTAGGACGCACGACGGCCATAGCCTCAGTTGCAGTTGTTTCCCCAGAATGTGTGGCACCAATCTTCTGCCAGTATGACCACAGAAAGCCTTGCGGAAACGTATGCTGCAATCGCATAAGAAATTCTGTTCAGGGCATGCTGGGAGCGTACGATGTGGAATAAGTCGTCGAAACATCCCATCGAAAGAATGTTACCAGGTAAGAAAGTAACTTTCTTCGAAGGGATTGGTTCCTCCGACGTATTCCACATCTATGACAGACTCCCAAAGCAGTACCAACGTATGGCGGTGGGAAAGAATTTAGAATATTAGAATGTCCAATTAAATTGCAGAATAAAGGACCGCCTTGCCAAAGGCCACATCTTGCCCATAGATAGAATCCTGGGACCAGTGTTTAACAAAAGTATGGACAGAGGCCCATGTGGCTGCTTCACAAATGTTACGAATGGGAACACCCCTCTGCAAAGCAGTAGAGGCAGCCACACCCCTGGTAGAATGGGCCCGCAAGCCTACCGGAGGGTCCTTACCCGCCAAGCGGTAACATTCAGAAATTGTCAAGATAATCCATCTAGACAAAGTCTGCTTAGTAACAGCTTGTCCCAAACGCCTTCCAGCGTATCCTATGAAGAGCTGATCGTCCATTCTCACCCGGGACATGCAAGAGATGTAGAAACTTAAAGCTCTCCTAGGATCCATCCTATGGAGCCTCTCCTCTTCCTTACCAGGATGCAGAGCAGGATAGAACGCCGGAAGAATGACCTTCTGGCTTAAATGAAATGCCAACACAACTTTCGGAAGAAAAGAAGGACGAACCCTAAGGACAACCCTGTCCTTATGGAACACTGAAGGGTGGCTTAACGGAAAGTGCCTGCAACTCACTAACTCTGCGAGCGGAAGTGACCGCAACTAAAAATACAGTTTTCAAAGTCAACAGTCTCAAAGGACAAGAATGTAAAGGCTCAAACGGAGCACCCATCAGGAATTTTAGAACTAGGTTCAAATCCCAACCGGGCACCTGGAAAGATGACGGTGGGAACACAATAGTGAGCCCTTTCAGAAATTGAGTATTCAAAGAAATCTTAAAATAAGAACACTCCTCAGACGAGCGCTTTAATATGGACAGTGCCGCCAGGTAACCCTTAATGGTACCCACTTGCAGGACCTTGTGGGCTAACGAAAGCAAAAAAGACAGAACCACAGGAATGGCACATGAAAAAGGATCCAAATTCTTAACCCTGCACCAGTCGCAGAACTTTCTCCAACGGCACAGGGAATTTGTAGCAGGCCTTCTGTTCAAAAGCAACACCTCCATCACATCTTCAGGGAGGTCCCAATCCTTGTACCTCAACCGTTCAGAATCCAAGCATGAAGGTTGAGGGACTTGACCTCTGGATGGAGAACCTGACGCCCCTCCCGTGAGAGCAGATCGTCTCGGTAGGGAAGACGGGTGGAGGGCAGATGGACATGTCGAGAAGGTCTGGGTACCACGTTCTCCGGGCCCATGCCGGAGCAATGAGGATCATTCGGGAAACGAACCTCCGTAACCTCCTCAGCACTTGCGGAGTGACGGGGACTGGAGGAAACGCGTACAGCAGTGGGAAGGACCACTCAATTACGAACGCGTCCCCTAAGGCTCCTCTTGGAGGAAATTCCCTCAAGCAGAATCTTTCGCACTTCCGGTTGACAGTGGTGGCGAAGAGATCCACTTGAGGGGTCCCCCAAAGGGTGAAGATCTCCAGGAGAATCTCCTGAGCCAGCTCCCACTCGTGAGAGACTGTGCTCTGCCTGCTCAGAGCATCCGCCGCCTTGATTTCGTCTCCAGCCAGATGAACTGCCGAGATCAAAATTTCCTGCTGGATGGCCCAGAACCAGAGCTGCATCGCCTCTCTGCACAGAGGGAGAGACCCTGCCCCCCCCGTTTTTGTTGATGTAGTGCATGGCCACTGTATTGTCCGTCAGAATCAGGACATTCTTCCCCCGCACAGATGACAGAAAAACCTTCAAGGCTAGCCCGACGGCCCTCAGCTCCAACAGATTGAAATGGAGTCTGGACTCCGACGGAGACCAACGACCGCTGACTCAACTTGTTGACATGAGCTCGCCATCCCGTGAGGGATGCGTCCATCACGATCCGTCACCTCCGGCCAGGGTAGCCAAAATGGAGCCCCCTTCATCAGATTGCCTTCGACGGCCCAGCACAGAAGATCCTGGGCGACCGAGGGCGGCATCTGAATGGGATCCGACATCCGGCCGGAGGCTTGCAACCACTGCATCTTGAGAGCCCACTGCAGCAATCACATCCGCAGTCTGGCCTCTGGCACCAGGAGAATGCAGGATGGCTTGAGGCCGAGCAACCTCAAGAACTCGAACAACGGCAGACTCCGGACATGTTGAAACTTGCGCACCATCTGCAGAATGTGACGAGCCCTCACCTGGGGAGGAAACACTTTCCCAGGGATGTGTCGAGCACTGCTCCGATGTACTGAAGATGCTGGGTTGGCGTCAAGTGGGACTTCTTTAAGTTGAGGGAGAAGTCCAACCTGTGAAGGGAGTGGCAGGTGACTGACAGATTATCCAGGGCTTCCTCGGGAGAGCACGCCCTGATCAACCAATCGTCCAGTTAGGGGTAGACGTGAATCCCCCTTTCCCGAGATACGCTGCCACCACCACCATGAGCTTGGTGAAAACCCTCAGGGCGGAGGTCAATCCGAACGGCAGGACCCGAAACTGAAAGTGCGAGTCGCCAACAGCGAACCTCAGGTACTTCTTGTGCTTGGGATGAATCGGCACATGAAAGTAAGCATCGTTGAGGTCAAGCGACACCAACCAGTCCTGAAGTTGAAGGGCCTGGAGGACTTGAGAGAGAGTAACCATCTTGAACTTGTCATTCCTGAGGAGCTTGTTCAAACCGCGCAAGTCCATGATGGGTCTCAATCCCCCGTCTTTCTTCGAAATCAAAAAATAAGGGGAATACCATCCCTTGTTCCTCTCCGCTACAGGCACCAGTTCTATAGCGCCTTTCACCAGCAGGGACTGAATTTCCTCCGCAAGGAGCGGACCCATACTCTTCAAAGAGATTCCCCGGTGGATTGTCGTGAGGCCTCTGCTGGAAAAGAAGACAGTAGCCGTGGACTATTATTTCCAGAACCCACACATCTGAAGTAATGGCACGCCATTCTACAAGATGCTGCGCCAGCCTTCCCCCAAGCGTCGAACCATGAGACATGGCCTCATGACTGAGCTGAAGCAGCTGCGGCAGTGCCCGAGGGCAAAGAGGCAACTGTCCAAGCAGCCTTGGCACCTAGAGTACCTTGTTTTCCACCTCTGGTACTCCTCTGTTGGCCCCTTTGACTTGTAGCTCCCCTCGACCTACCAAAGGTCGAGTATTATCGAAAGGAACCTCCCCTCCATTGCTGTCCCCTAGGACGAAAAGGCGGAGGTTGGCGAACTCCGCTTTGGAGTCTGCAACCTCTTAAGGCTCTAGTCAGCCTTGCTGCCAAAAAGATGGTCACGATCAAAGGGCATATTGAGAAGCCGGGCCTGCACATGAGGAGCATCTACGGTTCCGGAAGCACCTCAAAACCTTCCTCTTTGCTTCTGCTTTCTCTCTCCCCTGCTAATTCTTCGCTGAATCTGCACCGAATCTGCAACTGGGCCACTCTCGCCGACCTCGGTCCTGGGCCCACCCACTCTCCACTTGCACTGCCTCCCTGGCAACCCCTGCACTGCGGGACTGTCTCTGTATCCCTACAGCCCCCGTTCCCAGCACTTGTCTGCACTTACCTTGCACTTGCCACCAGCTGGCCCTTATTTATTTTATTCTACTTACCTTGTTCTGCACTTCCCCCCCCCCTCCCCTCCCCTTGCACTTTCTCCCTTCCCCCTGCACTTGCGCAATCTGAATGACACCTGGCCTAGTAGGATCGTTGTCCGTCTTCCCCTGTTCCCCCCTCCCTGCCTCGTCGCGCCTTGAAACACTTGAAACCCTTGTGTATAGGCGTGTTACAAATGCCATATCATAACCCCGAATTCCGCAACCACGCAAATCTGCGCATCACGGTGCTCGCCGCCATGGACCGGCTGACAGTCTGCCACGTCCAGACCCGACTGAACTGATTCACACATGGCATCCTTGCCATCCTGTACAAGGGCAAGAAAGCCATCCCGTTCCTCCCCTTCGGGAATATGTTCAGCCGCCAATGAAACAATTCCACAGAGTGTGAGTGAAACGTGCTAAGGCACACACACAGTTGGCTGCTTTCAAAGCCATACCCCCTGAAGAAAAGACTTTCTTCGCCCAACCGTCAAAACGTTTGTCGTCCCTATCAGGAGGGATGGTAGGGTACGACGCCTGTTTTGCTGAGGCAGTAGCCACCTACACCACCAAACTCTCCGGAGTAGGGTGCATGGACAAGTAGCCGGGGTCGTCACTGGCTGGGCGGTACCTTTTCGGCAACGACTGGCCCACTGCTGGGAGACTCTCCGGAGCAGTCCAAGCCGCCGCCACCCTTCTTTGCAAGGCCATATAGAATGGCAGTACCAGGTCAGTTGGTGGACCTTGGTCCAAGATATCCGTCAGGTCATCGGTACCTCCGGTAGAGCCTCCACAAAGGGAGTCGACAGAATCGGCGTCGAGCGCAGTGCCGATGGCTTCGACACAGGCCTCGAGGGCGGTGCCCCGAGCGTGTCCTTCGATGGCTTCGGCGCCGATGACTTCCTCGGAGCCGGAGCCTCAAGAGAGTCCCTCGACGGACATGGCGCCGATGGCGTCGACGTCTTCTTCGAAGACCTCAAAGGCTCTGACGTCTCCAGGGCGTCGAGGACCGGGAACTGGAGCGGGCATGGCTAGAGGGATCCACCTTGTCCGATCGGGACCTCGAAGGCTCCCAATGATCGCGCCGACCACCCGAGCCCAAAGGCGTGTGAGCGGCGGCCCTAGCACGTTCCCTGCCGGCTTCTTTCGAAGGCGCGGATGGAACGGAGCCCTGCGATTGGAAAATAGCCATCATCTCTGTATGAAATGCATCCCATTCCGCAGGAGAAGAGTGCTTGTTGGGACAAGGAACCCACCGACGGGCGGAGTCCTCGGACGAGGAAAGCGACTGGTGACGGCGCTTCCGCGAGTGCCTCAAAGAGGCAGAGGAATGGCGGAAACCACTCTGGGACCGAGACCCCCCTGGACTTATGCCGATGACGCAGTGAGTCGCCTCTCGAATCGTCAGTCGAAAGCCCAGTGGATTTCAACTTTCGGGGCTTGGAAACCTTACCGACAGAAAGCTTCTTCCATTTTCGCAAGGCCTTCGATGTTAACGACTGGCAATTGTCACAGTCAACCGTGGCCCTCACCGGTGCACCAGAGGCAGGCGTTGTGCGGGTCCGTCCCGACACTTCTTGAATCACAACCATGGGGTGGAAGACGATGAAGACATGATATCTTCTCAACAAACACGTTCGTAAGAACCGATAGAACAACTCAGAAGAACCGAGGCGTGCCGAGATCTCCGAAGTGAACACGTTCGTGAAAAAAAACGGAACTGAGGCTACGGGCGTCGTGCGTCCTACTTATAACATCCGGTGACGTCGGCTCGACGGAGGCCCTCGAGGACAGCGTATCTACATCATCGACGCAGGACGCCGAAAATGTTCCGAACCAGCACAGCTGTGGTGATTACGTGTCATACATGTGGAATACGTCAGAGGAACCAATCCCTTCAAAATTGTTTAACTTGGCTGGGGACTAAACTGGATTTCTTTCCTTGATTGAGAAACCCAGGCTGAAGAGGAGATCTACTGTTTTTTGGTTGTTCGAAAAACAAGCGTCGAACGAGCCCCACATGATGAGCCGGTCGTCGAGGTAAGGGTAAACTGGGACTGATGGTCTGCGCAGGTGTGCAGCTGCCACTGCCAAGACTTTGGTAAACACCCTTGGCGCTGAGGCGATGCCGAAGGGGAGTACCTTGAATTGGTAATGTCTGTCCTGGATCATGAACCTTAGGTATTTCCTGTGCGCTGGCAACATCAAAATATGAAAGTATGCATCTTTCATGTCCAATGTTGCCGTGAAGTCCCCTTGTTTCAGCAATGGGATCACCACCTGCAGTGTTACCATGCAAAACTTCTGGGGTTTCATAAACTTGTTCGCTGGGTGCAAGTCTAGAACAGGGCGCATGGTGAGATCCTTTTTGGGTATAAGAAAGTACACTGAATAAATACCTTTGTTTACCTGAAGAATAGGGACGGCTTCTATGGCGTCCTTTCCCAGCAGTGCTTCCACCTCTTGAATCAGGATCTCCAGATAGTCCGGTGAAAGGCCCAGTGAGCGCGGCGGTCTGAACTGTGGAGGTCGGGCGAATTCCATGCAATAACCTTGGGCGACCGTCTTTAAGACCCACTGGCTGGAAGTTATCCCCTCACATCCCCTCAGGAAAGATGTTAAATCGCCCCCGACCAGGGTGACATGGGAGGGGACCTGGACTTGGTGGTCATTTCCCACCAGAGGCTGTGGCTCCTCTGGGTTTGGGGCCTCTGCCTCTGCCCTTGCCTCGTTTCTGACCCCTGAGGGGTAGCAAGTGGGGCTTCCAGCTGTTTGATTTGTGTTGAAGTTACCCATGCCGTAGTGGTTTTGACCAGCACGGGCTTGCCCTCGAAAGGACCGCCGAGAGTTATTACCCCTCTGGGAGGAAGGTTTCTGTGTAATTTGATGCAGAGACCTTATAGTCTCATGCTCCTTGGCTGTTTCCAAAGCCTCATCCACTGCTTTCCCGAAGAGGTTAGTCTCTTCAATGGGTTTATTTTTTATTTTTTTTTATTTTTTTATGTAACATCAGTTTATACATAAGAAATGAAAACCTTAAGTTACAGTTTCTCCTCATCTAAAAACACAGAGAAATTCGAAGATCCCAACTATCTTAAGTAAAAGAGTCCTCTGTTTGTTAGTCTCAAAGTCTCAGAGCATCCATGAAATTTATAGTTGCACAAATTAATTGAGTGTTAAAACCTCCAATCAGATACCACCACCACGCATCCATGTTTCCTGATTGGGGAAGGAATTGAGCTAAATGAAGAGAACGCTGATCGCCAATCGCTTCACAATCTGTGATTAAGTGTCGTACGGATTCTGTCGCTTGATTACAGAACCTACATCGGACATCTTGTTCTAATATCTCACGCCTCATTACTTGTATCTCCTTGGTTTTATAGAGATTTAGTCGTAGACGGAGGAACATATGCCTATGATAACTTGAAGGGAATTTGTCCAAATATTTTGGTAGAGCGTCTAGTTAGTTGAGGGCGCATCCAAGTACTAAAGAAGAAGTCAGCTTGTTTCGGCACTCTTCATTGGTTATCCAATTATATAGACGAATTTTCTTTTTTGCTACCTGCGGGCGCAAAAGTAGTCTCGAGTGACACATCTGCGTTGTGCAATATGTTGAGCAACTTTTCTTTCCACTTATTTAACAAAACAGCCGATGGGTGCTCTGAGACTGTATGCAAGATTTCATATGGTTTCGCAGGTTGCTCCAGCATCATTTTCCTCATGGTGGAGATTGATTTCCATAGAACTGTAGCATAGAGTGATTCAATGCATAGCTCATATCGTATAGCTAATACAGAGATGTTTTTTGGCAAATGTAGAACTTTACGCCAGAATTTCCCCTCAAGAATGCTCCATAAATCTTGCGGGATATTCCAACCTGATTCACTCCCAAAGGTTATTGCAGGCACCACCTTCTGAAGGTAAAATGTTAATATTGGCTTAAAGGAAAATTTGCCATAGGCTGCGTGCAATTTGGAACCTTGAAGTGCGAACATTTTCATCCGGGCCATTAGATCTGGCGTCCAGTCCCACTCACGAATGTAATTATTGAATTGAACGCCTAGGTATCTGATAATATTCGATAAGTCTAGCTGTTCATTCATTATTTGCCAATGAAATTTTCTTTATTGAGCTTGCGCTCCTTGACCAGCCATGATTATCTTTGACTTCTTAGAATTTATTTGTAAGTCGTTTTGCAGGCAATAATTATGAAGCGCGTTTAACAGACGCTGTAGCCCAATTGGAGTAGAGTCCATGAGAACGATGTCGTCTGCGTAAATGACCCAACTTATTTTTTGCCCATTTACTACTGGCGGAAATATCCTTAGGTCTTTTAGGGCCACTGATAAGTCGGAGATGAAAAATTCAAATAGTTGAGCAGCAAGCGGACAACCTTGCTTCACGCCCCTTTTTGTATACATCTCATCTGATAAATCACCTTGTTGATTTAATCTTACTCGAATGGACGTCTTAGTGTGTAGAGCAATCAGGGGCGCCAGCAGATCACTTGGACAATTCCAATCACTTAGTTTCTTCCATAGGAGGTTGCGGTTTATGCTGTCAAATGCCTGACTCAGATCTATAAATGCAAGGTACAACATTTTCTTCCTCCTCAAGGCATCTAATTTTAGGCAATTTAAGAGGATTAGATTTAGCTCAACTCCCACTCCTCTAGTAAAACCTGTTTGCCGAAGGTCACCCACAGAAAACTCTTGAGCCCAGTTTGCCAGGCGCTTTTGAAGGAAGGAGCCGAAGACCTTTCCAATTGTATCCAAGAGGGCTATCGGGCGATAGTTCTTCGGGTCGTCCCGATTGCCCTTTTTAAATATTGGGACCACCACTGCCATCAGCCAGGAAACCGGCAGGGTTTTATCATGTGAAATTCTTTCAAACAAAGCACTCATCATATTTGCCCATAAACTTCTATGGGTTTTCAGCATCACATTGGAAATTCCATCTGGGCCTACAGCCCTAGAGGACTTTAGCTTCATAATCACCCATCCAATGTCATCAGCAAAGTCTGCCACATTCCATTTTGCCGTTGTTAAAGATGGTGGTGGAACCACGATATAGTTGTCGTCATTAAATACTTCAGAGAAATGAGCGACCCAACTGGCGCCGTTCACACCATTCGACATTGAGTAAGAGTGATTTAGGCTGCCAGTATTGATAATCTCCCAAATGTGTCGGCTGTCCTTTAGTATGATCAGTTTTAACATCTGTTCAGCTTGCTTCTGAAACCGGATCGAGTTAAAAGATTTGATCCACTTCCGATATTTCAGGCGCCTGGCTTTTATTTGCATGAATGTGCTTTCTTCATCAGCTTTTTTCAGCAATTTTATATCATCACAAAGTTTTTTCTTATCAGTGTTTATAGTTTCATTGAAAGGATGTTTTACTTCAATGGCAGCTCCCTTCTGCTTGGGGTTCCTCACTTTGAAGTAGAATAGCAGTAATGGATAGTTTATCCTTGCCGTTGTTGAGTTTTCTTTCTCAAGGTTGTCAATGTTAACAGCTGGGATGCACTCAGTCGCAGCCTATTTGCTCCATTATTTAAGGTAACACTCTCCTTGTATTTAGGTGAAACGTAGTTGGTTACCTTTTCCCAATTTAGCAGCAAAGCATTGTGGTCACTTTTTTCTGTTTTTTTTATTTCAAACGTTGGGATTCTTGATAGAAAATTTCTGGAAACCCAAATGTAATCAAGAGTCTTTTTACTCACGCCACGCTTCCATGTAAAGCCTGGAGGAATATCACCCCGGGTGGATCCATTTAGCATTGAGCACTCTCTTAATGCCATCTCTTTTAGCCAGCGATCTCCCCGATCTTGCAGTCTTCCTTTGTTTGTTGGGCCAGTTTCGGTGCATTTGTCAATAGAATTGTTCAACCAAGTATAATTGAAATCACCACATATTATAATTATGGGATCCTCGTAGACTAATAAACACTCATCCACCGCTGACAACACAGCTCCAACAAAATTAGATTGTGAAATCATTGCTGTATTCCAGTATATATTTACAATCAGCATCACTTGACTATCAGAAGGAGAAGGTTGCGTAATTTGGATTTTAGTTACTTGTATGAACATATTAAGATTTTCTGAAGATACAATCTTCCAATCATTGTTATGTTTGATCATTGTAACCAGACCAGCAAAAGGTCTGCCAAAGAGGTTCTTTCCAGCAGGATTCAGGAGGACTGTATAACCATCACACACCGGGCACTCACGCATCCAAGTCTCTTGAAGACATATAATTGATAAATGCACCGGGAATTGCCACTTTCCATCAAACAGATGCGTGAAGCCACGAGTGTTCCAGGATAGAAGTTGATGGTTTCCATCAATGGAATCCACTCTTTGCTAATTTTCCTGTTTCGTTTCTTTCACACCAGACACTTTTTTGATGTTCATGTGGGCCCACAGTGCATCCCTTCTCTTTTCATTTTCGGATTTGTCCCCCGGCGAGGGATGTATACTTTCCCCAAAGCAGGCCTCCGCACTTATGACTTCAAAACCAAAGAACATGATATCGTCCGCAGCATCCATTACAGCTGTTCTAAGAGATCTGGAATGTAGATGTAAGTTTACCCAATCCGAGAAGTCCTCTGACATATATTCTACAACTGCTAGGTCTTCAGATTTAATTCCACGCAGCGTTGGAATACATTGCAGCAGTGTTAAAATATTTCTTCGGTTCAAATTTACTTTTTTGTTCTGGCAGGGCGTTTTTGATTTGAATTTTCCATAAACCATTCTTGGATCCCTCACTTCTTGTTTTACAAGGTATAATTTCATTTTTATTAAGTTTTTCAACTTGTGCTCTTGTTAATTTTGGATTTAGTTTATCGCACAAGAGATATGGGGGGTCAGACGTCACCCCATTGTTCGAATTTAAACCTTTCATCTCCTTTGTCGCACTTTGTTTTGAAAGTACCTTTGGAATTTTTTTTGGCCCAAGCACGCCAGCTCTGGGAGGAGTTTTAATTACGACACCTGATCGTGGCTCAAATTCTATACCAATTTTCGCAGGAGCCGGTATACCTATCTTTGCAGTGTCTTCGCCCTCATCAATCACATCATCATCAATGGAGTATGTGGAATACTCACATAGTTCTAATGAGGCATCGGAGACTGCGTTATCATCACTGACTGAGGCTTCTCTTGCCCTTTTAGCATTTGGTTTGGGAGTCCGTTTTTTCGTTGAGTCAATTTTTGTTTTCGATATTGTTAGGCAGAAACCTGTGCAGTTCCCTTGGGGAACACTGCAAAAGGTTTAAGACTACAGGTAGAGCAGTAAACCCCTTTGGTAGCAGTCTGTACCACCCAGATTTACCTGGTAGCTGTGGCTGAGCAGTCAGACTTCTCTCAAGAAGAGTTAGGCAGTATGCAAAGTATACACAATATGTACCCACATACAATAGCACAAGCAAACACTGACCAGAGCTTGGTTTCAAAAGTATATAGTTATTTATTTAAAATACACATAAGTTAACAACACTCTAGCAAAATATAGTAAACACTTCAAACACAGTTATAACGAAAGTAGATTCAATCCTTTCTCCTATCTAGACAACTCTAGGTTAACACCACTTAATTAAAACAGAGGTGAGTGCTTAACGTTAGATGACACTCTAGTAATTTCCAAGAAAGGGAGAGAAAAAGCAGAAATGGGTTAAACACACCACTCTAAGGTCCAGAACACTTGCAATAGGCTCAAAGAAGCACAAAGTCACAGGTGAGCAAAAGTCACTAGGCAGGGCCCACTCTTAGAGTAGCCGGAGCGAAAATGTGCCCAAGATCACACCGTTATTAGGGATTCAAAGTCTTGCAAAGAGTTAGAAAGAGGTTAGAGTGGCTTAGAAAGTTTAGCCAGGGTGTCCCAGGCTCTCCCAGGTTCGAAAGCCGGGGGCTAAATCTACCCCGTACAGTCGGTAGCAAGGGAAGCCAGGCGGAACACGGTACCTTAAGCGGAAAGGATCCTCCAGCGGTGGCAGTTGTTCCAGGCAGTGGCAGCAGGGCTCGACGTCGGTCAGGGGAGAAGAAGTTCTCGCTGAAGAGCAGAAGAAGAGGGTCGTTGCACTGCCCGGGAAGAAACCAGCCGCGGAGTCCTCCGGTTAAAGGGTCGTACCGACTTTCGTGGTTGGGGTAAAAGTGGTGGGGTTCCGGTTGCCGGGGTGCTTGGCACTGGCAAGGCGGCCACGAGATACCTCGAGAAGCGAAAAGAAGGCGAAAACTGGTTGTCCCCACCAGTCAAGGGAAGGAGCCACTCCGTTAAGAGTTCTCCTCGGTCGTCGGGAAAAGTGGTGAGACGGTTCAGCAGGGCTCCACCGGGTGGTGTCGTCGAAGCAGGTCGGCTCAGCTCTTCCCTCGTCGGATTCTTGGTCCTGTGGCGACTTCTGAAGTCCCAGTCCCCAAAGCCCTGCTTTTATGCAGCAAACCCCCATTCACCCAGCCTAGCTGTCACTCAAACATGCTAAGTGGTGAGCCGGGCGGCTCACCACTTGGGCCAATCAGGACGGAGTGCGACTTGAGTTACCAAGGTAACTCAGTCCAGGGTGCCTAAATCCCCCTCCACCCCTCCTAAGTACCCCAGACAGAGTGGCACCACTTTGGAGGGCTTCTGTGGAGAAGCCCGCCAAAAGTGGAACAAAGGGCTCCACTTTGGGTCAGAGTTACAGAGGCGAACACCAACGCCATTTTAGAATCAAGTTTTGGCAAAAAGTCCCAACCGGAGTTATAAAAATAAATATATAAACCGGCGGTATGTTTAAGGCTACCGTAAATAAATAATTAAATGTGTTAGCCTAAAACAATGGGAAATCCCATAGGGAAATATTCGCGGTCGAATATAAAAAGTAGTTTCCACTGCCACCAGCCAAAACTCGATCAGGGGGGACGGAGACGTGCCCCCTCGACTAACAGACCCTGGGGCAATCGAATTGCCCCAGCCAGTACGTCCACAATATGATGGTTTGTACTGGTTCTGTTCAGGATTCAAGACTAGTAAAGTCTTTGGTGACTTTACATGCCCTGGGAGACAGTAGTCAGTCCCAGGGTATGGAGTCTATGTTGGGGAGTCCCTAGGACACCCCTGGGTCACGGCACAGAGGGTGCTGTGTGACCCACATCACAAAAATACATGAGGCCCCATGGAGTAAAAGACCCCATAGCCCATTCAACACAAGGTTTAACCAAGAAAACACACTTCAACATGTCCAAGAGTGAGGGTAAAAGAGTCTCACTCTTGGCAGGAGAAAAAAAATTAAACCCCAGAAATCCAGCAAAGCTGCTGGGGGACTCACTAGGTAGGGAAATTCAGCCTAAACAGAGAATTCTCCCTAACAGATATGCCCTCCGGACCTTTTGCCGGACGATTAAACAATACAGGCGGCGGCGGAGTAGAAAGATTTCTTATAAATTTTTTCCTGCACGTTGTGCGAGCACGTTTGGCAACTTGTTTCAAGCTTGGACGTTTTTGAATGGATTTTGCTCCACAAGGCTTTGTTTTCTGGGGACGCTTTTCATTTTCTTTGTCCAACGTTGTAGGCTTATTGAAAATCCCAAATGAGAGTTTATCTGTTAAGTTTTTTGGCTCCTGAACCACTGCCCCTTTTGCCTGCTGAGTTTCTACATTTAACTGAGCAAATGTAGCGACTCCCTCACCAATATTCACGGGACGGTCTTGCTGAGGATCAAGGATTTTATCTCCAGCGGGCTGGCTCTGATCGCTTTTTGAGTTTCCCGCCAGGCTCATCCCATGGGAGAGAGATGTGCTTTTTTCTGGTGCTATTAGTTTAGCGACTTTAATGCCCACTGCTTCACTGCAAACAGGTCCACTGACAATCACTGTGTGCTTTTTGGAAGTTTGTCCATCCACCACAAGAGGTACTTTACCAAAAAGATTTGCTGGTTGGAACATGTGACCCATCATCACCTGGTCTCATGTTTGAAGACATATCGTGGCGCATCCACTTTGTGCTTTCGATTACCGCATCCATTAATGCAGATTTGTCACTAAATGCCCGACGGGCAAGATCGCATAGTCTATTTTGCCACTTTGCAGATGTTTCTGCTTCGCTATCAAGTCTTTTGGTTATCGATTGGGAAAATCTTTCAAGACTTGAGATTTTTGCGTTCACGGCTGCGAGCAGGGACATTTGATCACTTACTGCATTATGTAGGGATTCATACAGTTTCATAAATGGAAGTAGGGCGATTGAAGTTGCCGCTAATACATTATTGTGAATTTGAATACTTGCAGCCGTTGACATAGAATTTTTAGATGGCTGGTCGACTCTATCCGAGTTGACGGCTGTCTTCGCCATGCTGGGCATCACGTTAATTTCTTTTGCCAAGTCGTCCACAACTGGAATACACTTTACGGCTCTCTTTTCAACGTCTTTAATGCCTGATGAATCGATGTTGTCGCAAGACGTTTGATGTAGAGAGTCATTTGTGCTAGACAACATTGAGATGTCAACTCTGTCGCTAGACTTGTGGAGTATGCGCGCTGATCGTCTATTACGCTTTGTTTCTAGCTTATTTTTATGCAAGGATTGATTTTGTATGAAACTATCATTTAGGCGTTCATAGGTGGCTAGAAAGTCTGCCTTTAATTTAGTTGTAAGCCGTGCTTCTCTGGCTGAGAGATCCGTAGAGCTTTGCTCCATTACTGACAAACTCACAGGATGCCCACCCTCGCTAGATGTCAATTTGATAATCCCCTCGCTACATTTTGCATTTGTGGTAGCCATTTGAGGGACCCGTTCCTCTAGCATGTTTTTACCTACCACGGACTGAGAACGCCACGTTGAGGCGTCAATCTTGCCAGCACCTTGAGAGTGAAACATTGGTGATTTTTGCAGTTCCTTGTCCTGTATTAGGACATTTTGTAAGTTTATTGCCATAAGGTCAGAATCCGTCAAATCAAAGGGGGAGGTCTGCGCAACATCGCTGGCGTCAACATATACTGAAGGGGAAAATACCGGTACCAACTTGACACAGCCACTGTCGGAGCTCACCCATTGGTTAACGGTGCCGTTGGTACCATCAATCTCCTTTCGAGTTGGGCCCAATGATGTTAAGCACAGGGCAGCTAGTGAGGGCACCAAGCCTAATTCTAGGCAAGTAGCCCCGGTTGAGCCTCTCGCTGTAGTAAACTCGATTTTACCATTTTGAGCAGTTTGTTCTGACGTGGCAGCTGGGTTTACCTCCTTTGGGAGACTCATCGTCCCTTTCCTTCGAGAAAGCAATGATTTATGACGGGTCAGAGGGCCCTCCTTCACCATCACCATGCTGAACCAAACCTCAGACTTCGAATGCTAGTGAGGCCCTCACCGATGCTCTGCCACTTATGATCTTTCTACGGGTATCCTTCGTTACTTAACAGTAAGCTTCAGCACTGCTCACGTCAGTGGGTATCAGCCACCAAAGAGCCACACAACAGTCCTCGCCCTTTACCCCTCACAGGCTTAACGCCACAAGGGTGGCTTGTGGGTCTGTAAATACTGCCAAAACAGTCACGTGATTGATCACGTGATCACGCTCCGCCTCCTCCAGGAAGCGCAGTCTGCCCAGTGTGTTCTCCTTCCACTGAGCAGTAGAGCGAAGCTTTCTGCAGCCAGCAGTCCCTCGGGATAATAAAACAGCAGCTCCTTCTCAGGAAAAGTGTTTGCGCCGCTCGGGCGGCTTGTGGGTCTGTAAATACTGCCAAAACAGTCACGTGATTGATCACGTGATCACGCTCCGCCTCCTCCAGGAAGCGCAGTCTGCCCAGTGTGTTCTCCTTCCACTGAGCAGTAGAGCGAAGCTTTCTGCAGCCAGCAGTCCCTCGGGATAATAAGACAGCAGCTCCTTCTCAGGAAAAGTGTTTGCGCCGCTCAGGCGGCTAGTGGGTCTGTAAATACTGCCAAAACAGTCACGTGATTGATCACGTGATCACGCTCCGCCTCCTCCAGGAAGCGCAGTCTGCCCAGTGTGTTCTCCTTCCACTGAGCAGTAGAGCGAAGCTTTCTGCAGCCAGCAGTCCCTCGGGATAATAAAACAGCAGCTCCTTCTCAGGAAAAGTGTTTGGGTTTATTAATGAGGGAGGCCGGAGTCTCAGGTCTAAATCCTGATGTACGCAGCCAAGCGGGTCTTTTCAGTAGGGTCCCTTGTGTAAAAGACCTGTCTGCAGTTTCCGCAGTGTCCAGGGTGTTCTTCACCACATTCTGGTTGACTAGTCTTCCCTCTGTTACAATGGAGAGGGGCTTTGACTTAGCGGGTTCGGGAACCTCTTGGAGGCCTTCCTGGAGCAAATTCCATTGGGCATCAGCATAGCTTGCTAATAGAGTAGTATTATTAGCAACCCGTATAGTGTGAGCAGCTGCTGATGTGACACGTTTGCCCAGGGCATACAGCCGCTTAGACTCCTTGTCCGGTGGCGATTCTCCCGTGGCAAGGGGTACCCCTGCCCTCTTGCGAGTGGTAGTCACTACCAGTGAGTCTGGCATGGCGTGCCCTTTGATGCATAGAGGGTCAGAAGGGGAAGGGCGAAATAATTTTTCGACTCTCGGGTTCACTGCCCGTGTTTGAGCAGGTGATACCAACGAGAGAGCTACCCTTCTCTTAACAGAGTTAAGGAGGGGGATGGATTGACTCGCCGGAGGTTTTTCCTTAATGACATCCTCCACGAAATCCTGCTCAGGTACAGCCTCTTGAGTGGCAATTTTGAAGTATTCAGTTGCTTTTTTCAACATGGAGTTGAATGCCATTTGATCATCTACAGGAGAGGCCTGACGAGCCGGGGTGGACGGAGGCGAGTCTAGGCACTAAACATCAGAGTCCTGATCTTGCTGTGTCCATGGGTCTTGACCTTCCCTCCTGGGTTTCCTCCCAGTTGTCCGTAGTATCCTGTTGATTTTCCTCATAGTTTTGCAGAAAAGAAGCTTCTTCTTCATTATAGATGTATCTATATGTGTCCATCTCAACCACGTCTTCATGTTGGAAAACATGAGACTGATCTTCCTGAATTTGGAGGTTAGGGTCTACCCGAGCCCTTTTCAGGGTAGGATGATCAGAAGAACTGATCATCTGCTCCAGCTGATCCATACACCCTTCACATTTTTCTGTAGTCCATTTAGAGGACCCAAACGGGTCTACGTGAGGAGAAGAACAAGTTACTTCTTACCTTGTAACGTTCTTTCGACGGGATGTTCCTCCGACGTATTCCTCATCTTAGATATATCCTTCCAGCTCTGCTGGCCTCGGAAAATTTTTTCTCCAGAGGGCGCTGCGCGTCGACGTCCCTCGAATCGATGACCCTCGACAGCCGCCGTATCGACGCTCGACGTCATCCTGCCTATAAAGGCCGCGCGCAGCGTCCGTTGCTCAGTTCCGTTTTGTAGCCCACAGTATTACTGTTTGGACTAGACTAATCACCCTGAAGGAGCGTAAGCTGCAATAACAAGGGAAGTAAAACTGCGGGGATGGATGGGAGGGTCGATGAGGAATACGTCGGAGGAACATCCCGTCGAAAGAACGTTACAAGGTAAGAAGTAACTTGTTCTTCGAAGGGATTGTGTCCTCCGACGTATTCCTCATCTTAGATAGGCTCCCATAGCAGTATTCTATATTCGGAGGAGGGAGTACTGACTTCACGCTGTCTTCTATTGGTGAATAGAATGCAGTACAGCCCTTCCAAACCTAGTCTCTTGACTAGAGGAGGAATCCAGATTGTAAAAACGTGTAAAGGTATGGACAGACGACCATGTAGCGGCCGCACATATGTCTTTAATCGGCACGCCTCTTTTGAGGGCCGATGAAGCTGCAATACCTCTGGTCGAATGAGCCCTAAGGTTTTGAGGGGGCTCTTTCCCTGCCAGTTTATAACATTCCAGAATGGCTAGAATGATCCATCTGGAAATGGTCTGCTTAGTTATTGGTAACCCCAGCTTGTGACCTGCGTAGCCTACAAACAGCTGGTCTGCCTGTCTTATCCTGGCTAGTCTACTAATGTAAAAACTTAAAACCCTCCTAGGGTTTAGTCTGTGTAACCTCTCTTCCTCTTTCCCCGGGTGAGGAGGAGGATAGAAAGATGGTAGGATAATCTTCTGAGAGATATGGAATTCAGAGACTACTTTTGGGAGGAAATTAGGCTTCACTTGCAGGACAACTTTGTCTTTGTGAAAGATTGTATGAGGGGGTTTACAAGAAAGAGCTTGTAATTCGCTCACCCTTCTAGCAGATGTAAGTGCTATTAATAAAACAGTCTTAAGGGTAAGGAATCTTAACGAACAAGAATGGAGAGGTTCGAAAGGTGTCCCCATCAGGAAAGTTAATACTAAGTTTAAATCCCATAGGGGAACTTGGAATGGTCTTGGGGGATAAACATTGGTTAACCCCTTTAGAAACTGTATTACCAAGGGTAATTTGAAATAGGATGGTTCCTCCGCAGTACGCTTAAAGATAGATAGCGCTGCGAGATAGCCCTTAATTGTGCCAACTTGAAGGCCTGAATTTGCCAAATATAGTAGGAAGGACAAAACCATTGGTGTACCACATGAAAATGGGTCGATATTCTGTTCTCTACACCAGCTGCAAAATCTGTTCCAACGGCAGCGGTATAAAGACTTTGTTGCTGGCCTCCTTGCCGAAAGCAACACCTCCATAACATCATCAGGGAGGTCCCAATCCTTGTACCTCAGCCGTTCAGAAGCCAAGCGTGAAGGTTGAGGGTTTTGATGTCTGGATGGAGAACCTGACCTCCCTTCTGTGAGAGTAGGTTCTCTCTGAGAGGAAGTCGAAATGGAGGGCAGATGGACAAGTCTAGAAGGTCCGGGTACCACGTTCTCCTGGCCCAATCCGGGGCAATTAGGATCATGGTTCGCCGGAATCTTCTTAACCTCCTGATCATTTGAGGAATGACAGGGACCGGTGGGAACGCGTACAGAAGCGGAAACTCCCAGTCCACTATGAACGCGTCTCCCAGAGCTCCTCTCGGAGGAAATTCCCTTGAGCAGAACAGGTCGCATTTCCTGTTTAGGCTGGTGGCAAACAGATCTACCTGAGGGGTTCCCCAAAGGGCGAAGATCTCGTGAAGGAATTCCTGAGCTAGCTCCCACTCGTGGGAGACTGTGTTCTGCCTGCTCAGAGCGTCCGCTGTCAAGTTCTTCTCTCCGGCTAGGTGAACTGCCGATAGAGAGATTCCTTCTTGGATTGCCCAAAACCAGAGCTGCATCGCCTCTCTGCACAGGGGTAGTGATCCTACGCCTCCTCTTTTGTTGAGGTAATGCATGGCCACCGTGTTGTCCGTCATTATCAGGACGTTCTTCCCTTGTACAACTGGCAGGAAAGCCTTCAATGCAAGTTTGATGGCTCTCAGCTCTAACAGGTTGATGTGTAGTCTGGACTCCGATGGAGACCAACGACCGCTGATGGTCAAGTCGTTGGCGTGGGCTCCCCACCCCGTGAGTGAGGCATCCGTGACTACTGTTATCTCCGGCCAGGGTTGCCAAAACTGTTCTCCTTTCAGAATGTTCTCCTGACAGGCCCACCACTGAAGGTCTCGAGCCACCCTGCCGGGAACCTGAAGAAGATCTGTCATTCTCCCTGAGAATTGTGACCACTGAGTCCTCAGTGTCCACTGGAGGGATCTCATTCTCAGGCGAGCCTCTGGCACAAGGAAAATGCAGGATGCCATGAGGCCTAGCAACCTCAAAAAGTCGAAAGCTGGGAGACGTTGGGCAAGTTGGAACTTGGTAACCATCTGTAGAATATCTTGAGCCCTCACCTCTGGTGGCGAGGCTTTTCCCAGGGAAGTATCCAGGATCGCTCCTATGAACTGGAGTCTCTGCGATGGTATCATTTGAGACTTCTTTAAATTGAGGGAGAAGCCCAGCTTGTGAAGGGAGTAGCATACGTGATTTAGCTGGATCTGAGCTTGCTCCGGAGAAACAGCCCTGATCAGCCAATCGTCCAGGTAGGGGTAGACGTGAATCCCTTCCCTCCTTAGACTTGCCGCCACTACCGACATTAACTTGGTGAAGACCCTCGGGGCGGAGGTCAGCCCAAAAGGCAGTACTCGAAATTGATAGTGAGAGTTGCCAATTGCGAACCTCAGGTATTTCCTGTGTTTGAGATGGATAGGCACATGGAAATAAGCGTCCTGAAGGTCCAGAGATACCAACCAGTCCTGAAACTGAAGGGCCTGGAGGATCTGAGAAAGAGTGACCATCTTGAATTTGTCTTTCCTGAGGAATTTGTTCAATTCTCGCAAGTCCAAGATGGGTCTCAGTCCTCCGTCTTTCTTTGGAATGAGAAAGTAAGGGGAGTACCAGCCCTTGTTCCTCTCCGCTACAGGTACCGGTTCTATGGCACCTTTCTCTAGCAGGTCTATAATTTCCTGCAAGAGGAGCGGATCTGGAGCTTTCTGAGAGCTGATCCCCGGTGGATGACTCTGAGGTATACGTAGGAAAGGTAGGCAGTAACCTTGGGCAACTGTTTCCAATGCCCAAGCATCTGACGTGATAGCCTGCCATTCCGCCAGATGTTGAGTCAACCTGCCTCCTACAGGTGTCCTGTGAGGGAAGTCCTCAGAGTGGTTTTGGGGCGGCTGATGCAGATGCCGATGGTAAAGAGGCACCTGCTGTTGCTGCGGCTTTAGAATATCTACCCCGTCCACCTCGGGTAGTTCTTCTTTGACCCCTTTGAGCCGGTCGTCCTCTACCTCTTCCGAATGAGGAGTAGAAGCGAAAGGACTTGCCCCTCGCAGAGGTTCCTGTGGGACGAAAAGGAGTCTGACGGATTGCAGCTCCTAGGGATTTTGCTGCTGCTTTTGAAGTTTGCAGTTTCTCTAAACTGTCATCCGCCTTTTTCCCGAACAAAGAAGAGCCATCAAATGGCATGTTCAAGAGCCTGGCTTGCACATCTGGGGCAAAACCCGACTTTCTCAACCAAGCGAACCGCCTGGTTGATGTACTTGCCGCCATTGCTCTGCTGATACTGTCAGCCGAATCAATGCCCGTCTGGAGGGATTCGCACATAGCGTCTTTACCGTCCTGTATAATATTCAGGAACGCATCCCTTTCTTTTCCCTCCGGGATGCAGTCAGCCGCTGTAGAAGCACACTCCCAAAGTGTATGGCTGAACCTAGCAAGGGTGCAAGTAGCATTAACAGACTTTAACGCCATGCTACATGCTGAAAAGACTTTCTTAGCCATAGCATCATATTTTTTATCGTCCCTGTCCTGTGGGACAGTAGGATAAGCCGTCTTGACGTCGGTAGAGGATGCTGCTTGTACCACCAGACTTTCTGGGGATGGATGTTTAGACAAGAACTCTGGGTCTGTGGAAGATACCCTGTACTTTGCAGACAGTTTTTTATTTACTGCTGGTATTACATCTGGGGTTTCCCAGTTTGTCATGATCTTTCTCTGAAGAGCTTTATGAAAAGGCACCACTGGATCCTCTTGTGGGCCTTTGTCAAGAATATCCGTGAGGTCATCTTGCTGGAAAGATTGTGAAGGTGTAGACCACCCCATGAACTCTGTAATTCTGGCCATTAAGGCTCTGTAGGGGGTTTCAGCATGCTCCCCCGGGTCTGGTTTAGCAAAATCCACCTCAGGGGAAGTGTCTAAACCACTTGCCTCATGTAAAGAATCATGAAGATCCTTTAATCTGCGCTCTTCAGAGGAAAATTCCTCTCTAACTGGGGTTACAGGTCCCTGTAACTCATCTTGTTCTGACAAATCACCCTCTTCTAAAATTGAGGATATAGTTCTCAATTGTTCTGAACTAATAAAGGGAGTAAATCCCATTTCCAAGGCAGAGGGTGCTGAACTTGTCATTATTGGCCTGGAAAGCGTCGATGTCGTCGACGCCGAAGGCTTCGAGCGTGGCGTCGAAAACAGAGGTGGAGGCCTCGAGGACCTCGACAGAATTGGAATTTTACTCGACAATATCGACGCCATCGACGTCGAGGGCCTGGGAATCGTCACTGGATGTGTGGTCATCGTGACTTTTCTCGGCGTCGACGCCGGTGTCGAGGCCGGTGTCGAGGCCGGCGTCGAGTCGACAGACCTGTGTGTCGAAGGTCCCTTCGACAACGGCGTCGAAGACCTCGACGTCGACGGAACCTTCGTCGACGGCGTCGACGGAACCTTTGAGGAAGGTTTGGAGGTCATAGTCCTACTCGAGGGTTCGAGACGCGCTCGAGAGGTTTCTTTCGCCGGGTACTGCGACTCGCGGCGTTTTTGACCTTTGGGTCTTTCGACCAGAGCATCGCTCTCAGCAGTCTTCGAGGGGGTCGAGGCCGCTTTCTCGAAGACGCTCATCATGTTTTTTCTGAATTCCTCCCATTCAGCCCGGGAACTATGTTTCGTGGGGCAAGGGATTCTTTTTGGCGAAACAGAGGAAGAGGAAGACGGAGAAGGGGATCTTCGACGTTTCCTCTTCGAGTGTTTCGATCTCGAGGAGTGATGAGACCCACTCCGAGATCTGGAGCGTGAATGGTGACGAGGAGACGAATGTCTCGACTTCGTCGAAGAAGAAGAAGCTTTAAAAGTCTTACCTTTCTCCAGCTTCCCCCTACGCTCCTTCAGGGCCTTAGCTGTCATGGACATACAGTCCTCGCACTCCGAACAATGGTGTTCGGCTCCCAAGCACCACAGACAATTTCTGTGAGGATCTGTCAACGACATCTTTTTCCCACAATCTCGACATTTTTTGAAGCCGGATCGAGGGGTTGTCGGTTCCGACGAGGAAGCCATCGAGTACGATTCGAATAACTTGAAGTAAATAGTACTAAGAACTGAGCAACGGTATTCCGAGGCACCGAGTAGCGCGGAAAAACGGAACTGAGCAACGGACGCTGCGCGCGGCCTTTATAGGCAGGATGACGTCGAGCGTCGATACGGCGGCTGTCGAGGGTCATCGACTCGAGGGACGTCGACGCGCAGCGCCCTCTGGAGAAAAAATTTTCCGAGGCCAGCAGAGCTGGAAGGATATATCTAAGATGAGGAATACGTCGGAGGACACAATCCCTTCGAAACTACGTTCTCTGCACTGCGGCATCAAAAGGAACCTCTCAGGGTGTTGGAAAGAGGCTCTAGACTATCTTCGTAAGCCTTGTCAGAATCAGGAAAATCCGCCGAAATGTTTTCCGCGCCTTGTCCCGTAACTTTAGGCAGAACCGGACTAAGGCCCACCGCCACCGTAATTCTTCTGATGCTACTTTCGATAGTCGCTGAATCGACGTGAGACAAAGGCTCTGATGATTTATCAGCAGGTGTAATACCTTCCACGGCGCTAGAGGGCCTAGCGGTAGGTTTTCGGGTAGAGGCCTAGCTGTAGTTTTCGTGCCTACTGACGCCTTAGAGACCGAAGTGTCGGGCTCCCGCGCTTCGTCGCGTGTAGGTTTCGGAGTAGCGCCCGCCCTTAGCTGATTTAGATTGCCCAGTCGCAAAACGCTGCTACGGATGCGGGGAAGGCTTTGGATCCGAACGATCCGAGGGAACCAGTGAAGTTTTCGGCGGGCCTGTTGGCGCTTTCGCCTTTTTCGACTAAGACGTTGAAATCGGCGTAGGGGTTGTGTGCTTAGTGCGATGCGCTTGTACGCCCCTGTCGCCGGGTGTGTCCCTGTAGCAAGACCAGAGTCAAGCTTTAAAGGGTCGGGGACAGGCATGGCGGACCTAGAAGCGTCCGCCTCGAGGTCTATAACATCCGAAACAGACGTTTGGTCATCCGAAGAACCCCCGTCACTTTCAGCGGGTGTGGCGGTGGGGAAGGGGGTTCCATGCGTGACATACAGTACCCGGCCCACTGCTTTACACAGCGCTCCTTAAGGGTGTTAGGGAGAATTCTCTGTAAAGGCTAATTTCCCAAACCTAGTGAGTCCCCCCACCAGCTTTGCTGGATATTTGGGGTTTATTTTTTTCTCCTGCTAAGAGTGAGCCTCTCTTTCTCCCAATCTTAGACATGATTTGAGATATCCTTTTGACTTTGTAATGTGTTTTATGGGCTATGGGGTCTTTTACTCATTAGGGCTTCATGTGTTTTTGTTGTGTGTTACAGGGCACCGTCAGTGCAGTAACACAGGGGTGTCATAGTGACCGCAAAAAACAGACTCCATACCCTGGGACTGACTACTGTCTCCCAGGGCATGTAAAGTCACCATTGACTTTACTAGTCTCAAATTGTGAACAGAACCAGTACAAACCATCATATTGTGGAAGTACTGTTAGGGGTAATTCTATTGCCCCTGGGTCCGTTTTCCAAGGGGGCACTGTGCAGTCCCCCCTTGTCGAGTTTCTGGCTGGTGGCAGTGGATACCACGCAAAATATTCCACGGGAATATTTCTTATGGAATATTCCCATTCATTTTAAACGCAACACTTTTTGGTGCAATTTAGTGTACCGCCGCTTTATTTATTTAATATTTAATTCACGGTTGGGTCTTTTTGCCAGAACTCTGTTTTAAAATGGCATTTGTGTTCCCGTCTGAAACACTAACCCAAGCAGAGCCCTTTGTTCCACTTTTTGGCAGGCTTCTACACAGAAGCCCCCCAAATGGTGCCACTCTGTCTGGGGTCTACAGGATGTGTGGGAGGGGGAATAGGCACCCTGGACTGAGTTGCCTTGGCAACTCAAGTCGCACTCTTGTGTGATTGGCCCAGTGGTGAGCCGCCCGGCTCACCACTTAGCAGGTTTGAATGACAGCTAGGCTGTTGAATGGGGGTTTTTCTGCATAAAAGCAGGGCTTTGGGGACTGGAACTTGAGAAGTCGCCACAGGACCTAAAGAATCCGAAGTGGGGAGAAGCTGAGCCATCTACAACGACGACACCACCGGTGGAGCTCTGCTGTACGAACTCACCACTTCCCCAACGACAGAGGAGATTTCTTCCAGGAGAGTCTTCTTCCCTTTGAGCTGGTGGGACCAACCAGTTTGCCTTTTTCGCCTTCCTGGATAATCTTGTGGTCAAATCGCCGTGCCAAGCACCCCGGCGGCCGGATAGGCACGCTTCACCACTATCGCGAATAAAAGGATCGTACCTTTTCATCGGGAACTCCGCGGCTGGTTCCTTCCCTAGCAGTGCAACGACCTCCAGCTTTAATCCACCTCGAGGTCATCTCTTCCCCTGGTCGAAGCCATGACTTGCACCCGCTGCCAGGAACAACTGCCACCGCTGGAGCTTCCTCACCATTCAAGGTACTGTGTCCGCCTGTCCTCCCTTTCAACGGTTAGCACAAGGTGTCCCCTAAATATTTGCCTTTCCAACTGGGTTGGCCTCCAGACCTGTCAACTAACTTTCCTAAACTGATCCCACCTCTTTTTTTTTAACTTTCTACAAAGACTTAAGTGCATTTCCACTGTGTGATCTTGGGCACATTCCGCCTTGCTCTCTCCAAGAGTGGGCCTGGCCTATGAACTTTTTGCTCTACAGTAGACCCTGCCTTTCTTGACTTGCTGTGGCTTGGATGGAGTGCCATCTATGGTTACGCACTCACCTCTGTTTTGCTAAATAAGTGGTGTCTTAACCTAGACTTGTCGATTAACTAACTAGGGAGGTGCATATACGTGTTTGAACTTGCTTGATATATTAGTGCCAGTGTATTTCTATAAAGTGTGTTTTAAATAAATAACTATACTTTTAATACCAAAGCTCTGGTCAGTGTTTGCTTGTGCTACTGTATTTTTTGCCCTATTGTGTATACTCTATATACTGCCTAACTCTTCTTGAGGGAAGTCTGACTGCTCAGCCACAGCTACCAGGTAAATCTGGGTGGTACAGACTGCTACCAATTGGGTTTACTGCTAACTCCTGTAGTCTTAAACTTTTTGCAGTGGTCCCCAAGGGAACTGCACAGGTTTCTGCCTAACAAAGGGTCTTAGGCCAAAGGTGTTTGCACGCCACTTCTCGTCGTGATCTAGGGGGAGAAAGGTGTTACACGTCCTGTGTTCGTCCTTCCAAGGATACCCGACCCTACACTTACGGCAGAATCTAAAAAGGAGTCCTTTCCATAGCCAAAGGGAAGGATGAACATACCAACAGGGAAAAGAGGGGAAAGGAGGAAACACATACCAACAATATGGCCACCCCACTCTCCCTACTGTATAGGTTGGCCAGAGGGACCCGACCACGTGGAAAATCCGGCCGCTGGATCTTAGGCGCCGAAATCCACAGCCGTAGACGATTCCCCCCGTAGTCTTCGTCGAAGATGTTCTTGTTGGGTGAAGTGACTTAACGGGGAATAAGCTGACAATTTGGTAAAGAAACTCTAGTAAGAGCTCCGCTATAGGGCGACCAGTTATCTGGGTGGAAAAAAACAATATAAGGGACCTCGGCACGTGAGGGATTTTGGGTGCACCACACGTCACGATAGGGATAGTGTTACAGACACGCCTATGCAGACGTCCCCTTTCGGTCCCCGAAAGACAAGATGCAATACTCCGCGGTTACCACTGGATGTCAGACCATATGCACAGCATGTGAATCTAAGCAGATTAACAAGCATCAGAAAGGAACAAGTTACTTACCTGTAACTGTTGTTCTCCAGCATGGGTCTGGCATGGATCCACATGCTCATGAATATTCCCCGTCGTCAGGCTGGGAACCCTCGGTATAGAAAAAAATCAGTATCAGTTTCGTTTCTGATCTGTCTTTCTTAGTAGTAACCAATCACTGGTCTCTGGGTCATACTGCCCCCAGCCAATAACTGCCCTCTCCCTAAGCCCCGCCTCTGCAGCCATCCTCAGATTTGGTAGCATGAAAAGTGGCAGTATGACCAAGTGAAGAGCCGCAGAGGGGTAGGCGGGAGGGTTCGCATGTGAATCCATGCCAGACCCATGCTGGAGAACAACAGTTACAGGTAAATAACTTGTTCCTTCTCCAGCATGGGGTCTGGCATGGATTCACATGCTCATGAATAAGAGAATAAATAGCAGTACACACATGCACAACCACGGGAGGTGGCAACAGGCTCAACATTAAGCAATACAACAACTCAACATTAAGCATCTCTTACCTCCTCAACAGGCTCACCTTAGGCGAACAGGTTGCGCAGCACTGCTTGGCCGACCCTGGACTCCTCCCTGGAGTCCCAATCGACGCAGTAGAATCTTGTGAAGGTGTGCGTCGACCTCCACGTCGCAGCCCTGCAGATGTCCTGCAGGGGCACACCAGACAGGTACGTTGTGGTAGCAGCGATTGCTCTTGTCGAATGGGCTCTCGGACAGCCGGGCAGCGGTCGGTTTGCCAGCCGGTGACGGTGCATGATGCAGCCGGAGAGCCATCTGGAAATGGAAGCCTTCGAGAGAGCCTTCCCTTGATTCACAGTCCCAAAGTTCACAAACAGCTGTGAAGTCTTCCGAAAACTCTTTGTGCGGTCCACGTAGAACTTCAGCGCTCTAGCTACATCCAGCGAGTGCAAAGTCCTCTCGGCCGGCGACGAAGGCGACGGGAAGAAAACTGGGAAAACCAAGGGCTCGAGGTGGAAGTCCGACGGCACCTTGGGCATAAAGGAGGGGTGCCTCCTGAGCACCACCCTCGTGTCATGAAAAGTCAAGTATGGAGGCTTGCAAGATAGGGCCTGGATCTCTCCCACTCGTCGTGCGGAGGTGATGGCCACGAGGAAAGCTGTCTTCCATGACGGGAACTTCAAAGGCGCCGAATGCATAGGCTCGAATGGGGCCCCCATGAGCCTGGTCAGCACCACATTAAGCTCCCACGCCGGGGCAGGAGCCTTCACCGGCGGGAATGATCGGAATAGTCCCTTCATGAATTCTTTCACCAGGCGATGAGACCACAAGGACGCCCGTCCCGGAGTCCTGGTATATCGGGAGATTGCAGCCAGATGTATTTTGATGGAGGCGTGAGCCAGTCCAGCTTTGGCCAGCGACAGTAGGTACGGGAGTACTTGAGGGGCCGTAATCCGCAGAGGGTTAATCTTCTGTGCACGGCACCAGACAGAGAACCTCTTCCATTTATGTCCGTAGCACTTGAGAGTTGAGGACGCCCTGGCCTTTGCAAGAACCTCTCTGCAGTCGGCCGGGATGTCATACCCTCCAAACTCTAGCGCTGCAGGAGCCAGGCCTGCAAGTTCAGCGACTCCGGGTTGTGGTGAAGAATGGCGCCTCCTTCTTTGGAGAGAAGGTCTGCGTCCGTCGGCAGCTTGACTGGTGGGGACGTTGACAAGTCCAGAAGGTCCAGGAACCAGATCTGTCTCAGCCACGCCGGTGCAACGAGCATCATCCTGCACCGGGACCTCTTGAGCTGGTTGATGAGCCGGAGCAGCAACGGCAGCGGAGGGAACGCAAAAAGAAATAGGCCGTCCCAGGGGAACGAGAAAGCATCGCCCATGCTCCTCGGCTGGGGGAACCTGCTGGCGAACCTCCGGCACTTGGAATTCGCCGCCGTTGCGAAGAGATCGATTTGGGGTTCGCCCCATCGTCGGAAGAGTAGATCCACTTGATCCTGGCGTAGTTCCCACTCGTGGCACGAGCGCAGATCCCTGCTGAGTGAGTCGGCGATCGTGTTTTTTATTCCTGCCAGATGAAGAGGCACCAGAAACATCCGTTGGGCGACGGCCCGGTGCCACAGATCCTGGGCTTCCTTGGATAGGGCCGGGGACCTGGTTCCGCCCTGCTTCCGGATGTAGAACATTGTGGTGGTGTTGTCGGTGAAGATCCTCACCACCTTGCCCTTGAGGGACGGAAGGAAGGACCCGAGGGCCCAGAACACTGCGCGGAGCTCCAAGATGTTGATGTGGAGTGACTTCTCCTCCGGGAGCCAAAGGCCTCTCGCGTGAAGATCTCCGGAGTGCGCTCCCCAACCTTCCAGGGAGGCGTCCGTCGTCACCGTCACCTGGTGAGCTGGGGTCTGAAAGTCTGTGCCCGCCGACAGATGGGAGCGGGTACCCCACCACAGGATCGCCTGACGGAACGTCTCGTTGAAAGGGATCCTGTCCTCGAAGCTGCCCGTCGCCTGGACCCAGCGGGCGTCGAGGAATTCTTGTAAGGGGCGCATCCGAAGCCTGCAAAGGTGCACCAGATAAATGCAGGAGGACATCATCCCGAGGAGGGACTTGATAGATCTTACCCTGGCCATGTCCGTGGCCAGCAGACGCTGCACTTTGCCCAGAATGGCCCTGGTCCTTTCCTCCGACGGCGAGGCCAGCCGCGCCACTGTGTCGAGCTTGGCTCCCAGAAACAGGGCGACTTGCGACGGAACCAGGTGGGATTTTGGAAAGTTGATGGAGAATCCTAGGTCCGTGAGCAGCTGGACGGTCTTCGCAGTGTGCTCCACGACGAGCTCCCTTGTCCTTGCCCGGATGAGCCAGTCGTCCAGGTAGGGGTAGATGTGGATCCCCTGTAGGCGCAGCCGCGCCGCCACCGGTGCGAGGCACTTGGTGAACACCCTGGGTGCCAACTTCAATCCGAACAGGAGGGCCTTGAACTGGTAGTGCCGCCCTTGGACCACGAACCAGAGGAACTTTCGGTGTCTTTTTAGAATGGGGATATGGAAGTACGCATCCTCCAAGTCCAACGACGACAGGAAATCGCCCTCTTCCAGCTGTCCCAGCACGTGCTGGAGGGTGACCATACGGAACTTCTGTGCCTTGATGTACTAGCTCAGTCGTCGCAGGTCCAGGATGGGGCGCCATCCTCCTGTCTTCTTTTTTACGAGGAAGTACCCTGAGTAAACTCCGGAGCCCCAAAGCCTCTTTGGGACGAGCTCGATGGCACCCTTCTTGAGCATCACCCTGACTTCCAACAGTAGTTGAGGGAAGTGATTTCCCTTCCAGGCCACGGGTGGAACACGAGGGCACTTCTTCTGAAACTCGAGGGCGTGCCCTTGGGCCAGGGCGTCCAGCACCCAACGGTCGGAGATGGACTCCCACACGCTGACGAACCTCGCCAGCCGGCCTCCCACCGGGGTGCTACGGCGGGGGCCCGACCCCACGGTCGGTTCAATCTTGTTTGGAGGCCGCCTTGCCTCCTTAACCTCCCTGTCGACGACGGGCACCGCCTGACTTGCCGCGTCCCTTGTAGGCTTCCTGGGACGAAGATCTTGCCGCTTGGCGGTACGTGGAGGGGCCACTGCTGGATCCCTTGGAGGCACCTGGTCTGCCTCCGGAGCTCCGAAAGGACGGCTGTCGTTGTTGGAGCACTCCCAGTGCCCGGGCAGTCTCTGTGTCTGTCTTGATGGCCTGAAGGGACTCATCAACCGCCTTCCCAAACTGTTCCTGTCGAAGGGCACGTCCAAAACCTTGGTTTGTACGTCCTGGCGGTAATCCGTGGCCTTGAGCCATCCTCGTCGTCTCAAGCAAACGCTGTTGCCCAACTGACGGAAACCGGTGTCAGCGATGTCCGTTGCCACCGTGATGGCGTGGTCCGAAGCAATCTCACCTTCCTGTAGGATTCCAAGGGCCTCAGCCCTTTTGGCGTCCGGAAGGAAGTCCAACAGAGGGGCGTTTTTGAACCACAACTCCCTGTCGTAGCGGGCTACGATAGCCAGGGCGTTGGCCGCCTTGATAGTCGTCGCTGCGGATGAGATGATCCGTCGTCCCATCGTGTCCAGCTTCCTGCCCTCGCTGTCCGGCAGGGAAGTTGAGGTCGAGGCTGATGCCCCCCCAGCTTTCTTCTTTGCCGCCGCCGCCGAGACGACCAAATCCGGGGTAGGTTGCACCCGAAGGCACAAGGGGGCAGCGTCGGGGACCCGGTGCTTCTTCTCGTACCGGTACCTATTTGCCGGCGCCATGGCAGGGTTCTTGAGGAGGGCGAGCCCCTCATCCCAGATGTCATCAAGAAGCGGTACGGCGAGGACCGTCTTCCTTTTAGTCTTGCGCCGTTGGTAAAGGAACCCTTACTTCTTCTCTTCTGGGCAGAGCTGGAAGGGCTTGGTTGCCCTGGAAATCATGGCATGAAAGGATCCAATCTCGTCGGGCGGGGACGCCCAAGCAGGGGGCGACGGGGGACACGTCCCGTCGTCGCCTCCGTCGTCATCTGTACCTGTCGTAGCCGTGTCCGTGCCTGTATCATCCCCGTGGGTAGCAGACCGGGGGGAAGGCAGAGCAGGCCGCAGAGGTGGGAGAGGTGGCGTAGGATGCATCGTCGTCCTCTTAGGCGGTGGACTTTCGGAAGGTCCTGGCTCTGGTTCCCCTGTCGGGTCTGGCTCAGGTACCTCCGTCGGGGGGAGGGGCAACCTTGTCCTTATCTCCGAGCATAAGGACTGAATCGCTGACAAAATGGCCGCCGAAGTGTCCTGCGGGGCCGAAAACGACGGGCGCGAGGGCTCTTGAGGAGCCTCGTCGGCGACACCGTCGCTCTCGTCGTCGCCATCGTCGGGATCCCTCCCGATGGGCTGGGCCTCTTCCACGACTTCGTTGAGCTCTTCTTAAGAGGTCGTGTCTGTATCCACGATGGCCACCAGCCCCTCCCCACCTTTTCCAACAAGGACTTCGTGGGGGTCTTCTCAATGGGCCTGAAAGACTCCCCCCTCCGCGGTGGCAGGGAGAATCTGGGTCCTGAGGTAGCCTCCACAGGCTGAGCCAGGGCCGCGGCGACATCCTCAATCGAGGTCTTAGCAGGGTGAATTAAGGCCATCGTCACCTTCTGTACGCCTGGGGCCTTCACCTTGGGGGAGGGTCCGAGCCTCGCTCCCCCCTCTGCCGGAATCTTCGAGATCGACCAGGGCCTCTCCAGAAGCTTTGCCGGGTTCTCAGACTTCCTCTTACCCGAGCCAGATCGTTGGCTCGTGGTTGATGGCGCCGGGGAGGATGCGCCCTGCCTGGCAGCCAAGGATCCCGACCGTTCGGCGCTTCCGGTGCCCGCGGACGCACGGTGCTTAGCCTTTTGTTGGGCCCCCGTCGCCGGGGCGCCCTCACAGGACTTAGAAGGCCGCTCGGACTTCTTTTTCTTCTTCTCGCCTGACGAGCTCTTCCCTTCCAGCCAGATGGCGAGATGGAGGTGTCGATCCTTCATGGTCCACTCCGACATGTTCCCACAAAACGCACAGTCCTTCTCCGTGCGAGTCTTGTCCTCATGGAGACAGCAGAGGCATAACGAATGCTCGTCCTCCTTGAAAACATTCAGAAGCTGGCATCCAGGGCAGGTACTGAACAGCTTCCCGGGCGTCGAGCTTCTGTTCTCCTGGGCCATGTCCGGTGTAGGCCTCAGAACTTCTGGAATCCTCCAAAAGCGCAACTCGACGAAATCTTCACCCTTGAGGGGCGTAGAAAACTCCGAAACGGATCCCCGTTGATCGGATGTAGAAACGGTGGAGCTTGAGGCTCTATTTAACCGAAAAATGAGAAAAATCTCCTGAAAAAGCACGAAAACGCAGCAAAAGCTCGAGAGCTACAGCACGAGGACTCCCAATACTTGAACGTGCGGTAAAAATCTGAGGATGTTTGCCAGAGGCGGGGCTTAGGGAGAGGGCAGTCATTGGCTGGGGGCAGTATGACCCAGAGACCAGTGATTGGTTACTACTAAGAAAGACAGATCAGAAACGAAACTGATACTGATTTTTTTCTATACCGAGGATTCCCGGCCTGACGACGGGGAATATTCATGAGCATGTGAATCCATGCCAGACCCCATGCTGGAGAACCACGTTTATCTAATATAATCGCGGTAGAAAGGTTAGGGTAGATACCACTGCCACCAGCAAAGTCTAAATGTTAAAAGAGCGAAACAATGCTCTAGGAGGTACAGATACAAAGGGATAAGAATTAACCCTTTCCAGTACTCCATGGAAGATGGGGTGTACTTGATCTTTGGTAGGTTGACTAAGTAAAGTTAATGGTAACTTTGCCCTTTTCCGGGGACAGTAGTCGCCTCAGAAATGGAGTCGAGGGAAGTCTCAAAGACAACCCGGTGCCACGGCACTGAAGGTGCAGTGTGACACACACAAAGAAGGGGGCTACTGAAGTGGTGTACTTCAGAGTCCACAATCACAAAAACAGATGGAAACACATAGCAAAACACAGGTAAGAGTTGGGGAAAAGCTCTCACTCTTACCAGGTGGAAAAAAATAAACTCCAGAAGTCCAGCAAAGCTGCTGGCGGACTCACTAGGTGAGGGAAATTAACCATAAATGAGAATTCTCCCTAACAGTCTACACTTCTTTTTGGATTAACTTCTTTCCTGGGATTACTGTTGTCAGGGGTTCCCTGGTAAGGTCCTATGGATAAATTCCAAGGGGCCACCCTATTCTAACGAATAAGGACAAAAACTAACATCTAGATAAACTATCTGGCTTGTATGCCTGAACAGCAAGGCTTGGGTGGGTGTGAGAATGGTGAAGGGTTCCGGCTAAGCACACACAGAACAGCTCAACCCAAGTTAGGGAGAATGTATAAAAATACAGTTATCTATTTAAGCTTGGACAACTCTGCAACTCTTCCTGACCAAATACTGCTGCCCCCCCCCCCCCCCCCAAGTCATCTGCGCTCCTCTGGCACCAACTCCTTGCGTGCGAAGCGGCTTGCTAAACAGAAAGCAGGTGGTTGATCGCTTTTCTCAGCTGGCTCCACTTCTGTGGAACAGCAGCCCCCTCCCTCTTTAGCAGTACCTCCTTAAGTTCAGACCGTTAATCACACAGTAGCTTGACTGGTGTGCAGGGCCCTTATGCATCCCGGGTCCCTGTCCTCCCACAGCTCATCATCCCAGCTGCTCAGTATCAACTGCACTTACCTCGGGTCACCCTCCACCACTGGAGGTTGCACTTACCTTACCTTTCCTCACAGCACTTCCCCTGCTGCTCTCCACGAGCACCACAGCACCTTTCCCATACCCCTCTCCACTTGCAAGTTCTGAATACTCACAAGGCATAGTAGGTTTGTCGTCCCCTCCCCATTGTCTCTTCTTTTTTGCTATATTTATTTATTTAACATTATTGTAATTAAATTGTCTATCATTCTCTGTCCCTGCCCTGTGGGCGCTTTGAAACAGTATTTGCTTTCTGTAGAAGCACCTATCAAGTAAACAAATAAATAAAATAAACTTATCACTGAAAAACCACAAGTAACATATTGAAGCTTTCAATTCTAATATATACACTATGCACCTTGGCCTGCTCTGCTAAGAGCAACACAACTTCACTTTTCAATACAATTAGAGTCGCTTTTCACATGCACACTCACCTCATCTCCTCGGATTAACTCCTGAATGGCTGTAAGGATTTTGGGAATTAGTGACCTCATCTGGTTCTGAAAGAGAGGAAGTAAGAATGTCTTTGATCTCTAAAAGAAAGAGGTATTGAGAAAATACTTGAGACGTTGGGCTGCATGTAAGGTAGATCAGTGTGATGCAGAAAAGGCAGTTAACCTCGGGGTGCTAGTTTAAAAAAAAAAAAAGAAAAACATAACTATCATTTATACCTGGGTCTACATTGAAATCATACACAGTTAAATGAACAAGTTATTTACCCCTAGTAACGTTCTTTCGACTGGATGTTCATCCCACATATTCCACATTTTATGATATCTCCATATCCAGCTTTAGCTGCTTCGGTAATGTTATCCAGCAAGGGGTGCTCCGCGTCGATGCCTGTCGAATCTATTAAGGGCCTCCGTCTCAACGTCATTGATGGTATATAGCGCGCACACAGCAACGGTTGGCTTCAGTTAAGTTTTTACGTGTATTGGTTTATCCTACGGCTGACAGCTACTCACCCTGAAAGAGCATTAACTGCAATGACATGGAAATTCTACTGCGGGGTAGGCTAGAAGGGGTGATGAGGAATACATGAGATATGAGATATGATTGGTTATTTATAACGCGCTTAATACCCAAAAGGTTTCCAAGCGCAGACCTGGGGATCAAACCTGTGTTGCTCCGTGTCATCTTGCTTCCAAGGCGAAAACGTTGCCGCTGAGCTATCCTCCAGAGACTATCCTCATCAAGTCGAAAGACCGTTACCACGGGTAAGTAAGGCACAAGTTACTTACCTGTAACTGTTGTTCTCCAGCATGTGTCTGGCATAGATTCACACGCTCATGAATAAATATTACATAGCAGTACATACATACACAACCACACGAGGTGGCAAGGCTCAACAGAAGCAATTACTCTTACCTCCTCACCAGGCTCACCTTCAAGCAAACAAACTGAGTAGCACTGCTTGGCTGACTCTGGACTCCTCCCTGGAATCCCGGTCGACGCAGTAGCAGCCCTGTAGATGTCAAGCAGGGGCACACCAGACAGGAACGCCATCGTAGCAGCGATCGCTCTGGTAGAATGGGCTCTCAGACAGCTAAGCAGCGGCCGGGTAGCCAACCGGTGACAATGAGTGATGCAGCCAGAGAGCCACCTGGAGATGGACGCCTTGGACAAGGCCTTCCCATGGTTCACAGGACCAAAGTTCACAAAAAGCTGAGAAGTCTTACGGAAACTCTTTGTGCGGGCAACATAAACTTCAGCGCTCGAGCCACATCCAGGGAGTGCAAAGTCCTTTCAGCTGGCGACAAAGGTGTCGGAAAAAACACAGGCAACACCAAGGGTTCGCTGAGATGAAATTCCGACAGAACCTTGGGCATGAAGGAGGGGTGAGTCTGCAGCACCACCCTAGTCTCGTGTAAAGTCAGGACAGGGCCTGGATCTCATCCACTCTCCTGGCAGAGGTGATGGCCACGAGGAAAGCTGTCTTCCAGGAAAGGAACTTGCGAAGAGCTTGATGCATAGGCTTGAGGGGGGGCCCCCCCATGAGCCTAGTAAGTACCAAGTTGAGTTCCCACACTGGGGCAGGCGCCTTCACAGTCCTTCAATGAAATCCTTCACCAGACAGTGCGACCAAAGAGGAAGGCCGTCCCGGAGATCTGGTGTAGCAGGAGATAGCCGCCAGATGCACTTTGATGGAGGCGTGAGCCAGCCCCGACTTAGCCAACAACAACAAGTACAGTAGGACTTGAGGGACTGACTCTAAGAGGGTTAATCTTCTGCGACTGGCACCAAGTCGCAAAACACTTCCATTTGTGTCCGTAACGCTTCAGAGTCGACAATGCCCTGGCCTTAGTGAGGACCTCCCTACAGTCAACAAGGCAGTTTGTAACCACCAAACTCTAATGCTGCAGGAGCCAGGCCTTCAGGTTTGGCCATCCTGTGACATGGTGCAGGATTGCGCCTAATTCCCTGGCGAGAAGATCCACGACCACTGGTAGTTTGACTGGAGGGGGCGCTAACATGCTGAGAAGGTCCGGGTACCAGATTTGCCTTGGCCACGCTGGAGGGACGAGGGTCATCTTGCACCAGCACAGTCTGAGTTGACTGATGACTCGTGGTAGTAGTGGCAACGCATACAGGAACAGGCCTTCCCAAGGGAAGGAGAATGCGCCCCCCATGCTCCCGGCTTGGGAAACCTGCTGCCGAACCTCTGACACTTGGTACCCGTCGCAAACAGATTGATCTGGGGACTGTGTCCACTTGATCCTGTCGAAGCTCCCACTCGTGACAAGAGCGCAGCTCCCTGCTGAGGGAGTGGGGGACAAGTGTTTTTGACTCCCGCCATTTGAAAAGGCACGAGAAACATCCCCTGGGCAACGGTCCAGTTCCACATCTCCTGCACCTTTCTGAAGAGAGGAAAGGATCTGATGCCCCCCTGCTTCCGGATGTAAAACATTGTGGTGGTATTGTCCTTGAAGACCCTTACCACTTTGCCCTTGAGAGACGGAAGAATGACTTGAGGGCCCAAAACACTGCCTGTAGTTCCAGGACGTTGATGTGTAGGGTCTTATCCTCCGGCAGCGACACGCCTCTGGCGCGAAGACGTCTGGTGTGGGCTCCCGAGCCCTCCAGGGAAACGTCCGTCGTGACCGTCTCCTAGTACAGGGGGTTCTGGAAGTCTGTGCCGCCGGAGATGTTGGAGCGCACGCCCCACCACCTTATCGCTCAACGGAACTCCTCGTCGAGCACGATCCGGTCCTTGAAGCGTCCGGTCACCTGGATCCAACGGAGTCTAGGAATTCCTGGAGCGATCGCATCTGCAACCTGCAGAGCCGGAACAGGTAGATACATGATGACATCATGCAGAGTAGAGACTTGATGGTCCTCACTGTGGCGATCTTCAGTACCAACAGCCGTGGCACCTTGCCCACAATGGCTGCCAGATACTGCGCTGAGCCTGGATCCCAGGAACAGCGCGTCCTGCGATGGAGTCAAGCAGGACTTTGCATAGTCCACGAGAACCCCCCAATCCATCAGCAGCCGTACAGTCCTCTCCGTGTGATCGCCAGCGATGTCTCTCGACTTGGCCCAGATGAGCCAGTCGTAGAGGTATGGGTACACGTGAATTCCCTGTAGTAGCAGATGGGCTGCCACCGAAGCGAGGCACTTCGTAAAGACTCTGGGCTCCGACTTCAGTCCGAAAGGGAGAGCCTTGAACTGGTACTACTTCCCTTACAGGACAAAGCGTGCTTGCAATGTTTTTCGTGAATGGGGAGTGGAAGTACGCGTCCTCTAGATCCAACGATGAGAGAAAGTCGCCCTACTCCAGCTGGCCGAGCACGTGCTGCAGCGTGACCATCCTGAATTTCTGGCCTGGGCCTTGATGTACTTGTGTCGTTTTAGATCGAGAATGGCCTCCAGCCGCCGGTCTTCTTTCTTACTAGAAAGTCTCTAGTAAACTCTGGAGCCCCGAGGTCGCTTCAGACCCAGCTCTATCGCCCCTTTCTGTAACATGGCCCGAACCTCCAGCAGCAGATGAGGGATATGTTGTTCCTGCCGGGCTTGCGGTGGTATTCGCAGACACTTTCCTTAAAATTCCAAAGTGTGTCTGTGGGCGAGAGTGTCCAGCACCCATCGATCGGTAGAGATGTTTTCCCACACGCTGACGAAGTTAGTCAGCCAGCCTCCCACTGGGGTGTAGGGGTGGGGAGGCCTGACGTTTTGGCCAGTTGAGTCCTGGTTGGAGGCCGGCATGCCGCCCTGGGAGCCTTGACTACAACGGCGGTCACCTCCGAAAGGCCTTAGAACAACCCCAGTAGGCTTCCTGAATTGTGGAACGGGAGGGTTGGCGCTAAGAGGACATCCATCGCCGAAACTCTGAAGATCTACCAGACTTCCCTCTTGAGAAACAAAAGGGCGGACGGTGCTGTTGCAGCCTGCCCAGGGCACGGGCCTTGTCGGTCTTGATGGCCTGAATAGATTCATCGACGGCCTTGCCGAAAAGATGGTCTTCGTCGAACAGCATGTCCAGGTCCCTCATCTGGACCTCTTGTCTAAAGTTGGTGGCTTTCAGCCAGCCACGACCACAGAGGCAAACCCTGTTTCCCATCTGGCAGAACCCTGTTTCCACAATGTTAAGGGCCACGGTGATGGTGTGGTCTGACACCACGTTGCCTTCCTGAAGGATCTCTAGTGCCTCGACCTGCTATTCCTCGGAGAGGAAATCCAGGATCAGAGCCATCTTGTACCATAGCTCCTGGTCTTACCGGCCAGGATCGCCAAGGCGTAGGCCGCCATAACTGTCGTTGCCGCTGAGTAAATGACCTTTCTACCCACGGCGTCCAATTTCTTCCCCTCGCAATCCGGGTGAACAGAGGTTGAGGACGACAGGTTGGACGACTTCTTTCAAGCCACAGCCAAGACCATCAAGTCCAGCGATGGCAGGCATTTGGGTGCAGATTCCGGGACCAGTTCTTTCTTTTTTAGCCGGTCCCTCTTCGCAGGGGCAGAGGCAGGGATCTTCAGTAGCGCCAGCCCCTCATCCCAGACGTCGTCCAGTAGCGGTACCGACAAAATGGTCTTCCTTTTCACCTCCCGGCGCCGATACAGGAAGGCGCCCTCCTCTTCCGGGGTGAGCTGGAAGACTTCTGACGCACAGGCGATCATGGAGTGGGAGGAGCCCACTTCGTCTGGCAGAGAAGCCCTTGGTGGTGGGGGACCAGGGGGGGCAGAGGCCAGTGGAGTAGGGTGTCTCCACCTTTTCTTATGCGGTGGAGGCCCGGGTGTCAACGGGGGTCGTCGGTGGTGTCGTCTGAATCCTCTTCTAAATCTCCAACACCAGCATGTGCAGGTTCGAGAGAATATCATGCGACAGATCTCTGGGAGGTGCCTGGGGAACAGGGTCACTGGGCCCAGTGCATATGTCGTCGACCACGCTGACGTCAACATAGTTGCTTCCGGCAGGCATCTCCTCGACTTTCTCGTCGTCCCCACCCTCTTCCGGGATGGTGTGGACAGAAACTATGTCTTCCTTGTTGGGAGAAATATCCGTGCCCTAGAGCTCCTCCACGCTACCCCATCCTTTTTTTTGGGTCCTTAGGGGGTTGGCTTCTGGCTACGTTCCGGCATCCTCTTTTCCGGAGTCTTCACCACTTGTTTGGCCGAAGCCTCCCACCTGGGAGGCAGAGCCACCCTGACCGCCACTGGGGTACCCTGGACCGGATCAGCCCCTTTTGCCTTTGAGAGGGTGGCAGCAACTAGCTCGATAGAAGAGGACAATTTGGCCTCGATCACGTGGACCTTGACAGGCAGGTTGGACACCTTGTCCTGCTTGGCCTTCGCCGGCTTCTCCAGCAGCTTCCCCGGGGTAGCTGACTTTCTCTTTGAAACTGGAGCGATGGCTACAGATTGAGGCCGATAGAGACGATGAACGCGCCTTGACCATTGCAGAACCGGCTTGAGCGGTGACCCCGACCGAAGCAGACTTTCGGTGCTTGGCCTTGTTTTGGGGCCCCACGGATTGAGCGCCCTCAAAGGACTTAGAAGACCCCTCTGGCTGGTTGTATCCGGATGAGGCATGCCCATGTGGACCACACAGGGTAGAGGCCCTAACTTGGAGCTACAGCGCCAGTGCCGATCCTTCATTGTGCGCTTGGTAAAGCCACATCAGATCTCGCAATCTTCTTTCTTGTGCGTCGAGTGAAGACAAACGCACTGTGAATGTTCATCATCCGTGAAAACATACTGCAAACCGCAGCTGGTGCAGAGCTTGAAGAGGGAAGCCTCATCCTCCTCCTTTGACATGATCCGGCGCGGTGCAGGCCTAATGGCCTTCTGGAAACTTCCAAGAAGAAAACACTCAAAAGATTTTGCCCTTGAGGAGCGGTGAAAGATTCCGAAAAACAGATCCCCCATTAATCGGTGAATAAATTATGGAGCACACGGACTCGATTGAACAAAAATAGGGGATTCCTAGCCAAAAAAAAAAGCACGAAAAACGCAGAAAGCTCTAAGAGCGAAACACAAGGACACCCAACACTTGAACGTGCAGAAGAAATCTGGAGATGGCTGCCAGAGGAGGGGTTTAGGGAGAGGGCAGTATGACTCAGAGCTCAGTGATTGGTTTATACGACAGCTTATAAACAAAAAACTATTTTCTTTTACCGACGATTCCCAGCCTGACGAATATTCATGAGTATATGAATCCATGCTAAACCCCATGCTGGAGAACTTGTTCTTCGAATGGATTGTGTCCTCCCACGTATTCCTCATCTTATGATACACTCCCAAAGTAGTATTTGCATCTTTAGAGGAGGGAGCCAGAATTTTCACAGTTTCAAATTAGAATTTAGGAGTTCCTTATTTGTCTATGTATACAGAACGTAACACAGCCATCCCAAAAACATCTTCCCGGCCCGAGGTCGAGTCCAGACTATATTGCTTGGTGAAAGTGTGGACTGAGGACCATTTGCAGCTCCTGTTCCTGAATTGGTACTCCGCTCTGTAAGGCAGAGGAAGTAGCCAAGCCCCTGGTCGGATGTACTCCGAGACCCTCGGGAGGATCTTTGCCAGCTAATCTGTAGCATTCAGAGATTCCTAGAATGATCCACCTAGATAAAGTTTGTCCTGAGACCACCATACCCAATGTATGGCCTATGTAACCAACAAAAAGTTGATTGTGTGGTCTTAATTTAGACATTCTGGAAATGTAGAAGCCAAGTGCACGTTTTTGTGTAGCCTCTCCTCTTCCTTTTCAGCATGAGGCGGGGTATAGAAAGAAAGCTAGAATGATTTTTTGAGTCAATTGAAACTCAGACAATGTTTCATAGAAAGGTAGGTTAAACCTTAAGCACCACTCTATACTGAAAGAAAACTGTAAGGAGGCTTGCATAACAAGGCTTGAAGTTCACTCACCATACGGGCTGATGCTAGAGCCACTGAAAGGATGGTCTTTAAGGTTAACAATCTTAAAGGACAGGAGTGGATAGGCTCGAATGGAGCACACATTAGGAAATTCAGAACTATGTTGAGATCCCAAACCAGGACTTGAAAGGGACCTGGAGGAAAAACATTTGTCAATCCTTTCATTTTTAACCAGTGGAATCTTGAAGCAAGATACCTCTTCAGAGGAGCGCTTGAAAATAGATAAGAGCTACTAGATACCCTTACATTGTATCAACCTGGAGCCCCAGACTGGCCAAGTGTAACAAGAATTGGCACCCAATACACCAAGATTGGCCAGGTATAACAAGAATGATTACAACCGTATGGCGCCGTATAAACAAACAACTCAGATGCACGCTGCGTTCCCTTTTTCAGCCTAAGCCACGAGCGCCGTAGGAATCATCAACCGATCCCAGACAAAGTAAGCTATTCTGTGCCCCACACGCCAGACTGCATCAGAGGAGAGACATGGACCGACTACATTTCGCGCCAAGAGACAATCTTTTCTTAAAGACCTCACATGGCTTGCAAGAACATCGACCATACATAACACTGGAGTTATCCACGGGTGTATAAATATAGGACTGGATCGGTAAGCACCACTGAGGTGAGGTGACAGAGCCGCTTGAAAAAGTGCTGTAGCCTACACCGCCTTCAAAATCTAACAGGTGTTGCCTGCTATGGACAACACTACACCGAGGGGCGCTGTTGAGCAGCCGACTGATGCGGACGTGAAAATCTGAAGCTGCGCTGGGACTGCTCTTATCCTGTGCAAAATCCTGCTAATTGCGATAAAACCTGGAGATTGATGGGGTCGGCAGAAGTAAAAACATTCCAACGAAGTTGTTAGTGAGAATTCTCATTTATGGCTAATTTCCCTCACCTAGTGAGTCCCCCAGCAGCTTTGCTGGACTTCTGGAGTTTATTTTTTTTCCACTTGGTAAGAGTGAGAGCTTTTACCCAAATCTTACCTGTGTTTTGCTATGTGTTTTTACCTGTTTTTCTGATTGTGGACTCTGAAGTACACCACTTCAGTAGCCCCCTTCTTTTTGTGTGTCGCACAGCACCTTCAGTGCCGTGGCACAGGGTTGTCTTTGAGACTTCCCTCGACTCCATTTCTGAGGCGACTACCGTCCCCCAGAAAAGGGTAAAGTTACCATTAACTTTACTTAGTCAATCTACCACAGATCCAGAACACCCCATCTTCCATGGAGTACTGGAAAGGGTTAATTTGCATCCCTTTTTATCTGTACCTCTTAGATCCTTGTTTCGCTCTTTTAACATTTAGAATAGGCTGGTGGCAGTGGTATCGACCCTAACTTTTCTACCGCGATTATATTAGATAAACAAGGTACTGTTCTTGGCTATTATATTAGCCTCGAACATAAACCCGCTTGACCAAATTGTCTTTCTTTTGGCTCTGGTTGGGTTTATTCGCCATTTCTTTTTGTTAAAGACCTTCTTGTGTTTTACTTTGTGTGGCAAACTAGGTTCGCCTTCTTTGTTCACGGTCTTTTTGGCGGGCTTCTGCTCAGAAGCCCTCCACAAGGCGCCTTGGTGTCTAGGTGGGCTGAATGTGAGGGAGGGGTGTAGTCACCCCCTGCTCAGGGTATCCTAGGAAACACAAGTCGCACTTTGCCATGATTGGCCAGGGTAGTTGTCCGGGCTGGAAAAACCCCCTGCTGGGTGATTGACAGCCAGACACACTGAATGGGGGTTTTTCGCATAAAAGGCAGGTATCTTAGGCTAGAAGTCAGTCTCGCCACTGGAACTACAAGGAACCGAAGAGAAGCGGAGCGGACGACAGCTGCTGCAACTACCCCGTCCCGGTGAAGCCCTGCTGCAGTCCTAACCCATCTTCCCTTCAACGACTCAGAATATCCAGTCCGGAGTCTTCTTTCCTTGAGCTTGGTGGGGATAACCAGCTTATCTTCTACAGCCAGAGGAACTTCTTCCTTCGTCGAAATCGCTGCACGCTGCTGTAGTGGTCTGGATAGCCATCTGAAGAGCCTCTCCTGTTTTTAAGGAGCACACCTTTTATTCCTAGTCGCTGCTGCCGGCTTCATCCCTGTGTGGTGCAGACCCCCTTGAGACGTCCTCCTTCACAACGAAGCTCCAGGAATCGTGGGTCTGCGGGAAACCAACAGGAACAACTGCCAGGGCACCAGCTGCACCATTGGAACAAGGTACTGTGTTCTACTTGAGGAAACTGGGTGAACCCCTTTTCTTCATTCCCAAGGCTTGCCCTCGTCTTCCCTCCTTCTTATGACTTTTGCTTCCGAACATTGACAATATCAAAGTACTTTTTGGCTACGTTGAATCGTGAACTGTCTGTGTGATCTTCGGTAACAGGCCCCGGTGTCTTTCGACCATGGCTCCGGCCCTTTGACTTTTGAACTCCCGTCTCCGAGTGTTTCTTGATTCTGCCTGCCTAACCAAAATATTGCCTGTGATTTTTGCCTCCAACACCCTCTGGGTATCTCAGGTGCTAAGTATGTTTTGTCCCGGTAGCATTTCATGTCACGGATACGCGTTTATTTAGTAGACCGAACTGTCAAAAAGTGATGGCAATCGTATTCGCGGTAACATGTTTTGTTCGTAACACCGGTTCATTCAAACACAGGGTACTTACCTTGAGACTTACTGTACAAAGTGAATTGGTTAGTTGTAGTTTATTTAACGTGTGGTTTTTATTTAAGTTTAATAGAAGTGTTGCGTTTGTAACAAATGGTTTAAAAATAAATGTACTTATATTTTTTACCTGAAACCTTGAGTCAGTGTTTGCTTGAGTCACAGTAATTGTGGTCCCTTTGTGTAATCTCTGCTACTGCTCATATACTCTTGAGATAAGCCTGGCTGCTCCGCCACTGCTACCACTCTGACATAGTAGTACAGGCTTGTACCAAAGGTAAAACTTGTATTGCCACCTGTAGTCTTAATTGTGTGTAGTGGTCCCTAAGGGCACTGCACAGGATTCTGCCTAACAGAAGTATACCTGAAATCCCAACAAAAATCTGAGACTCTTAAGGATCCTCCGGCGCTATACGTAGCACGAAATAGGCCGCAGCAGCGGAGGAGCCGAAGAGGCCAGCGGGAAGCGGTGCCCGGCACACATCACTCAGATGCACCACAGAGACAGGTGGCAGGTGCCACCCGAACCACCCAGAGGAGCTGTGTTGATGTACAACAAAGCAGTGAAGCTCCGGAGAACAGAACCAGGGCAGACGAGGGTGCCTGCGAAACCCTGGGCGTTGTGACGGCGCTCCGACCGCCTCAGCTATCTGCCCAAGCGCAGCAAGCAGGGCAGGCACATTGAACTTGTGGCAACTTACGACCGTACAGTCAGCAAACATAAGGCTCGGATGAAAATAGGAATTCTCCCAGCACGATATCCCTGAATATTCTATGAAAGCCAGCGCCTTCCACGGCTTCTGCGGCACTCCACGCAACCTGTTGCTGGCCGCTGCTAAGACAGACCTGGGAAACTGGGGGGGAACGACACACGCAGCACTGAGGCGCACCGCTAGGAAAGACATTAGACACTGGCCGGACCCATACAAAGATCTGTGGTCGTACATCATTGCGTGGCCGAAACTAGGAGTGTGTTAACAGACCAGTGTAGGGTGTCCTCGGAACACTAGACACTGCGGCAACATACCCGCCGCTCTGACTGTCCAACTACACCCAGCACGTAAATCTGACATTCCGAAGTGGATGGGTACTGTGGCCATAAAGACACTGCATGTAAGGCGGAGGGGAGATCTGCTGTGAACCCCTGCTGCACTTGAGGGGCACCGCCGTGAAGGAAGACACAACTCAAAATGGTGCCGCAGGCACAGCCCAGCATGACAGGCAAACTGGATCCCGCCATGCTCCCGTGACGATGGGACCCATAAACGAAATGGAAAAGAGAAACCGCTCAACCCACCAGGCCGTACACACTAAAGCCAAGTATCAGTGGAAGAGCACCGCAACAACGGGCTCCCCGCCAGCACCCTCTTGGAACTGACCGACACCTACAGGATGGCTTGGTGCACCCTGCCGGGTTCGTCTCGATCAACAGGTGGCTCCCCGGTGAGCACAGCCCAAGCAAGTGAGCTTTTCAGGGCGGCACCTTGCCCTCGTGCTGTTGGATGGGAAAAAAAGAGCGTATGGGGAGGGATACGTTTGGACGAGTTGCAAGTCTGAACAATGACACGTGGGCTAGGACACCGCAGACACAACTTTGGAAGGGCTACAGTTTTAGGCCCGCCTGAGCTTTTGTGCAGTTGAGCCCCCCCCCCCCCCCCCCCCCCAAGTAAGAGTGGAGAATGAAATGCCAGGGGCCACAGAAGTGGCACATACCTACCAGAACCCGGGGGGGAGAATAGTGTATTCAGCAGCCCTGGGCCCCTGCACAGACTAATGGTGTGCAGCCAAACAACCTATGGCTGGCTAGCTCCCCCTGGAGCTCACAAAACCTTAACAGGAGCAGCAGGAACGTTCCGGGGTAGTGAAGGCGTTCTAAGGACCCGGGTCGAAGTCGGCACAGGCACCCCTCCGCCCTGATCAAGAGACCCACTTAGAGGCCTGCCTGCCACAAGGAGTGTAATTCACCTCTATTGGCCCACCTGGGCACCAAGTAGTGGGCCTGCGGGAAAACACTAAAGGGACCACATCCGCAGTGGTGAAATACTGAAGCAGCGAGCATGGTGAAGGACATGCCCTGCAAGGGGTCGGCGCAGCACAAGATGGGCCGCTATACAACTAGCATCCCAGCCAAGACCCCTGCAGCTGGAGATAAATAGACATTGGGGTAAGCGGAGGTGCTGACCAGGTACCCTCACTGACAAGACATGGCGGCCATCGGGGAGTCCAGGGCATCAGTGGAGACTTGACGGGCTAGCCACGAGGTCTCCTTCCTACGACAAGATTTGCAAAATCTGACCGCCCTTGTAGTGGAAGCAGAGCAACGAATATCCGACAGTGAGGACGCGATCAACAAGAACGCTTGGAAATAATGGCACAGAAACTCACCACCCTGGAAGCACACGCAGAGGACAGCGAAGGGAGATCCCGCCGGAACAACTTGTGCATGCTCTGCCCCCCAGAAAAGTAAGAGGGACCATCCATGGAGCTCTTCTTGAGACTTGTTTCTGGATCTCATGGTACCGAAAAAGCTCAAACTTTCTCCATAGAACGGGCGCACAGAGTCCTGAGAGGGAGGCCAATATCCGGTGCCCCCCGATCCCCTGCGTACTGTAATCGCCCGACTTATTAACTACAGAGACCGGGACACACTCCTTCACATGGCAAGGGTAACGTAGCCGATCACGTACAATGGCATCCAAATAGGCTTTTTCCCGGTCTACACAAGGGATGTACAAAAGTCCCGACAATCCTTCGACTCGATAAAGAAAAAGCTTGCATCCCTGGCTATCAAATATGCGCTATTCTTTCAGGCTACCCTCAAGTTCTACCACAATAACAAGGTCCATGTGTTTCAAAACCCGATTGCGGTCTGGGACTGGCACGAAAGACAAATTCTCTCCAGCCCGTGCCCGAGTAAGCAGAGAGACCACCACACACAGCAGAGAGACGTGGACACAGTGAATACGAACCGCAAAAAGAGACCCAAACACCACGTATGGACGACGAACTTGGAGGATCCCATAGAGAAGCGGAAATCACATAATTACATGCAGAAGATGGAGCCGATCTGGGGCTTTGTCATCTAATGTGAAGAAGCCGCCCCTCCCTAAGGGTTTTGAATTACTCAGCTTCTGTAGCCGAGGATGAGCAGCCCTGGCGGGAAGCGGAATGGACTTGACTGGCTCCCAGGAGGTACCCCGAATTTGTTTCTACTGGTTCAGAGTTTTATAAGTTTGGGTAACAGGTACATCTGGTTGGAGGGGAGAGGGGAAGGAGTTAGTGGGGTTCAGAGGGTGGAACCAGGAGTGCAGGTGCAAAGTGTTGCAACAAAATGTGCTATAGCAAACAGACACCGCACCTGACCCACCCGGGCATCGGAAAATAGGAATTGCCCGAAGCGGGCGATTATGGTTGTTAATTGTTTATGGTTTATGTTGAATGGCCACATGGCAGCAGTGATGAGCGAAAAGAGACAAGGATTCTAGCAGCGGGAGCACTCTGACCGGAGCGGATCACTTGTAGGGATGGGCGGCTCGAGTCTTACGATATCTCCCCCATGACAAAACATCACACGTGCACAAATAGTTCTCCCCTAGACCCTGCAACACACCACAGGGGTACAAATGGCACGTAACTGAGTGATATCCCCAATTACATGAAATGTCAACAGGCTAGGCTCCAGCATAAAAAAGACTGGTGCTCCAATTTCTTAATCACCACTCCCCCAAGATTGCCCTCCTCACGGAAACGCATCTAGTTGGTACGGACTGTGGTTTCTTCAGAAGATCCAACTACCCTCAAACATATCATGCTGGATTCTCTAAAGGGGTTAGGAGCACGATGGTTATCATTCACAAAAGGGTCCCATTCACTGCGAGAAAGGTGCGCACTGACCCGCGAGGCCGATTCGTGGTGGTGCTCGGCGACATGTGGGCAGGCAGCTGGGGTCTCATTGCAGCATACGCTCCCCCACCATTCACAATGGAGCTCCAGAATGAGTTAAAACAATATTGCTTACTGAAAAGGCAGACTCATGGGTCGTGGGGGGAGACTTTAATGAAGTCATGGAGGTGAGGAGAGATAGGTCATACAGTGGCAGCGGGAATCGCAACACAGCGACCAAACTGTACACATTTGTAGACGCACTGGGGCTGGTTGATACGTGGAGGGCACTGCACGCAGGGGATGCTGGGTTCTCCTTTTATTCCAATGCACACATCGCTCGAGTATGGACCATTTTTTTGTCCCTCGAAAATATGTCCCACCGGCTGCTGTCCGCAGTATTCCTTGCAAGGGGCATCTCGGACGACTCCCCCTTGATGTGAACACTGAAAAACGGAAATAACAAATCTGAAGCTACTTGCCACTTGAACACTTACTACTTGGGGATTCCCGCGATAGAGGCTCTGTCAGAAGATCATAGAATATTTTGATCTTAATGCATGGTCAGTGGACTGCCCAATTGCACAGTGGGAAGCCTACAAGGCGGTCCTCTGAGGGGAAGCCATCTCCTTGGTGTCGGCTCACAGTAAACGGCATACCCGGGATGTCGCTGAAGGCAGAACAGCAGGTGTCTAGAATGGAAGCACAGTTTTTGGAATCAGGGTCCGAAGCATCACAGGAGGCCTTAGAGACGGCACAGGTGGGAAACATAGCCCTAGATGATGCCAAGACGGCCCATTGGTCGGTCCGAAGTCAAATATATGAAACTGGGGACAAAGCGAGGGAAGACCCTGGCCTGGCTGGAAAGATGGGAACGGCATAATGGACATGGTCGAGCCATACTATCAGACGAGGGGGAACTATTAACTTCGGACCCCGACATTGCAGAGGCCTTTGCTACCTTTTTACGAACACCTTTACCCCACCCCCACTCCCCCCTCCATCAAGGGTACCCCAGACCAAACGGTCTCCCGATAGAAACTTGGAAAAGAATGGGGGCGGGGGGCAGTAACGGCACATATACTCTGTATGTTTCGAAGAAGTAAGGAACAGGGAAGTCTTCCCTTGGACCTTCAGCAGACATGCATAGTGGTGATCCCCAAGTCCGGGAAGCCCCCAGAACTCTGCGCCTCCTACAGGCCCATATTGCTAATTAACAGGGAAGCCATAATTCTGGCACAGATCCTAGCTAATGGATTGCTAGGAGTGATAGAATCCCTTATTCACCCGAATCAGTGAGGTTTTATGCCCAGCAGATCCACCCGGATGAACCTGCGTAGAGTACAGCTCGCCATTGACCACACCTCTCCAATCTCCGACCCACTGGCACTGTTGGCAGTGGACTTTGAGAAAGCATTAGATTCAGTAGGGTGGGATGGCCTGTGGGAAATCATGGGACGGATGGGATTCTGTTACGCTCACCTGGTATCCACGGGGACGCCACCCAGCCCTGGATGGATGATTTGCACTCTCGAACCCTCTCCCGGTCCCTTGGTAATGCCTCCGATTAAAGATCGGTCCGCAATATAGGAGAGCTGGATTCAATACCAGATTGTCTATGTTTTCCCACCTCCCTTGGCCTCAACTCCTTCCTCCCCCATGGGCCTTCTCCACACCTTAATATTGTAAAAGGTGGATTCTCCGTCCTGCTCCTCGTGGCAGGGGTGCGTAGATGTGGGGGCGAGCAGCAATTAAGTTACTTCACTGGTGCAAGCCCCCCTGTGGGAATCCAGGCCTGCTGCGACTCCGTAGGTTTGCTGCTTTACAATCTTTATATGCAGTTCTTATGTTCCGTTTAGTTCGAATAATAATGTCTTGCTTCTTTCCTTTTAGGTATGGAAAGGTATTTTGGTGTTGTCATGCAGTTTGAAGATGAGCATGGGCCGGTAGGCGAAAGCGCAGTGTGCGCAATGCTGTCCGGTGAGTAATGCGCGATGCTGTTTCGCCTTTTATATTGCTAACCTGTGTCTTTTCTCTCCTTGCAGGTTGCGATGTTCCTCGCCGAGCGCCGTAATGTTCCAGCAATGATACTGACCGGGAGACGACTACACAGGTAAGAATTGTGTGGCTTTCTTCATTCGGGAGGAAATGTGAGTAAACGCTTACTAATGCTGTCTTTCTCCTCTTTCCAGGTTATGGTATTCCAGGATGCATGTGGTGCCGGATGATGGAGTTCGTGCCTTCAAGTGAGTGGAATTGAAATCAGCGATGGATTGAAGACAGGATACTGTTCCAGGTAAGTTTCGTAGTGTTCTCTCTCTCTCTCTCTGCAGGTCCTTGGTTTCAGGTAAGCTGGCATAAAAGAACTGGACACGGTGAGCGTTATGCTGCCCACAGCAGAATAACGCAAAGCATGTCCTGCTGTTTGGATGAGGTTTAAATAGTCTCAGGTAAAGTAGTCCAGGTAAAGTAGTCCCAGGCCTGCTACACCCAAAAGACTAGACCGTGTAGCTCAGTTCCTTTTAACTGAGCTATGTATGTGCCTCCATGTTGGCTAAACACCCCCCCCCGGTCCCCCAAGTTAAATAGTCCCAAGTAAACAGTCCCATTCTAATGTTGGTCTTCATGATGGTTATGAGCCTGGTGCCAAAGAGAGTCTTGGATGAGGTTTTAAGGCCTTTGACCTGGCCCTAACTGGAAGGCTGACTTGCAAGTGGGGGCCAGGGGCAAGGGTCATGACAGATTCCGGCAAGGTTTTCTGTCCTGGGTTCAGCTGCTATATGAATCCCCTGATGCGGAAATGAGGGTAAATAGCAGGTCCTCCAGAGCGTTCCCATTGGGCTGAGGTATTAGACAGGGCTGTGTCCTCCACCCCCCCGTTTCACTTGGCTATTGAACCGCTGCCAATCAGGCTTAGAATGGATCCTCGTGGCCCTGGAGGGAGGGTGGGGAAATCAAGTCTCCTTGTATGCAGACGATCTTATCCAAGTAAATCCACGATTTCCTATCCGGTAGTGTCTCACATTCTTTTAGAATACCAACATTTTTGGGGGGGCTCCTAGTGAATCAGCAAAAAACGCTTCAGGGAGGAGAAGCCGCAATTCCCGAACATTGCACGCACTTAGTTTTGAACCAAGGATTCACTTATCTGGGCATACGCATAAGCTCGGCCCTAGACTACTTCCACCAACTCAATCTACAGCCAGTGATTGACAGATTTGCTGCTGAGGTTTCCCATTGGCAATCCCTCCACTCAACGCTGTTGGGTAGGGCAGCCTTGTTCAAGATGCTGACATTTTCGAGAATGTTATATGTCCTCCAGTACATCCCACTCCCCATCCCCCCCACAACGTTTGCACTAATTGACAGCATCCTTCGAGGGTTCTTATGGGGAGGGAAGCAAACCTGGATGGCCCTCAAAAAACTGCACCGCTCGGTTTGGGAGGGGGGCATTGGATTACCATGTATTTGCACCTACTATTGAGCGGCACAAACTGGGACAGTGATGGATGCATGGGAACCTAGCGCTCCCACAGATTGTGCCTAAGTAAATAAGGCAAGCCCAATCGCCCCCTCCAGATACTGTACGGGAGCAATGAGTGGTTGGCGGGTATGTCAAGAATGACACTGCATGTCCGCCAGGTCAGGAGGTAGGCCCACCAACATATTGCACTGAAAGCGAGACCAACACTGGCGCAACCTCTTTGGCATAATAAACATCTTCCCGAAATCCAGAAAATGGGGTATTTCAAGACATGGGAAGAGCGAGGCATGTGCACACTTGGATGTGAAATAAGATGGACACCTCATTGACTTTGAGATCCTGCGAGAGAAATTTAGGCTGCAATCCAACGATTACTACAGGCACATACAATTGACACACGCCATCAACACCCAATTCCCTAATCTGAGTGAGGTTCCCAACTGTTCCCCCTGGAAACTAACATTCTCCCGGAACACATCCCGACCAAGGTTACCTCCACGCTCTATCAGGTCCTCAACTCTTTCGGAGCCCAAAACCTGGCTAGACTAAAAGAGAAATGGGAAAGAGACCTAGGTCCATTGGAGTCTGAAGAATGGCTAGAGGCACTAATGTTTCCCCGAGAAATAGGCATGGACGCCAAGTTACGGTTGATCCAGCTCTAAATCTTACACCAATCATACTACTCTCGAACTGTGATGGCACGCTGGGGAGCGGTAGATGGCGGGGAATGTCTCCAATGTAAAAGGACCGAGGGCATCTTCTTTCATATGATTTGGGGCTGTAGCATTCTACAGAACTTCTGGGCATGATGTATTGATAGGATCTCAGATGTCTTGGGGTCTCCTGTCCCACAGGACCCGAAATGGATTCCAGTGGGCATCTGGGGGAGGTGGACCTTACAAAATATGATAAGGCATTTCTGGCGCTGGCGTTGGGTACAAGGAAGCGACAAACCGCCACAACCTGGGGCTCGGCTGGGCAGTTAGCATGGAACGGTGGTCCAATGAAGTGGACAGATGCACGTCCCTAGAGAGATGTATTTACAAGACCAGAGGTTGCCCAAAGACCTTTCAGAAAATCTGGGAGAAATGGGAAGACGCTTGATGTTCATGGGCTGAAGATGGCTGAATTCCCCAGGGCCTTCAACAGAGCTTTAGCCACCCTAGCTTTGAAAGACTGGCACTTGGCCCCCTATCCTCATGTGCCGCTTTTGCGCGGCTAAGAAATAATTCAGTGTATATGTTTATCGTATGTCATGTGATCATGTTGGTTGTTTAATGATGGTTATGTGTTCACAAGAAAATCTAATAAAGAAAAAACTGACCACCGAATCCAGACACCTGATGGGGCTTACCATCTGTCCCCTTAAGATGAAGTAGCACCAGAGGGGTCCCACTCAAAGAAATTGAACAGGGCCCTGAAGAAGGCAACAGTGAAGCCATAGAGAGCTGCCGAAACATCAGACTAAACTGACAGATAGGCTAGCAGCCATCGCCGTACGGTTAATGGGGGCAGACACAAAACAATACCAAGCCACCAAAAAAAGTGAAACTTTGATTCTTGATGTAGACCTGCAACTTGATTCAACCTTCAGTCAGCCTAGACGAGCAGCGATCCACTCCAGGAACGCTGTTTGCATGGCCTAAATCAATGGACAGAAGTCCCACATTAGTTCAATATATAATGTGTTTATTAAAACTCAAGCAAAAATTTGTTTGACTTTATAAATGTGAGGAACTTGTTTACTGCATATAGCCAAGTGTTTTTTCATTATTCAATTGGTTAAGGAACTATTATTTCACATTGGAAGATGCATGACCTTTACAAGTGTACATTTGTGTTTTTTCAGTTATCAATCATCACCATTATATTTTGTCACTAACTAGATGCACAAAGGCTCAATGAATAAAATAGATGTATATATTTTTTACTATGTATTATAATCCACAAGGATGAGTGTTTCTTTTGAAAAGGTGTGCAAAAAGGAAATGCTACATATCAGCTTCTTTGACTTTCGCTGGTTCTGGGTTCTTCACATTCATTTGCTTCACTATTAGTCCAGTCACGTGATGATGTTTGTAAGGCAGGCACAGAAAGACAGACAAGTGACCGCAGTTCACAGGTGTTTATTGAACTTCAGTAAGGGTGCGGTAAACGCACATCTAATCCTAAATCTACAGAATGGAGCAAGCTACGACCATCAAAAAATAATACAGTCCTAGGGGAGTCGCCTAACAAAAAAGAGCTTATACAAAAAACATTTTTTTTTAAAAAATGCCATTCTTTGCCACTAAATACAAATAGTGTGGGGTAGGGTTTATGAAAAAGAAAGAAGTATTCACAAGAATGAAATGCCAGGATGTTCAGGCCGTTGGTATCCCTTCCCCATGTTTTCAGCACGGAACAAGGTGGTTCACTTGAGCATAGCACACTCTCCGGCTTCTTTGGCATGAGGATACAGTTCCATTACCAAAAAAGAGATGCATTGTTTTGATTCTTCAGTTCCATTACCAACATCAGGGCCTTCTGTGCCCAAGTCTCTTTACTTATCAAAGTCTCTTGATTCAGAGGGCCCGATGTACCAAAACAAACTAAAAGTTCCTTTCCTCTTACAAGTACTCAATTCAGGTGATCCACTTCACCCTGGATCCAGCTCTTCCAGGCTCAGATCCCCTTCTTCAATGTTCAGAGAATATTCTCTCAGGTGACCCACGGCTCATCCAGGATCGCTCTCAGCCAGGCTCAGATCCTTCCTCTTACACAATAAGTCTCACTCAGCCGGACTCGGATCACTTTCAGTTCACATTAACTATCAGACTTTCGAATGTGCAGAGGGTTTGGCTTGACCAGTTGCATGACCACTTTGATTTCACAATTCCCTTTTTACATTTGCCATCTCTCAGTTGGAAACCTAACAGAGACCTTCGAATGAGCACACATGGCACCGGACCACTCAGTATACGGTATCTAATCTTGGCTTCAAAAGTTCAGTCATTCCTTTGATGTTCAAATATATTTGCATCGCTCGTCACATACACTTCACACACTGTTCTCTTCAGATTTCTCCATACAATGTTGCTGCTTGGTTCCAACAGACCGGTCTGCTATCAGTCTCCCCGACTCACCAGCTGTGCTGACTTTACTGGCGCTGCTTTGTTGTAGGAGCCAAGAACAGTACCAATGCAGCAAACGCTTCTCCCCGCCTTGCCTATCGATGCAGGAGAGCCTGGGGTACCTCCGACACAGCAGGTTTTTTCAGCTTCAATCCCAGCTCTTATGTTTCTTACTCTCGAAGGCTCGTGAAAGTAACGGTTTTCCTCTGAACAGGTCAAGGGCACTTGCCTCCTTGCAACCCCCTGGTCTTGCAGTCTTCCTCGTATTAAAATGCCATCTTGGAACTGCTGCGTCCTCGCGTGCTTTGCCTTGCTCAGCGTGTGCTGTCATGCTCCACCTTTTATCTGTGGGGGAAGCGTGATGGAGTCAGGTTTGTGTGTAATGATCAGTAATTGCCTGACCATTGTGTTGGGACATGTCCGGTATGCGGCTCAGGTTTTGGTCAGTTTTCTCTCAAGGTGAGCTGTCTGTGATAAAGTGTTTGCGTCGGGAAAGAGGGTTGCGGGGTTGAGTTCCTAAGTATCCTACCTGGTAGGATGGGGAAAAGGTGTTACAGGGAAGTGGATACCGCGTCTCACCATCCGGTGTCCCACTCCCACAAGACCACTCATCCAGGTGATCATCCCGCACTGGTCCACCCCCAGAACTGGGTCCAAATGCGAAGGCCGTGACCTGGGCACCTGGATGACAGATCCCCGGGGACTAGCGGATGAGACACCATCACGTGTCTCACATGTTCTAGTGCGATAACAGATGTGAGCCCACCCATGTAATTCTCGTAAGAAGAATGATAACACCATATGTGTACTGTATGTAAAAGGGTCCACATTTGTGTCCCTGCACCAGCTGCAGAATTTGTTCCAACAGCAGCGGTATAAGGATTTCGTTGCTGGCCTTCTGACCAAAAGCAAAATCTCCCTTAGGCTGTCCCGGAGGTTCCAAATCCTTATATCTCAACCTTTCTGAAACCATGCATGAAGGTTGAGTGTCTTGACCTCTGGCTGGAGAACCTGACACTTCTCTTGCGAGAGAAGGTTCGCTCTTTGTGTAAGATGTATTGGAGGGCAGATGGACATGTCCAGAAGGTCCGGGAACCACATCCTCCTTGCCCAATCCGGGGCATTTGGGATAATGGATTTCCTGAACGTTCTCAACCTCCTGATCAGGTGAGGAAGGACAGGTACCGGGAAGAAATGCCTAGAGGAGTGGAAACTCAAAGTACACTATGAACGTGTCACCTAGAGCTCCTCTTTGGGGAAATTCCCTGGGGCAGTACAGTTCGCACTTGCGGTTGACACTGGTCACAAACAGATCCACTTGAGGGGTTTCCCCAAAGGGTGAAGATCTCCAAGGACTTTGAGAGGTAGTTCGACTCGTGGGAGATGGCTCTGCCTGCTCAGAGCATCTGCCGCCATGTTCTCCTCTCCGGCTAGGTGAACTGCCGATAGAGAGATTAATTCTTTAACTTCCCAGAACTGGATTGCTTCTCAGCACAGTGGTAGTGACCCTATGCGTCGTCTCTTGTTAAGGTAGTACATGGCCACTATGTTGTCCGTCCTCATCAGGACATTCTTTCCCTGTACAGAGGGCAGAAAGGCCTTCAGCTCTAGTCTGATTGTCCTCGGCTCCAAAAGGTTGATTTGTAGTTTGGACTCTGATGGAGACCAACAACCGCTGATCGCTCCCCACCCCGTGAGGCGTCCGTCACTACTGTTATCTCTAGCCATGGCTGCCAAAAAGGTTCTCCTTTCAAAATGTTGTCCTCACAGGACCACAACAGAAGGTCCTGCGTGAGACTGCTCAGAACCTGAAAGCGGTCTTACATCCTGCCTGAGAATTTGGACCATTAAGTCCCGAGGGCCCATTGAAGGCATCTCATTCTCAGGTGGGCCTCTGGCACCGGGAAAATGCAGGATGCCATGAGGCCGAGCAATCTCAAATCAAAGGCCAGAATGATGCTGGTACTATAGAATTTGGTGGCCAGATGCAGAATGTCTTGAGCCCTCGCCTCGGCTGGCCAGGCTTTTCCCAAGGATGCGTCTAGGACAGCACTGATGATTTGGAGCCTTTGAGATGGCATCATGTGGTACTTCTTGAAGTTGAGGGAGAAATCTGTGAAAGGAGTGACAGGTAGAGCTGAGATGTTCCAGGGCCTGTTTGGGAGAACAGGCCCATATCAGCCAATTGTCCAGGTAGGGATAGACTTGAATCCCCCAACTCCTGAGACTCGCTGCCATCACCGCCATCAACTAGGTACAAACCCTTGGGCGGCGGCCAGCCCAACTGGCAGAACTTGAAACAGATAATGAGAACGGCCAACAGCGAACACTGGGTACCTTCTGGGCTTGTGATGGATCAGCACATGGAAGTAAGCATCATGAAGGTCCAGTGATACCATCCGGCCCTGAAGCTGGAGGACCTGAAGGATCTGAGAAAGGGCAACAATCTTGAACTTGTCCTTCCTGAGGAAATTGTTCACGCATCTCAAGTCCAAGATGGGTCTCAATCCTCTGTCCTTCTTGGGGATTAGAAAGTAGGGGGAGTAGCAACCCTTGTTCCCCTCTGCTACTGGTACCGGTTCTATAGCACCTTTCTCCAGCAGGGTCAACATTTCCTGCATAAGGAGCAAATCTGGAACTGAAAGATTTTCCCCGGTGGATGATCCAGAGGCTTTTTTAGAAAGAGAAAGAAGTAACCCTGGGCAACAGTTTACAATGCCCATGCATCAAATACCCCGCCGTTCTTTCAAATGCAGTGAGAGTCAGCCTCCCACCGGGGTTTTGTGGAGTAAGACCACAGAGGTTTTGAAGCGGCTGATGCAGTGGCTAAAGGTAAAGCAGCCGCTGCTTAAGCGGTCTTAGCACCTCTACACCATCCACAACGGGGGAAATCATCTCTGACCTGATATGATAAGGCATTTATAACGTGCCTATACACAAGGGTTTCTTTGATTTGACTGCCCTCTCCATCTTCCAACTGAGAAGTAAAAGCAAACTGATCTGGCCCTCCAAGCTGTACCAGTGGGGCGAGTTTGTGGCTGAGATTGCAGTGCCAAGGACTTTGGCTGCTGCTTTGGCGGGCTGCAGCTTCTCCAGGCTATCGTCAGCCTAGCTGCCAAATAAATGTGTGCCTTCAGAGGGCATGTTAAGAAGTCAAGAGTGCACATCTGGAGCAAAACCAGACTTTCCCAGCTAGGCAAATCTATGCATTACAGTGCTAGCCACCATAGCCCTGCTGATACTGTCAGCAGAGTTGAGACCAGTCTGGAGGGACTCGCACATTGCATCTTTCCCATCCCTGACATTGTTTAAGAAGTCGTCTCGTTCTTCCCCTTTGGGGATATGTTCAGCAGCCTTTGCTATGCAATCCCATAAGGTGAAAGTGAACTTGGCCAGTGCACACATGGAATATGCCGATTTAAGGGGCATATTCCCCGCAAAGAAATCCTTTCTAGCCAAAACATCATAACGCTGGTCATCTCTGTCCGGAGAGGGGTGGGGGAAGGGGGGGGGGGTGGGGGAAGGGGGGGAGGAGTTAGTTGGGTATACATTTTGTTTGGATGTAGAAGTGGCAGCCTGAACTACCAAACTTTAGGGAGTTGGTTGCTTTGTCAGATAATACGTTTCACTGCTTGACGCTCTGTGCTTCTTTGTCCGTTTTTTGTTCAATGCTGGAATTTATTCCAGCATCTCCCAATTGGCATTAACTCTCCTTCATAGAGCAACATGGAAAGGAAGAATAGGGTACTCCTGGGGTCCCTTATGTAAAATATCAGTCAGGTAGGCCTGCTTAAAAAGTGGCGCAGGCCTTTTCCATCCCAGATATTCTATGACCCTGGAAATCAGTTGTCCAAGAACCATCAGCATGGTCTGAGGGATCTGGTCTGCCAAACTATTTCTGGGGGAGTGTCAAACCCACTTTCAGACTGCATGGTTTCACAAAGGTCTTTTATTCTGGAGCACTCTGAAATTAAGGTCTCTGTAACATTTTGTGGCCCATACTGTAACCCAAAGGAACGTGATTCATCCGAAGATGGCTCATCATCCTCATTAATTGAGAAAAGAGACTTAAAGTCTTTATTAGACAGTGGGGTGAAGGTTTTCTCGACATCCTTCGAAGGTTTAAGCTATTTTCGTCGACCATAGCATTGAAGATGTCAACATCAAGAGCTTTGACGGCTGTGGCGTCGAGGCGATTTTGGGCATCGACTTGGAATCTTTCGGCGCCGATCACGCCATTGATTTTGTCTTCGAAGGAGTCTTTTCTCAACACGGGGGTACCTCCTAGGGCTCCTGCTGAGTTTTTTCCTGGACACCTGGGCCCGAGGGTGCACAGGTTGTCTCATTTGCCTTTTTGTCGCATTTGTCGCCATGGCACTCATCTTTCTTCGATGGGGTTGAGGCCGCATTCTCGAATACTATTGAGCATTTTTAGTCTGAACCTCTCCCACTCAGCCAGTGAGGCCAATTTGGCTAGGCATGAGACCCGTTCCGAGGAGGAACTCAACAAAGACAGCAATCTCTGGCACCTATTCTTTCACTGCCATGAGGATGACGAGTGGTTTGGGAACTTTTAGCTTTCTTCTGACAAGGAGAGTCAACTATCGACTCATTGGAGAATCGCATTTTCAATGAGGTTGTTGAAGGGGATTTATGAGACCTAACTGCAGCTAACTTCCCTCTACGCTCTTTCAGAGCCGTCATCGATAGGCAAAACCCACACTCTGATGATAAATGAGTGGATCCAAAGCACCACAGACACACCTGATGGGGGTCCGTAATGGACATTTTCGCCCCCGCAGTCGGGACATTTTTTTTACAACAGATCTCGAGGTTGATACCAACAACAATGGTATTTCTCACTAAACACAAAAGGTTTGACAAGGAACCGAAGTGTCCAATATTTTGAAGCAATAACTCTCGCGGAAAAACAGAAAGGAAGACAGCGGTCGCTGTGCGCGCTATATACCATCAAGGACGTAGACACACTGACAGAGGCCCTGGAGGGACATCGAGTCAACGGGCATCAACGCGCAGCGCCACTGCTGGAAACATTTTCTGAAGGTGATAAAGCTGGATATGGAGCTATAAGATGAGTAACACGTGGGAGGACACAATCCATTCGAAATATCATTATGAAAGGCGGATCCAGTAACACCAAGATAAAGGCAAAGTTGCTTACTTGAAATCAGTGAATGTACCCACCATGATGGTGAATATGGAAGTCAAACACTGAATATCTCCAACTATGCTTGGAGTGCCAGAATACAGAGAGTGAAAACATTCCTAAATAATAAACACAATAAATAGCATAATCAATATTGCCTAACTGCTGCACTGTTTTGTTGAGTTTACCTCTGCTAATCAAAGACATGTTCAGAAATGCAAACGTGAAACTGTTCCTTTAAGGGAACAGGGTGCATCCAGGTTCTAGAATGCACTGTAATATCAAGTCAGACTCGGACTAAGCATTAATGGCTGCAATGTTTCCAAGCCTTGTAGTGGGGGATTGGGGGGAGACGGGAACCCCAGTCACTCTTCAGGGTGCCAGCAGGCAAACCCCCAGCCAGCCACTAAATACCGAGAAGGCAGCACAGGCAAAGCAGCAATGGGATGTGGAGCAAGAGGCCACAAAATGCAGACCAGCGCAGGAGTCAGTGGGACGTCGGACACAGCAATCCCCAGAGGCATGTCGGCCAGGAGAAAGGAGGGGGCTGCGTCAGTACCTAGAAGGATGCCCCAGAAGAGCTGCAAGACAACACACAGGGAGAAGATACCACAAAATCAGAAAGGATTGTCTTTACTAAAAAGGGGGCCCCAGGAAGGCTGGGATAGGCCAAGAGAGCAGTCCCCTATGGACTGTTATTTTCAACCCGATGAATGTGGTGAGCCATGCAGCCTAGAAAGTGGGCAGGACTTTAATCCCTAATGATGCATTCGAAAGCCTTCCCCCCCCCCCCCACAAACCCTTTTAAGTAAAAGTAGGGAGAGGGTACCAATCCTGAGAGGTGGAGGGTAATTTAAGGAGGAAAGTGTGACTTAGTAGGTTGAGGTCAGGAAATGGAAGGAGGACCAACAAGAAGCCAGTAGGACAGAGAGAGGGGTTCTGTGGAGTGCTTGTGTGTGAGAGGAGAGAGTGAAGCAGTGGTAAGTGGAAGTCAGTAGCAATGGAAGGTAGTAGTAGTAAAGAAGATAGGAAGTAGTGGCAGTGAGGGGAAACGATAGAAGTAGAAGCAAAGAATGAGTAGTAGTTCGAAACAGTAGTAGAGGAAAGGTGGTGGTAGTAGCAGAGAAGTGTTAGTGTTGAGGAAGTAACGTGATAGTGGGGGAGATGAGAAGCTGGAGAGAGAGGAGGAGTGGCAAGAAGAGGAAGTAGGTTGACCTCTAATGGTGGAGACAAGAATGCAGAAGGGCCAAAGAGTGGAGGGGAGGAAACTTTAAGAGGAAACCAGCGTAACAGGGTAAAGTGAGGCTGTGCGTGCATGGCGAATAACTCCAACAGCATGCATGAAATTAACTGTTGCTTGCAACCCCCGCTAGAACACTAAGCAGGGTATTAGAGGGAGAGTCAGAAGACCTCTAGGGAGCAAGCTAAGCAATGTTTTTTGGGAATCCACCACAGTCTTAACGTTAAGATTGAGGGTAGGGGTTACAGAGCCCCAGGACTACTAATAAAGTTACTTACTGTAGTGACTACCTTACTACTAGTCCATGGTCCCCTTTCTTCCATACTTATGGGACATTCCTCCATCCTGTGGGATGGGAAAGGAGCACTTTGTAAAAAGCCTCACATTTTTCAAAAATGTGTTGTCCTCTTTTTACGCGTGGTACTGCACGCGGCCGTATCCCCGCCCTCCTTAGCTCCGCCCAGCGCATCGCCCATCAGTCCTTTTCGATCGCAAGGTCTATGACCTTTAAGCAATAACAGAGGAACCTTATTAGAGGAGACAGCGGGCGGATGTATGGAGGAAAGGGGAATATGGACTAGGATTAAGGTAGTCACTACGGTGAGTAACTTTATTAGACTCCTACGTCCCGTCCCCTTTCCTCCATACTTATGGGAGATTCCCAAGCACTCCTCACAGGAATTACGGGTGGATGAAAACTCCTTACAGAAACAGGTTCTTAAGCACAGCTTGAACGAACTGAGCATCAGCCCTGGAGCTCAGGTCCAGACAGTAATGCTTACAAAAAGCCGATGGGGAGGCCCATGTAGCCGCTTTCGCAATGGACTCCCAGGGAACATATTTTTGGAAGGCAACAGCAGCCGCCTTGCCCCGCACAAGATGAGCATGAATTCCCTTTCGGACCCGAAGACCCTGAATGGTATACGGCTCCGAAATGAAAGCCGCGAGCAACCGAGAGAGGCCGACTTTCCTTGCGGATTTTTCAAAGGTCACAAAAAGCTGCAAAGAGTTCCTGAGTTCAGATGTTCTGTCCAGATAGAACTTGAGAGCTCTTCTAACATCCGGGCAGTGCATTGGCCTCTGAGGCCAGGTCTGGGAAGAATACAGGCAATGAAATCGACTGAGTCAGATGAAAATCAGAGACCACCTTAAGAAGAAAGGCAGGATTTGTTCGCAGGGTAACCTTATGTTACTGAAAAGTAAGGAATGGATGCTCAACCGACAAGGCCTGAAGCTCACTTACCCGCCTTGCCGAAGTCACAGCAATCAAAAAGGACACTTTCCAGGAAAGGTACTTAAAATCGACAGTAGCCATGGGCTCAAAAGGCTTACGACACAAGGCCGTAAGGACCACATTCAAATTCCACCTCGGATGCAGGTTGTGAACAGGAGGATAAAGATGCATCAGGCTTGCAAAGTGTCTTTTAATGACTGGATTAGACAGTGAAAAGGAACACTGGTCAGTGGGGAAATAAGCGGCAAAAGCCGATAAAAATGTCCTGCAGGACAAGACATGGATGCCAGACTCTGCCAGATGTGAGAAAAGACAGGACCATGTCGATAGTAGCCTCCCTGGGGTCTAGCTGCCTAGCCAAACACCAGTGACAGAAGCATAGCCATTTACTTCGATACTGAGATCTTGTTGAGGGCTTCCTGGCAGCTTGAATAATGCGCAGGTTATCCGCAGACAAATTGAAGCACTCGAAAGATCTGAACTCAGGCACCAAGCCATCACAAGCTGAACGATTGTGGGGAGGGGTGCCACAGTTGTTGATCGCTCTGGTGAAGCAGGTCAGGAACCAGTGGAAGCTTGAGCGGCAGGCACACTGATAGATGCTGAAGCTCCGAAAACCAAAACCTGGATGGCCACCAAGGGGCTATGAGCAGCAGGTAGCAATTCACTGTGTTCCTCAGCTTGCAAAGCACCCAATGGATCAAAGGAAGAGGCAAAAAAGCGTAGCCCTTCATGTTGTGCCATGTGATTTCGAGAGCATCCCTGAGTGAGGAGGCTCCGAGCCCGTTCCTGGAGGCATAGAGGGGAAGCTTCTTGTAGATGTCGCAAAGAGGTCCACTTATGGTGTACCCCAACAGTGAAAAATGTGAGAGGATCTTTGTGTTCAGTTCCCACTCATAGCTGACAATTACTCGTCGGCTGAGGGCATCCGCAGTGACATTCAGTTGGCCAGGGATGTGAACTGCTACCAGCCAGATACCATGCTGAATGGCCCATTCCCAGATCTGAATGGCAAGATCCACAAGAGGAGGAGATCTGGTACCCCCCTGCTTGTTGCTATAGAACATGGACAGCACATTGTCCGTGTTAGGCAGAAACCTGTGCAGTTCCCTTAGGGACCACTGCAAAAGACTTAAGACTACAGGTGTTTGGCAGTAAACCCACTTGGTAGCAGTCTGCACCACACAGATTCACTTGGTAGCTGTGGCTGAGCAGTCAGACTTCCCTCAAGAAGAGTTAGGCAGTATACAGAGCATACAAAATAGGTACAGAAATACAGTAGCACAAGCAAACACTGACCAGAGCTTGGGTGTAAAAGTATATAATTATTTAACACACACTTATAAAACACACTAGCACTGAATTGGTAAGATAAGTTCAAAACACAATCACTTTTATCATAGGTACATCCCTGATTACTTGTTGGACAAGTCTTAGTTAACGCCACTTATTTCCAGACAGAGGTGAGCGCTTAACGTTCGAAGGCACTCCAACAAGTTAAATAAAAAGGGAGGGAAAAGCAGAATTATGGAAGCATACACACTAAACACTTTTTAAAGAACCACAGCAAGTTTAGGAAGGCACAGTCTACTGGTGAGCAAGGAAGTTTAGGCGCCAGGCCCACTTTCAAGGGAGCCGGGCGGAAGATGCCCAAGATCAGACAGTTGCACAGAGTCTTGGAAGTTTGTGGAGGTAGTTCGAAAAAGGTTTAGTTCAGTGCAGAAAAGTTAGCTAAGGTGTCCCAGGCTAACCCAGGTTCGAGAGACGAGGATTTAATATACCCCGTTCAATCGGTTGCAAGGGAAGCCCGGCGGAACACGGTACCTTAAATGGAGAGGATCCTCCAGCCGTGGCAGTTGTTCCTGGCAGCGGGTGCAAGTCGTCCAGAGGAAGAGAAGATCTCGTTGTGGAGGAAAGATGAAGGTCGTTGCACTGCCAGGGAGGAAACCAGCCGCAGAGTTCTCCAGTACAAAAGTACTACCCTTTCGGTTCACGGTAGTGGTGAAAACGTGGTATCCCGGTTGCCGGGGTGCTTGGCACAGGCAAGGCGGCCACGAGATGCTCCAGGAAGGCGAACAGAAGGTAGACTGGTTATCCCCACAAGTCGAAGGAAGAAGACTCTCCGGCCGGGAGATATCCTCTGTCGTTGGGAAAAGTGGTGAGACGGTTCCACCGGTTGTGTCGTTGCAGGCCGGCTCAGCTTCTCCCTCCTTGGATTCTTTGGTCCTGTGGCGACTTCTGAAGTTCCAGTCCCCAAAGCCCTGCTTTTATGCAGCACACCCCCATTCACTCAGCCTAGCTGTCAATCAAACATGCTAAGTGGTGAGCCGGCCGGCTCACCACTTGGGCCAATCACACAAGAGTGCGACTTGAGTTACCAAGGTAATTCGGTCCAGGGTGCCTAAACCCCCTCCCACGCCCCCCTGTGGTACCCAGACAGAGTGGCACCACTTTTGGAGGCTTCTGTGGAGAAGCCCGCCAAAAAGTGGAACAAAGGGCTCAACTTGGGTTGGAGTCACAGAAGAGAACACAAACGCCATTTTAGAATCGAGTTCTGGCAAAAAATACCAACCGGCGAATTAATATTAAATAAATAAACCGGCGGTATGTTCGAGGCTTTAAGAATTAAATAATTAAAGTTGGTTGCCTCGAACAATGGGAAAATCCCATAGAGATATATTCGCGGTCGAATATAAAAAGTAGTATCCACTGCCACCAGCCAAAACTCGATCGGGGGGACGGAGACGTGCCCCCTCGAACAACAGACCCCGGGGCAATCGAATTGCCCCGACCAGTACGTCCACAATATGATGGTTTGTACTGGTTTCTGTTCATAATTTGGGACTAGCAAAGCCAATGGTGACTTTACATGCCCTGGGAGACAGTAGTCAGTCCCAGGGTATAGTCTCTATGATGGGGGGTCGCTGCGATACCCCTGGGTTACGGCACGGAGGGTGCGGTGTAACCCACATCAAAAAAACATATGAGACCCTATGGAGTAAAAGACCCCATAGCCCATAAAACACATGGAAAGTTAAAGGAACACCTCAAATAATGTCTAAGAGTGAGAGCAAAAGAATCTCACTCTTAGCAGGAGAGAAAAAAATAAACCCCAAAAATCCAGCAAAGCTGCTGGGGGACTCACTAGGTTTGGGAAATCAGCCTTACAGAGAATTCTCCCTAACACTCCGTGCGGACACGGACCATCTTGTTGACAATACCTGGTTTCAAAGCTTTCAGCGCCAGGAATATAGCCAGAAGCTCCAGATAATTTATATGAAGCTGTCTGTCCTGTGGCGACCAGAGATCTGAAACTTGAAGATGATCCAGCGTCGCACCCCAACCCAGAAGGGACCAGTCCGTTGTGACAGTCAATAGCGGGCAAGGGTCCTGGAAGGGAGCGCCCACTGACAGATTGCTGAGAGACGACCACCACAAGAGGTCCATCCTTATGAACGATGGAACCAGTATCATTTTGGAATCTGGATCCACTGCTTGAAGCCATGAGCTGTGAAGAGCCATCTGCATCCGCCTCTTCTTGAGACGAGCAAGAGGAAGAGCAGGTACGCACGAAGCCATGAGGCCCAGAAGCCTCTGGAGCCATCGGGCCGACATGCTCTCCGACTGCATGAACACCTGACACCTGGCAAACCGATCCGCCATTCTGTCCCCAGTTAGGTATACCTTGCAATCGATCGTGTTCCAATGAAAACCCAGGAAAATCAAGTCCTGAGAGACCGTCAAGGGGGATTTCCGCCAGTTCACCGACAGTCCAAAGTGGAACAGGAGCTGGAGGAGAGACTGAAGGTTGCTCGAGGCTTTCAGTGGACAGGGACTGTGCAGCAGCCAGCCGTCCAAATACGGCTACACATGGATACCCTGAAGCCAAAGATAAGCTGTGATGACCGACATCTTCGTAAAGACACGCGGTGCCGAGCAGCGACCAAAAGGGAGCACACGAAACTGGAAATGCTCCTCCCGAATGGAAAACCGTAGGTATTTCCGATGTGGGCTCCAAATGAGGATATGCATATAAGCATCCTGAAGGTCCACCACGCTGAGCCAGTCGCCCTTCTGTAGAGAGGACTTTATCTGGCCAGGGGTTATCATCATGAATTTCTCTAGGGGAAGAGAAAGTTTGAACTGGGAAAGGTCTAGGATGGTGCGCAGGCCAGCCTAGTTGGGTTTGGGCACCGTGAACAGACGGCAGTAGAAGCCCTCCCCTAGGGGAACGGGTTCCACCGCCTTGAGATCCAGAAGCTTCTGGACTTCAGCTCTGAGGAAGGGTGTCCCCGAATGCTGCAGAACTTGATCCTGCACCTCCTTGTAAAACTTTGTGGCATGAAGCCAAGCCTGACGAGCCGTGTCCACGCCAAGCATGAGGTCCCGAGCCGAGGTGTCGACATGATGCGCCTCAGCCTCAAGCACATCCTGCGCCAGTACTCAGGCATCTGACAAGCCAGCCTTAAAATCATCCAGCTTGTCTGCAGGAATGAACTAAAATTCCGACAGACCTTGACACATTTTCATATTTGCCCCTGCTAAAATGAACTCTGTGTTCGTCTGGCGCAACTGCAGAGCCGAATTAGAAAAAGATCTTCCTCCCCAAAGAGTCAAGCAATTTGTCCTCTTTGGCCAGAACCTGAGCCGCTGCTGTAGATGACGCTGAAGCCGGTCTGAATTGAAGCTTAGCGGCCGCCACCACTGTGGAGGAAGGAAGCGGGCAAGACGCTAAGGCTACGTCTTCCGTAGTATGAAGCCTATAACGAGCGTCAATCTTTTTGTTAACATGCAGTCTAGAGTGTGGCTTATCCCAGACTTTGCAGACCTCTGCCAAAACGTCCTATTGAAAGAACAAGGTAGTGCATTCCTGAGGAGACAAGGTGAACGCCACCGAAAGCACTCCTTCTTGCGGAGGGGGTGCCTCAGATACTGCAACATCCAGAAGAGTCATCATGTCCAGTAACCGGTCATGGAACGCCCTAACAGAGCGGGGCTGGTCATCACCATCCTGAGCCCCTTGTGTGTCATCCAACGCGTCCGGATCGACCTGCGACACGTCTGGCTCTGCCGAAGACTTGTCTATTGGAGACAAGGGTGGCGGAGACGGAAGGGCTGGAGGTGGGCCGACTGGTAGAGGTGGGACGGCTGCGGGAACAACCAGTGCTGTGACGGGAACAGTCGGAACGGAACCTGGCCCTGGAGGGCAGATTTCCTTAAAAAGACCTCTGAAATATTCCTTCATGGGGTCGGAGTGCATTAGCTTCTGAAATTTTCTGAAGAAGGCATCCTCCGCCAAAGGCTTAGACACAGTGGCAGGCGGAGCCTCTCATGAGAGTAATAGTGCCAGGGCCGCAAAGGAGAGAGTTGCCAAGAGGGGCCCTCACCAGCCGGGTTGACGTATATCAATCGCGCAGACGACGGAGGGAGACCGAGTGCTGTAATGGCAACCGAGCGTTCGTCATAAACTGGACAAAACGGTGCACAAGGAAAACGCTGTTCACTCGGAAAAAAGCTCCCAGCACCCAAACGTCGATGGAGTAGGTGTAAGGGAAGAGTCCAAAATGGCCGTCGCAGTTCGCGTGGGAACGGGTGCCATTTTGTCAACGCCTGAGGAGAACTACATGTGTGAGTCAGGCAGGGTTCTCCACAGACAGGTCTAGGATGTTTCTGGAACATACTAATAGCCAAATTAGCCTCTGAAAGAGGAACCCCGCCGACGCCAGTAACCAAGGAATTACGGTCAGCGACCTCACTCTGTGCACCCTCAACAGAACCGGTATCCCCACTAGAGTGAGACCGATGAGGAACCCACCACACTGACAAGACCTTAACAGGCCTCTCAGTTCTGTCCGTCACCTTAGCCTCCGATAGAGGAACCTCGGACCAGAGTCCGTAACAGCTCCCTCCCGAGGGGCCTCTGTTAGGCAGAATCCTGTGCAGTTCCCTTAGGGAGCACTACACAAGATTAGGACTAGAGGTGAGAGCAATAAATCCACTTTGGTATCAGTCTGTACCAAAAAGATTTAGTTGGTAGCTGTGGCTGAGCAGTCAGACTTATCTAAAGAGGGAGATTAGCAGTATTCAGGGTTTACACAATAGGCCCACCAGACTATGGAATAAGGAAACACTGACCAAAGCTTTATATTTAAAAAGTAGATGTATATTTATTTTATTCATTTCTAATAAAATAGATGTATCACAGTCATTAAGCAAGTTAAATTAAGTCAAAGGAAAACTATACACACTCCCAAGTTTAATTGTAGACCAAGTGAACCAGAATGAAAACTGAGCCAAACGGCACAGTGACAACTACACACAAGGGGTCCTCTAACAATTCCTCACAAGGGAGGGAAAGCACAAGTTATATAGAAATAGGTTCTTACACACCCTAGCAACACTTCCCATCAGTTTGTGGACCAGCTTAAGCAAGGCAGGGCATCAGTATAAGCAATACTTAAATGAAAACTGAGCAAAATGGCATTTCACAAGGTTTAAAAATAGGAAGGAAAGGGTAGTTAAAAGAAATAGGTGCACCACACAGTTCTAGCTGAGAATCAATCTAAAGAAGGCAGATCTATCAAATGTGACCAGAGTCAGTAGGCCTGTGCCAAAGTCAGTTGGTACAGGGCAAGGGCCCAGGAACAAAAATGTTCTTGTAGCTGCAGTCAAGTCTTTGGTTAACCAAGTGGAAAAGGTGGATGCAGAAGTTGAAAAGACAATGTTAAGAGAGAGGGGCGGCCAACCCAACAGGTAGGTAAAGGATTTAAAACACCTTTAATGCTACCGCGAAGAAAGGGCGGCATGGCGGAACAATGTACCTTAAAATGAAGAAGTGGCTCCTTCGGTGGCGGTTGTTCCTGGTAGTTCCTGCAGTTCCGGTGATCCAGCAGAGGAAGAGAGGCTCTCGTCGTGGAGGAAGGTTCGAGTTACTGCACTACCCAGGGATGAAACCAGCCGCGGTGCTGCCCGACGAATAAAAGGTAGGCTCCTTTAAATCGCGGTCCGGGTGGACTGGTGCCTGGCTGTCCGGCCTCCGAGTACAGGGTACGGGAGATTCAACCAAGGCAGGTCCGGGAAGGCGATTGGCAAAATGGTTGGCCCCACCAGTTCAAGGGAAGAAGGCTCTTGCAGGTGAAGATCTTCTCTCTTTGTGTGGAGAAAAGTGGTGAGACGCTGCAGAAGGGCTTCAATGGCGGTTCAGTCATTGCAGATGTCTTTGCCACTGGAACTAAGAAGCCGAAGAGGAGAGAAGCCAATGTATTGCTCTTCCAGTCCTCAGGACCCTGCTTTTATGCAAAAAGATCCCCATTCATACAGCCTAGCAGTCATTCACATAGTGGAGTGGTCATCTTGGCGGGAGACCCTCCAATTTATCAAGATATAGTGCGACATGGGTTGCTGAGGCAACCCTGTCCAGGGGTCCTACTCCCCCTCCCACACAATGGACCCACCCCAGACTCAGTGGCCCCGAAAGGAGGGCTTCTCGGCAGAAGCCCGCCAAAAGGACGAACAAAGGATCCCCGACCAGGGTTAGGAGTTTAGAGGAAGACACGAGAAAGAAGTTATATTAAAGTTCTGGCAATAAAAACCTACCGGAGTAAAGTTAATATTGAAATACACCGGCGGTATGTTAGAGGCTGTCAGAAAAAGTGGTAGCCTCGAACAATGGGAAAATCCCATAGGGAAATATTCACGGTCGAATATTTATGGTAGTAACCACTGCCACCAGCCAGAAACTTTTGAGAGAGTGACTGTACGGTACCCTCTCGAAAATGAACATAGGGGAAAAACTATTAACCCCTTCCAGTACCTCCATAGTAAGATGGGTTGTACTGGTTTAGTTCATAGGATTTGACTCGTAAAGTCAATGGGGACTTTACATGCCCTGGGAGAAAGTAGTCAGTCCCAGGGTATGGAGTCTATGTTTGGGGGTTGCTACGACGCCCCTGTGTCACTGCACTGAGGGTGCTGTGTAACACGTGGATAAAGATGGTTCCTATGGGGTTGAGAAAGATGCCATAGGCATTAAACACAAAAATAGCCTAGAACACACACAGCAAAAATGCCTAAGAGTGGGAAAAAGAGTCTCACTCTTATCAGGTAAAAAGAAACAAACCCTTCAAATCCAGCAACGCTGCTGGGGGACTCTATAGGTAAGGGAAATTAGCATAGAATGAGAATTCTCCCTAACAGCCTCGAACCTTGGTTCGGTACAGAAAACCTCAATAGACTCGGGGCACGCCCCAGTGTCTGTATGGGAAGCTCCAGACAAGGAGACATCGAAGCAAGCTCCGGTACCCACCGCCTCAGTAGAACTGGGCCATTGAATAGCCCCCACAGGAGGGGCCTTGGATTACAATCTGGTGTGAGTAGGCCCCTTACTGAGGCCCTCAGAGAAAGCTCTGGTACTTTTCTTAGGCCTATAAGGCACGTCAGAGGAAACCGCAGTGACAGAGCTTTTAAAGCCCCTCCCAGACCGGGAAGACCCTGAGAAGGAGTCCCCCCCCGGTCGGGGTGCCCTAAAAACTAAAGAACTTACCGGGCGTCTCTTCTCGTCGATGAAACTCTGAAAATGCGGAGGAGGAATGCGCTGAACAACACCTCCCACCATTCCAGATGACGTTGAAGTGCCCTGACCGAAAGGGAATCGCAGTAGAAACACAAGTCCCACCGGTGGTCCAGATCCAAACACTCTAAACAAAGAGGATGGGGGATCCGGCCTAGCGACTTTCGCAGGAAGAACAATTAGGAAAATCTATCCGAAACGGCATAGACGGACTACTACGCGACCGCTAAACCGGAGCAGGAGAGAAGGACACTGGAAGAAAAAAATCGTCCGAAGATGCAAGTGCGTCCAGTCCCGAACGTGCGGAGCGAAGGACTGATGGGCCATGCGCTGGGAGGAGCTAAGAAGGGTTACGGCCAGGTGCGTTACCCCGCGTAAAAAGAGAAGGACACATTTTTTTTTTTAAATGTGATGCTTTTTTACAAAGGGCTCCGGTCCCATCCCACAGGATGGAGTAATGTCCCATAAGTATGGGGACGGGACGTAGGAGTACAGAGGATACAGATGTCTAGGCGAGGGTGGCGGGAGAACAAGGGAGACAAGAGAGATGGTAAGGACTGCCATAGCGCAAAATTCCCCCAAAGCCCTTTTGTCCTGAACTGTCCACGATTTTTGTACGAACTAAAATAAAGACTTTTGAAATGACTGCAGGTCTCAGTTCAGCCCATAACCACTCTTTGCCATCTACAATGACTTATGACTGTATATACAATTACATGTTTTTATAAATTCTACTGTACCCAACACCTTGATACCTAAGGGTTTGGAGAGCTGCTATAAATGTAAAAAAAATAGAGTTTTTAGTCATGGACCGTCACAGCATGCACAGACCTGCTAACTGCTTTGCAAATCTCTGCAAAAGGAATATTTCACAGGAGAGAAGGGGTGGTCAGTTTTCATTTACCAGAATGAGCTCTAGCCCTCCCTCCAAGTGACTGGTCAGCTTTCCGACCACATAATAAATTAGATTACGCTATCCATCTAGCAGTGATGTGTTCAGAGTTTGAAAACAGTGTGGATGGCTTCATGATTTACAAATAACTGATCAGTCTTTATACTATCTTTCGTTTAATCTAGACTACACAAAAGGCTCAACATATAAATGATGTAACAGGCCGCCTGCATAAGAGGAGATATTAGGAGAAAAGGTTGGCAACAAGGTAGTGTGAATAATATACAAATCTAATACCACAAGTAGAATGAAAGTTGGACAAGCCTTTGGCGCCACTTTAGTAGTGTATAGTTTATGGATACATAGCTAAATGTAGGCTAAGCCTTCTTGTGTAGGTCATGGTCACTAAGAGTAACCTTCCAGGAAAGGTGTTGTATGTCTGATTTGAGAATGGTTTTGAAAGGAGGCCCTATGAAATTTGAACAGCACAAAGTTAAGCTCCAATGGAAGAGGCAGACTTCCAACAAAAGCATAATATTTTGTAGTCACTCAAAAAACGTTAATGGAAGAAAACTGAAGATTAGCTTTAGGCTACATAGAATTAGATTAGGCAGTTTCTTCTTTGGCAGATGAAGAATAATTCCAAACACACAAAGGCGTAATCAGTTGATTAAATGTGCATTCTTATTGGACTTTGGCCATCAGAACCTTGGTGCCAAGTCAGCATTTTGGATTTTACTCTGTAGTGAATAGATCTAGTTGTGGCATCCCTCATCGTAGCACAGATTGTAGAAAATTGTAGTTTACAACCAATTTGTGGTCTTCTTGAAATGATCGCTATAGTGCCTCAGCATGAACACTTTGGACTACAAGAAGATATTGCTGTGAATGACATGCATTACTCACCGTAATAGCATTTCTGATGATTGTATCTGCTTAGATTCACATGCTGTGCATATGGTCCGACATCCAGTGCTAACCGCAGAGTATTGCATCTTGTCTTTCGGGGACCGAAAGGGGACGTTGGCATAGCCGTGTCTAACACTATCCCTATCGTGACGCGTATAGTACCCAAAATCCCTCACGCGCCGAGATCCCTCCAATTGTATTTTTTCTGCCATGAGGGAGCCCAAGGCTATAGTGAGTGAGTACATAAAGAGAGAAAGTAGTAAGACGTCTATGTTCCTTCCACCTCGAGCGGGGAGCTAGGGAGGGCGCATGTGAATCCAAGCAGATATAATCATCAGAAATGCTATTACAGTGAGTAATGCACGTCATCTGATGCTTGTTAATCTGCTTAGAATCACATGATGTGCATAGACTAGCGAGCAGTACCCAGAGGTGGGTTGTGAGAAGGAACAGTAGAGAAAAGATGTCTTAGTACTGCGAATCCCACCTGAGAATCAGACCTAGAATGAGTGTCTAGGCAATAGTGTTTTGTAAAGGTGTGTACAGAACTCCAGGATGCCGCTTTGCAAATGGACTCAAGAGGAACATTTGCAATGAATGCTATGGATGCCCCAGTGCCTCGAGTAGAGTGTGCTCTAGGCTTGAAGGGCAGTTCTCTCTCAGCAAGAGAGAAACAGTGTGATGCATTTGACAATCCACCTTGAGATAGCTGATTTAGAGACAGGATCCCCTTCTCTACCAGCTGCCACTGAAACAAAGAATTGTTTAGTCTTCCTTAGTGGTTTGGTTCTTTCCAGGTAAAACATGACTAGCCTGCGCAAGTGTAGTGTGAGAAGGCTTCTTTCGGCCATGTTAGTAGGGCTCTGGAAGAAAGTGGGTAGTTCGATAGATTGGTTCACATGGAACTTCAAGATGAATTTAGCCGCAAACCTGGTATGTGTGTTTAGAACTACCTTATCTTTGTGGACTGTAACAAAGGGGTCTAGAACAGAAAGAGCCTGTAGTTCGCCAACCCTTCTGATAGAAGTGATAGCCACTAAGAAAACTGTCTTATAGGTCAGGTCTTTCAGACTTGCTTTATGCATAGGCTCAAAGGGAGCTCCCATGAGCCTGGTCAAAACCACATCCATTTCTCACCCAGCCCCTGGATGGGATCTGAGAGGATAAATCCTCTTAACCCCTTCCATAAAGGCTTTAATCACCGGTATTTTCCACCAGGACTCCTTTTGTTGTGATGTGGTGTAGGCTGACAGAGCAGCCAGATTAACCTTTAGGGAATTGAATACTAACCAGGAGTCCAACAGGTGGGTTAGATACAGCATGATGTGTGAGGGTGAGCAATCAATGGGATTGACGCCCTTGGAATTGCACCAGATGACAAAACGTTTCCATTTGCTGGCACAGCAATAACGTGTATTAGGTTTTCAAGCTTCCCAGATTATGTCCATGAACCTCTGAGGGAGTTGCAGGTGCCCAAACTCTATGATCTCAGGAGCCAGGCTGCTAAGTTCAGAGTTTGTGGGCATGGGTGTAGGGTCTCCCCCCCCGTCCTGAAACATGTTGTACGGGCAGGCTAGCTTGACTGGCAGGGAGAGGGACATTTCCTTGGATCGGTTCTGGGGGTACCTGGAGGCGTAGTCTTGGCATTGGGCATTCTCCTGAGTAGCGAACAGGTCTATCTCTGGGAACCCCCCATTCTGCGAAGACATTGGACACGATGTCTTCGTGCATTCGCCATTCATATTCTTCGGGCAGAGGGAAATCTCTACTGAGTACGTCTCCTAGAAGATTGAGTACCCCTGGAACATGTTGGGACAACAGAAACATCTCGTGTTTGAGAGCCCATATCCAAATGTTCTGGGACAGCTTGGATAGCCCTGGAGAGTGAGTGCCCCCGTGTTTGTTCAGGTAATACATAGCTGTAGTGCTGTCCGTCTGAATCAGCACTGCCTTCCCTTGCAGTTGCACCTGAAAGGCTTTCAAAGCTTTGAACACTGCTAACAGCTCCAGTAAGTTTATATGATTGGATGCTACTTGAGGAGACCAAACTCTGTGCGCTGTCTGTTGAAGCAGATGAGCTCGCCACCCTGTGAGAGATGTGTCTGTCGTGAGAGTGGCTTCCACTGCAGGGGTGGTGAAGGTCTTCCCCTCAAGAGGTTTTCTCTTGACCACCACTGCAGAGTGAGAACGAGGGCTGGCGAGAACTACCAGATATTCCCATTGTCCGCTGGCCTGACACCACTGGCTGTTGAGCCACTCTTGCATGTGACGCATGCACAGCCGCGCGTGGGTCGCCAATTATATGCATGCCATCATTCCTATTAAGCGCATTGCTTTACGTACCGTCACCTCCCGACTGGCTACATATTGAGGGATCTGTGAAAGCATGTTCTGAACCCTCTCGCTGAAGGGGAAGACAAAACCGTCTTCCGTCTGAATTAGAGCTCCCAGAAATTGTTTTACTTGGCTGGGGACTAAACTGGATTTCTTTTCATTGATCGAGAAACCCAGGCTGAAGAGGAGATCTACTGTTTTTTGGGTGTTCGAAAAACAAGCGTCGAACAAGTCCCCCGTGATGAGCCAGTCGTCAAGGTAAGGGTAAACTGGGACTGATAATCTGCGCATGTGTGCTGCTGCCACTGCCAGGACTTTGGTAAATACCCTTGGCGCCGAGGCGATGCCGAATGGGAGTACCTTGGATTGGTAATGTTCGTCCTGGATCATGAACCTCAGATATTTTCTGTGCGCTGGCAACATTGAAATATGAAAGTATGCATCGTTCATGTCCAATGTTGCCATGAAGTCCCCGTTTCAGCAATGGGATCACCTCCTGCAGTGTTACCATGCAAAACTTCTGGGGTTTTATAAACTTGTTCGCTGGGCGCAGGTCTAGAACAGGACGCATGGTGAGATCCTTTTTGGGTACAAGGAAGTACACTGAATAAATATCCTTGTTTACCTGAAGAATAGGGACAGCTTCTATCCTTTCCCAGCAGTGCTTCCACCTCTTGGATCAGGATCTCCAGATGGTCTGGTGAAAGGCGCCGTGAGCGCGGCGGTCTGAACGGTGGAGGTCAGGTGAATTCCACGCAGTGACCGTGGGCGACCGTCTTTAAGACCCACTGGCCGGAAGTTATCCCTCCCATGCCCCGAGGAAAGATGTTAATCGCCCCCCGCCCGCGGTGACATGGGAGGGGACCTGGACTTCGTGGTCATTTCTGAAAAGGGGCCGTGGCTCCTCTGGGATTGGGGCCTCTGCCTCCACCTTTGCTGCGTTTCTGACCCCTTGAGGGGTAATAAGTGGGGCTTTGAGATGTTTGTTGAAATTACCTGTGCCGTAGTTGTTTTGACCAGCTTGGGCTTGCCCTTGAAAGGACCGCCAAGAGTTATTACCCCTCTGGGAGGAGTGTTTTTGTGTAATTTGATGCATAGATCTAATAGTCTCATGCTCCTTCTTGGCTGTTTCCAAAGCCTCATCTACTGCTTTCCCGAAGAGGTTAGTCTCCTCAATGGGTTTATTAATGAGAGAGGCCTGAGTCTCAGGTCTAAATCCTGATGTACGCAGCCAAGCGTTTCTTTTCAGTAGGGTCCCTTGTGCAAGAGACCTGCCTGCAGTGTCCAGTGTGTTTTTCACCACATTCTGGTTAACTAGTCTCCCCTCCGTTACATTGGAGAGAAGCTTTGACTTGGCGGGTTCGGGAACCTCTTGGAGGCCTTCCTGGAGCAAATTCCATTGGGCATCAGCATAGCTTGCTAATAGAGTAGTATTATTAGCAACCCGTATGGTGTATGCAGCTGCTGACGTGACATGTTTGCCCAGGGCATACAGCCGCTTAGACTCCTTGTCCAGTGGTGATTCTCCCGTGGCAAGGGGTACCCCTGCCCTCTTACGAGTGGTAGTCACTACCAGTGAATCTGGGATGGCGTGGCCTTTGATATATAGAGGGTTGGAGGGAGAAGGTCGAAATCATTTTTTCGACTCTCGGGTTCACTGCCTGTGTCTGAGCAGGTGAGACCAATGAGGGAGCTACCCGTCTCTTAACAGAGTTAAGGAGGGGGATGGATTGACTCGCTGGAGGCTTTTCTTTAATAATATCCTCCACAAAATTCTGCTCAGGTACCGCCTCTTTAGTGGCAATTTTGAAGTATTCAGCTGCTTTCTCGAACATGGAGTTGAATGCCATTTGGTCATCTACAGGAGAGGCCTGGCGAGCCGGGGTGGACGGAGGAGAGTCTAGGCACAAAACATCAGTGTCCTGATCTTGCTGTGTCCATGGGTCTTGACCTTCCTGCTGGGTTTCCTCCCAGTTGTCCGTAGTATCCTGTTGATCTTCCTCATAGTTTGAGAAAAGAAGCTTCTTCTTCATTATAGATGTCTCTATATGTGTCCATCTGGACCACGTCTTCCTGTTTGAAAACATGAGACTGATCTTCTTGAATTTGGAGATTAGGGTCTACCCGAGCCCTTTTCGGAAGAGGATGAGAAGAACTGATAATCTGCTCCAGCCGATCCATATATCAATTTAGAGGACCCAAACGGGCCTACGTGAGGAGAAACGACGTTCTCCGCACTGCGGCGTCGAAAGGAACCTCTCAGGGTGTCGAAAAGAGGCTCTCGACTATCTTCGTAAGCCTCATCGGAATCGGGAACCCAATCCGCCGAAATATTTTCCGCTGCTTGGCCCATAACCTTAGGTGGAACCGGAGTAAGGCCCATCGCCGCTGTGATTCTTCCGATGCTACTTTCGATAGTCGCCAAATCGTTGTGAGACAAAGGCTCAGATTTGTCGGCAGTTGTAATACCGTCTGCGGCACTACAGGGCCTAGCGGTCGGTTTTCCGAGTAGAGGCCTAGCCGTAGTTTTCGGGCCTACTGAGGCCTTGGAAAACGTCGAAGAGTCGGGCTCCCGCACTTCGACGCGTGTAGGTTTCGGAGTAGCGCCCTTAATTTGTTTAGATTGCCCAGTCGCAAAACGCTGCTGTGGATGCGGGGAAAGCTTTGGATCTGAACGATCCGAGGGAACCGGCAAAGTTTTCGGCGGCCCCGTTGGCGCTTTCGCCTTTTTCGACGAAAGCGTCTAAATTGGCATATGGGTTGTGTGCTAGTGCGATGCGCTTGTACACCCCTGTCGCTGGGTGTATCCCTGTTGCAAGACCAGAGTCGAGCCTGGAAAAGTCAGGGACGGGCGTGGCGGACCTAAAAGCGTCCGCCTCAAGGTCTATAACATCCGCAATGGACGTTTGGTCATCCAAAGTACCCCAGTCACTTTCAGCTGGCGTGGCGGTGGGGGAAGGGGGCTCCATGCGTGACATACCGTACGCGGCCAACCGCTTTACACAGCGCTCCTTAAGGGTCTTAGACCAAAGGAGTTTGCACAATGCGCACCGCTTCTCGTCGTGCTCTAAGGGGGAGACAGGCGTTACACGTCCTGTGTTCGTCCTTCCAATCTGACCCTACACTTAGGGCAGAATCTAAAAGGAGCCCTTTCCATAGCAAAAGGGAAGGATGACCAGACCAACAGGGAAAAGAGGGGAAAGGAGGAAAGACATACTAAACAATATGGCCACCCCGTCCCCACTCTCCCTACTGTATAGGTCGGCCAGAGGGCCCGACCAAGTGGAAAATCCGGCCGCCGGATCTTAGGTGCCGAAATCCACAGCCGTAGACGATTCCCCCGTAGTCTTCGTCGAAGATGTTCTTGTTGGGCGAAGTGACTTAACCGGGAATAAACCGACAATTCGGTAAAGATAAACAATGTCTCTAGTAAGAGCTCTGCTGTAGGGCGACCAGTTATCTTGGAGGAATAAAACAATCTGAGGGACCTCGGCGCATGAGGGATTTTGGGTACTACACACGTCACGATAGGGATAGTGTTACAGACACACCTATATACAGACGTCCACTTTCGGTCCCCGAAAGACAAGATGCAATACTCTGCGGTTACCACTGGATGTTGGACCATAGGCACAGCATGTGACTAAGCAGATTAACAAGCATCAGTAGCCAATGACTCATGGCTTTAGCTTCCCTGTACAGGTTCCTCAATCCTGAACCCAATTGCTTGTTGAGATAATGTTTGTTACAAGTCTTCAAGCAAAAATAAAAACTGAAATGTATCAGGATGATTGTTAGATTGCAGGTGTTTTTGTAGAGACCACTCCTTAAATCAGAAATTATAAGTTACTCACCGTAGGGACTCCGCTTTCCTCCATAATGCCTGGGCATCCCTTCCTAGGGATGGGAGACGGAACCTTTTTCACCAGAAAAAACTTTCTTCCCCTTTAAATTTAGAGGCATGCAGTGGTGCGGCTCTGGGAGCATGCGCTGCCCTGACTGCGCCCTCGGGCGCCACACCTCAGTCCCCATAGACGCGTCGACAATAGATCAACATTGCCTAATGACACCAGTTTTATTAGGGGGGAGGATGGTGGGATGTATGGAGGAAAGGGGACTAAGGACCAAGAGTAAATTAGTCACTACGGTGAGTAACTTATAATTACTCTTACGTCCTGTCCCCTTTCCTCCATACTGCATGGGCGATTACAACTGAGTGTAGCCCCAGGGTGGAGAGGAGACCCTCCTTAAGCAAATAAGTTTGAACAGTCTGTCCGAATGCTGGGTCTGATCTAGAGCCGGCGTCCAAACAGTAGTGCTTGCAGAAAGCCGAAGGGGTGGCCCATGTGGCTACCCTGCTTGCGACTTACCAGGGGACTTGCCGCTGGAATGCGATGGCCGTTGCCTTAGCTCTGACCACGTGGGCGTGCATGTTGCCCGGCAGTTGCTTATGCTGTCCCTTGTCAGGTTCTTTGATGGCCGAGACATCCACTGGGATTATGGGGACTTGGAGGCCCGATACCCAGGTCTTGATCCGAAGGTGACAAACAGTGCGTCCAGCTTGCGTAAGCCCTTGGTCCTATTCAAATAGAATTTCAGGGCACGCCTGACATCAAGTCAGTGCAGAACTCTATGTGCCTCGCGTTGGGCTCAGCAAAAAAACGTAGGCAGCACTATTTCCTCGTTCAGATAGAATGCAGAAGGCACCTTGGGTAGGAATTATGGGAGTGTCTGCAGGACTACATTATCCCTGTGAAACGTACTATAGTGCTCCGAGGAGACCAGCGCCTGGATTTCGCTGACTCTGCGAGCCGAGGTGAGGTGAGGCAGACTAGCAAGGCCATCGTAACGGTGACCAGCCTGATGTCCGCGGACGCCATTGACTCAAATGGTTTGCGCGCCAGGGCCCACAAAACAGGGTATGGCCTCTTGATGGGCAGGTACGGTTTGGCGAGTCCCGCCAAATACTTCTTGACAATCGGGTTGGAAGAGAACACCTTTTCCTTTGAGCTTCTGTAGGCACCAATGGCTCCAAAGTACGTGCGGCAAGTGTCTACCTGCACGCCCGAGTGGGCAAGGTGCGCCAAGAAGGAGAGCACGTCGTCCAACGTACATGCAAGTAAGAGTCTGCCCAGTGGCAGAACCTGGTCCATTTCTTATACTGGGTTCTGGTAGCTTTGCTACTAGCCCCCCTGTATGATTTCTAGATTAGCCTGGGAAAGCATGAGGTGCCCTAGCATGAGGTGCTCGGAACCCACGCTGTGAGGGCCAGTTTCTGGAGGCACGGGGTGGACGACGCTGCCTGCCTGCTGCGCCAGAAGATTTGCTGGGACCGTCAGAATGCGAATGGGTGGTCTCTTTGAAAGGGTGAGCAGCTCTGAGAACTATAGCATGGCTGGCCACCATGGAGCTATTAGAATGACGCTGATGTGACGAGACTCCTTGATCTTGACTATCACCCCGTGCATCAGCAGTGTGGACAGGAAGGCATATGCTGTCATGCCGTTCCACAGAATCTGAAATGCATTGCCCAGGAAGCTGGGGCCCAGGTTCCAGCCAGGAGGCAAACTGTTTGCACTTCCTGTTGCCCCGGGTGGTAAAGACATCCACCTGGATGTGTCCCCATCTGCTGGAGATCTCTTGGGGGGGTGGGGAAGAGAGAGAGAGAGAGAGAGAGAGAGAGAGAGAGAGAGAGAGAGAGAGAGAGAGAGAGAGAGAGAGAGAGAGAGAGAGAGAGAGAGAGAGAGAGAGAGAGAGAGAGAGAGAGAGAGAGAGAGAGAGAGAGAGAGAGAGAGAGAGAGAGAGAGAGAGAGAGAGAGAGAGAGAGAGAGAGAGAGAGAGAGAGAGAGAGAGAGAGAGAGAGAGAGAGAGAGAGAGAGAGAGAGAAATAGGGAAAGAAAGAGAAAGAGAGAAATAGGGAAAGAAAGAGAAAGAGAAAGAGAGAAAGAGACCTGCGGGGTAGGCAGCCAGAAAGGTTTGCCCGGCCGCAGGTTGCAGTCATTGGACCACCATGTGAGGCCCGGGTGAAGAGAAGGAGGAACGTTAATCATCTCCACCCGAGAACCCCGCTCCTGGTTCCAGGAAGCTGCTAAGCGCAGCTGTATCCTCCTCAACCTGAGTCTTGTGTGGGGGACAGCCAGTAGGACCACTGCCCTGAGACCCAGTAGCTATTGGTACCAGCATGCGCATGTGACTTCTCTGCTGAGGAAGTGTGCAGTGGCCCTCTTGATGGCTGTGATCTTGTCCACCGAAGGAAAAACTGAGTATGTGTCCCAGATGAGCCCCAAGAAGTTCAGATTCTGCGTGGGCTGCAGCTGCGACTTCTTGAGATTGAGCAAAAAGCCCAGATTGTGCAGTGTATTCATAAGAGCGTGGGAAGTGTGGTGCACCTCTTCCGGAGTTGAAGCCCTGACGAGCCAGTCATTGAGGTACGGATAGATGTGGTGGCCACCACTGTATTCATCCGCCTGGTAAATACCCTGCGGCTTAGTTGAGGCAAAAGGGAAGCACCTTGTATTGGCAATGGCAGCCCATGATCCTGAATCGTAGAAAAGCACGATGAGGCTGCCAAATCGGGATGTGCAAGTATGCATCCTTCAGGTCCAGGGAGCATATCTAGTGTCCTTTGCAGAATGTGTCCGCTATTAAGGCTGGCATAACCAACTTGAATTTTTGTAGAGGTAGCGAGAGGTTAAGGGTGGAAAGGTCCAGCACAACTTTCAGGACCGCCTGGTTCTTGTTCTGAATGGCAAAAATCCTGGAGTAGAAGCACAAGCCTCACTGGGAGGCTGGGACTTCCTCCACTGCCTGCCTCTCTACGAGCGACTGGATCTCCGCCAAAAGAGTTGCTGTCCCAATCTGTGGGAGTGGAGGGGAAGAGGGAGGAGCGGCTGGGATGGGTAGGCGGTACCCTGTGGATACTACATAGAGGATCCAGGGTTCCGCAAAATTCTTGTGCCAGAAGTGTGCATGGAGGGCAAGCCTGCCCCCCTCTTCAGACACGTGGACCCGGAGGGGCGCGCCTTGCCTTCTTTCCCTCTGAGGCTGTTGCGTAGGAGGGGGACTGGAAAAAGCCCTTACAATGAGGGCCACAGTGGATTCCATGATGTCTTGTGCCACCATCTTGGCCTCAGCCAGTCCCGCCTTGAACCGCGATTGGCTGCGCGCCGGAAGCTCTGGGAGGAAATCAACAATTTCCCCCATCAGACCCTCTGGTTAACAGCTGCCAGCATGGCATAAGCATTGGCTTGACGAAGATGAAGGGACGCGTTGGAATACAGCTTCTTCCTGTACGCCTCCAAGATATTCTCCTTGCCTAGCAAAAAAATGTGTCCTCACAGGCCGGAAGGGTGGTAGGCGATATTGACGGGATAGAGGGCAGCTGCTGGAGCCTTTGCGTTCCTACCCATATGGATGCAGCAGTGCCTGCTCTGCGCAAATGAAGGGTAGGCTGTAGGCCACATACCTGGTTGACACCAGTCCCACCTTGACACACGTTCCTCCACCTGCCCCCTGCCTTAGTGCAGTATCGGGCAGATGTCAGACATTTCTGGCACGGCAGCCATTTTGTCGAGCTGCCTTCCAAGTCTCTGAGTCATGCTGCTTGGCTCACTGGGCCCAGCCCCGTTCAGCACTCTAGAGTGTGGATCATGAGGCCTACCCTGTTCCTCAGACCGAGACCTGGTAGGCATTTGGCCCTCGGCGGATCTGCTGGTAGAACTGCGTATAGGCGTCCCCTCTGACATGTTTCCAGTACTAGTGCGTGGCCCCTGGGTGAAGACCTGGTAAAAGAACATTCCGGTCCCTCAGCACTGTCACCGGGAGGATCCACTAGCCTGCCGGCCGGTAGCTGATTTAGCCTCGGTGCTCGTGGTAGTATGAGACCTGAGCGGTTCCTCCCGCGCGGGCGAGTCCCTGGAAAGATGTCACCCTTGCGGGGTGCGCTGGAAAAGAGTGGTCCTACCTAGGGCTTGGATCGATAATTGACAAAGTCCTTCGGGTCCTCTAGAGGCGATCTCTGGAAGAGCTCCCTCCACCTGGCTAGTCTGTTCTTCAGAGACCTCGAGGAAAGCGTGTTGCATACGGTACAAGCTTGCCAGGCGTGGAGGTCTGAAGTTGGAAAGAGTCCGTTGTAGGAGGGACAACTGCTGAACCCTGTAGAAGTCGACATGCGCCAGGGAGGAGCATGACACCAGAGGACCGAGAACCTGTGATAAAAAGACAAAAGAGAAGAAGTATCCACGCGTGGAATTACATGGCCGAAGCCAAACCCAGGAGCGCTGGTGAATTCGGCCCATTCCGGACGAAGCGGAAAAGGGGACTGAGGTGTGGCGCCGGAGGGCGGGGTCAGAGCTGAGCATGCTCCCAGGGCAGCACCCAAACGCACCTTTAAATTCAAAGGGGAAGAAGGTTTTTCTGGTGAAAAGGGTTCTGTCACCTGTCCCTTGGAAGGGACGCCCATGCAGTATGGAGGAAAGGTTCTGTCCCGAACAAAGGAGTGACATATTGTTTTGTTAAAGTTGTTTGAGGACATGTAACTACTACACATATAAGTATGTTGAATTGGCAATAATGGAAGAATTGGTAAATGTACGATTGTCTGTGAATAAAAGGTAATAAAAAGACGTAAAAATAAATTCAACCTCCTCCCGGCATCTGTACCTCATGTACTTCCCTGAGCCAACTGCTGGCTTTCTCCCCCCTTTCCCCCCTCCCCCCAAGAGGTGCTACAGGTAAGGAACCGGGGCATGGAGTTAAGCCCCACCACATTCTTCGCATGCCGGTCCGTCGTCATTTGGTAAGGGTGGTCTGCTCAAACTCCCAGTTTGCATTAGGGTCAAACTGAGTATCTGCTTTGCCAGTCAGATATATGATGTTGCTGCAGTTCATGTTCCGCCAAGCTTCTGGGGCTCTGGCTTGATAGGCAGTACTTGTAAAGGCGTGGAAATGTCACTGTCCTCACGTGAGCTTTGGAATCTCAGTTCTGATGTGCGGATTGCTCTGACATTCCGTGGTTGCTTGCAGTTTAAATCCCAGTTGGGTTGCTCGTTTGCTCCTCCACTGTCGCAAGGCATCCTGGGTGATATAGTCCTATGGGACAGAGGAACCTGGAAAACATTTCGCAATGCAGGTATGGGGCAAGAAAAGGTGGTAATCATTTCAGTCATGCAGGAACAGATCGAAGGGGCATAAACTGGGGCCCTCCCAAAGCTGTCTCTGGGAGGTACCCATGTATTCCTGACAAGAGTCACGTCCCAGGCCCGTCCCAGTGAGGGCATCTGAGTCGCGTCCCAGGCAGCTTGAACAACAGAGAATGGCAAGGAAAGAAAGCTGTTTTCTGTAGCTAGAGGTAGACGAGTCCGCTGAAGGCTGGAAGTCCACGATCATTTAGAAAAGTGTTCCGAGTCGCTGCGGATTAACGATACTTCTGTAGAAATTAAAGGATCCAGTGTTATCAAAGATGGAGGCACATCATACTCTGAGATGGGAAGACCCAGTGTGCAACCAGGGACAGGTAAAGGGTTCTTGGATGTCGTAGGCTTGGTTTGAACAGTCTGACCTTCTAAACGGCACCCATCCAAGGCAGAAAGATGTGGATCTGCTGTGGGCACCACCCCGAAGAATTTATCTTGTCCCAAGACTTGTGTACGCATTGGCAGGGCTCAACCATGAGGTTTCACTTTTGCCACGCACAAGATGTGAAACATAAGAACAAGTTACCTACCCCCGGTAACGTTCTTTCGACTGGATGTTCCTCCCACATCTTTTGATATCTTCCCTTCCAGCTTCAGCGGCATCAGAAGGGGTACGTTTCTTACCTGTAACTCCATTTCTCCAGCATTGATATCTTTGATAGAGTCACATGCTATGAACTTCCCCATTAGACTGGGAATCCTTGGTTAACTTTTTACCATAGTAAATAAAGAAAGCTTAAGGTGTTTAATTTGTATCCCATTGCCCTCCTTTTGGATGCTTTCTGTCCCCATCAATGGGATGTCGAGTTTGTAGCTCCTACCCTGCAGTCTCCTTTCAGATTCTACCAGGTACATGCTGGATATAGATGCCTCTGGGAGTGGATTTTTACCTTAGGGGATGGGCCGAGGGTGCATGTGAATCTATATGCTGTAAAAATGGAGTTGCATGTAAGAGCATACTCCTTCTCCAGCATTGGATCTTTCATAGATTCACATGCTATGGACAGAATTCAAAGCAGTATGAACTTAGACGGCGGTAGGATAACAGTGAAAAGCCTACTTTATTGGAATAGATGCTTCAGGACTGCCTTCCCTGTTCTTGCATCAGAAGAGTGTTGTACCTGGAGGCAGTAAAGCTTAGTAAAGGTGTGCGGCACGGCCCATGTGGCTGCTCGACAAACATCTTTGAGTGACACCCCTGACCACCATCGTCGCTGTGGCGCTTGTTGAATGGGCTTCAACAGGTCCAGTCCGTGGTTTGTTAGCTTTTGTGTTAGAGAAGAACAAGTTACTTACCAACTGTAACATTCTTTCGACTGGATGTTCCTCCCACGTATTCGCTGCTTCGGAGAAAAAAAATTCTCGTCAGAGGGAGCTGCGCTCGACATCGTGGCGTCGATTGTCCCTCGACTTACTCCGTACTCTGTCGACGTCACCGATAGTATAAATAGCTCGAGCCGCGCCTGTTGCTTCAGTTCTGTTTTTTTCGAATATATATATATATATATATATATATATATATATATATATATATATATATATATATATATATATATATATATATATATATATATATATATGAGGAACACCCAGGCGTGTCCCATGACCGATACATTCTTCGTGAGAGGAAAGTGTAAGAAAATGTAAACTGTACTGTGGGGTAGGATGGGAGGGTCGATGAGGAGTACGTGGGAGGAACATCCAGTCGAAAGAACGTTACAGTTGGTAAGTAACTTGTTCTTCGACTGGATGTTCCTCCCAAGTATTCCTCATCTTGTGATAAATCGTTATCTCCAACTTCGCTGCTTCAGAGAAAAAGAAAATTCTCATCAGAGGGCTCTGCGCTCGACGTCGATTGTCCCTCGACTTACTCCGTACTCTGTCGACGTCACCGATGGTATAAATAGCTCGAGCCGCGCCCGTTGCTTCAGTTCAGTTTTTTTCGAATATATATATATATATATATATATATATATATATATATATATATATATATATATATATATATATATATATATATATATATATATATATATATATAGATACATTACTCACCGTAATCGTATTTCTGATGCTTGTATCTGCTTAGATTCACATGCTGTGCATAGGCCGACATCTAGTGGAAGCTGCGGAGTATTACAGTTTGTTTTTTGAAATTGGGCGTCGACACAGGGCGTGCCAGTAATACTATCCCTAGTGTGACGTCCACTGTACCCAAGATCCCTCACGCGTCTAGGATCCTCAGATTGTATTTTTTCTGACATGAGGTAGCATGAAGAGTAGCGTGAGTACAGATAATCCAAGCAGATAGACAGAAAGGTAAGACTACAAGCAATCATGCGCCTTCTCTCGGAGGGGAGGAAGGGTGGGTCGCATGTGAATCTAAGCAGATACAAGCATCAGAAATACGATTACGGTGAGTAATGTATCCCTTCTGAGGCTTGTGGAATCTGCTTAGATCACATGCTGTGCATAGATTAGCGAGCAGTACCAGAAGAAGGAGGTGGGATGTGAGAAGGGTCATGAGCAAATAAGTGTCTTAGAACCGTTTGTCCCACTTGTGTATCTGCCTTGGAATGGGTGTCAATGCAGTAATGCTAAGTAAAAGTGTGAATAGAGCTCCAAGTAGCTGCTTTGCAAATGGTGTCAAGAGGAACATTTGCAATGAAAGCCAGAGTGGCCCCAATGCCTCTAGTAGAGTGGGCCCTTGGCGTAAAAGGCAGAGTCTTTTCAGAGAGTGAGTAACACAGCTGGATACAGTTAATAAACCACTTCGAGATGGCACCTTTAGAGACGCGATCCCCCTCTCTGCCTGTAGCTACGGAGACAAACAGTTGATCTGTTTTCCTTAGCGGTCTTGTTTTATTTACATAGTAGAGGACCGCCCTACGCACATCTAGGGTGTGTAGTTTCACCTCAGCCGAGCTTTGCCGGTTCTGGAAGAAAGCCGGAAGCTCGATGGACTGGTTTACATGGAATTTTGATATAAATTTAGGTGAGAACCTAGGGTGTGTGCGTAAAACCAGTTTGTCTTTATGGATAGTAAGGAACAAGTTACTTACCTGTAACAGTTGTTCTCCAGCATGGGTCTGGCATGGATTCACATGCTCATGAATATTCCCCGTCGTCAGGCTGGGAATCCTCGGTAAAGAAAAAACCAGTATCAGTTTCGTTTCTGATCTGTCTTTCGTAGTAATAACCAATCACTGGTCTCTGCGTCATACTGACCACAGCCAATGACTGCCCTCTACCTAAGCACCGCCTCTGGCAGCCATCTTCAGATTTGGAAGCACGTGAAGTGGCAGTATGACCAAGTGAAGAGCCGCAGAGGGGTAGGCGGGAGGGTTCGCATGTGAATCCATGCCAGACCCATGCTGGAGAACAACAGTTACAGGTAAGTAACTTGTTCCTTCTCCAGCATGGGGTCTGGCATGGATTCACATGCTCATGAATAAAGAATACATAGCAGTACACACATGCACAACCACGGGAGGTGGCAAAGGCTCAACATTAAGCATCACATCAACTCAACATCAAGCATCTTACCTCCTCACCAGGCTCACCTCAGGCGAACAGGTTGCGCAGCACTGCTTGGCCGACCCTGGACTCCTCCCTGGAATCCCGGTCGACGCAGTAGAATTTCGTGAAGGTGTGCGTCGACCTCCACGTAGCAGCCCTGCATATGTCCAGCAGGGGCACACCAGATAGGAACGCCGTGGTAGCTGCGATCGCTCTGGTGGAATGGGCTCTCGGACGGCCAGGCAGCGGTCGGTTTGCCAACCGGTGACAGCACATGATACAGCCGGAGAGCCATCTGGAGATGGAAGCCTTCGAGAGAGCCTTCCCCTGATTGACAGGTCCAAAGTTCACAAAGAGTTGTGACGTCTTCCGAAAACCCTTCGTGCGGTCCACGTAGAACTTCAGCGCTCTAGCTACATCCAGCGAGTGCAAAGTCCTCTCAGCCGGCGACGAAGGCGACGGGAAAAACACAGGTAACACCAAGGGTTCGTTGAGATGGAAGTCCGACGGTACCTTGGGCATGAAGGAGGGGTGCGCCTGAGCACTACCCTCGTGTCGTGGAAAGTCAAGTACGGGGCCTTGCAGGAAAGGGCCTGGATCTCTCCCACTCGTCGTGCGGAGGTGATGGCCACAAGAAAAGCTGTTTTCCACGATAGAAACTTCAACGGGGCCGAGTGCAGAGGCTCGAACGGAGGTCCCATGAGCTTGGTCAGCACCACGTTGAGCTCCCACGCCGGGGCCGGAGCCTTCACCGGCGGGAACGATCTGAACAGTCCCTTCATGAACTCTTTCACCAGACGATGAGACCACAAGGACGTCCGGCCCGTGGTTCTGGTGTATCGGGAGATCGCAGCAAGATGAATCTTGATGGACGCGTGTGCCAGACCAGCTTTGGCCAGCGTCAGCAGGTACGGCAGTACTTGGGGAGCCGTAATCCGTAGAGGGTTAATCTTCTGTGCGTGGCACCAGACAGAGAACCTCTTCCATTTGTGTCCGTAGCATTTAAGAGTCGAGGACGCCCTGGCCTTTGCAAGAACCTCTCTGCAATCGGCCGGTATGTCGTATCCTCCAAACTCTAGCGCTGCAGGAGCCAGGCCTGCAAGTTCAGCGACTTCGGGTCGTGGTGGAGGATGGCGCCTCCTTCCCTGGAGAGTAGATCCGCGTCCGCCGGCAGCTTGATCGGCGGGGACGCTGACAAGTCCAGAAGGTCCGGGAACCAGATCTGCCTCGGCCACGCAGGTGCGACGAGGATCATCCTGCACCGTGACCTCTGAGCTGGTTGACGAGCCGGATTAGCAGAGGCAAGGGAGGGAACGCGTAGAGGAACAGGCCCTCCCAGGGGAACGAGAAAGCATCGCCCATGCTCCTCGTCTGGGGAAACCTGCTGGCGAACCTCCGGCACTTGGTGTTCGTCGCCGTCGCGAACAGGTCGATCTGGGGTGTGCCCCACCGTCGGAAGAGGCGATCCACCAGATCCTGCCGTAGTTCCCACTCGTGGCACGAGCGCAGCTCCCTGCTGAGTGAGTCGGCGATGGTGTTTTTTATCCCTGCCAGATGAAACGGCACCAGAAAAATCCCTTGGGCGACGGCCCAATGCCACAGGTCCTGCGCCTCCTTGGACAGCGCTGGGGACCTGGTTCCGCCCTGTTTCCTGATGTAAAACATGGTGGTGGTGTTGTCGGTGAAGATCCTCACCACCTTGCCCTTCAGGGACGGAAGGAAGGACCTGAGGGCCCAAAACACTGCACGGAGCTCCAGGACGTTGATATGTAGGGACTTCTCCGTCGGGAGCCAGAGTCCCCTTGCGTGCAGATTTTCGGTGTGCGCTCCCCACCCTTCCAGGGAGGCATCCGTGGTCACAGTCTCCTGGTGGGCTAGGGTCTGGAAGTCCATGCCCGCCGTCAGATGCGCGCGGGTGCCCCACCACCGTATCGCTCGTCGGAAACTCTCGTCGAGCTTGATCCTTTCCTCGAAGCTGCCCGTCGTCTGGATCCAGCGCGCATCCAGGAATTCTTGCAACGGGCGCATCCGGAGCCTGCACATGGGAATGAGGTAGATGCAGGAAGACATCATCCCGAGGAGGGACTTGATGGACCTCACTTTGGCCGCGTCGGCCACCAACATCCGTTGCACCTTGCCCAAGATGGTCCTGGTCCTCTCCTCCGACGGGGAGGCCAGAAGGGACACTGTGTCGAGCCTCGCTCCCAGAAACAGTGCGACTTGCGCGGGCACCAGGTGGGATTTGGCGTAGTTCACGGAGAATCCCAGGTCCGTGAGAAGTTGGACGGTCCTTGCCGTGTGGACCACGGCGAGCTCCCTCGTCTTGGCGCGGATGAGCCAGTCGTCCAGGTAGGGGTAGACGTGAATCCCCTCGCGGCGCAGCTGCGCCGCCACCGGTGCAAGGCACTTGGTGAATACCCTGGGTGCCGACCGTAGTCCGAAGGGAAGGGCTTTGAACTGGTAATGACGCCCTTGGACCACGAATCTGAGGAATTTGCGGTGCCCCTTTAGGATGGGAATGTGGAAGTAGGCATCCTCCAAATCCAACGACGATAGGAAGTCTCCTTCCTCCAGCTGACCCAGGACGTGCTGGAGGGTGACCATCCGGAACTTCTGCGCCTTGATGAACTTGTTCAGACGTCGCAGGTCTAGGATGGGGCGCCATCCTCCCGTCTTCTTCTTCACGAGGAAGTATCTCGAGTAGACTCCGGAGCCCCGAAGCCTCTTTGGGACGAGTTCGATGGCGCCCTTTCTGAGCATCGCCTTTACCTCCAGGAGAAGTTGAGGGACGTGAAGTTCTTTCCTGGCCACGGGGGGGACGCGCGGGCACCTTCTTTGAAACTCGAGCGCGTGGCCCCGGGCCAGGGCGTCCAGCACCCAACGGTCGGTGGAGATGGACTCCCACACGCTGACGAAGCCCGCCAGCCGGCCTCCCACCGGGGTGCTTCGGTGGGGGCCCGACCCCACGGCCGGTTCAATCCTGCTTGGACGCGGCCTTGCCGCCTTGACCTCCTTGGCGACGACGGCGGGGTCCGCTAGACTTGCCTCGTCCTCTGTAGGCCTCTTGCGACGACGAGCGGGCCGCTTGACGGTAGGAAGCGAAACCGCCGCCGGAACCTTTGGAGGTGCCCTTGCCTCCGCCGCTCCGAAAGGGCATCCGTCGTTGCAGGACTCCAAGGGCCCGGGCCGTCTCCGTATCCGCCTTGATGGCCTGAAGGGAATCGTCCACTGTCTTCCCAAACAGGTTGTTCCCGTCGAAGGGCATGTCCAGGACTCTGGTCTGGACGTCCTGCCGGAAGTCCGTAGCTTTGAGCCATCCACGACGTCGAAGGCAAACGCCGTTGCCCAGCTGGCGGAACCCAGTGTCGGCGATGTCCGTCGCCACGGTGATGGCGTGGTCCGAGGCCACCTCACCTTCCTGCAGGATCTCAAGGGCCTCCGCCCTCTTGTCGTCCGGCAGAAAATCCAGCAGGGGAGCCATCTTGTACCAGAGCTCCCTGTCGTAGCGGGCCACGATAGCCAAGGCGTTGGCCGCTTTAATCGTCGTTGCTGCCGACGAGATGACTCTACGCCCCATAGTATCCAATTTCTTTCCCTCGCCGTCCGGCGGGGAAGTCGATGTGGAGGCTGCACCCCCCCCCCCCGCTTTCTTCCTGGCTGCCGCGGAGACGACGGAGTCCGGGGTAGGCTGCGCCCGGAGGCATAGGGGGGCCGTGTCCGGGACCCGGTACTTTTTCTCGTACCGGTCTCTTCTAGCTGGCGTCGTGGAAGGGTTCTTGAGGAGGGAAAGGCCCTCATCCCAAATGTCGTCCAACAGAGGCACTGCGAGGACCGTCTTCCTCTTGGCCTCGCGCCGCTGATAAAGGAAGCCTTCCTTTTTCTTCTCCTCAGGGCAGAGTTGGAAAAGCTCGGAAGCCCTGGAGATCATGGAGTGGAAAGATCCGATCTCGTCGGGCGGAGAGGCCCTGGTGGCAGGCGACGACGGAAAATCCTCGTCGTATGCCTCGTCGTCCGTACCCGTCGCTGCCGTGTCAGTCCCCGTATCATCCCCTCGGGTGGACGGGGAGGAGGGCTGGAAGGGGCGCGACGGTTGAAAAGGAGGTGGTGGATGGATCCTTCTTTTCTTGGTAGGGGGAACACCAGAAGGTCCCGGTTCTGGATCCCCCGACGGGAGAGGTTCCTCCGTCGGTAACGGTAGCCTCGTCCTTATCTCGGAGCATAAGGACTGTATGGCCAACAAAATGGCCGCCGAGTTGTCTTGCGGCGCTGGCAGAGGGGAATCCGACGGGCGAGCAGGGGCCCCGTCGGTATCCTCGACGATGTCGTCGTCGTCACCTGCGTCGGGGTCCATTCCGACGGGCTGGCCTTCTTCCACGCCTAGGCCGTGGCTTAAGACCTCGATCAGCTCCTCTTCTGAGGTTGAGGCCGACTCTACGACAACGCCCTGCCCCCCCTTCTTCTTCCCCACGGAGGGTTTCACGGGGGTCCTATCGATGGGCACAAAGGAAGACTCCCTCCGAGGAGGCAGGGAGATTCTGGGCCCTGAGGTCGCCACCACTGGTGCAGCCACCACAGGCTGAGCCAGGGCCGCCGCGACCGTTTCGATAGAGGGCTTGGTCGGATAGATCAAGGCCTTCACCACCTCGCTCCTCCTCTGCCTTAGAGCTCGACCGGGGCCTCTCCAGGAGCTTCGCCGGGTGCTCGGCCTTCCTCTTACCCGACCCAGAGCGTTGGCTCGTGGTTGATGGTGCCGGGGAGGGTGCGCCCTGCCTGGCGCCCGTAGAGCCCGACCGTTCGGCGCTCCCGGTGCCAGCGGACTCGCGGTGCTTGGCCTTATGTTGGGCCCCCGTCGCCGGGGCGCCCTCAAAGGTCTTAGAAGACCGCTCAGATTTCTTCTTCTTCTCGCCAGACGGGCTCTTACCCTCCAGCCAGTTGGCGAGACGTTGATGGCGGTCCTTCATGGTCCGTTCCGACATGTTGCCGCAAAACGCACAGTCCTTCTCCACGTGCGTCTTGTCCTCATGAAGGCAGTAAAGGCAGAAAGAGTGTTCGTCCTCCTTGAAGACGTTCTGCAGCTGGCATCCAGGGCAGACCCTGAACAGCTTTCCGGGCGTCGAGCTTCCCTTCTCCTGGGCCATCTCCGAGACCGGGCCTGAGAAGCTTCTGGAGTCCTCCGAAGTGTAGCTCGACGAAATCTTCACCCTTGAGGGGCACAGATGAATCCGACACGGGTCCCCGTTGATCGGATGTAGGATCGGTGGAGCTTGAGGCTCTTTTGACCGAAAGAATCGAAGTTTTTTGTAAAAAGCGCGAAAAAATAGCACTAACGCTCGAGAGCAATAGCACGAGGATCCCAACACATGAACGTGCGGTAAAAATCTGAAGATGGCTGCCAGAGGCGGTGCTTAGGTAGAGGGCAGTCATTGGCTGTGGTCAGTATGACGCAGAGACCAGCGATTGGTTATTACTACGAAAGACAGATCAGAAACGAAACTGATACTGGTTTTTTCTTTACCGAGGATTCCCAGCCTGACGACGGGGAATATTCATGAGCATGTGAATCCATGCCAGACCCCATGCTGGAGAAAGAAGGGATCCTGCACTGACAGAGCCTGAATTTCACTGACCCGTTTTATAAGTCAGGTGATTGAGACTGCTTTTATGCATGGGTTCGAAAGGGGGGCCCATGAGCTTGGCTAGCACCACATTAAGGTCCAACCCTGGTGGTGGGTTTGAAATCGGAGGGTGAAGTCTCTTTACTCCTTCCATGAAGGCTTTAACTACTGGTACTTTCCACCACGAAACTTTGCTATGGGAAGTGGTGTAAGCCGACAGGGCTGCCAGGTGTACTTTCAGTGAGTTAAAAACCAATCCCGCATCTAGCAGGTGGAGCATGTATGTAACAATAGTGGAAGGAGTGCAATCAACCGGGTTGATTTGTCTACTCTGGCACCAGATAACGAACCTCTTCCACTTGTCAAAGTAACAGTGCCTTGTGTTTGGTTTCCTAGATTCCTTTAGGATGTCCATACACCTCTGTGGCAAATTGAGGTGTCCAAACTCTATGACCTCAGGAGCCATGCTGCCAGGTTCATTGAGTTGGGTTGCTGGTGCACTGTTTGACCTTGGTGCTGGGACAGTAGGTTGTACCAGGCTGGAAGTTTGATGGGCTCGCACACCGCCATCCTGCGTAGGTGTGGGAACCACGGTTGTCTTGCCCACATGGGAGCAACTAGGACGAGCGTCATCGATTCCTTGTTCATCTTGTTCACCACTTTCCTGATGAGGAGTTGGTGGAAAAGCGTACGCAAACATCCCTGACCAGTTCATCCACAGGGCGTTCCCCTGGGAGTCTGGTTGGGGGAACCTGGATGCAAATCCTGGGCATTGTCTGTTTTCGCTTTTGGCGAATAAGTCTATAGTGGGGAAACCCCACTGAGAGAAGAGATCTTCTACGACCTCTCTGTGAAGAACCCATTCGTGTTCCTCTGGGAGGGAGTCTCTGCTCAGAGCATCCGCTAGGGAATTGAGCTCCCCTGGAACATGTTGCGATGACAGGAAGATGTTCCGTCTGAGTGCCCATATCCAGATTTTCTGGGCACGCTTGGACAGATTTGGCGAGCGAGTCCCTCCTTGCTTGTTCAGGTAGAACATGGCTGTAGTGCTGTCCGTCCGGATTTGCACTGACAGGTTTAGTAGATGGGGCTCGAACGCCTGAAGCGCTCTGAATACTGCCAGAAGCTCTAGCAGGTTGATGTGGTTCTTGGCCACTGAGTGAGACCAGAGACCCTGAGCTGTGTGGTGGAGATGGTGAGCTCCCCACCCCGTCAGACATGCATCTGTAGTGACTACTGCCTGTACTTCGGGATCGTAAAAGGGTTTCCCCTTTGCGAGATTCTCTCTTGTCCACCAGTGGAGGCTTTGTACCAGTGTTTGCGAAACGACCACTAGATCGTCCCACTGACCACTTGCCTGACTCGCCAACCATTCTTGCATGGGACGCATGCGCAGGCGCGCGTGGGGGACCAGGTAAATGCATGACGCCATCATGCCCAGTAAACGCATTGCTTTGCGTACCGTTATTTGTTGACCGGACTGATAATGAGGAATTTGCAGTAATATATTCCGAATTCTTTCTTCTGAAGGAAAGGTCAACCCCTCCTGGGTATCCAGGATTGCTCCTAGGAAATGTTTTGAGGTGCTTGGCACCAGGCTTGACTTCTCGTTGATTGAGAAGCCTAATTCATGGAGGAGGTCGATAGTCCTTTGAATGTTTGTCCTGCAAATTCCTGGGGTTTCCCCCGTTATGAGCCAGTCGTCCAGATAAGGGTACACTGGGATTGCCTCCCTGCGTAGGTGTGCAGCCGCCACCGCCAGTACCTTGGTGAATACCCTTGGTGCTGAAGCTATCCCGAAGGGCAGTACCTTGAATTGGTAGTGGCGACTGTCCACCTTGACGCACGCGTACTTTCTGTGCGCTGGGAACATGGAAATATGAAAATAAGCATCTTTCATATCCAAGGTTGCCATGTAATCCCCCTTTTTTAGGAGGGGGATTACCTCTTGTAGCGTGGTCATACAAAATTTTTGGGGCTTGACATACTTTTTGGCAGGCCGTAAGTCCAATACTGGGCGCATTGTCAAGTCTTTCTTTGGCACAAGGAAGTAAGTTGAATAAATACCCTTGTTTACCTGGTGTCCCGGGACGAGTTCTATCGCGTCCTTTTGTAGAAGAATGGCGATCTCCTCGAGGAGAATCTTCTGATGTTCTAAGGAGTGTACTCTTTGTCGTGGAGGATGGTTCCGGGGACGCTGCAGTAGTTCTATACAGTACCCTGTGGATACTGTTGACAGCACCCATCTGTCTGATGTGATCCCTTCCCAAGCCTGGGTGAAGTTTGAAATGCGTCCCCCTACTGGGGTTGCGTGAGAAGGGACCCTGAACTGAGCATCACTGCTTTGGTGGAGGCGTGCCACCTCCCTTGCTGGGGCTGCCTCTGCCTTTACCACAACCTCTCCTATTACCTCTGCCGTAACCCTGGGTAGACTGTTGGTTGTTGTTCCACTGTGTACCCTGCCCCTGGGAATAGTTAGATCCTCTCTGGGAATTTTGGCCGCGTGGGCGACGAACATTACTATTCCCTCTCTGGTTAGGGGGTTTATTGGTTAGCTGGCCAAGGGATTTGAGTGTCTCGTATTCGTCCTTGGCATTTTTCAGTGCGTCTTCGACCGCCTTCCCAAACAGATCGGCTTCCACCGGTTTGTCTAACAATGATGCCTGAGTTTCTGTCTTAAAACCAGACTGCCGTAACCACGCATGTCTCTTGATAACAGTACCTTCTGCTATCAATCTTCCTGCGTTGTCCGCGGCGTCAACAGTTCAGGAGCAGAGGCTATGAGAGCCCCGACTTCTTCCCACTGATGGTAGTTGTAGCTGGCCAACAGGGTGGTGGAGTTAGCAATCCTTGCTTGATAGGCGGCCGTTGAGGCTACCTTCCTGCCGAAACCGTATAGTTTTTTGCTCTCCTTGTCGGGAGGAGCTTCTGACGAAGACAAGGGTGTTCCAGCCCTCTTACGAGTGTTGGTAACAACTAGGGTGTCTGGCTTCAGATGTCCTCTTATAAAGAGAGGGTCAGACTGAGCTGCCCTGAAAAGTTTTTCAACCCTGGGATTGACTGCTCTGGTGAGGTTTGGGTTCACCAGGGACGGATCTATTCTCCGCTGAATGGATTTAAGGATAGGGATGGTCTGTGCAACCGGCCTCCTTTCTCCCACTAACTCTTCTGCGAAGTCCCTTTCCTCCTGTACACCGTGGGTGTCAATGTGGAAATGTTCTGCTGCGTGAGCGAGAACCTCATTTAGGAGGGGCTGGTTATCGACCGGGGAGTCGGTAACCGGGGCTTCGTTCTCTACCGGGGAATCTACTCTGTATGTTTCCGGGTCATCCTCTTCTTCTTCCTGGTCCTCATCATCCCCATAGTAGCCCGTCCCGGTTTACTCTTCCATCATACCAAAATCTTGGTCTCCACAAAAGGAAGCCTCTCCTTGATACCGAGAGTATGGTGTTGCGTAAGGTTGTACCTCGAAGGGTTCAGACCTCATCGGGGTTTCAAACCGGGCCTTCTTACTCGGGGGGATAGGATCAGTAGAGCCTGAGGGTGTGGCCCCTTGTGGATCATACGAGAGGAAATGTTCTGGATTTTTATCATAAAAATCAGCCAACAAAGACATTCTTGACATGACCCTATCTATGTCTTCACTGGACCATTTTTTGGAACTGGGAATGACTCTCTCAGCAAGTCTATGGGATTTATCCTGAGTAGCTTTGCTGGTTGTGGACCTATCAGCAGACCTGGACTTGTCTGTCTGTTTAGGGGGGTTGGAGTGTCTCACAGGTGTGGAAGAATGTACAGGTAGTTTCTTCTGCTGTTTTCCCCCCTCCCCGTGCGTAGAAAATTTTTTTCCCTGTCCCTTAGTGGCTCCGGAGTTTTTCGACGCCTGGCGTCGAGGATCGGGAGAGGTGTCCCTGTCCTTCGAGCGTTGGGCCTCGCTGGCTTTAATTGCGGGCTCCGCTTCGTGGAGCGCGGCCTGGGGGTGGAAGTCGTCTTCGTCTTCTGACGATCGAACTTCTGTTAGCCTAGGGAGCGAGGCACTCTTGGCAAGAGTGGATGATTGCCTGGAGTCATGCGGCGATCTTGATCTAGAGCGCCCAGAGGACACCGAATCGGACCGTTCTGTCTGTGCCTCTTTCCGAGAACTTGACGTCGTCGAGTCTCGGTTGGACTTAGTGTGTTTAGTGTGTGTAGTATGTGAAGCGCTTGCGTCGCCGGGGGTCTTCCCCATAGCCGCCCTGCCGGACGACCTTCCGAGGTCGGGGACCTGCGCTCGGCTGTCTTTCGACGCCATAATGCCCTCGCCGTCCGAAAGTACGGCGTCGCTGCCATTGCTGAAGGCGCCCTCCGCAGCCATGGCCGCCTGCCTGGCGTGGTGGGCCCAACGCTTCGTCGAACGGTCCTTAAGTGTCTTAGGTTTAAACTTACTACACGCTCTGCAGTTCGCTTCGGGGTGGTCCCTCGGCAAGCAGAGATTGCTTGTGGCGTACCTGTCGACCCAAGGGTATTTGCGTTTGCACTTGGGGCAGAATTGAAAAGGGGTACCCTCCATACGCACCTTGAGGCAGCGGGCTGTTAAGTGTAGGAAATATATAAGGTGTACCTATATACCAAGAGTGTAGACGATGTACCACCCCCCACTCTCCCTACTTGCAGGGCCGAGGCCAGCGGCCTACCAGGCCCGGGCCGAGGCCAGCGGCCTTCCGAGGCTCAAATACGTCATGCAGCAGCCGACGGTCAATTTCTTCTCCAGCCGGCGTCGAGTGTCGAAGTTCGACGTTGGGGTGGGGAAGGATGTCAATAGATTATTATTTTATAATTTTAGCAAAAGTATGGCTAAGGCCAGGGGACTCCGCAAGATGCTTCCGACCAGTATGGCGGAAAAAAACAATCTGAGGATCCTAGACGCGTGAGGGATCTTGGGTACAGTGGACGTCACACTAGGGATAGTATTACTGGCACGCCCTGTGTCGACGCCCATTTTCGAATTTCGAAAAACAAACTAATACTCTGCAGCTTCCACTAGATGTCGGCCTATGCACAGCATGTGATCTAAGCAGATTCCACAAGCCTCAGAAATATATATATATGAGGAACACCCAGGCGTGTCCCATGACCGATACATTCTTCGTGAGAGGAAAGTGTAAGAAAACGTAAACTGTACTGTGGGGTAGGATGGGAGGGTCGATGAGGAGTACGTGGGAGGAACATCCAGTCGAAAGAACGTTACAGTTGGTAAGTAACTTGTGGTAAGTAACTTGTTCTTCGAATGGATTGTGTCCTCCCACGTATTCCTCATCTTGTGATACTGCTATGGGAGCCTATCAATTTTTTGGAGGTGGGAGTACTAATTTCAGTTTTCGTGGACAGAATACAGAACTGCCTTTGCGAATAAACCCTCGTTAGAGGAGGAAGTATCCAAACAATAATGTTTAACGAAAGTATGCATTGTTTTCCAGGTTGCAGCTGCACAAATATCTGCTGCTGGGACTCCCCTCTTTAGAGCCGCAGAAGTAGCTGTTAGGCAGAAACCTGTGGAGTTCCCTTAGGGACCACTGCAAGAGATTTAAGACTACAGGTGTTTGGCAGTAAACCCACTTGGTAGCAGTCTGTACCACACAGATTCTCTTGGTAGCTGTTGCTGAACAGTCAGACTTCCCTCAAGAAGAGTTAGGCAGTATGCAGAGTATACACAATAGGTACAGGGACACAGTAGCACAAAACACTGACCAAAGCTTTGGTGTAAACGTATATAATTATTTATTTAAAAACACACTTGTGATTTACACTAGCAAAAACAAGGTAAGTAAATTCAACACACAGTCACTATCATATATATACAACCCTATTCACTTATTAGACAAGTCTTAGTGAGAAACGCCACTTATTTTCAGACAGAGGTGAGCGCTTAGCATAAGATGACACTCTAATAAGTTGTAAAGAAAGGTGGGGGAAAGGCAGAGTTAAAGAAGCACACAAGTTTCAATACTTATTCAAAGAACCACATTAAGGCAGGATAGGCAGAGTTCTACTGGAGAGCAAGGAAGTCAATTGCAAGGCCCAGTCTTGGAGAGAGCAAGCAGAAGGGGTCCAGGTTCACCAGGGGGTTATGCCCAAAGAGTCTTTGTAGATAGTTTGCACAAAAAGGATGAAATTAAAGTCAGGAAACGTTAGCTAGGTTGCCCCAGGTCAGCCCAGGTTAGAAAGTCGAGGCTTTACTGTCACCCCGAACAATCTGTCGCAAGGGAAGCCAGGCAGGACACAGTACCTTAAGTATGAAGGAAGCTCCAGCGGGGGCAGTTGTTCCTGGCAGCAGGTGCAAGTCGGTGTTTCGTCCAGAGGAAGAAGAGGTCTCGCCGTGGAGGAAAGATGAAGGTCGTTGCACTGCCAGGGAAGAAACCAGCCGCGGAGTCCTCCGGTTAAAAGGCACTACCCTTCTCTTCACGGTAGTGGTAAACCATGGTATTCCGGTTGCCGGGGTGCTTGGCACGGGCAAGGCGGCCACGAGATGCTCCAGGAAGGTGAAAAGAAGGCAAAACTGGTTATCCCCACCAGTCAAAGGAAGAAGACTCTCCGGACTGGAGATCTCCTCGGTCGTCGGGAAAAGTGGTGAGACGGTTCAGCAGGGCTCCACCGGTGATATCGTTGTTGCAGGTCGGCTCAGCTTCTCCCTCCTCGGATTCTTAGGTCCTGTGGCGACTTCTGAAGTTCCAGTCCCCAAAGCCCTGCTTTTATGCAGCACACCCCCATTCACTCAGCCTAGCTGTCAATCAAAAATGCTAAGTGGTGAGCCGGCCGGCTCACCACTTGGGCCAATCACACAAGAGTGCGACTTGAGTTACCAAGGTAACTCAGTCCAGGGTGGCTAAACCCCCTCCCACACTCCCTGTGGTACCCAGACAGAATGGCACCACTTTTAGAGGCTTCTGTGGAGAAGCCCGCCAAAAAGTGGAACAAAGGGCTCGACTTGGGTTGGAGTCACAGAAGTGAACACAAACGCCATTTTAGAATCGAGCTCTGGCAAAAAATACCAACCGGTGAATTAATATTAAATAAATAAACCAGCGGTATGTTCGAGGCTATAAGAATTAAATAATTAAAGTTGGTAGCCTCGAACAATGGGAAAATCCCATAGAGATACATTTGCGGTCGAATATAAAAAGTAGTATCCACTGCCACCAGCCAAAACTCTATCAGAGCGGACGGACGGAGACGTGCCCCCTCGAACAACAGACCCCGGGGCAATCGAATTGCCCCGACCAATACGTCCACAATATGATGGTTTGTACTGGTTTCTGTTCAATTTGGGACTAGTAAAGCCAATGGTGACTTTACATGCCCTGGGAGACAGTAGTCAGTCCCAGGGTATGGAGTCTATGTTGGGGGTTCGCTACGACACCCCTGGGTTATGGCACGGAGCGTGCTGTGTAACCCACATAAAAAAAAAAAACACATGAGACCCTATGGAGTAAAAGACCCCATAGCCCATAAAACACATGGAAAGTTAAAGGAACACCTAAAATCATGTCTAAGAGTGGGAGCAAAAGAATCTCACTCTTAGCAGGAGAGAAAAAAATAAACCCCAAAAATCCAGCAAAGCTGCTAGGGGACTCACTAGGTTTGGGAAATTAGCCTTACAGTAGCCATTCCCCTTGTAGAATGGGCTCAAAGCCCATCTGGTGGTTCTTTTCCCGCTAATCTGTAGCATTCAACTATGGCTAATATGATCCAGCGGGAAATGGTCTGTTTTGTTACAGAAAAGCCTAGTTTATGACCAGTATAACCCACAAAAGGTTGGTCATCTTGTCTCAATTTAGCCATTCTTGAGATGTAAAAACTAAGAGCCCTCTTGGGATCCAATCTGTGTAATCTCTCCTCTTCTTTGCCAAGATGAGGAGGAGGATAAAAAGTTGGTAGTACTATTTTTGTGACAAATGGAAGTCCGATACTACTTTTGGCAAGAAGAACAAGTTACTTTCTTACCTGGTAACGTTCTTTCGATGGGATGGTCCGACGACGTATTCCGTATCTATGACATGTACTCACCACAGCTGTGCTGCTTCGGAAACTTTTTTCGGCGTCTGCGTCCTGCGTCGATGACGTCGATGCGCCGTCGTCGAGGACCTCCTCCGACGTCATCCGATGTGATAAGTAGGATGCACGACGCCCGTAGCCTCAGTTGTAGTTTTTTCCCCCAGAACGTGTGACATTAGTCAACTGCCAGTCAGACACAAAGCCTTGCGGAACGTAAGCTGCAATCGCAAAAGAAATTCTGCAGCGGGGAAGGCAGGGCGGGAGCGATATGGAATACGTCGTCGGACCATCCCATCGAAAGAACGTTACCAGGTAAGAAAGTAACTTGTTCTTCGAGGGGATTGGGTCCTCCGACGTATTCCATATCTATGACAGACTCCCAAAGCAGTACCAGAGCAAGGAGGAGGGAAAGAATTTAGAATCAAAATTTAGAATAGCCAATCAAACAGCAGAGCAAAGGACCGCCTTGCCAAAGGCCAGATCCTGTCCTCGGATGGAATCGAGGGAATAGTGACGTACAAATGTATGTACTGAAGCCAAGGTGGCTGCATCACAGATGTTGCGAATAGGAACACCCCTCTGCAGGGCAGTAGATGCAGCCATACCCCTGGTAGAATGGGCCCGCAAGCCAGCCGGTGGGTCCTTACCCGCCAAGCGGTAACACTCCGAGATGGCTAAAATAATCCAGCGAGACAAAGTCTGTTTCGTCACAGCTTGCCCCAAACGCTTTCCAGCGTAACCAATAAAGAGTTGATCGTCCACTCTGACCCGGGACATGCGTGAAACATAAAAGCTTAAAGCTCTCCTAGGATCAAGCCTATGGAGCCTCTCCTCTTCCTTACCAGGATGCGGAGGAGGATAGAATGCCAGAAGAAAAACCTTCTGGGCCAAATGAAATTCCGTCACTACCTTCGGAAGAAAAGAAGGACGAACACTAAGGACAACCCTGTCCTTGTGAAATACAGTGAAGGGTGGCTTAACTGAAAGTGCCTGGAACTCACTCACTCTGCGAGCGGAAGTAACCGCAACTAAAAACACAGTTTTCAGAGTTAACAGCCTCAAAGGGCAAGAATGTAAAGGCTCAAACGGAGCACCCATAAGAAACTTAAGAACAAGGTTTAAATCCCAACCGGGCACCAGGAAAGGTGAGGGAGGGAACACATTAGTGAGCCCTTTCAGAAACTGTGAAATTAAAGGGATTTTAAAGTAAGAACACTCTTCAGACGAGCGCTTAAAGATGGACAGCGCCGCCAGGTAACCTTTAATGGTACCCACTTGCAAGCCCCTGTGGGTCAAAGAAAGTAAAAAGGACAGAACCATGGGGATGTCACATGCAAAAGGATCCACATTCTGAACTCTGCACCAGTCGCAGAACTTACGCCAACGGCAACGGTACAGAGACTTTGTTGCTGGCCTTCGGGCCGAAAGCAACACCTCCATCACGTCTTCAGGGAGGTCCCAATCCTTATACCTCAACCTTTCAGAAGCCAAGCGTGAAGGTTGAGGGATCTGACCTCTGGGTGGAGAACCTGACCCCCCTCCCGTGAGAGCAGATCGTCTCGGTAGGGAAGACGACGTGGAGGGCAGATGGACAAGTCGAGAAGGTCCGGGTACCACGTCCTCCGAGCCCACGCCGGAGCAATGAGGATCATCCGGGAACCGAACTTCCGTAACCTCCGCAGCACTTGCGGGATGACGGGGACTGGAGGAAACGCGTACAGCAGCGGGAATGACCACTCCACCACAAACGCGTCTCCTAAGGCTCCTTTTGGAGGAAATTCCCGCAAGCAAAACCTTTCGCACTTCCGGTTGACACTGGAGGCGAAGAGATCCACTTGAGGGGTCCCCCAAAGGGCGAAGATCTCCAGGAGAATCTCTTGAGCCAACTCCCACTCGTGAGAGATCGCGCTCTGCCTGCTCAGAGCGTCCGCCGTCACGTTTTCGTCTCCGGCCAGATGAACTGCCGAGATCGAAACTTCCTGCTGGATGGCCCAGAACTCGAGCTGCATCGCCTCCCTGCACAGAGGAAGTGACCCTGCCCCCCCCTTTTTGTTGAGGTAGTGCATGGCCACTGTATTGTCCGTCAGGATCAGGACACTCTTTCCTCGCACAGTCGGCAGAAAAGCCTTTAGGGCTAGCCTGACGGCCCTCAGCTCCAACAGATTGATATGGAGTCTGGACTCCGACGGAGACCAACGACCGCTGACTGTCAGCCCGTTGGCATCCCCATCCCGTGAGGGATGCATCAGTCACGATCGTCACCTCCGGCCAGGGAAGCCAAAATGGAGACCCTTCATCAAGTTGCCATTGACGGCCCACCACAGAAGGTCCCGGGCGACCGAGGGCGGCACCTGAACCGGGACCGACATCCTGCTGGAGGACTGCGACCATTGCGTCTTGAGTGCCTACTGCAAAGATCTCATCCGCAGGCGAGCCTCTGGCACCAGAAGAATGCAGGATGCCATGAGGCCGAGCAACCTCAAGAACTCGAACGCTGGGAGCGTCTGGGCATGCTGAAACTTTTGCACGATCTGCTGAATGTGAAGAGCCCTTACCTGGGGAGGAAAACACTGCCCCAGGGAAGTGTCGAGCACTGCTCCGATGTACTGGAGCCGCTGTGTTGGCGTCAAATGGGACTTCTTTAAATTGAGGGAGAAGCCCAGCCTGTGAAGGGAGTGGCAGGTGACGGGCAGATGATCCAGGACTTGCGCGGGAGAGCTCCCCCTGATCAACCAATCGTCCAGGTAGGGGTAGACGTGAATCCCCCCTTGCCTGAGATGCACTGCCACCACCACCATGAGCTTGGTGAAAACCCTCGGGGCGGAGGTCAATCCGAACGGCAGGACCCGAAACTGAAAGTGTGAGTCGCCAACCGCGAACCTCAGGTACTTCTTGTGCTTGGGATGGATCGGCACATGGAAGTAAGCATCCTTGAGGTCGAGTGACACCAACCAGTCCTGAAGCTGAAGGGCCTGAAGGACTTGAGAGAGAGTAACCATCTTGAACTTGTCCTTGTCCTTCCTGAGGAGTTTGTTCAAACCGCGCAAGTCCATGATGGGTCTCAATCCCCTGTCTTTCTTCGAAAACAAAAAATAAGGGGAATACCATCCCTTGTTCCTCTCTGCTACAGGCACCAGTTCTATGGCGCCTTTCTCCAGCAGGGCTTGAATTTCCTGCGCAAGGAGCGGATCCGGACTCTGCAAAGAGAGGTTCCCCGGTGGATTGTCGCAAGGCCTGTGCCGAAAGGGAAGACAGTAGCCGTGGGTTATGATCTCCAGAACCCACACATCTGAAGTAATGGCTTGCCACTCTACAAGATGCTGCGCCAGCCTTCCCCCAACCGGCGAACCATGGGACATGGCCTCATGACTGAGTGGGAGCGGCTGCGGCGTTACCTGAGGGCAAAGAGGCAACTGCCCGAGCGGCCTTGGCACCACGGGTACCCTGTCGTCCACCACTGGTACCCCTGCGTTGGCCTCTTTGACTGCCAGCTCCTCTCGCTTTACTGAAGGACGAGTAATAGCGAAAGGAACCACCCCTCCACTGCTGTCCCCTAGGACGAAAAGGCGGAGGTTGTCGAACTGCAGCGCCCAACGACTTCGCTGCAGCTTTTGAGGTCTGCAACCTCTCAAGGCTCTCGTCAGCCTTGCTGCCAAAAAGGTGTTCACCGTCAAAGGGCATGTTGAGGAGCCGGGACTGCACATCAGGAGCAAACCCAGACTTCCGCAACCACGCAAACCTGCGTATCACGGTGCTCGCCGCCATGGACCTACTGACGCATTCAGCTAAGTCCAAACCCGACTGAACGGACTCACACTTGGCATCCTTACCATCCTGGACCATAGCAAGGAAACCATCCCGTTCGTCCCCTTCGGGAATATGTTCAGCTGCTAACGCAACACAGTTCCACAGAGTGTGTGTGAAACGAGACAAGGCACAAATGGAGTTGGCCGCCTGAAGCGCCATACCACCAGAAGAAAACACGTTCTTTGCCCAGCCATCAAAACGTTTGTCGTCCCCATCAGGAGGGATGGTAGGGTACGAAGCCTGCTTTGCCGGGGCCGTGGCCGCCTGCACCACCAAACTCTCCGGAGTGGGGTGCCTGGTCAAGTAGCAGGGGTCGCTACTGGCTGGACGGTATTTTCGCGACAAGGATCTGCCCACCGCCGGGAGACTCTCCGGAGCAGTTCAAGCCGCCGCCGCCCTTCTCTGTAAAGCCATATGGAACGGCAGTACCGGGTCAGTTGGGGGACCAACATCAAGGATGTCCGTTAGATCATCCTGCACAAACTCCCCTGGGGGAGCAGACCATCCCAAGTACTCAGAAACCCTAGCCATAAGGCGCAGGTACGAGGAATCGGCATGAGAGCCAGGCTCAGGCCTACAAAACTCCACCTCCGGAGAGGTGTCCAGTCCACTGGCATCATGCAGTGACTGCCTCAAATCGTCAAACTGACTATGGCCCAAGACAATTTCATCTGGAACCCGACTAGGAACCAGGCCATCAGAATCCTCATCCGCCTCTGAAATGTATTCCAGGTGGCGAAAAGAAGGCACCCGAGAGTGCTTGCTCTTAACCAGAGCCTTCCTAGGGGGTTCCCCCGTGCCACGGGGTACCTCCGACACGAAAGGCGTCGATGGCGTCGAGCGAATCGGCGCCGGCGTCGAGAGAACAGGTACCGGCGGCGAGAGGATCGGCGGCGAGAGGATCGGCGTCGACGTCAGATGCAGCGCCGCCAGCATCGGTGGCGTCGACACAGCCCTCGAAGCCGGAGCCCCGAGCGTGTCCTTCGACGACCTGAGCGTCGACGACTTCCTCGGAGCCGGAGCCTCGAGAAAGCCTGTCGACGCCTCAGACGTCGATGTCTTCCTCGAAGACCTCACAGGTGCACACGGTCTCGAAAGCGTCAAGGACCGGGACCTGGAACGGGTACGTCGAGAACGAGTCTCCTTGTCCGAACGGGACCTCTCCCGTGACTCGTGCCAACCACTCTTCCGAGCGGTGTCTCTCGACCTCTCACGACCGACCCCACTCGGGGGCGCGGACGGCTTAGTACCCTGCGACTCAAGAATCGCCAGCATTTTCTTCCCGAAGGAAGCCCATTCCTCCGGCGTCCCACGGCTGGTGGGGTAAGCGACGTGCCGGGCAGAGTCCTCAGAAGAGGACCTGGAAGACGACCGGTGTCGGCGCTTCCGAGAATGCCTCGAAGAGGCTGAGGAGTGGCGAGACCGACTCCTACAAGGAGACCCACGAGACTTCCGACGATGACGCGGAGAGTCACCCCTCGAATCATCCGTCGAAAGCCCCGCAGACTTCGACTTCCGGGGCTTGGACACCCGACCTACCGACAACAACTTCTTACGTTCGCGTAAGGCTTTGGACGTGAGCGACTGGCAGTCGATACAGTCATCCGTGTCGTGGGCCTCCCCGAGGCACCAGAGGCAGGCGTCGTGCGAGTCCGTCACCGACATCTTGGACCCACACTCCCCGCACTTCTTGAAACCCGGACGCGGGGTCGAAGACGAAGTAGAAGACATCTTCACACGAAGGATTTTCACAAAAACGAACAGGTTCGAAGAACCGAGAAGAACAGAACTCCAAAGAGTCGAGGCGTTAACCGAGATTCACGAAGCAACACGTTCGCGTAAAAAACGGAAGTGAGGCTACGGGCGTCGTGCGTCCTACTTATCACATCGGATGACGTCGGAGGAGGTCCTCGACGACGGCTCATCGACGTAGGACGCAGAAAAAAGTTTCCGAAGCAGCACAGCTGTGGTGATTACATGTCATAGATATGGAATACGTCGGAGGACCCAATCCCCTCGAACGAAGGTTTAACTTTAAGGACTACCTTATCTTTATAAAAAATAGTATATGGTGGTTTGCATGAGAGAGCCTGAAGTTCGCTAACCGTGCGGGCTGATGATAGGGCCACAAGGAGGACAGTTTTTAAGAGTCAAAAGCCTCGATGGACATGAGTGCAGAGGCTTAAAAGGTATATAAGTCAAGAATTTTAATACTAAATTTAAGTCTCAAGTTGGTACATGAAAAGGTACTCGAGGGTATACATTAGTAAGCCCCTTTAAGAATTGAATTATTAACAGTATTTTTAAATATGAAACCTCTTCCGAGGAACGCTTGAAAATGGACAGCGCAGCAAGGTATCCTTTGATTGTTCCTATCTGGAGCCCCAGATTAGCTAGATGTAGTAGAAAAGAGAACACCATTGGGGTGCCACACTGAAAAGGGTCCACATCCTTGTCTTTGCACCATTTACTAAACCTATTCCAGCGACATCGGTACAAAGATTTTGTTGCTGGTCTTCTGGCCGAGAGCAAGATTTCCATTACGTCATCCGGAAGATCCCAATCCTTGTATCTCAACCTCTCAGAAAGCATGCGTGAAGGTTGAGTGTCTTGACCTCTGGATGGAGAACCCGACCTTCCTCTCGCGAGAGAAGATCCTCTCTTTGCGGAAGACGTATTGGAGGGCAGATGGACATGTCTAGAAGGTACCACGTCCTCCTGACCCAATCCAGGGCAATTAGGATCATAGTTTTCCTGAACTTTCTCAACCTCCTGATTACTTGAGGAATCACGGGGACTGGGGGAAACGCATACAGCAGTGGAAACTTCCACTCCACTACGAATGCGTCTCCCAGAGCTCCCCTTTGAGGAAATTCCATTGAACAGTACTGATCGCACTTCCGGTTGATCGCGGTGGCAAACATATCCACTTGAGGGGTTCCTCAAAGGGCGAAGAACTCCAGAAGGACTTCCTGAGCCAGCTCCCACTCGTGAGAGACCGTGCTCTGCCTGCTCAGAGCGTCTGCCGCCATGTTCTTCTCTCCGGCTAGGTGAATTGCCGATCGAGAGATTCCTTCTCATATTGCCCAGAACCAGAGCTGCATTGCTTCTCTGCACAGTGGCAGTGACCCTACTCCTCCTTTATTGTTGAGGTAGTACATGGCCACCGTGGTGTCCGTCATTATCAGGACATTCTTTCCCTGTACAGAGGGCAGAAAGGCCTTCAGCGCTAGTCTGATTGCCCTCAGCTCCAAAAGGTTGATGTGTAGTTTGGACTCCGATGGAGACCAACGACTGCTGATTGTCAGATCGTTGGTATGGGCTCCCCACCCCGTGAGTGAGGCGTCCGACACTACCGTTATCTCCGGCCATGGTTGCCAAAAAGACTCTCCCTTGAGAATGTTGTCGTTGCAAGCCCACCATAGAAGATCCTGAGCAACTGCGCTCGGAACTTGCAGAAGATCCGACATATTCCCTGAGAACTGGGACCACTGAGTTCTGAGTGCCCATTGAAGGGATCTCATTCTCAACCTGGCCTCTGGTACTAGGAAAATGCAGGATGCCATGAGGCCGAGCAACCTGAGAAAATCGAAGGCCGGTAGACGTTGGGCATTCTGAAACTTCGTTACCATCTGCTGGATGTGGAGAGCTCTCACTTCGGGAGGCGAGGCTTTTCCCGATGAAGTGTCCAAGACTGCTCCGATAAACTGGAGTTTCTGGGATGGTATCATGTGGGACTTCTTGAAATTGAGGGAGAAGCCCAGTTTGTGGAGGAAGTGGCAGGTGATCGAAAGATGTTCCTGAGCTTGTTCTGGAGAACTTGCCATGATCAACCAGTCGTCCAGGTAGGGATATATGTGAATACCTTCTCTCCTGAAACTTACTGCAACAACCGCCAACAGTTTGGTGAAAACCCTCGGGGCGGAGGTCAACCCGAATGGCTGAACTCGAAACTGATCATGTGAATTGCCAATCGCGAACCTCAGGTACTTTCTGTGCTTTGGATGGATTGGCACATGAAAGTAAGCATCCTGAAGGTCCAATGATACCAACCAATCTTGGAGTTGGAGAGCCTGAAGGATCTGAGAAATAGTCACCATCTTGAACTTGTCCTTCCTGAGGAACTTGCTCAAATCTCTCAAGTCCAAGATGGGTCTCAGTCCTCCGTCCTTTTTTGGGATGAGAAAATATGGGGAGTACCAACCCCTGTTCCTCTCCGCTACAGGTACCGGTTCTATGGCACCTTTCTCTAGCAGGGTTAAAATTTCCTGCAACAGGAGTGGATCTGGAAATTTGGCGGAGTTGGCTCCCGGTGGATGATTCCGAGGCCTTTTTAGAAAGGGGAGACAGTAACCTTGGGCTACTGTTTCCAGTGCCCAAGCATCTGAGGTAACGCCCCGCCATTCCTTCAGATGTTGAGAGATCCTGCCTCCCACTGGTGGTTTGTGTAACAAGGTCTCAGAGGGATTTGGAGGCGGCTGTAGGAGTGGCTAAGGGTACAGATGCCGCTCCTGAGGCTGATTTTGCACCTCTTCCTCGTGTTCCACAAGGGAAGTTTATTTTGCCCCTTTGAGAAGCCTGTCCTCTTCCTCTACCAAAAGAGGAGTAGTATCGAAAAGAACGACCCCTCCATGAAGATGAGCTGCAATAGGGTTTTAGAGGCTGGCGCAAAGAGGCGCTAAGTGATTTAGCTGCCGCTTTCGAGGTCTGAAGTTTTTCTAGGCTTTCATCAGCCTTTCTGCCAAAGAGCCTCGAGCCATCAAAGGGCATGTTGAGAAGTCTGGCTTGCACGTCCGGTGCAAACCCCGACTTCCTCAACCACACAAATCTGCGTAGCACAACGCTTGCAGCCATGGATCTGCTGATACTATCAGCAGTATCTAGTCCAGACTGGAGATATTCCCCCATTGCCTGCTTCCGGTCTTTGACTATATTCAGGAAGCCTTCCCTTTCCTCGCCTTCCGGAATATGATCAGCCGCCACCGAAATAAAGTCCCACAGGGTATGGGTAAACCTGGCTAGGGTACAGGTTACATTTGCCGATTTAAGTGCCATACTGCCTGATGTGAAAACTTTACGTGCCCAGGCATCAATTTTTTTATCATCTCTATCTGGAGGGATAGTTGGATAAGCAGTTTGTTTTGAAGTAGATGCTGCCTGAATGACTAAACTTTCTGGAGTCGGATGTTTATTCAAATATTCAGGATCCGTTCCAGCCGGTCTATATTTTCTTGCAAAAGTGCTATCTGCAGCAACAGCAGTTTCTGGCTTCTCCCAGTTTTTCTTCACAGTCCTTTGGAGGGCTCTGTGGAAAGGGAGAACATGATCTTTCTGAGGTCCCTTGACGATTATATCCGTCATGTCATCTTGTTAAAAAATGGGTGAAGTATTACCCCAACCCATATATTTAACTACTCTGGTCATAAGACCCCTGTACCCAGCATCTGCATGCTATGCAGGATCAGGTTTGGCGAACTCTAATCCTGGGGATGTGTCAACTCCACTAGCAGAATGTAGAGTATCACTCAGGTCTCTCATTCTAGATTCCTGGTCAATAAGTTCCTCAGGAATTTGTCTTGTACCATAAGTAACTCCCAAAGGAGTAACATCTTCTTCTGAAGCAGACTCTTCATAGATTGCTGACATAGATTTGAAAAAGTCTGACCTGGGCAAAGGAGTGAATCTCCTTTCTTCCTCTTCCATCTGCTTCGAAGGAATTGGAAAATCCCTCGATGTTTTCGAAGGGGTCTTCGAAGTCTTTGAAGATGACTTTGATAATGGCGTCGAGGACGCTTTTGGCTTTGGGGTCAAAATTATCGACGTCGAGGGCGTCGACGAAGTCGAAGTCTTCGACGACTTGAGTTTCTTGTATGGCACTGGAGAAGTGCTCGACTCTCGAAGAGTCTTTGACGGTTTTACGTCGACTCGAGGTTTTTTGGATTCCTCAACGTTACCGGTCTTAGCCATGGTAGCCTTGGACTTCCCTCTGTCATCCAATGGAACGACTTTAGGGGTCTGGCTTTTTCAAGGGTCTTTCGAGGGGGTCGGGCCGCATTCTCGAAAACCTCCATCATATTTTTGTGGAATTCTTCCCACTTACTGGGAGAATCCGATTTAGTCGGACAACGAATTTCTTCGGTCCACTGAAGAAGAAGATGAGGGAGATCTATGTCTCCTCTTCATTTTTTTCGATGATGACGAAGAATGTCTCGATCTACTCCTAGATCGAGATCTCTTTCGAGTGCCTATGGCGATCCGATTCCTTAGAATCAGTCGCTTTCTTGTGTCTTTTTGACGAAACCTTTTTTGAGGCCTCCCTCCCCACCGACAGTTTACCTCTCCTCTCACGAAGAGCTTTTTCGGTCATAGATTGGCAGGACCCGCAGTCGTCGGTTCAGTGACTGGAACCGAGACACCAGAGACAAATACGGTGGGGATCGGCGATTGACATCTTAGATCCACAATCTGCACACTTCTTAAACCCAGTTCTGGGTGTCGAAGGTGTGTAAGATGACATTTTCTTCACAGAAAAAGAAGTGCGCCGTTCTCGATAGCGAAGCGATCGGCAAAACTGAACTGAAGCAACGGGCGCGGGTCGAGCTATTTATACCATCGGTGACGTCGACAGAGTACGGAGTACGTCGAGGGACAATCGACGCCACAACCTCGAGCGCAGCGCCCTCTGCCGAGACTTTTTTTCCCGAAGCAGCGAAGCTGGAGATAATTATTTATCACAAGATGAGGAATGCGTGGGAGGACAATCCATTCGAAGGATATGGTAGAGGATATCCACCGTGTAATTCCCTGCTTGGAAATGGCCTTTCCTTTGTTCGGATGCATGTAAGCGAGAAACAGCTGAATGGAGGTCTTTGAGGATAGCGTAATGTGCAGATAGTATTTTAGCGCTCTTAACGTCTAAGGAGCACAGTGCAATCTCCGTCGGGGTCTTGGTTTCCTGGATGAAACCGGGCAGCGTAACCGATGCATGTTTATGGAATGCTGATGGCACTTTGGGAATAAACCGCGGGTTGATTGTAAGGACCACCCTGTCTTTGTAAAACCGTAAGTATGGCTGCGTGACCGTGAGAGCTTTTAGTTCCGACAATCTTCTCACTGAAGTAACAGCTAGGAGTAACGCCACCTTCCAGGAAATCATTTTTAGGTGCGCTGTCGGTAACAGTTCAACCGGCACTCTCATGAATCCTGCAAGGGCAATATTGAGACTGCATTGTGGTGGAAACCTTTTCACTGGGGGGAAAGGTTAACAACCCCCTGAGGAAATGCTTGACTAGACAATCACTGAAGAGTGGCGTTCTTCTCCTTTTCCTAATGTACCGGGAGATGGCTACTAGGTGCACTTTTTATGGCGGTGTGCGAAAGTCCTCCTGGAGCCAACGAAAGGAGGTAAGATAGTTTCTGGGCTTGTTGAAAATGGTTGAAGGTTTTCCTGCCCTGCGCCCCAGGCACAGAATCTCTTCCACTTACTTTGATAGGAACAATTTGTAGCGGGGCATGCGCCGAAGTCAGGATGTCCATACATTGCTGTGACAAATTTAGGAGCCCAAATTCCAAGAAGTCAGGAGCCACACAGTCAACTTTAGTGACCACGGTGTGTGATGCAGCACTTTCCAGTGGCTTTGTGATGACAATGCACTACTTACCGTAAAAGCATTTCTGATGTTTGTATCTGCTTAGATTCACATGCTGTGCATAGTCCGACATCAAGTGGTCACTGCGGAGTATTGCATTTTGTTTTTCGTAGTCGAAAAGGGGACGTCGACAAGGCGTGTCTGTAACACTATCCCTATAGTGACGTGCAGTGTACCCACAACCCCTCACGCGTTGAGGTCCCTCTGTTTGTATTTTTTCTGCCCTGAGGGAGCCTTCTATACGTGAGTACAGAAAAGAGAGAGAGATGTAGAAAGATGTCTATGTTCCTTCCATCCGAGCGGGGAGGAAGGGTGGGCGCATGTGAATCTAAGCAGATCCAACCACCAGAAATGCTTTTACGGTAAGTATTGCATTGTCTTCTGATGTTTGTTAATCTGCTTAGAATCACATGCTGTGCATAGACTAGCGAGCAGTACCCGGAGCTGGAGGTGGGTTGTGAGAAGGAACAGTAGAGAAAAGATGTCTTAATACTGCTTGTCCCACCTGGGAATCAGATCTAGAGTGAGCATCTAGACAGTAGTGTTTTGTAAAGGTGTGTACAGAACTCCAGGTTGCCGCTTTGCAAATGGACTCAAGGGGAACATTTGCAATGAATACTACAGATGCCCCGGTGCCCCGAGTAGTGTGTGCTATTGCCTTGAAGGGTAGTTCTTTCTTAGCAAGAGTGTAACAGAGACTGATGCATTGAACAATCCATCTCGATATAGTGGACTTTGAGACTGCATCTCCTTCTCTTCCTGCTGCCACCGAGACAAAGAACTGATTAGTCTTTCTCAGTGGCCTAGTTCTTTCCATATAAAACATGACAGCTCTGCGCACATCGAGTGTATGCAGGCTCTTTTCTCCCAAATTGGAAGGGTTTTGAAAGAACGTTGGTAGTTCTATTGACTGGTTGACATGGAATTTCGATATGAATTTCGGTGCAAACCTTGGGTGTGTGCGTAGAACCACCTTTTCGAAGGGATTGTGTCCTCCGACGTATTCCTTATCTATGATATTTGTATCTCCAGCTTGCTGGCCTCGGAATTTTTTTTTTTCCCAGTTGAGGGCGCTGTGCGTCGACGTCCGTCGAGTAGGTGTTCCTCGACAGCCACCGTATCGACGCCATGCCTATAAATGGCCACGCGCAGCGTCCGTTGCTCAGTTCCGTTTTTCCGCGCTTCGTGTGCCTCGGAATACCGTTGCTCAGTTTGTCAGTTGAAATATATTCATATTTCCTCGAGAAAACCGACTCATACTCGATGGCTTCCTCCTCCGACCCGACGACTCCTCGGTCCGGTTTCAAAAAATGCAGAGACTGTGGGAAGAAAATGTCGTTGACGGATCCTCACAGGATCTGTTTGTGGTGTCTGGGAATCGAACACCAGTGTTCGGAGTGTGAGGAATGCCTATCCATGACGGCGAAAGCCTTGAAGGAGCGTAAGGGGAAGCTCGAGAGAGGTAAGTCAGTTTTAACTTCCTCGAACGTTTCCGCGGTAGAGTCGAGACATTCGTCTCCTCACCGTCGAAAGCATTCTCGGTCTAGGTCTCGGAGTGGCTCCCACCACTCGTCGAGGTCTAGACACTCGAAAAAGAGACGTAGAAGATCTCCTTTGTCGTAGTCTTCTAGTTCCCCTGAAAGAGTAAATTGCCCCACAAAACAGCTCTCAGGCTGAGTTGGAGGAATTCAGAAAAAAGATGCTAAGCGTCTTTCGAGAAAGCGGCCTCGACCCCCCCTCGAAGTCAGCTGAGGGTGATACCCCGGGTGAAAAGCCCAAAAATTCTAAACGCCGCGAGTCGAAGCACCCGGCGAAAGAGTCGACCCGAAAGCGCCATGAGCCATCGGGAAGTAAAGCATCTTCGACGCCATCGTCGAAAGCCCCTTCGAAGCATAGATCGGCGCCATCAACGCCGTTATGGAAGGGTTCTTCGACGCATCCGTCGATTGAGTCGACGCCGGCGTCGACGCGGACATCGATAAAAGAAAAACCCACGGCTACTCCACAGCCAACGGTTACACCGAGAGCCTCCAACACGACGTCGAGAACGTCGTCGACATCCTCTAGCAGGATTCCGATCCTCTCGAGTTCTTCGAGGCCTCTTCCAGTTTTCTCGACGCCTTTGTCGGCGCCTTCGAGGATTTTTACATCGCTGTCGAGATCGACCTTTTCAAAGCCACTGATGATGGCTCCCTCTGCTTTAGAGATGGGTTTTATACCATTTCACAGGCCAGAGCATCCCCCCTTAACTTCAATTCATGAAGAAAGGGAAGATTCTGATCAAGAAAGGCCTTTTGGGCTGCAGTGGACCACATCACCTGAACCAGAGACTTTTGCCTCTGAGGAAAGAAGGTTGAAGGACCTTCAGGATGCATTACAGGAAGCAAGTGGCCTAAACACTTCCCCAGAAGTGGAATTTGTCAAACCAGACCCAGGGGAACATGCTGAAACCCCTTATAGAACCCTAATGTCAAGAATTATGGAGTTCATGGGTTGGTCTGCGCCTTCACCTGTTTTTCAACAGGATGACCTCACAGATATTCTGGATAAAGGTCCACAGGAGGTTCCTGTGGTTCCCTTTCATTCTGCTTTACAAAGAAAGATTTTAACTAACTGGGAAACTCCTGAAGGTGTCCCTGCAGTTAACAAGAAGTTGTAAGCGAAATATAGGGTATCTGCTGTTGACCCTGAATACCTATCTAAGCACCCTACTCCAGAGAGTCTGGTGGTCCAGGCTGCAACTTTATCAGGCAGTACATCTGCATACCCCACTGCTCCACAGGATAGGGATGATAAAAAATATGATGCCATGGCTAAGAAAGTCTTCTCGGCCTGTGGCATGGCTTGAAAATCTATTAATGCGACTTGTACGCTCGCTAGGTTCAGCCACACTCTTTGGGAGTGTGCTTCATCAACGGCTGAATGCCTCCAGGAAGGAGAAGAAAGGGACGCATTTTTAAATATCAGAGATGGTAAAGATTCAATGTGTGAGTCCCTTCAAACTGGCATTGATTCTGCTGACAGTATCAGCAGGGCCATGGCGGCAAGTACCACAATCCGCAGGCATGCGTGGTTGAGAAAGTCCGGCTTTGCTTCTGTCGTACTGGCCAGACTTTTAAATATGCCCTTTGACGGCTCTTCCCTGTTTGGTAAAAAGGCGGATGACCGTTTGGAAAAACTGCAAACATCTAAAGCAGCAGCCAAGTCACTAGGAGCTGCAATCCGCCAAACTAATTTTCGTCCCTCAGGATCCTCTTGGAGAGGAAGGTCCTTTCACTATTATTCCTCATATGGAAGAGGCAGAGGACGGCCGGCTCAAAGAGGCCAAGGAAAATGTACCCGTGGTGGACGGGGTAAAGGAAAGAAAGCCGCATCAGCAGGAGCAGGAACCGCTTTACCTTCGGCAACTGCATCAGCCGCTCCCAAACCACTCTGAGGTCTCCCATCACAAGACACCTGTAGGGGGCATGTTAACTCACCATCTGACGGAATGGCAGGCTATTACGTCAGTTGCTTGGGCATTGGAGACAGTTGCCCAAGGTTACTGCCTGCCTTTTCTACGCATCCCTCCGAGCCATCCACCGGGGAACAGCTCTCTGAAAGTGCCGGATCCGCTCCTCTTGCAGGAAATTGTAGACCTGCTAGAGCAAGGTGCCATAAAACCGGTACCTGTAGCGGACAGGAACAAGGGCTGGTACTCCCCCTACTTTCTCATTCCAAAGAAAGACGGAGGACTGAGACCCATACTGGACTTACGAGAATTGAACAAGTGCCTCAGGAAGGACAAGTTCAAGATGGTAACTCTCTCTGATCCTTCAGGCCCTCCAGCTTCAGGACTGGTTGGTATCTCTGGACCTACATAATGCTTATTTCCATGTGCCAATCCATCCCAAGCACAGGAAGTACCTGAGGTTCGCAATTGGCAACTCTCATTATCAATTTCGAGTTCTGCCATTTGGGCTGACCTCTGCCCCGAGGGTCTTCACCAAGCTAATGTCGGTTGTGGCTGCAAGTCTAAGGATGGAAGGGATTCAAGTCTACCCCTACCTGGACGATTGGTTGACCAAAGCAGTTTCTTCGGAACAAGCTCGGATCCAACTAGATTATGTCTGCCACTTCCTTCACAAGCTGGGCTTCTCCCTCAATTTAAAGAAGTCACAGATGATACCATCACAGAGACTCCAGTTCATTGGAGCAGTCCTGGACACGTCCCTGGGAAAAGCCTCGCCACCAGAGGTGAGGGCTCAAGATATTCTGCAGATGGTCACCAGGTTTCAAAATGCCCTACGTCTCCCAGACTACGACTTTTTGAGGTTGCTAGGCCTCATGCATATCCCTTGTGCCAGAGGCTCGCCTGAGAATGAGATCCCTTCAGTGGGCACTGAGGACTCAGTGGTCACAATTCTCAGGGAGGATGACAGATCTCCTCCGGATTCCGGACAAAGTAGCCCACGACCTTCAATGGTGGGCCTCTCCACAGAACATCTTGAAAGGAGAACTGTTTTGGCAACCATGGCCGGAGATAACAGTAGTCACAGACGCCTCACTCACGGGGTGGGGAGCCCATGCCAACAACTTGACCATCTGCGGTCGTTGGTCTCCATCGGAGTCCAGACTGCACATCAACCTGTTGGAGCCGAGAGCCATCAGACTGGCACTGAAGGCTTTTCTGCCGTCTGTACGGGGGAGAAACGTCCTGATAATGACAGACAATACAGTGGCCATGCACTACCTCAACAAAAGAGGAGGCGTAGGGTCACTGCCACTGTGCAGAGAGGCGATGCAGCTCTGGTTTTGGGCAATTCAGGAAGGAATCTCTCTATCGGCAATTCACCTAGCCGGAGAGAAGAACTTGACGGTGGACGCTCTGAGCAGGCAGAACACAGTCTCCCACAAGTGGGAGATAGCTCAGGAAGTCCTTCAAGAGATCTTCGCCCTTTGGGGAACCCCTCAAGTGGATCTGTTCACCACCAGTATCAACAGGAAGTGCGACAGATTTTGCTCAAGGGAATTTCCCCCGAGAGGAGCTCTAGGAGACGCGTTCGTAGTGGACTGGGAGTTCCCACTTTTGTACGCGTTTCCTCCGGTCCGGGTCATTCCTCAAATTATCAGGAGGTTGAGAAGGTTTCGGAAGACCATGATCCTAATTGCCCCGGATTGGGCCAGGAGAACGTGGTACCCGGACCTTCTGGACATGTCCGTCCATCCATCCCCCAATTCGTCTACCGTACAGAGAGGATCTTCTCTCGCAGAAGTGAGGTCAGGTTCTCCATCCAGCCATCAAGACCCTCAACCTTCACGCTTGGTATCTGAAAGGTTGAGGTACAAGGATTGGGACCTTCCAGATGACGTCATGGAGGGGTTGCTTTCGGCTGGAAGGCCAGCAACTAAAACTCTATACTGCTGCCGTTGGAATACATTTTGCAGCTGGTGCAGAGAAAAGAATATCGAACCCTTTTCATGTGGTACACCTGCGGTGTTATCCTTCTTACTTTATTTGGCATATTCAGGCCTTTAAGTTGGCACTATTAAGGGCTATCTCGCAGCGCTATCGATCTTTAAGCGCACTGCAGAGGAGCCATCGTATTTCAAAATTCCATTGGTAATACAATACCTGAAAGGTCTAACTAATGTTTACCCTCCAAGACCATTCCAAGTTCCCTTATGGGACTTAAATCTAGTTTTAAACTTCCTAAAGGGTGCTCCTTTTGAACCACTCCACTCTTGTTCATTGAAGTTTCTCACCCTCAAAACTGCTTTATTGGTAGCATTAACATCTGCTAGAAGGGTTAGCGAGATACAAGCCCTATCTTGTAAACCTCCTCATACAATTTTTCACAAGGACAAAGTCGTTCTACAGGTGAAGCCTAACTTCCTCCCAAAGGTAGTTTCTGAATTTCACATTAATCAGAAGATTACTTTACCTTCATTCTATCCTCCTCCCCATCCGGGGAAAGAGGAAGAGAGACTACACAGGATGGACCCTAAGCGAGCCTTGAGTTTTTAGATCAGTAGACTTGCTAAAATTAGACAAGCAGACCAACTCTTTGTAGGTTACGCAGGACATAAGTTGGGATTACCAATAACCAAACAAACCATCTCCAGATGGATTATTTTAGCCATTCTGGAATGCTACAAACTGGCAGGGAAAGAGCCCCCTCAAAATCTAAGGGCTCATTCGACCAGGGGTATCGCAGCCTCCTCAGCTCTTCAAAGAGGGGTACCAATTAGAGACATATGTGCGGCTGCCACATGGTCGTCCGCACATACCTTTACCAAATTTTATAGCCTGGATTCCTCCTCTAGTCAAGAGACCAGAATTGGCAAAGCTGTGTTACACTCTATTCATTCTTAAAGAGTAATATGGCATCTCTTACTCCCGCCTCCAATCACATACCACTACTATGGGAGTCTATCATAGATAAGGAATACGTCAGAGGACACAATCCCTTCGAAGAACAAGTTACTCCTTACCTGGTAACGTTCCTTCGATGGGATGTTCCTCCGACGTATTCCTTATCGCCCCTCCCTTCCATCCCTGCAGTAACATTTCCCTTGTGGTTGCAGCTTACGCTCCTTCAAGGGTAGTAACCATTCATGCAATAACTACCTTACTCTACAAAATGGAACTGAGCAACGGACGCTGCGCGTGGCCATTTATAGGCATGACAACGTCGGCGTCGATACGGTGGCTGTCGAGGAACACCTACTCGACGGACGTCGACGCACAGAGCCCTCTACTGGGAAAAAAAATTCCGAGGCCAGCAAGCTGGAGATACAAATATCATAGAAAAGGAATACGTCGGAGAAACATCCCATCGAAAGAACGTTACTAGGTAAGGAGTAACTTGTTCATCTTTGTGAACTATTACGAAGGGGTCTCGAATAGAAAGAGCCTGTATTTCACTTACTCTCCTAATGGAGGTGATAGCTATTAGGAAAGCAGTCTTAAGGGTGAGGTCCTTAAGAGTTGCCTTATGCATGGGTTCAAAGGGTGAGCCCATGCGCCTGGTAAGTACCACATTAAGGTCCCAGCCGGGAGCTGGGTTTGCTATCGGAGGGTGTATTCTCTTTACCCCCTCCATGAAGGCTTTGATAACTGGGACTTTCCACCATGACACCTTAAGTTGAGAGGTGGTGTATGCAGAAAGTGCCACTAGAAGGACTTTAATAGAATTGAACACTAGACCCGAGTCCAGTAAATGGGTCAGGTAAAGGACAATTTGTGTGGGAGAGCAGTAGACTAGGTTGATGCTCTTACCTCTACACCAGATGACAAATCTCTTCCACTTGCTAGAATAGCAGTGGCGAGTGTTGGGTTTTCTAGCTTCTTTGAGAATGTCCATGCATCTCTGAGGGAGTTGTAAATGGCCAAATTCTATGACCTCAGGAGCTAGGCTGCTAAATTCATGTTCTGAGGGCATGGGTGTAGTGTCTTGCCCTTGTCCTGTGACAGCAAGTTGTACGGGCAGGGCAGTTTCACTGGTGGGGACAGGGACATCTCCATCAGGTGCGCAAACCATGGCTGGCGGGCCCACATCGGGGCTATCAGTATCATGGTGACTAGTTCCTGGTGCATCTTGTGCACTATCTTGTTCAGCAGAGGGGTCGGGGGAAAAGAGTAAACAAATTTCCCTGACCATGGTATCCAGAGACCGTTCCCCTTGGAGCGGTTCTGTGGGTATCTGGAGGCGTAATCTAGACATTGTGAGTTCTCCAGAGTTGCGAACAGGTCTATTTCTGGGAAGCCCCATTGTGTGAAGATGTCGAAGACGATGTCTTCGTGTAACCGCCATTCGTACTCTGAGGGCAGAGGGAAGTCTCTGCTGAGTTCGTCTGCTAGCAGATTGAGTTCCCCTGGTACATGTTGTGACAATAGGAACATGTGTTTGAGAGCCCACTTCCAGATGTTCTGGGACAGCTTGGACAGTCCTGGATAGTGAGCGCCCTCTTGCTTGTTGAGGTAGTACATGGCTGTGGTGCTGTCCGTGGGGACCATCACCGTCTTCCCTTGTAGGTGTGTCTGGAAGGCTTTTAGTGCCTTGAACACCGCAAGTAGCTCTAATAAGTTTATGTGCTTGGAAGCTACGCTCGGAGTCCAGACTCCGTGAGCAGTCTGATGGGATAGGTGAGCCCCCCATCCTGTGAGGGATGCGTCTGTGGTTAGAGTGGCTTCCACTGCGGGGGTGGCGAATGGTTTCCCTATTACCAGGTTTTCCTTCGGCCACCACCGTAGCGAGAGAACCAGGGCCTGCGAGACCACCAGTAGATCGTCCCATTGTCCGCTGGCCTGACACCACTGGCTGTTGAGCCACTCTTGCATTGGGCGCAGGCGCGCGTGAGGTACCAAATAAATACATGGCACCATCATTCCTAGCAAGCGCATTGCTTTGCGTACCGTCACCTCTCGACCGGCCGCATATTGAGGGACCTGAAACAGCATATTTTGGACCCTCTCGTTGGATGGGAAGACGAGGCTGTCCTTTGTTCAAATTAGAGCCCCTAGGAATTGTTTGATTTGGCTGGGGTTTAAGCTGGACTTCTTCTCGTTGATGGAGAAGCCCAGTTGGAACAACAGGTCTACTGTCTTCTGGGTGTTTGAGAAGCATGCCTCGTAGGACTCCCCTGTTATGAGCCAATCGTCGAGGTAAGGGTATACCGGTATGGACAACCTGCGCAGGTGGGCCGCTGCCACTGCCAGTACCTTCGTGAATACGCTCGGTGCAGACGCTATGCCGAAGGGTAGCACTCTGAACTGGTAGTGTTTGCCCTCTATCATGAACCTGAGGTATTTTCTGTGCGCTGGCAACATCAAAATATGAAAGTATGCATCTTTCATGTCTAGTGTTGTCATGTAGTCCCCCTGAGAGAGCAGGGGAATTACCTCCTGTAATGTTACCATACACATTTTTTGTGGTTTTACAAATTTGTTCGCTGGGCGCAGATCTAGTACAGGGCGCATGGTTCGGTCCTTTTTGGGTACAAGGAAGTACACTGAATAAATACCTTCCATTACCTGAGATAGGGGCACGACCTCTATTGCTCCTTTCTGTAGCAGCTTTTCTACTTCTTGCAGGAGGATGACGAGGTGTTCTGGTGACAGCCATCGTCCCCTTGGAGGTCTGTAGGTGGGGGACCGATTGAACTCTATACAGTACCCGTGGGCTACGGTTGACAATACCCACAGGTCTGATGTTATTCCCTCCCATGCTGAAAGGAACGATGTTATCCGGCCCCCAACCGGAGACGCATGGGAGGTGACCCGAACCTTCGGGTCATTTGGTATTACTTGCCGGGGTGCCTCTGGGGCTGGCGCCTCGGCCTCTGCCTTTGCCACAGTGTTGTCCTCTTTGGTTATACGGATTACTGGTACCCTGATTAGAGGGCCAGTTGCCTGCAGTGTAATGCTGTTGCTGCTGCTGCTGTTGGCGTTGGCCACAAAAAAAGCGCTTGTTCCCAAATCCCCGCCTGTTTGGAGGCTTTGAGATTTGGTCTAAGGTCTTTATGGTGTCGAATTCTTTCTTCGCATTTTCCAGTGCATCGTCCACTGGCCTTCCAAAGAGATTTGACTCTTCTATTGGCTTATTAATGAGTGACGCCTGCGTTTCTGCCTTGAAACCGGAATTGCGAAGCCAGACGTGTCGCTTCAGCAGAATTCCCTGCACCAAAGAACGGCCAGCAGTTTCTGCCGCATCAAGAGTGTTCTTAATGATGCTCTGGTTGACCAGAGCTCCTTCTGTAACTGTAGCCAATAAGCGAGTTCTTAAGAGGTTCAGGGGCTTCTTCGATGTGCTGATTAAGCTTTCCCCATTGAGCATCAGCATAGCTTGCCAACAATGTATTATTATTGGCAATTCTAATTGAAAATGCTGCCGAGGCGGAAATTCTTTTGCCCAAGGCATAAAGCTTTTTCCCTTCTTTATCTGGGGGTGCCTCGCTGGTTGACAGTGGAACCCCAGCCCTCTTCCTTGTGTTAGTCACCACTAAGGAGTCCGGGTCTGAGTGACCCCTGATATATAATGGGTCTGACTGAGAGGGTGAGAACAATTTCTCGATTCTTGGATTTACCCCTCTTACCAGCGCGGGGATGGACAGCAATGGGGTGAGTCATCTCTTAACCGAGGCGAGGATAGGAATAGTTTGACTAGGTGGAAGTTTTTCTTTAACAATCCTTTCGACGAAATTAGTATCTGGGGTGACCTCCCCAGGTTCAACTTCAAAATGCGCTGCTGCCTTCCTCATTAGCGCATTGAAGGTGGGCTGATCGTCTACTGGAGATGGGTTCCTGACCGGTGCGGTCTGAGGAGAAGAAATGTATATACTGTCTGGGTCTGTAGACCCTGATGGCGACTGCCAGGGCTGTAAGCCACCTTCACCTGGGTCCTCCTCGTAGCCCTCCTCACCTATGTTAGTGTCATCATGAAAACCTTCTCCCTATTGTTGGTCTTCACTATTCACAAACTCATCCACAAACTCATCCTCTTCCTGGAAGTGAGAGTCCTCTTCAGTGAGGTCGTAAGAGTTCATGTCTTCCTGTATGGGGTTAAAGAGCTTTGGGTATTTAGCCCATGGCCCCTCCTGGGGTACCTCCCTTGGCCTCTTGGGTGTCCTATTTTCTGGGATGGCCATGAACCTGTCTAGCTTGTCCATACATGACTGGAACCTCTCTACAGTCCAGTAAGGTAGGCCAGAGCGGTCTGGGAGTGAAAAGAGAGTTTCCTCTCCTTGTAGTTTCTTAGTTCTGTCCCATAGCTTCGAAGATAGAGTCCCTTCGCCTTCTGAGAAACCCTCTCGCTGGCTAGGGTCTTCTGTCGACGGTGGGAGCTGTCCCAGCCTACCCTCCGGCGTCCTCGGCGTTTCTTTGGCCATGTGAGCGGGTTTCGACGTGTCACCCGCCGTCCGTCTCTGGCCGTCTTTAGAAGCTGTACGCGCGAGGCTTTCGGCGATCAACTTCTCCATCGAGAGATCGCTCGCCGTCGCGCTAGGCAGTGGCGAGTCTTTACTGGCAACGTACACACTCTTGCGAGGCGCGTCGCCTGAGGATTTGGGTTTAGCGCCCTTATTTACAGAAAACCCAGTCGCGGATGCGGTGGCGGGGAGGGCTTGCGACCCTTACAGTCAGCGGAAGACGCCGGGGGACCCGACGCCTCCGTTGACGCTATGGCTGCCTTCGTCTTTGACAAATGCGTGCCGTGGGGTATGTGCTTATGTGTTTTTCTGTGCTCGTCCTTGTCGCCGGGGTGTTCCATCCCCATAAGCGGGGCGTGAGCCGGGCTTGCCGGGGACGGACGACGAGGATCGGGAACGCTCCTTCGAGAGGTCTACAACCTCTGTTGCGGAGGCCGTGTAATCACTGTCCTCGTCACATTCGGCGGCGGCGGCAGCTGGTGAGGAGTCAGACCTAGACATTGCATAGGCTGACCACCTTTTGACCCTGCGGTCCTTTAAAGTTTTGGGTTTAAGTAACTTACAGGCCGCACAGCCGTCCTCTTTGTGATCGAGGGGCAAGCATCGGTTACACCGGTTGTGCTTGTCCTTCCAGGTAAACTTGCCCTTGCAACGAGGGCAAAACCTAAAGGGCGTCCTCTCCATAGCTGAGGGCATGAAATGTGATTACGACCTCGAAAGAGAGGGAGGGGAAAGAGAAAGGCATTCTCAGAGTGTTAAAGAAATGACCAACAACCCCAATCTCCCTACTGTGTAAGGCGGCGAGGCCCGGCCATGTGTTCGGCAGCTCCAAAGGATCTCCTCCGCTCGTCCCTCCGTTGAAGATCTTGCTCGGCGGAGAACAGCTTGACAGCTACGTTGAGGGAGGGATCTATGTGATAGTTAATAATAATAATAAACGACCAATGTTCGAGGAAATGAATTTGCAATGTCTCTCGAGGAGCTCCGCATAAAGGCGACCAATAACTGGGCAGAAAAAAACAATCTGAGGGACCTCGACGCGTGAGGGGTTGTGGGTACACTGCACGTCACTATAGGGATAGTGTTACAGACACGCCTGGTCGACGTCCCCTTTTCGACTACAAAAAACAAAATGCAATACTCCGCAGTGACCACTTCTCGATGCCCCCAATGAGTGAATATGCGTTTGAGCTGGCTGTCACCTGGAGGGCCTGAAGGATCTAAGAAGGTGTGACCATCTTGAACTTTTCCTTCCTGAAGAACCTGTTCAAGCATCTCAACTCCAAGATGCATATCAATCCTCTGTCCTTCTTGGGGAGCATGAAATAGGGAGAGTACCGCCATTTGTTCCTCTCGGTTAAAGGTATTTAGTTCTATAGCACCTTTCTCTAGTAGGCTCAAAATGTCCTGCATAAGGAACGGATCCGGAACTTAATGAGAGGCTCCCCGGTGTATGGTCCTTAGGCCTTTTTTTAGAAAGGGGCAGCTGTAATCCTGGGGTACTTTTTGCAATGCCCACGCATTTGAAGTAATTCCCTGCCATGCTTGCACATGCAGTGAGAGACTGTCTCCCAACAGGGTCTTGTGGGTTAAGGTCACAGAGGTTTTGAGGCGGCTGATGCAGCGGCTGAGGGTAAAGTAGCCGTTGCTTGGGCTGACTTTGCACCTCTCCCTCGTCCACCACGATCGACTCTTCTTTGGTCCGTTTGACTAGCCAGTCCTCTCGCTCTTCCAACTGAGGAGTAGAAGCAAAAGGACTTAACCCTCCAAGATGGTTGTGGCTGTCTGATGGTGGCACCAAGGGATTTGGCTGCCACCTTTGAGGTCAGCAGCTTCTCTAGGCTTTCATCAGCCTTGCTGCCAAACAGCGGATTGCCATCAAAGGTCATGTTGAGGCATCTGGATTGCACATCCGGTGCAAAACCTGACTTCCTCAACCACACAAACTTTTCCTCAACCACACAAACTTGCGTATTACTGTGCTCGCCGCACGGCTCTGTTGATGCCATCAGCCGAGTCCAGTTCTGATTGCAGAGACTCACACATAGCCTCCTTACCGTCTCTTAAATAGTCAGGAAACTGTCTCTCTCTCTCTCTTCCCCTTCGGGAATATGGTCAGACGCCATGGCTACACAGAACCACAGGGTGAATGAAGATTCTCAAACCATTAACCTGTACTCCACTGACATTAGGTTTTCTGGGGCGTTAGGTGTGCCTAACTCCAACCTAAATGGTTGAGTGTCCTGGTACGATGGCTCGTACTCCTCATATATGCAGGATAAAGACTTGAAAACATCCTTCTTTGGCAAAGGCTTGGAGGATTTATCAACTGGTTTAGAAATTGTCGAAGGTTTAGTGGGCAAAGGCCTTGATGGCTTCGGCCCTGGTCACGTAGACTGTCATGCCGCTAATGGCATTGACGTTTGACAATTTCTTCATCCATTTTGGCATCGACAGATCCCTCGAAGGCCTTGACCCTCGACTCGATGGAGTCTTCGACAATTTTTCGTTTCGAGACCTCAGGGGTTTCCGGCCTACGTCCCTCACCCGAGGGCATGCAGGATTTAGCCTTAGCCCCATCTTTGTCGGATTTTGATGGCACGACAGGAGCATGGTCTCTTGAGGGGGACAGGGCCTCCTTCTCTAAACTCGGCTGGAGTGGAGAGTTTGGTTGGGCAGGTTACCATTCTCTCCAGAGGAAGGCATTCTATAGTGCCTGTCCTTCGCCTTGCCTCGAAGAGGACAAGGAATGGTGCAAACCGCTCATGGAGCGAGAACGCTTTTTCGATCTCTTCGTTCAAAGAGCGTCACCGCTAGAGTCAGACGACTGTTTCTTCGACGGAGTCGTCAATGCGGATTTAGGGGGCCTACCTGCCGCTAATTTCCCTATACGCTCTTTCACAGCCTTACCAGTCATGGACTGACAGGACTCGCAGTATGCCGTCCTATGCTCAATGCCGATGATGTCGAAAACGAGGCCATGATACTCTAGCATCAAAGTTTTTCACTGAAAAAAAGAAGCATGCCTTATTTATCAAAGCGCTAGCTAGCCCGGAAAAATGGAACTGCAGTTAACGGGCGCTGCGTGTGCTATACGTACCGACGATGACGTTGACTCTGAAATGGAAGCCTTAGGGGGACAGAGTAAACCGCATCGATGCACAGTGCCCTCTGCCGGAATTATTTTTCCAAAACAGCTGATGCTGGACAGGAAGATCTCAAAAGATGAGTAATACGTTGGAGGACACAATCCATTCAAATGGTTCTTCTGTACCATCTGTTTGTTGCTGCCATGTAGACGCGGTCAAAGGGCTTGCCAAGGAGCGCTGCACCCTGTTCCGTGGAAACCCCAAGTGCTTGCATTAGGAAAGGGCCGATCCCTCAGAGGGCTTTTATTAGATCGCTGAAGTGACACCTCAGGATTTCTCCCAGTAGTGTGTGCCGGTGTCCTATGTCACAATGGGGTTCAAATAATCCCTACGAGGTTGGTGAGTCGACACAAACAAGTTCCCTTGCGAAGGTGCAGGAGAAAATAAAAGTTCCATACTTTTTAGTTTATAAACGCAAAAAGCTCCTGTGAAAGCTGGCACTGGAAATGGGATTGACAGTGGTTGAGTTCGGATAGAAGGGCCCTGCGGGAGAAAGTGTCTCAAAGTGTGAAATCGGTCGTAAAAGGTTAAAGCCCCAAGCACTGTAGACAGAGTGCACGGGATCCGCTACTGGGAGGGTTTGCTTTCAGCCAACGCAGAGTCTGCACCCAAACCACCAGGGTAAAGACATGAGGGAGGAAGTCGGCAAACAGACCATGTTTGGTGCATAAGAAAATCATGCATCCCTTGACTGATGCTCCTGCCCTATTCCATGAGGAGAGAATGACAGATTGGGCAGGGTATGCAGGAGGGTTGGTCTATAATGGGAATGGGAACCCCATAATAATGGGTACAACTAATGCATCAAATTATTGCCACTCCATCATGCTCTTGTCACGTCCCATTCAGGTACAATATCTCACAAATATGGAGGGAAGAAAAAGAAGTAATGGACAATATAGTCACTGGTTATCAGAAGAATTTGGACCAACTAATATGCCCGAGGCAATGACAGGAGTGCTAAAGAATAACCAGGTTACTCACCATAGTGACCACCTTACTCCTAGTCCATAGTCCATAGTCCCCTTTCTTCCATACTTATGGGACATCTCTCAGTCCTGTGGGACGGGACCGGAGCACTTTGTAAAAAGCATCCACATTTTTTTTTTTCAGCACGCGGCCGTAACCCTGCCCACCTTGGCTCCGCATCACCCATCAGTCCTTTTCTATCGCCAGGTCAGAGACTTATAAGCGGGCGGACGTATGGAGGAAAGGGGACTATGAACCAGGAGTAAGGTGGTCACTATGGAGAGTAACCTGGTTATACTCCTACGTCCCGTCCCCTTTCCTCCATACTTATGGGAAATTCCCAAGCACTCCTAACAGGAACTACGGGTGGATGGAAATACCGCTTACTGAAAAAGGTTCTCCAGCACAGCCTGACCAAATTGAGCATCACCTCTTGAGCTCATGTCAAGACAATAATGCTTACAAAAAGCAGATGGGGAGGCCTAAGAAGCTGCCCTAGCGATGGACTCCCAGGGGACATATTTCTGAAAAGCAACCGCGGCTGCCTTGCCCCGCACCAGGTGTGCATGAATACCCTTAGGAGGCTACAGCCCTTGGACGGTGAAAGACTAATGCAGACGGCGATCCACCGGAAATAGTCGCCTTAGATGCCTGCTTACCCTGAGGGTTACCAAAAGTCACAAATAGTTGAGAAGAACTCCTAAGCTCGGATGTTCTGTCCAGATAGAACTTAAGAGCCCTTCTGACATCGAGACAATGCAGAACCCTTTCTTCCTCTGAGGTAGGGTTCGGAAAAAAGACCAGCAGGGAGATCGACTGATTCAGATACCATCTTCGGCAGGAAAGCAGGGTTTGTCTGTAGGGCTACTTTATCCTTGTGAAAGACCAAAAAGGGGTGCTCCACCAACAAGGCCTGGAGCTCACTCACCCGCCTCGCTGACGTAACGGCGACCAAAAACGACACTTTCCAGGATAGGTACTTGAGATCCACCGTGGCCATTGGTTCAAAAGGATTATGGCACAACACAGTCAGGACTACATTTAGATCCCACGACGGGTGTGGACTACAAATTGGAGGATAGAGGCGTGTTAAACCTGCAAAATGCCTCTTGACCACTGGGTTACACAGAGAGTAAGAGCATTGGTCCGTAGAAAGGTAAGCGTAGACCCCTGAAAGCTAAGTTCTGCATGACAGAACACGACCACCCGACTCTGCTAAGAAGGAAACGAAGGACAGCACTGTGTCAATCGTAGACCCCCTTGGGTCAAACTGTTTTTCCAAACACCAATGACACAACCTGAGCCATTTGCTTCTGTATTGGAACCTAGTCGAGGGTTTCCTGGCTGCCTGGATAATACGCATGCTATCTGCAGACAAGTTAAGATGTTTTAAAGACTTGAACTCGGGCACCATACCGCCAAGCTTAGCGATTGTGGGGAGGAGTGCCACAGCTCCTGTTCCCCCTGGTGAAGAAGATCGGGAGTCACTAGCATCCTGATCGGCGGAAACACAAACAGGTGTTGAAGTTCTGAGAACCAAAACCTGGCCGGCCACCACGGGGCTATGAGTAGAAGGGAACAGTTCCCAGAGTTCTTCAGCTTGCAAATTACTCGGTGAACTAGAGGCAGAAATGCGTAAGCTCTCATGTTGTGCCATGGGATCTCGAGAGCATCCCCCAGAGAGGGGGCTCCCAGCCCCCATCTGGAGGCATGCTGAGGAAGCTTCTTGTTTACCGCCGTAGCGAAGAGGTCCACCTCCGGTGTGCCCAAACACAAGAAAATCAATGAGATGACCTCTCGTAGCTGACCACTGTCCGCCGGCTGAAGGCATCCGCTGTGACATTCAGCTAGCCCAGGATGTGCACTGCAAGCTGCCAAACACCATGAAGCACAGCCCACTCCCAAATCTGGATGGACAGATCCACGAGAGGGGGAGACTTGGTTCCCCCTTGCTTGTTCATGTAATACATCGACACCACATTGTCCGTGCGTATGCGGACCACCTTGTAGGCTATGATCTGTCTGAATGCCCTGAGCGCCAGGAAGATCGCCAGAAGCTCTAAATGATTTATGTGGAGGAGCTTGTCCTGAGGCGACCAGAGATCCGAGACCTGAAGAGGATTGAACATCGCACCACACTCCAGGAGGGAGGAGTCCGTCGTGATCGTCACCGTAGGGACTGGGACCTGGAACCCCGCACCCACCGACAGGTTGCTGAGAGATGACCACCATTCCAGGTCCACTCTCATGGAAGTCGGAATCATTATCAACTTGGAGTCAGGGTCCACAGCCTGACGCCAAGAACCCCGAAGAGACATCGGAGTCCGCCTCATCTTGAGATGAGGAAGAGCCAACACGCACGAGGCCATGAGGGCCAGAAGCCACTGGAACCACCAGGCCGACATGTTCTAGGACTGCGCAAACATCTGACACGTGGCTAACAGATCTGCCATTCTGTCCCCGGTCAGGTACACTCTGCAGTTGATCGTGTTCCAGCAAAAACCCAGGAAAATCAAGTCCTGCGAGACCGTCATGGAAGATTTCCGCCAGTTCACCGACAGCCCAAGATGGAACAGGAGCTGAAGGAGAGACTGAAGATTGCCCGCTGCTTTCAACGGGCAAGGACTGCGTAAGAGCCAGTCGTCCAAATACAGATACACATGGATACCCTGCAGACCAAGATAGGCTGCAATCACCGACATCTTCGTGAAGACACGCGGCGCAGAGCTGAGGCCGAAAGGAAGCACTCCAAACTGGAAGTGCTCCTCTCCCAAAGAGAAACGGAGTTATCTCCTGTGTGGATTCCAAATCAGAATATGCATGTACGCATCCTGAAGATCCACCACACAGCCAATTGCCCATCTGCAAGGAGGACCGTATCTGGCTGGGCGTGATCATCTTGAATTTCTCTAGGGGTAGGAAAAGGTTGAACTGGGAAAGGTCTAGGATGGTGCGCAGACCAGCATGGTTGGGTTTGGGCACCGTAAACAGCCGGGAGTAGAAGCCCTCCCCTCGCTCCTCAAGGGGAACGGGTTCTACAGCTCCGAGGTCCAGAAGTTTCTGAACCTCGGCTTTGAGAGAGGGCGAGCCTGACAGCTGAAAAGGTGTGTTGAAGGGTGGGGTAGGGGGTAGGTGATGGTCTGCCACGCCTCCCAATGCGTCCTCCCACCGGGGTCTTGTGCGAGCGCGGAGAACCCTCATATTGTAGGTTTATCGGTGGTGTTGCCACCTGAACCTGAGGAGGAGGCTGAGGAGCGGGAGAAAAACAGAGTCCGTTGTTGCCTCCGGCGATTATTCCCCGAAGGGGTATCCACTCTGAGATTTCCGGTCTAGGAAGCCCCTAAAGCAAGAGGGTCGACTTTGCGACAACGGTCTCTGGGTTTTGAAAGGGGTCTTAACAAGGACCGACAAGGACTTAGCGGTCTGAGTGCTATCCTTCGTCTTGGTCAGCTCTACATCTGTTGTAGAATGAAAGAGCTCATTCCCATCAAACAGAAGGTCCAACACCTTGTCCTGCGCTTCTTTTGAGAATTTGGTGGCATGCAGCCACGCTTGTCGTGAGGTATCAACCCCCAGCATAAGGCCCCGAGCTGAGGTGTCTACGTGATGAGCCGCAGCCTCCAGATCATCCTGGGAAAAGACCCTGGCGTCGGATAATCCCGCTTTAAAGTCTTCCAGCTTCTCGACCGGGATGAACTCCTCAAACTCCGACAGACCTATCCGCATCCGCATATAAGCCCCCGCTAACACCAGTTCGGCATTGGCCTGCCTGAACTGCAAGGCAGAGTTGGCGAAAATCTTTCTCTCAAGGGAGTCAAGTGGCTTATCCTCCTTTCCCAGAAACTGAGTAGCTGTCGTGGAAGAGGATGCTGCAGGCCTGGAAAGACGACAGCGCCACCTCTTCCGAATAATGCAGCCTGTATCGCGCGTCAATTTTCTTATTGACGAAAAGTCCAGAGTGTGGCTTTTCCCAGATCCTGCGGACCTCGGCCAGAACGTCATTCTGCAAGAACAGGCCGGTACGCTCCAAAGGAGACAGGGTGAACGCCGCAGAAAGCACGCCCTCTTGTGGAGCGGGTGCCTCAGGCACCGGAACATCCAAGAAGCACATCATGGCCAGTACCCGATCATGAAAAGTTCTAATAGAGCGGGGCAGGTCCTCGTTGTCCTGATTGCCTTACGCGTCATCCGACAGTTCAGGATCCTGCTGAACCATGTCAGGCGCTGCCTTGTCCACGGGGGACAATGGGGGCAAAGGCGGAAGAGTGGGGGAAGGCACCGTAGGCAAGGGAGGTGCCGGCAGAACCACCGGAGGAACGGGTGGAGCCGGAGGCGTGCGCGGACATATCTCCCAAAAAGCCCTTTGAAATATTCCCTCATGGGGTCGGTACGCATGAGCATCTGAAATTTGCTGAAAAAGGTGCCCTCCGGGGACTGTTTTGGAACCAAAGAAGGCCTTTCATGAGGGGGACAATTCCAGGGACGTAACGGGGAAGGGTGCCACACCGGCCCATCCACTGACCTATCCACATAAATCAAAGGTGCCGACCCCGCAGTCAACAAAACATTGTGCGGAAGGGGCATCCGAGCGTTCTAGTTATAAACTGGCCAATACGGATGCGCACAAGGAACTCTATGTTCACCCAGGGAACCAAGCCCTACACCTGAGGCCGATGGCGCAGTTGTAGGAGTAGCACCCAAAATGGCTGCCGCGGTCGTGACGGGAACGGGCGCCATTTCGTCATCACCTGAGGAGAACTGCGGCACATGAGGAAGTGAGGCAGGGGTCCCCGTCGATGGATCAGAGGTCTTAACTTTAGCCTCAACATAAGGAACCTCGGCAGAGACGGTACTATGAGGCCTGGAATGTTTCTGCGACATACCAACCGCCAAATTAGCCTTCACAGGAAGGACCTCGGCACTGCCGGTAAAAGAAGAATTATTCTTCTTTGCCCCCTCAGATCTGGTGTCGCCACAAGAGCAGGAACGGTGAGAAACAACCTTCACCGATAAGGCCTTGCCAGGCCCCTCAGAAATGTTGGTAGCTTTAGCCTCTGTACGAGGGACCTCAGACCCAGGTCCGGTAACAGCCTTATTTGCGCGGGCCTCGAACATCCGTTCGGTAACACCAAGCCCCACCAAGGCCTCGAGGCGCACCCCTGTCTTATTTTTGAGGGAAGCCGATAGAGAGGCCTCAGAGCAAGCTCTGGTACCCCACGACTCAGTAGAACTGGGCCTACAAGCAGCCCCCACAGGAGGGGCCTCAGAGCGTGCTCCGGTATCCACAGGCCCCTTACGGAGACCCTCGGAGAAAACTCTGGTACAATTATTAGGCCCAACGGGCACCTCAGGGCAATCCCCGGTGACAGAGCGATCAACGCCCCTCCCAGCCCGGGAGGAACCCGGAAAGGTATCCCCCGGCCGGGGTGCTCTGAAAAGTAAAGAACTTACCGAGTGTTTCTTCTTTTCGTCGATGAACGCCTGAAAATGCGAAGGAGGTGTTTGTCGGAACACCTCCTCCCACAGCTCCAACAGTAGTTGAAGTGCCCGGACCGAAAGGGAGTCGCAGTAAAAACAGGAGTCCCAACGGTGATCCGGACCCAAACACTCTAAACAAAGAGGATGGGGATCCACCCTCGCAAAGCGTCGATGAAACGATGAAAAATCTGGAAAGTCTAGTTTGAACGACAGACAGACCAGTACACGATCGCTAGCGAGAGCCAGAGAGGAAAAAAGGGAAGAAAATCTTCCAATGATGCAAGTGCGTCCAGTCCCGAACGAGCGGAGAAAAGGAATGATGGGCGATGCGGAGCCAAGGAGGGCGGGGTTACGGCCGCGTGCCGGGCCCCACGCAAGGAAGAGAGGAAGGACACATTTTTGAAAGACATTTTTTGGGATGCTTTTTACAAAGTGCTCCGGTTCCGTCCCACAGGACGGAGATATGTCCCGTAAGTATGGAGGAAAGGGGACTGGACGTAGGAGTAAGACTTATTGTGTTGTGGTGGAAAACAGTTTGCATAGACAAAGAAAAAGGTCACCAAGGGAGAATGTGGGGGCCAGAGAGTAGGCTAGGAGAAGGAAGATTCTCACCAGTTCATCTTTGCCCATGTACTGTGCCATGACTGTTATGGCCTGGATAGTGTAGAAAGGGACAGGTTTATTCTCAGTGTCTCCGAGAGTATGGTGGAAGAGCCGCAGCAGATCCCGGAAGTGAGGTTGGAAAGCTTTAGTACAAGAATCCAAAGCTGTGCTGAGGACCAAAAGACCAACCTACAAGAGAAAAAACATTGCACAACATCAACAAATGGAGAGTAAAAGAATATGTGAAGCATCACCAGAGCAAGAGGGAGATGCAGTATTAATCCTAACAATATAGAAACAAGGGGGACAGAATAAAAAAGACATACAAAGCTGACCTCTGTAAGATTACAGCTCAGAAAATAGACTCATCGTTTATGGCTCACAGCGACAAAACGCAAAAGAGCTACAATTGCAAATATACAATCACAATTTCAGCATACGCATTAGGTATTTACTTTTAACTGTGGCTCCTCACAGTAATGGCAATAGTTTATTTGTACAGCGCTTACACAAGTGAAGCGTTCAAGGCGGGAAGGGAGCAAGGGTATATAGTAGTCATTCTTAGGCCTTGAGGTTTCCGAATGATCTAACAAAAAAGTAACTAGCGTACTAGGCCTGACGGCATTTCTCCTAGTGCAAATGCATGATGTAGTTCAGGTGCAACCAGATTAGGGAAGGGGAGACAAAGGGGGGACAAGACAGAACTTACTAGGCCTAGTAAATTCAGGTCATGCAAGTGTACAGACAGAAGTGCAAGGGAGAGGGAACAAGTGCAACCAGTCCAACAGGGCCTGGGTTAAGTGCAGAGAGGTTAATCTTCCCATGCAACGTTTGCTGAAAGTGCAGCAGTGCTGAGCATAGTACGGAGGCAAGTACAGAGACTGGCAGAGGAGCCTGGGACCTGTGAGGCTCTTTATGTGAGTGAGGCAACCAGTCAGCAAAAGCAGAACAGATGTTATGGGAAGGATGGAGGAGTGAGGCGGGGAGAAAGAGTGGAAGTTAGCTGAGGAGAGGGAGAGTGAAAGAGTAAGTGAAGAGGAAGGTCTTGAGAAGTTTCCAGAACTTAAGGAGCTCTGGCTCAAGGTGGAGAGAGGAAGAGGCTGTTCCAGACGGAGGAACCTGCACAGGATAAAGATCTAGCCCCAAAACTCAGCTTGGAAAAACGTCTCACCCACAAAGAGTTTGAGCTCGAGCAGAGGGCTCTAGAAGGAGAGTATTTAGGAAGAGAGCAATGTAGATAGTGTGGGCCCGTCCCCAGAAAGAAAGCGTCGTCGACTATGCAGAGGGTCTTGAACTTGATGCTAGCAGCCAAGGGGAGCCAGTGGAGGTATTTCAGCGCTAGAGAGATGCAGTCCCTGGGCTTCAAGCCAAGGATAAGTCTCCCGGTTCTGTTCTGGATGACTTGTAGCGGACGGAGAGTAGAAGCAGGAATTTTGAGAACGAGGCTGTTGCAGTTATTCAGCCTAGGTAGAACCAGGGCTCTGGAGACAGTGAGCCTTCGGGGGAAGGTGAGAAAATGTAGAATACCTCTGAGGAGGTGCAGCTGATAGTGGGTCTTTTTGTAGATGTCTGAGATGTGAGAAGAGAAGGAGAGAGTGGAGTCGAAAACGACCCCCAGATTTTTCGCCTCACTAGCAGCTGGGGGTGTAGGGCTAAGGGCGGCCGGCCAGCCATTAAGAAATTGGGAAAGCGGGGGCAGAAGTCTCAATGAGGACGCTCTCTTTCTTACTGGCATTGAGGCAGAGATTGTTAGCAGCACATAAAGACTGAATTCCGGACAGTCAGGAATGAGTGAGGAGGAAGAGGCCGATGGTAGCCTAAAGGACAGCTGTGTGTCATCCACAGAACACTGAAAGTTAGAGGTGAAGGTAGAGATCCTGTGGGCCACAGGGGCCATGTAGACATTGAAAAACCAAGGGGATAGGTTAGGATCCCTGGGGGACGCCACAAGTAGAGAGTGATAGAGGAGAGAAAAGACCCAAGTTCAACCTGGGAAGGGGAGACAGAGAGAAAGGAGGCAATCCACGCCCATGGCCAGATCTGTGAAACCCAGGGTATCAGAGACAGGAGATCAGGATGTATTTGTATTTATTTGTTTATATAGTGCTTTACACCAAAGCGCTGCACAATTGAACAACTTGGTACATAAAACATAAAAACAATATAACTGTAGAAGCAAATTATAATTATGAATCAATCAACAAACCAGTAAGAAGAGCAATTAAACTGAAGGGGAGAGTAGTGCAGTGGGACTGTGAGGGAAAAGGAGAGGTGGGGAGGAGGAGAGGATGGGAAAGGGTGAAAGTCGGGTGGTCAGGGAGTGGAGGGAGGTAATCCAGGGAAGCAGAAAGAAAGGAGGGGGAGCAAGAAGGGGAAGGAGTTTCAAGGCGGAGGGTGGAGTAGGAGAGATTTAAGGAAGGTGTGAAATGAGGAGAAAGTAGGAATAGAACGGATTGAGAGAGGTAGGGGGTTCCAGTGCAGGGGAGCTAGGAGCTGGAAGGAGCAGAAACGGGAGGGGGCACAAGGGGATGGAGGTACAGTGAGAAGGAAGTGGTCAGCTGAACGAAGGGAGCGGGAGGAAGTGTAGAAAGAGAGGAGGATGTTGTGGTTTACTGTGTCCAAGGCAGAAGAGAGATTGAGAAAAACGTGGACAGAAGGAGAGTTGGAGTCAAGATTTCAGAGCAGGTCTTTACAGGTGTTCAGAAGAGCAGTTTCGGTGCCTCTGGATGCTCTTAAACCAGACTGATGGACATGGAGACAACCAACAGATTCAGTGTAAAGGGGAAAATGAGAGATCGCTAATTTCTCTAGGTGTTTGCCCTGGAAAGGAGTGATGGAGATCGGGCGATAGTTTGTCCGGATAGAAGGGTTCGCAGAGGGTTTGAGCAGAGAGTGTACAAGAGTGCTTGAGAGAAGTGGGTGAATACTGCAGCGGTGTAAGAGGCAGCAGAGGTAGGTCAAGGCTGGAGCGAGAGAATCAATATTGTCCTTGATGGTTTTAGATGGGGATGGATCAACCTGTTTGGAGGAGGCTTTCATGGACCAGACTTCTCTAGAGACCTCAGATGTGACAGGGGAGAGGGAGGAGAGATGGGTGGGGTGGGGGGCCCAAGAGATGTGGGTGCAGGCGAAGGTGCCGGGTAGAGAGGACAGTATGTCCTGTGTTTTGGCAGTGAAATGAGCAGCTAGGGCCGAGCAAAGGGCCTGGGTGGGTGCAGTAGAGGAGGAGGCTGTAGTAGGATTGACCAGTTACTTGCAGACTTTGAGGAGTTCAGCCACGTTAGATGATAATGTGATGCAGGCTTGAATATACACTCTCTCCTTGGAGCCGATGCAGAGTCTATATTGCCTTTGGAGAAGGCGGCAGGAGAGTTTGTCAGATGGTGCACCTGTAGATCCTCATTTTCGTTCCACTGCTCTGCACTTTCGTTTAAGGGCAGCCAGATCGGAGTTGTACCAAGAGTTGCACTTTTTGGAAGGCTTCGGAGGACCCTCTTGACAGGGGCAAGAATGTCCAGAGTGTTGGAGATGGATAGGTGAAAGTTTGAGAGGGCTTTGTCAGGTTGGAGTCAGCTGAAGGAGCAGAAGGAGAGTAGGTGGAGGCAAAGGCAGCCACCATCACTCTTTTCATGGGTCCGATGACCTTGAAGGCGGGAGGCAGTGAACGGTGAGCCAGTGCTATTGGAGACGAGAGCTTCATGTGGGAAGATAGAAGAGAATGATCAGTCCAAGAGAGAGAGAGGTAGTGAGAGGGATAGAGAGAGGAGGATGTCAGTGGAGATAAAAGCATCGAAGGTGTGGCCAGCGGTGTGCGTTGGGGCAGTGGGTAGAATGGAGAGGGAAAGTCGCATAGGTTGCGGAAAGGCCCTGAGGAGTCAGAAATCAAGATGGATGTTAAGATCCCTCACCAAGTGGAGTTGGGAGGAGGAGGAGAGAAGAGGCCAGGTCAGCCCACTTAGAGAGTAAGAGGGTGGGCTGGCCCGGCGGCCGATAGAAGGTGCCCACAGTAAGAGAGGAGACAGGAGAGAGAGAGCAGAACAAGTTACTTTCTTACCTGGTAACGTTCTTTCGATGGGATGGTCCGACGACGTATTCCATATCTATGACAGGTAATGTCCACAGCTGTGCTGCTTCGGAAAATCATTGGCGTCTGCGTCCTGCGTCGATTAGCCGTCCCCGAGGACCTCTTCCGACGGCCGACGTCACCCGATGTGATAAGTAGGACGCATGACACCCATAGCCTCAGTTATAGTTTTTCCCAGAACGTGTGCCACCAGTTTTCTGCCAGTCAGACACACAAGGCCTTGCGGAACGCAAGCTGCAATCGCAAAAGAAATTCTGCAGCGGAGAAGGCAGGGAGGGAGCGATATGGAATAAGTCATTGGACCATCCCATCGAAAGAATGTTACCAGGTAAGAAAGTAACTTGTTCTTCGAGTGGATAGGGTCCTCCGACGTATTCCATATCTATGACAGACTCCCAAAGCAGTACCAAGCAAGGAGGTGGGAAAGAATTTAGAATACAAATTTAGCATGCCCAATCAAATTGCGGAATAGAGAACTGCCTTGCCAAAGGCCAGATCTTGCCCTCTGATGGAATCGAGGGAGTAGTGAAGTACAAAAGTATATACTGAAGCCCAGGTGGCTGCATCACAGATGTGACTAATAGGAACTCCCCTCTGCAGGGCAGTAGACGCAGCCACTCCCCTGGTAGAATGGGTCCTTACCCGCCAAGCGGTAACACTCGGAGATAGCTAAAATAATCCAACGAGAAAGTGTTTCGTCACAGCTTGTCCCAAACGCTTTCCAGCGTAACCAATGAAAAGTTGATCGTCCACTCTGACCCGGGACATGCGTGAAATATAAAAGCTCAAAGCTCTCCGAGGATCAAGCCTATGGAGCCTCTCCTCTTCCTTACCAGGATGTGGAGGAGGATAGAACACCGGAAGAACAACCTTCTGGCTCAAAGGAAATTCCAATACCACCTTCAGAAGAAAAGAAGGACGAACTCTAAGGACAACCCTATCCTTATGAAACACAGTGAAGGGTGGCTTAACTGAAAGTGCCTGTAACTCACTCTGCGAGCGGAAGTAACCGCAACCAAAAACACAGTTTTCAGAGTCAACAGCCTCAAAGGGCAAGAATGTAAAGGCTCAAACGGAGCACCCATAAGAAACTTAACAAGGTTCAAATCCCAACCTGGCAACAGAAAAGGTGACGGAGGGAACACATTAGTGAGTTCTTTCAAAAACTGCGAAATTAAAAGGAATCTTAAAATAGGAACACTCCTCAGACGAGCGCTTAAATATGGACAGCGCCGCCAGGTAACCTTTAATGGTCCCCACTTGCAAGCCCCTGTGGGCCAAAGAAAGCAAAAAAGACAGAACCATGGGAATGTCACAAACAAAAGGATCCACATTCTTAACTCTGCACCAGTCGCAGAACTTTCTCCAACGGCAACGGTACAGAGACTTTGTTGCCGGCCGCTGTTAGGCAGAAACCTGTGCAGTTCCCTTTGGGAACACTGCAAAAGATTTAGGACTACAGGTGTTGGCAGTAAACCCACTTGGAAGCAGTCTGTACCACACAGATTTACCTGGTAGCTGTGGCTGAGCAGTCAGACTTCCCTCAAGAAGAGTTAGGCAGTATGCAAAGTATACACAATAGGCACTCAGATACAATAATACAAGCAAACACTGACCAGAGCTTTGGTATCAAAGTATATAATTATTTATTTAAAAACACACTGTTTGAAACACTCCAGCACTCTTATGGTAAAACGCTCTAAACACAATTACTATTATTATATATACAACCCTTATTCCTTATTAGATAAGTCTTAGTTAACACCACTTATTTTCATACAGAGGTGAGTGCTTAACTATATATGGCACTCCAACAAGTTCATGAAGAAGGGAGTGAAAAAGACAGAATATGGAGAGATACACCACTCTAAGATTTAGGAACACTATTAGCAAGGCAGAAGAGCAAAAGTCACTTGTGAGCCAAAGTCCATAGGCTGGGCCCACTCTTAGAGAGAGCAGAGCACAAATGCGCCCAAGATCACACAGTTACACTAGGCTTAGAAAGTCTTGCAGAGAGTTCGAAAAAGGTTTAGAGAGGCTCAGAAAAGTTTAGCCAGGATGTCCCAGGCTAACCCAGGTTCGAAAGCCAGGGGCTAAATCTACCCCGTCCAGTCGGTGGCAAGGGAAGCCGGGCAGGACAGTGGGCCCGGAGGACGTGGGAAGGATCCTCCAGCGGTGGCAGTTGTTCCTGGCAGCGGGTGCAAGTTTCGTCGTCATCCAGGGGAAGAGAAGATCTCGACTTGGAGGAAAGATGAAGGTCGTTGCACTGCCAGGGAAGAAACCAGCCGCTGAGTTTTCCGGTTAAAGGTATTACCCTTTAATTCGCGGTCGTGGTAAAACGTGGTATCCCGGTTGCCGGGGTGCTTGGCACAGGCAAGGCGGCCACGAGATATGTCGGGAAGACGAAACGACAGTGAAACTGGTTATCCCCACCAGTCAAAGGAAGAAGACTCTACGGCGGGAGATCTCCTCTGTCGTTGGGAAAAGTGGTGAGACGGTCCAGCAGGGCTCCACCGGTGGTGGTGTCGTGGCAGGTCGGCTCAGCTTCTCCCTCGTCGGATTCTTAGGTCCTGTGGCGACTTCTGAAGTTCCAGTCCCCAAAGCCCTGCTTTTATGCAGAAAACCCCCCATTCACTCAGCCTAGCTGTCACTCAAACATGCTAAGTGGTGAGCCGGCCGGCTCACCACTTGCGCCAATCAGGACGGAGTGCGACTTGAGTTGCCTAGGCAACTCAGTCCAGGGTGCCTAAATCCCCCTCCATCCCTCCTAAGTACCCCAGACAGAGTGGCACCACTTTGGAGGGCTTCTGTGGAGAAGCCTGCCAAAAAGTGGAACAAAGGGCTCGACTTGGGTTGGAGTCACAGAAGAGAACAAACGCCATTTTAGAACCGAGTTTTGGCAAAAAACACCAACCGGAGAATATCAATTAAATAAACCGGCGGTATGTTCGAGGCCATCAATATTCAATAAATAAAGATAGTAGCCTCGAACAATGGGAAAATCCCATAGAGAAATATTCGCGGTTGAATATAAAAAGTAGTATCCACTGCCACCAGCCAAAACTCGATCAGGGGGGACGGAGACGTGGCCCCTCGACTAACAGACCCCGGGGCAATCGAATTGCCCCAGCCAGTATGTCCACAATATGATGGTTTGTACTGGTTCTGTTCAGAATTTAAGACTAGTAAAGTCAATGGTGACTTTAAAGACCCTGTGAGACAGTAGTCAGTCCCAGGGTATGGAGTCTATACTGGGCAGTCACTATGACACCCCTGTGTTACTGCACTGAGGGTGCTGTGTAACACATCACAAAAACACATGAAGCCCTATGGAGGAAAAGACCCCATAGCCCATTAAACACATCTAGAATCAAAGAAACACACTCAAATCATGTCCAAGAGTGAGGGTAAAAGAGTCTCACTCCTGGCAGGAGAAAAAAATAAACCCCAAAAATCCAGCAAAGCTGCTGGGGGACTCGCTAGGTTAGGAAATTCAGCCTAAACAGAGAATTCTCCCTAACAGCCGCCTGGCCGAGAGCAACACCTCCATCACGTCTTCAGGGAGGTCCCAATCATTATACCTCAACCTTTCAGAAGCCAAGCATGAAGATTGAGGGATCTGACCTCTGGATGGAGAACCTGACCCCCCCCCCCCTCCCGTGAGAGCAGATCGTCTCAGTAGGGAAGACGACGCGGAGGGCAGATGGACAAGTCGAGAAGGTCCGGGTACCACGTCCTCCGGGCCCACGCCGGAGCAATGAGGATCATCCGGGAACCGAGCCTCCATAACCTCCACAGCACTTGCGGGATGATGGGGACTGGGGGAAACGTGTACAGCAGTGGGAATGACCACTCCACCACGAACGCGTCTCCTAAGGCTCCTTTTGGAGGAAATTCCCGCGAGCAAAAGCTTTCACACTTCCGGTTGACACTGAAGGCGAAGAGATCCACTTGAGGGGTCCCCCAAAGGGCGAAGATCTCCAAGAGAATCTCCTGAGCCAACTCCCACTCGTGTGAGATCGTGCTCTGCCTGCTCAGAGCGTCACGCCGTCACGTTTTCGTCTCTGGCCAGATGAACTGCCGAGATCGAAACTTCCTGCTGGATGGCCCAGAACTCGAGCTGCATCGCCTCGATGCACAGAGGAAGTGACCCTGCCCCCCCCCCTTTTTGTTGAGGTAGTGCATGGCCACTGTGTTGTCCGTCAGGATCAGGACATTCTTTCCTCGCACAGTCAGCAGAAAAGCCTTCAGGGCTAGCCTGACGGCCCTCAGTTCCAACAGATTGATATGGAGTCTCGACTCCGACGGAGACCAACGACCGCTGACTGTCAGCTCGTTGGCATGAGCTCCCCATCCCGTGAGGGATGCATCCGTCACGATCGTCACCTCCGGCCAGGGAAGCCAAAACGGAGCCCCCTTCATCAGGTTGCCTTCGACGGCCCACCACAGAAGGTCCTGGGCGACCGAGGGCGGCACCCGAACTGGGTCCGACATCCTGCCGGAGGACTGCGACCATTGCAATTTGAGTGCCCACTGCAAAGATCTCATCCGCAGACGAGCCTCTAGCACCAGAAGAATGCAGGCTGCCAGGAGGCCGAGCAACCTCAAGAATTCGGACGCTGGGAGATTCTGGGCAAGCTGAAACTTGTGCACCATCTGCTGAATGTGAAGAGCCCTCACCTGAGGAGGAAAACACTGCCCGAGGGACGTGTCGAGCACTGCTCCAATGTACTGGAGCTGCTGCGTTGGTGTCAAATGGGACTTCTTTAAATTGAGGGAGAAGCCCAGCCTGTGAAGGGAGTGGCAGGTGACGGACAGATGATCCAGGACTTGCTTGGGAGAGCTCCCCCTGATCAACCAATCGTCCAGGTAGGGGTAGACGTGAATCCCCCCTTTCGTGAGATGCCACCACCACCATGAGCTTGGTGAAAACCCTCGGGGCGGAGGTCAATCCGAACGGCAGGACCCGAAACTGAAAGTGCAAGTCGCCAACCGCGAACCTCAGGTACTTCTTGTGCTTAGGATGGATCGGCACATGGAAGTAAGCATCCTTGAGGTCGAGAGACACCAACCAATCCTGAAGTTGAAGGGCCTGGAGGACTTGAGAAAGAGTTACCATCTTGAACTTGTCCTTCCTGAGGAGTTTGTTCAAACCGCGCAAGTCCATGATGGGTCTCAATCCCCCGTCTTTCTTCGAAATCAAAAAATAAGGGGAATAACATCCCTTGTTCCTCTCCGCTACAGGCACCAGTTCTATGGCGCCTTTCTCCAGCAGGGCTTGAATTTCCTGCGCATGGAGCGGATCCGGACTCTTCAAAGAGAGGTTCCCTGGTGGATTGTCGTGAGGCCTCTGCCGAAAAGGAAGACAGTAGCCTTGGGTTATGATCTCCAGAACCCACACATCCGAAGTAATGGCTTGCCACTCTACAAGATGCTGCGCCAGCTTTCCCCCAACCGGCGAACCATGAGACCTGGCCTCATGACTGAGCAGCTGCGGCGTTGCCCGAGGGCAAAGAGGCAACTGCCCGAGCGGCCTTGGCACCTCGAGTACCTTTGTTTCCACCTCTGGCACTCTTACGATGGCCTCTTTGACTGCTAGCTCCCCTCGCGTTACTGAAGGACGAGTAATAGCGTAAGGAACCTCCCTCCATTGCTGTCCCCTAGGACGAAAAGGAGGTTGGCGAACTGCAGCACCCAACGACTTTGCTGCAGCTTTGGAGGTCTGCAACCTCTCAAGGCTCTCGTCAGCCTTGCTGCCAAAAAGGTGTTCACCGTCAAAGGGCATGTTGAGGAGCCGGGACTGCACATCAGGAGCGAACCCAGACTTCCGCAACCACGCAAACCTGCGCATTACGGTGCTCGCCGCCATGGACCGGCTGACACAATCTGCCAAGTCCAGACCCGACTGAACGGTCTCACACATGGCATTCTTGCCATCCTGAACCATCGCAAGGAAACCATCCCGTTCATCCCCTTCGGGAATATGTTCAGCCGCTAACGCAACACAGTTCTACAGAGTGTGTGTGAAACGAGACAAGGCACATATGTAGTTGGCCGCCTGAAGCGCCATACCCCCCGAAGAAAACACGTTCTTTGCCCAGCCTTCAAAACGTTTGTCGTCCCTATCCGGAGGGATGGTAGGATACGACGCCTGCTTTGCCAGGGCCGTAGCCGCCTGCACCACCAAACTCTCCGGAGTGGGGTGCCTAGACAAGTAGCAGGGGTCACTACTGGTTGGACAGTATTTTCGCGACAAAGACTTGCCCACTGCCGGGAGACTCTCCGGAGCAGTCCAAGCCGCCGCCACCCTTCTCTGCAGAGCCATATGAAAAGGCAAAACCGGGTCAGTGGGTGGACCGAGATCAAGGATGTCCGTGAGAGCATCCGGAACGAACTCCCCTGGGGGAGCTGACCAACCCAAGTACTCGGTAACCCGAGACATAAGGTGCCGATATGAAGAATCGGCATGAGTGCCAGGCTCCGGCCTACAAAACTCCACCTACGGAGAGGTGTCCAAGTCCACTGGCATCATGCAGCGACTGCCGCAGGTCATCAAACTGGCTATGACCCGAGATAAGGTCATCAGGAACCGGAACCAAGCCACCATAAGAGCCTTCATCACCGTCTGAAATGTACTCCAGGCGGGGAGAGGAAGACTTCTGGGGACCAAAGCAGTGCCTGACCTTAGCCAGAGCCTTTCTAGGGGCAAACCCGTGCCACGGGGCCCCTCCGACACCACCGCCTCGAAAGGCGTGGAGGGCGCCGAACGAGTCGGCATCGAACGAATCGGCGTCGACTTCAGCGTCGCCAGCATCGGCGGCGTCGACACAGGCCTCAAAGCCTGAGCTCCGAGCGTGTCTCTCGACGACCTAGGCGCCGACAGCGTTGACGACCCCCTCGGGGAGGCGGAGCCTCGAGAGAAATCGTCGACGCCCTCGACGCCACAGGCGTCGACGTCTTCTTCGAAGATGGCACAGGATCACGCGGTCTCGAGCGCGTCGAGGACCGGGACCTGGAACGGGCATGGCGAGAACGGCTACCCTTGTCCGAGCGGGACCTCTCCCGCAAGCCGTGCCGACCACCCGAGCCCGAAGGCGTACGCGGTGGTCGGCTCGACCGGTGCCGACCGACCCCACTCGGAGGCGCGGACGGACCGATGCCCTGCGATTCAAGAATCGATAGCATCTGCTTCCCGAAGGAAGCCCATTCCTCCGGTGTCGCTTGCATGAAGGGATAAGCGACCCGCCGACGGGCGGAGTCCTCGGAAGAGGACGGGAAGGAGACCTATGCCGGCGCTTCCGGGAATGCCTCGAAGAGGCGGAGGAGTGGCAAGACCGACTCCTGGAAGGAGACCCACTGGACTTCCGACTATGACACAGAGTCACCCCTAGAGTCATCCGTCGAAAGCCCAGCAGACCTCGACTTCCGGGGCTTAGACACCCGGCCTACCGACAGCTTCTTCTTGCGTTCCCGCAAGGCCTTTGCCGTGAGCGACTGGCAGTCGACATAGTCGTCCGTATCGTGGGCCTCCCCGAGGCACCAGAGGCAGGCGTTGTGCGAGTCCGTGACCGACATCTTGGACCCACAGTCCCCGCAGTTCTTGAAGCCCGGACGCGGCGTTGAAGATGAGAAAGAAATTGCCACAAACAGGTCTTCACAACAAACCGAACAGGTTCAACGAACCGAGAATAGAAAACAGCAAATTCCAATGAGTCAAGGTGTACCGAGATTCACGAAGCGAACACGTTCGCGGAAAAAACGGAACTGAGGCTATGGGCGTCGTGCGTCCTACTTATCACATCGGGTGACGTCGGCTGTCGGAGGAGGTCCTCGGGGACGGCGCATCGACGTCATTGACGCAGGACGCAGACGCCAAAGATTTTTCGAAGCAGCACAGCTGTGGACATTACCTGTCATAGATAGGGTATACGTCGGAGGACCCAATCCCCTCAAAAGAGAGAGACTGCAGACCAGACATACAAAGGAAGCGTAGACCTGTGTGGAAACGATGGAAACAATGATCCACTCCCCCCTACTGGCCTGATAGGCCTGGGCACAGAGAGGATCTTGTAGCTGTCAGGGAGAAGTAAGTCAAAACTCGTGACAGAGCTGTCCTTGAACCATGTCTCAGTAAGGGCTAGGACTTTGGGATCCAGGAGTTCAGGAGGTAGCAGATATCAGAAGAGTGCTTGACAGCAGAGTGAGTTAAGCGTGGCAGCGAGCAGCAGATGCTGTTTTGGAAGACTTACGAGGAAGGTTCAGGGCATAGTGGTCCCCCGAGATGACGGCGAGAGTGCCTGAGAGATAGAGGTAGGAAGGGGCAGAGGAGCCGAGGCTACCAAGGACATCAGTGAGGGGAGGGTAGGCAAGGGAGCCCCAGATGCAGCAGCAGTGGTTGGCAAGGGCACCAGAGAGCTGGAGGCAGACGGGGATGTCAGAGCAGTGCGTGTAGGCAAGAGACCTTGTACAGTTGCAAGCGACAAGGGAGCAGGTAGAGAGGCGGTGAGGTTAGTAGGTTGCAAGGTTGCCAGGGTGGGCATAGCTGGCAAGGGAGCCAGGGCGGCCGTAGAAACAGATGGCACGTGAGGAGGAAAGTGGAAAGCAAGGAAGAATCCCATCAAAAAAAGTAGAGGTTAGGTTGAGGCCCTTATAGCAGGATGGTACAATTTAAAAAGACACTTATGATGGCCCTGGAGGTGGAGAATAAGGCAAGAAGAGCTCCCAGCAGGTGCCACCATTAATGTGTGAGGCAGAGAAAGGAGCGGCCATATGAAGAGACCATAGGTCGATAGATGGAACGACAAAGAGGATGTCGGGGAGTCTCTCTCTGTCGGAAGCACTGACATAGGTGTCAGCGATAGGAAGGCCTGGGTTGGAGCCCAGTGTGTCCTTCTTGAGTTTCTTCCAGCCAGAATTAGTGAGAAGAGAAGGATAGGAAATAGAGAACCAGTTAGAGAAGATAGGAGAGATAGAAAGTGCCATAGTTGGGGGCACAGAATGTGGTATAATTAAACCAGGCAAAGCAGCTGAGGTACGTGGGATGAGGTAGGCAAAGGAGGAGTGGTCGCACAAGGAGGCCCAACAGGACTGGGAAGAAACAGTGGGAATTTAAGAGGGCGAGGGAACAGAAAAAAAAACAAAGTGGTCAAAAGGGGGTAACCAGTCAGCGCAGTCGCAGCTAATGCAAGATGAGCACACACCTAAATTCGATTTCTTTTTAAATGGAGGAACAACACAGTAATGCTGGAGGCGGTGCAGTGAAAGTTGATAACACGGCTAATAAGTAATTTGGAATGAGGCACTCAGAATGCAATGAGTACGTTGAATGATAAAAGGAGAAAGGTGTTAGGAAGAATTCTCATCTATGGCTGATTTCCCTCACCTAGTGAGTCCTCCAGCAGCTTTGCTGGACTTCTGGAGTTTATTTTTTTCCATTTGTTAAGAGTGAGAGCTTTTCCCCCCAATCTTGACTGTGTTTTGCTATGTGTTTCTACCTGTTTTTGTGATTATGGACTCTGAAGTACACCACTTCAGTGGCCCTCTTTTTGTGCGTCACACAGCACCTTCAGTGCCGTGGCACAGGGTTGTCTTTGAGACTTCCCTCGACTCCATTTCTGAGGCGACTACTGTCCCCCCAGAAAAGGGTAAAGTTACCATTAACTTTACCCAGTCAATCTACCACAGATCCAGCACACCCAATCTTCCATGGAGTACTGGAAAGGGTTAATTAGTATCCCTTTTTATCTGTACCTCCTAGAGCATTGTTTCACTCTTAACATTTAGACTTGGCTGGTGGCAGTGGTATCTACCCTAGCCTTTCTACCGCAATTATATTAGATAAACGTGGTACTGTTCTTGGCTATTATATTAGCCTCGAACATAAACTCGCTTGACCAAATAGTCTTTCTTTTGGCTCCGGTTGGGTTTATTCGCCATTTCTTTTTGTTAAAGTCCTTCTTGTGTCTTACTTTGCGCGGCAAACTAGGTTCGCCTTCTTTGTTCACTGTCTTTTGGCGGGCTTCTGCTCAGAAGCCCTCCTCAAGGCGCCTGGGTGTCTAGGTGGGCTGAATGTGAGGGAGGGGTGTAGTCACCCCCTGCACAGGGTATCCTAGGAAACACAAGTCGCACTTTGTCATGATTGGCCAGGGTAGTTGTCCGGGCTGGACAACCCCCCCTGCTGGGTGATTGACAGCCAGGCTGTGTGAATGGGGTTTTTTCGCATAAAAGGCAGGTCTCTTGGGCTAGAAGTCCGAGTCGCCACTGGAACTACAAGGAACCGAAGAGAAGCAGAGAGAACGACGGCTGCTGCAACTACCCCGTCCCAGTGAAGCCCTGCTGCAGTCCTGCGCCATCTTCCCTTCAACGAATTAGAGAAGATCCAGTCCGGAGTCTTCTTCGCTTGAGCTTGGTGGGAATAACCAGCCCATCTTCTACAGCCAGAGAATCCTCTTCCTTGGTCGAAATCGCTGCACACTGCTGTAGTGGTCCGGATAGCCACCTGAAGAGCCTCTCCTGTTTTTAAGGAGCGCACCTTTTATTCCTCTTCGCTGCTGCCGGCTTCATCCCTGTGTGGTGCAGACCCCCTTCAGATGTCCTCCTTCACAACAAAGCTCCAGGAATCGTGGGTCTGCAGGAAACCAACAGGAACAACTGCCAGGGCACCAGCTGCACTACTGGAACAAGGTACTGTATTCTCCTTGAGGAAATTGGGCGAATCCCTCTTCGTTTTCCAAGGCTTGCCCTCGTCTTCCCTCCTTCTTGTAACTTTTGCTTCCGAACATTGACAATATCGAAGTGCTTTTGGCTACGTGGAATCGTGAAATGTCTGACTGATCTTCAGCAACAGTCCCCGGTGTCTTCCGACCCTGGCTCCGGCCCTTTGACTTTTGAACTCCTGTCTGAGTGTTTCTTGATTCTGCCTGCTCTAACCAAAATATTGCCTATGATTTTTGCCTCCAATTCCCTCTGGGCATCTCAGGTGCTAAGTGTGTTTTTGCCCCGGTAGCATTTCATGTCACGGATACGCGTTTATTTAGTAGACCGAACTGTCAAAAAGTGATCGCAATCGTATTCGCGGTAACACGTTTTGTGCTTAACACCGATTCATTCAAACACAGGGTACTTACCTTGAGACTTACTGTACAAAGTGAATTGGTTAGTTGTATATTTAACGTGTGGTTTTTGAGTTTAATAGAAGTGTTGTGTTAATAACGAATGGTTTAAAAATAAATGTACTTATATTTTTCTACCTGAAACCTTGAGTCAGTGTTTGCTTGAGTCACAGTAATTGTGGTCCCTTTGTGTAATCTCTGCTACTGCTCATATACTCTTGAGATAAGCCTGGCTGCACCGCCACTGTTACCACTCTGACATATTAGTACAGGCTTGTACCAAAGGTAAAACTTGTATTGCCACCTGTAGTCTTAATTGTGTGTAGTGGTCCCTAAGGGCACTGCACAGGATTCTGCCTAACAAAAGGCAATACAATACAACAGAGGACAGGTGAAGGGGAGGCGTAGACAACGGACGTCCAACCATCACTCACGTGATGGGTAAACAGAGTGTTATGAGTAGTGGATAAGTTTTCATGCCGGCCAGCATTTAAGCTTGCTGAGGGGCAGGAGCCCTCCAGAGCTTTGCCATGCTCGGACAGGCTCAGACAGGGCCTTTGAAGGAGAGGCCAGCTCCTGCCTCCCAGTGGCTAAGCAAAAAGGTAGCCAATGATATGGGGCACCGGGCTAACAGGACGAGGAGGGCTTGTGCGAGTTGGGCAATTCAGCCATTTTTGAAGGTGCACTGCTTTATCAAACTGTGCACGGATAGGCTATTTTAGGTAAAATAGCCAAAAATTCAGCTCATACACTGCACGAATGCCCCAGAACAACAAGTTACTTCTTACCTGGTAACATTCTTTCGATGGGATGTTCCTCCGATGTATTCCTCATCTTTGATAGGTCATCTCCAGCTTGCTGGCCTCAGAAAAAATTTTCAGTAGAGGGCGCTGCGCGTTGACGTCCCTCGAGCCGATGTCCCTCGACAGCCCCCGTATCGGCGCCGACGTCCTCACGCGTATAAATAGACTCGCGCAGCGTCCGTTGCTCAGTTCCGTTTTGACTTTAACAGTTGTTTTACATTAATTGGTTATTGACCTTGAAGGAGCGAGGTGCGTAAGCTGCAACCACAAGGGAAGTATTACTGCCATCCCATCGAAAGAACGTTACCAGGTAAGAAGTAACTTGTTCTTCGAAGGGATTGTGTCCTCCGACATATTCCTTATCTTTGATAGACTCCCATAGCAGTGGTGTGTAATTGGAGGTGGGAGTAAAAACGCCATGTCTCCCTTTAGGAATGCAATTTAAATATTAGGGCGCCTGGCAAAACCCTGAAATGCCCAGGTAGGTAAACTTAAATAAACGAAACACAATCTTTCAGGGCGAAAGGTCCCTCAACTCCCAAATCTCAAAATGTATATATATAACTACACATACAGTATTTCACATTGTTGTATTTTAATAATTTAGGAATAGAGTACCAAGGGGTATTCTGGAAAAACAATACAAATGAGTATGATCCGTACCAAGAGAGGATCTTAATGTACAAACATATAACAACCAAAGAATATTGTCAGAACAGTTGTGAAATGTAGACAGAAATCAACAATTATTAAACAACAACTGAAAGAATCACAATAACAACAGTATTTAAATTGTGCACTGTTCATGTGAAGTATAGTCGTCGACACAACAGTGTTTCGGCCTAAAATAGCTGTAAAGTGCAGCAAGGTGAGCAGGCCTTCATCAGGACGTGTAGTGAAATGATATTAGTCCCGAGGTATCTATCAAGGGCTGGAGCGTAACCAAAGGAAGATGGATCCAGGCAGAGTGCCGGACCACAGCGGTCGTTGGTTGAGCCGTACAAACACCAACTAATTTCTGTCAGTGGTGCCTAAAGCGTTAATGCGTGTCTTTATAATGAAACCGGCAGAGTGGAATCAGTTAGAGTTGGTAACCCTCCCGGAAGGCGTAAGCATGACTTAAGACGGAGTAGCCGCAACGTTGAAGCGGAGAAGCAAGCAGACGCGAGCAGCGGCTACTCCGTCTTAAGTCATGCTTACGCCTTCCGGGAGGGTTACCAACGCTAACTGATTCCACTCTGCCGGTTTCATTATAAAGACACGCATTAACGCTTTAGGCACCACTGACAGAAATTAGTTGGTGTTTGTACGGCTCAACCAACGACCGCTGTGGTCCGGCACTCTGCCTGGATCCATCTTCCTTTGGTTACGCTCCAGCCCTTGATAGATACCTCGGGACTAATATCATTTCACTACACGTCCTGATGAAGGCCTGCTCACCTTGCTGCACTTTACAGCTATTTTAGGCCGAAACACTGTTGTGTCGACGACTATACTTCACATGAACAGTGCACAATTTAAATACTGTTGTTATTGTGATTCTTTCAGTTGTTGTTTAATAATTGTTGATTTCTGTCTACATTTCACAACTGTTCTGACAATATTCTTTGGTTGTTATATGTTTGTACATTAAGATCCTCTCTTGGTACGGATCATACTCATTTGTATTGTTTTTCCAGAATACCCCTTGGTACTCTATTCCTAAATTATTAAAATACAACAATGTGAAATACTGTATGTATAGTTATATATATACATTTTGAGATTTGGGAGTTGAGGGACCTTTCGCCCTGAAAGATTGTGTTTCGTTTATTTAAGTTTCCCTTTAGGAATGAACAGAATGTAATACTGCTTTGCCAAACCTAGTCTCTTGACTCGAGGAGGAATCCAGGTTGTAAAATCTTGTGAAGGTATGTGCGGACGACCATGTGGCAGCCGCACATATGTCTCGAACCGGAACTCCTCTTTGGAGGGCCGAAGAGGCTGCGATACCCCTGGTTGAATGAGCCCTAAGATTTTGAGGAGGCTCTTTCCCTGCTAGTTTGTAACATTCCAGAATGGCTAAAATAATCCATCTGGAAATGGTCTTTTTTGTTATCGGTAGTCCCAGTTTGTGCCCTGAGTAACCTATGAACAGTTGGTCTGCTTGCCTAATCCTAGCAAGTCTGCTGATGTAAAAGCTTAAAGCCCGACTTGGGTCCAGCCTTTGTAGCCTTTCTTCCTCTTTCCCCGGATGGGGAGGAGGATAGAATGAAGGTAAGGTAATTTTCTGAGTGATGTGGAATTCAGAAACCACATTTGGGAGGAAATTAGGCTTCACCTATAGGACAACTTTGTCTTTATGAAAAATTGTATGAGGGGGTTTACAAGATAGAGCTTGTAATTCACTCACCCGTCTAGCAGATGTTAGTGCCACTAATAAGACAGTGTTATGGGTGAGAAATCATAGCGAACAAGAGTCGAGTGGTTCGAAAGGAGTACCCATCAGGAAATTGAAGACAAATTTAAAGTCCCATAAGGGAACTTGGAATGGTCTTGGAGGATAGACATTAGTTAATCCCTTTAGAAATTGTATTACTAAGGGTAATTTGAAATACGATGGCTCCTCTGCAGTGCACTTGAAGATCGATAGCACTGCGAGATAGCCCTTGATAGTGCCAACTTGAAGGCCTGAATTTGCCAAATAGAGTAGAAAGGATAACACCGTTGGTGTACCACATGAAAAGGGGTCGATATTATCTTCCGAAAGTAACACCTCCATAACGTCATCAGGGAGGTCCCAATCCTTGTATCTCAACCTTTCAGAAGCCAAGCGTGAAGGTTGAGGGTTCTGATGTTTGGATGGAGAACCTGACCTCCCTTCTGTGAGAGAAGATTCTCCTTGAGTGGAAGGCGAAATGGAGGGCAGATGGACATGTCCAGAAGGTCCAGGTCCACGTTCTCCTGGCCCAGTCTGGGGCAATTAGGATCATGGTCCTCCGAAATCTTCTCAACCTCCTGATTCTTTGAGGGATGACCGGAAATGGTGGAAACGAGTACAGGAGTGGAAACTCCCAGTCCACTACGAACGCGTCCCCTAGAGCTCCTCTCGGGGGAAATTCCCTTGAACAAAACAGATCGCACTTCCTGTTGGTACTGGTGGCGAACAGATCCACTTGTGGGGTTCCCCAAAGGGCGAAGACCTCCTGAAGGACTTCCTGAGCTAATTCCCACTAGTGGGAGACTGTGCCCTTGTCAGGTCCATATCTTGGGTTTTCTTTTAGGAGTGATGCTGGCCCACCAGACCCCCTTGATATGCCTGCTCAATAGTTCTTAAATATAAAACTACCCAACAGGCAAACCCAAGGGGAAAGGGGAATGGAGGAGAAAATAACAACTGCAGATCTTCACTGTTTCTTTAGACACGACACTGGTACCCAGAATATAAACTCAGTAGATGATTTACTCTTTGAAACTGGATTGAGGAAGCTTCATCAGTAATATGTGTCTGAAATCTAAGCACAAAAATACACAGATTAAATAAACTTATCTGAATGTTGTTTTCTGCTATTTATAATTAAAACAAAACTATTATCATGTACCTGCTGCCTATGCTTGATTGCAGATAGGCTTTTATAGTTTGTTCTTTTGTAATATTAGATGCTCTTCTGAAATACTTATAATAAGAATTTACAATGAAAGTCAATATTCAATATTCTTGGAACACTTTGGATATTCTTTGAATATATGTTGTAGAAAGTCTGAAACTGACTTGCTTGAAGAAAAAATGTTTACTAAAGTTCTTGTCTGAGTTAATTAAAACTCTTCTGGATTATTCAATTTGCAGTCTTTACTTTCCTGTATCTGAATATATTAATATCATTTAAAACTGTACTGCAGATCTTGGATGCTCCAATGTGGTTAGATGGCTTGTTGCACTATGAACGAAAAGTTCAGTTGACTGAAGAACGCGACGCACGCGCAATCAGAACGAAGTTGAATTAAAAAACACAAAGCAAAATAGCCGCGCTTTCAAACGGTCGCGGTACACGTAGCTACATTCAGTAACCGCTCCACAAAAGTAAACAAACTCACAGAGAAATACCGGAGCTCAACACGACGCCCCTAGGAACGCTACTTGACAACACTAGTACGTCAAACCAGGAAGTAAAACTTTAAAGTGGAACGTGCAAGCATACTCAAAACGATTCCTGACTAGAATTGATTTTTTCAGTAAATGAACTAAAGAGGCACATGTAAAGTGTTATTCATCACAATACTAATTTTAATAACACGCGTACTATAGTGAAACTATTAAACTAAATTAGAACCAATAGTCACAATAAATATCCTGACCAGAATGCTCTAAAAAACTTACCCTAACTTTCTTAATCCGTACACGCAATCGCGGAAGGAAAAAATATACGTACTTTCATTTCCTGCACACGCAGCCTCGAGAGGAAAAAATAAACGTGCATCAGAATTTTCCTTCCTTGAATATGCGCGCAATAGAGTTCAGATAATGTTCATTAAAATCAAATGCAGATAAATACAGTTTTAGAATTTTAAGGTAAACTTCTTCTTGAGATAAATTGAAGATATTGCACTTTAGAAAACTTAGCTTGCTTCATCTGTAGATCGGTCTTGAAGTTACAACAAGGACTTCTTCATTAACGAAACTTCTGTAGAAATTAAGCTCACTGTAAATTCTTCTCAAAAAGGATTTTTATAATAACTTATACTAAATATCCTAAGAGCTAAATGAACTACAACCTTCCTCTAAAGAAACTGGAATGAAAGGCAGTTTAGAATGTTGTGAAATGTTCCAAACTACCTCATAATATCTTTCCACCAATCATTAGTGTTGCACTGAACCTCCATCTTGGTTTGGGGAATTAGGCACTTCCTGTATATAGTTGTCATTAAGGAAACTTATCACCATATTGACACATTAAAATACCAAACCCAAAATCAAAATCAAACACCACTCAACCAATGCTCCCACTAACAATGTAATAATGAAGATTAAAAATAAATGTTTACTTAATTCTTTTGAATGCAGATTTTCTACAGTAATTTCTCATTGAAAATCTAGAAATGTGCCATGGAATCCTGACAGCCCTGCCTGCTCAGAGCGTCCGCCGTCAAGTTCTTCTCTCCGGCTAGGTGAACTGCCGATAGAGAGATAACTTCTTGGATTGCCCAAAACCAGAGCTGCATCGCCTCTCTGCACAGGGGCAGTGATCCTACGCCTCCTCTTTTGTTGAGGTAGTGCATGGCTACTGTGTTGTCCGTCATTATCAGGACATTTGTCCCCTGTACAGATGGCAGAAAAGCCTTCGGAGCTAGTCTGATTGCTCTCAGCTCTAACAGGTTGATATGTAGTCTGGACTCCGATGGAGACCAATGACCGCTGATGGTCAAGTCGTTGGTATGGGCTCCCCACCCCGTGAGTGAGGCATCTGTGACTACTCTTATCTCCGGCCATGGTTGCCAAAAAAGTTCTCCTTTCAAGATGTTCTCCTGGCAGGCCCACCACTGACGGTCTCGAGCCACCTTGTCCGGAACCTGAAGGAGGTCTGTCATTCTCCCTGAGAATTGCGACCACTGAGTTCTCAGTGCCCACTGAAGATATCTCATTCTCAGGCGAGCCTCTGGCACAAGGAAGATGCAGGATGCCATGAGGCCTAGCAACCTCAAAAAGTCGAAGGCTGGGAGACGTTGGGCATTTTGAAACTTGGTGACCATCTGTAGAATATCTTGAGCCCTCACCTCTGGTGGCAAACTTTTCCCAGGGAAGTGTCCAGGACCGCTCCAATGAACTGGAGTCTCTGTGATGGTATCATCTGTGACTTCTTTAAATTGAGGGAGAAGCCCAGTTTGTGAAGGAAGTGGCAGACATAATCTAGCTGGATCTGAGCTTGTTCCGGAGATACAGCTCTGATCAGCCAATCGTCTAGGTAGGTGTAGACGTGAATCCCTTTCCTCCTTAGACTTGCAGCCACTACCGACATTAGCTTGGTGAAGACTCTCGGGCGGAGGTCAGCTCAAATGGCAGAACTCGAAATTGATAATGAGAGCCGCCAATTGCGAACCCCAGGTATTTCCGGTGTTTGAGATGGATTGGCACATGGAAATAAGCACCCTAGAGGTCCAGAGATACCAGCCAGTCCTGGAGCAGGAGGGCCTGAAGGATCGGAGAGAGAGTTACCATCTTGAAATTGTCCTTCCTGAGGAACTTGTTCAATTCTCGTAAGTCCAAGATAGGTCTCAGTCCTCTGTCTTTCTTCGGGTTGAGAAAGTAGGGGGGAGTACCAGCCCTTGTTCCTCTCCGCTACAGGTACCGGTTCTATGGCACCTTTCTCTAGCAGGTCTACAATTTCCTGCAAGAGGAGCGGATCTGGAACTTTCAGAGAGCTGTTCCCCGGTGGATGACTCTGAGGGATGCGTAGAAAAGGCAGGCAGTAACCTTGGGCAACTGTCTCCAATGCCCAAGCATCTGGCATAATAGCCTGCCATTCCGTCAGATGTTGAGTTAACCTGCCCCCTACTGGTGTCTTGTGAGGAGAGTCCTCAGAGCGGTTTGGAAGCGGCTGATGCAGATGCCGAGGGTAAAGAGGCACCTGCTGCTGCTGCGGCTTTTGTATTTTTAACCCATCCACCTCGGGTGAATTTTTTCGGACCCCTTTGAACCGGCTGGCCTCTGCCTCTTCCGAATGCGGAATAGAAGCGAAAGGACTTACCTCTCCAAGAGGTTCCTGAGGGGCGATATGGTGTCTGACGGATTGCCGCTCCCAGGGATTTTGCTGCTGCCTTTGACGTTTGAAGCTTTTCTAAACTGTCATCCGCCTTCTTACCAAACAAAGAAGAGCCGTCAAAGGGCATATTCAAGAGTCTGCTTTGCACATCTGGAGCAAAACCAGACTTTCGCAACCAGCAAATCTCCGGGTGGTTGTACTTGCCGCCATGGCCCTGCTGATAATGTCAGCAGAATCGATGCCAGTTTGAAGGGATTCTCACATTGCGTCTTTACCATACTTAATGATGTTAAGAAACGCTTCCCTTTCTTCTCCCTCCGTGAGGCAGTCAGCCGCTGATGAAGCACACTCTCAAAGTGTGTGGCTGAACCTTGCGAGCGTACAAGTAGCATTGATGGATTTCAACGCCATGCTACATGCAGAAAATACTTTTTTGGCCATGGAGTCTTATCTCTTGTCATCCCTGTCCTGCAGAACAGTAGGGTAAGCCGATTTACTACGTGATGAAGTTGATGCTTGAACAACCAGACTCTCAGGAGTTGGGTGTTTGGATAAATATTCAGGGTCAGCAGTAGACACCCTATACTTGGCTGATAATTTTTTGTTAACCGCCGGGATAACCTCAGGGGTTTCCCAGTTTGCCATTATTTTCCTTTGTAATGCCGCATGAAATGGCACCACAGGATCCTCCAGTGGGCCTTTCAACCAAAATGTCTGAGCTTGTCTTGCTGAAAAGCAGGTGAGGGTGTAGACCACCCCATAAACTCTATTATCCTTGCCATCAAGGTTCTATAAGGGGTTTCAGCATGTTCCCCTGGGTCCGGTTGGGCAAATTCCACTTCTGGGGAAGTGTCCAACCCACTTGCTTCATGTAAGGATTCTTGGAGGTCCTTAAACCTACCTTCCTCAGAGGTAAATTCCTCTGGTACAGGAGTTGCAGATCCCTGAAACTCAAAAGGTCTCTCCTGATCCGAATTCTCCCCTTATTCATAAATAGATGCTAAGGCTCTGGAATGATCAGATCTTGGAAATTGTATAAATCCCAATTTCCAGAGCAGAAGGGGCCAAATTCGTCATAATTGGCTGAGAAAACGTCAACGTCGTCGACGCAGATGTTAAAGGTTTCGAAGCCATCGAAAAAGGCGTCGAGAAAGTTGGTAGAGGCCTCGAGGAACTCGAGCGTATCGGAATTCTACTCGAGGTTATCAATGACATTCTCTTGATCGAGGCTCTGGGTATGTCCACTGGCTGTGAGGTGGCCGTGGGTTTGTCTTTTCTCGGCGTCGAAGAACCCTTCGATAAAGGCGTCGAATACTCAGATCTATGCATCGAAGGGATCTTCGACGACGGCGTCGAAGACGTGCCTTTACTCGAGAGTTTGTGACGCTCGAGTAATTTCTTTCGCCGGGTGCTGCGACTCGCGGCATTTTGAATTTTTGGGTCTTTCACCCAGGGTATCACCCCTCAGCAGTCTTCGAGAGGGTCGAGGCCGCTTTCTTGAAGACGCTAAGCATCTTTTTCCTGAATTCCTCCCACTAAGCCTGAGAGCTATGTTTTGTTGGGCAGGAGACCCTTTTCGGGGAAACGGAAGACGACGAGGAAGGGGATCTTCGACGTCTCTTTTTTGAATGCTTAGATCTCGAAGAGTGATGGGAACTGCTTCGAGACCTAGAACGAGAATGTCTTTTGTGATGGCAAGGAGACGAATGTCTCGACTTTGCCGAGGAAACTTTTGAAGAAGTTTTAACTGCCTTACCTCTCTCGAGCTTCCCCTTACGCTCCTTCAAGGCTTTCGCTGTCATGGGCATGCAGTCTTCGCACTGCGAACAATGGTGCTCGACTCCCAGGCACCACAAACGGATCCTGTGAGGATCCATCAACGACATTTTCTTTCCACAGTCTCGACATTTTTTGAAGCCGGACTGCGGAGTCGTCGGTTCGGATGAGGAAGCCATTGAGTACAAGTCGGTATTCACGAGGAATAATGAAGTATATTTGACTGAAGAACTGAGCAACGATATTCCGAGGCCCCACGAAGCGCGGGAAACCGGAACTGAGCAACAGACGCTGCGCGAGTCTATTTAAACGCGTGATGAAGTCGGCACCGATACGGAGGCTGTCGAGGGACATCGGCTCGAGGGACGTCGACGTGCAGCGCCCTCTACTGAAAATGTTTTCCGAGGCCAGCAAGCTGAAGATGATCTATCAAAGATAAGGAATACGTCGGAGGACACAATCCCTTCGAAAGGAGCGCTTCTTTGTGCAAAAATATTTGCAAGTGAAGTGGGCCCCTGTAAGCATGTCTCATGCTCAGCAGCCAAATGCTCACCAAAAAGCATAAAACATTCTTGTGGGTCCCCTGCCCAACTCAAGCCCAGCAGGGCTTACTGTTCACATATTTGAAACTGCTCAAGATTGTGTGGTTCTGGGAGCACAATGGCTGCTCCTCTGCTACCAGGCTCAGAGTACAGGGAGCATCTTGATTACGGTAAATGCTTAGTTGAATTTTCCTGTGTCAAGCTGGGAATCACATGAGATTACATAGCCTAAGGCTAGTAAACCCTACAGTTTTGGCGTTGTCATTTACCAAACAATGACTGGGTGTTAAAGAGATGGCTTTACTTTCAAGAATCTTCCAAACGGCTACCCCTTATCATCCGTGGAACACAAAAGACTAGATGCAGTCCAGCAATCATGTCTCACACTCAGGATGAGATTGCAGTAGACAAGAACAGAACCACAGAATGAAGAATTGGTTAAAGGTAGGGTAGAATTTCATATTTTTAGAGTATATGTAGTCTCATTTTATGGGACCCTAACTTTTTGCTTTTACGCACACTTTATTTATTGGGGTTTCTAATTTATTTTGGTAGTCTGAGGGACTTCTGCTGAAGTCCCCCAGCAACAACACCCCTTTTTAACCTTAAAGTATATATGGTATTGGATCGCTGATCAGGCCGAGTGTCACATGAGTGCAAGCTGCTTTAACACATTGGTAGCCCAATGTACCTTTATGGTAACCATTTGTTACTAATGGATTTTTTAAGTCCTACTCACTGCCATTTTGCTTACAGGGATTTATTTGTTCAGGGTACTCATGAGGCAGGCCTTAAAATGAAAGTTCTGCACACATGAGCAGAAAATGGCAGCCTCCGTAGTGGTTGGGAATGGGACAGATCAGCTCCTTGCACTAGGCAGACAACTACAATGTCTGTGGGAGTGGGCCTCAGTGTTTGGCAGTTTTTGGTGCCATCCTGATGAGCTGGCCAGGCAAACTTGTGTCTCAAATTCCCTACAGGGATTGGTGATCTGGCAGAATCAAGCCCCTGCTAGTGAAGGGAGAAAAAAGTAATATGATCCATTAATCACCGTAATCCTATTTCTGTTGCTTGTATCTGCTTAGATTCACATGCTGTGCATAGACCGACATCTAGTGGAAGCTGCAAGGTATTACAGTTTGTTTTTCGAATCTCGAAAAGGGGCGTTGAACCAGGGCGTGCCAGTAATACTATCCCTAGTGTGACGTCCACTGTACCCATGATCCCCTCACGCGTGTAGGATCCTCAGATTGTATTTTTTCTGACATGAGGTAGCATGAGGAGTAGCGCGAGTACAGAGTATACAAGCAGATTAGATAAGACTACAAGCATCCATGCGCCTTCTCTCAGAGGGGAGGAAGGGCGGGCGCATATGAATCTAAGCAGATAAAAGCATGAGAAATACGATTAAGGTGAGTAATGTATCCCTCTTGAGGCTTGTGGAATCTGCTTAGATCACATGCTGTGCATAGATTAGCGAGCAGCGTTAGAAGAAGGAGGTGGGATGTGAGAAGGGTCATGAGCGAAAAAATGTCTTAGAACGCTTGTCCCACTTGAGTATCTGTCTTGGAATGAGTGTCAATGCAGTAGTGCTGAGTAAAGGTGTGTATAGAGCTCCATGTGGCTGCTTTGCAAATGGTGTCAAGGGGTACATTTGCAATAAAAGCCAGAGTGGCTCCAGTACCTCTTGTAGAGTGGGCCCTCAGCGTAAAAGGCAGTGTTTTAACTGAAAGGGAATAGCACAGTTGGATAGCTATCCACCTAGAGATGGCATTCTTAGAGACGCAATCTCCCTCTCTGACTGGAGCTATGGAGACAAACAGTTGATCTGTCTTTCTTAGTGGCCTGGTCTTGTCTACATAGTAGAGGACCGCCCTCCTCACGTCTAGTGTATGGAGTTTCACCTCAGCAGAGCTTTTGGGTTCTTGGAAGAAGGCCGGTAGCTCAAAAGACTGGTTATCATGGAATTTGGAAATTATCTTGGGTGAGAACCTAGGGTGAGAGTGTAAAACCAGTTTATCCTTATGAACAGTAAAGAAAGGATGCTGCACTGACAGAGCTTGAATTCACTGACCCTTTTTATGGATGTGATGGCTACTAAGAAGGCAGTTTTATAAGTCAAGTGGTTGAGACTAGATTTGTGCATGGGCTCAAAGGGGGGTCCCATGAGCTTAGCAAGTACCACATTAAGTTCCCAACCTGGTGGTGGGTTAGAAAATGCGGGGGGTGGAGTTGTTTACCCCTTCCATAAATGCTTTGACAACTGGCACTTTCCACTATGACGCCTTGTTATAGGAAGTGGGGTAGGCTGATAAAGCTGCCAGGTGCACCCTCAAGTGAGTTAAACACTAACCCTGCATCCAATAGGTGGAGCATATAGGTGACAACATTAGAAGGAGTACAATCAACTGGGTTGATTTACTTATTCTGGCACCAAATGACAAATCGTTTCCATTTGTCATAGTAACAGTGCCTTGTGTTAGGTTTTCTTGACTCTTTCAAGATATCCATACATCTCTGGGGTAAATTGAGATGTCCGAACTCTATGACTTCAGGAGCCATGCTGCCAAGTTCATTGATTTGGGCTGAGGATGCAATGTTAGGCCCTCGTGCTGAGAGAGTAGGTTGTACCTGCACGTGAGTTTGATGGTGTCACACACCGCCAACTTGCATAGGTGTGGGTACCACTGTTGTCTCGCCCACATAGGAGCAACTAGGATGAGCGTCATCGGTTCCCTGTGTATCTTGTTGACCACCTTCCTCATCAGAGGGGTTGGTGGAAAAGCATAGGCAAACATCCCTGACCAATTCATCCATATGGCGTTCCCCTTGGAGCCTGGCTGGGGGAACCTGGATGCGAAGTCTGGGCATTGCCCGTTTTAGCTTGTGGCGAATAGGTCTATAGCGGGGAAACCCCACTGAAAGAAGAGGTCTCCTACGACTTCTTCGTGTAGTGTCCACTCGTGTTCTACTATAAGGGGATCCCTGCTCAGAGCATCTGCTAGTGAGTTGAGATCCCCTGGAACATGTTGGGATGCAAGTAAATCTTCCGTTTGAGTGCCCATCTCCAAATTTTCTGGGCAAGCTTGGACAGATTTGGCGAACAAGTGCCCCCTTGTTTGTTTAAGTAAAACATCGCCGTCGTGCTGTCTGTTAGGATCTGCACTGACAGGGTGGATAGGAGGGGTTCGAATGCCCGAAGCGCTCTGAAGTCTGCCAGAAGTTCTGGCCACTGATGTGGTTCTGAGCCAGTGTGTGAGACCAGAGACCCTGAGCTGTGTGGAGAAGGTAGTGAGCTCCCCACCTTGCCAGGGAGGCGTCTGTTGTGACGACAGCCTGTATCTCTGGATCGTAGAAGGGTTTCCCCTTTGTAAGATTCTGTCTTGTCCGCCAGCGAAGACTCTACTAGTGTTGGCGAAACGACCACTAATCGTCCCAGTGACCAAATGCTTGAAACCACTGTTTCGCCAACCATTCCTGCATTGGTCACATGCGCAGGTGCGTGTGGGGAACCAGGTAAATGCAAGATGCCATCATGCCTAGCAAACGCATCGCTTTGCGCACCCTTATTTGGCGACTGGCCTGATAGAGGAATTTGCAGCAACAGATTTCTAATTCTTTCCTCTGATGGGAAGGCCAACCCTTCTTGGGTGTTTAGGGCAGCTCCTAGGAACTGTTTTGAGGTGCTTGGCACCAGGCTCGATTTCTTCTCGTTGATTGAGTAGCCCAATTGGAAGAGGAGGTTGATTGTCCTTTGAATGTTTAATCTGCAAATTACGGGGGTTTCCCCTGTGATGAGCCAGTCATCCGGTTAAGGGTACACTGGGATTGCTCACTTTGGTCCTTTATGGCCCCAGCCAATGAGGTGGCAGGGCTTAAGCTCCGCCCCCGGCAGCCATCTTTAGATTTTTCACCGCAGTCTAACAGACACAGGGAATCCTCAAGCTCTCTGAGCTTTTTCAAATTCTTTCTACTTTTGTGTGGAATATATTTGGTAAATATATTCCATTTTGTTCCCCTTCTCAGGGGCTTTGTTTCCAATTAACCTGGGAGACAAAACGTGTTGTTTTTCCTCTCAAAATCGTCGACTGAACTTCTCTTCAGAAATGGAGGCACCTCAGGCTGTCAGGAAGCCTTCCCTGTTCAGGGACTGCACGAGGTGCAAAAAGAAATTGGTTTACAACAAAGACCCCCACGAGCATTGCATTTATTGTCTGTACCCACATGACATTAAAAAATGCGAGATTTGTAGAACCTTTTCCACCAAGACCCTTCATGACAGGCATAGAAGACTCCTTTCTTACCTGGAATCCAGGGATCAATCTTCGGACGAAGAGTCTGTCAGAACAGCTCCTGTCCAATCCAGCACTCCATCTGAGAGACAAACTTCAAAGAGAAGGGCCTCTTCAGTGGAAAGGAGTTCCTCTCCCAAGTCCAAAAAGAGGAAGCTGGAATTGATACCCTTTCTGCCTCCAGTTGACTTACCAAGCCAGAAAAAGTCAGCAAAATCTGCCTCCAGAGGTAAGGAGGAGTTTGCAAAAAACGGGGGGGGGGGGGGGGCAGTCGTCGGCGGGGAAACCGCCCACGAATGAAGGGAAAGGTAAAGGCCCGTCATCGGCCATACCGTCGACGAAACCAGCAACGACGACGACCACGCTTAAGACATCGTCGACAATAAGATCATCGTCATCGGACACGTCGACCGCGAAGCAATCGTCGACGAGCAAGAAACACCACTCGTCCACGAAGCATTCATCCATGACGCAGTCGTCCACGGAACGCATTCCACATTCGTCAACGAAGCTCTGGTCGACGGCGAAGCCCTCATCGACGGGAAAATCTCAGTAGTCGACGAAATCTCATACGGGATGCTTGTCGACGAAGATAGCATCGTCCATAACACCTTCAGCGGCAACACAAATTTCGGCAGTTACGGAGGAATTGCTGCCTTCCGCATTTGAAACTCCTGTCATTGAAAGCAATGTCATTGAGAAGAATACTGAGACTGAACCACTGGTACAGCAATTTTCACCTTTGGGTCACATGGCAGAACTTCCGGATGTAATTCTTCAGGAAGAATTCTCTGATGCGGAAGTGATGGAAGAGTCCACCGGTCCCTTACCGAAACAATACAGCCCTCCTTGGCAACCGTCCACGGGAGAATCCGAATACCCTCATGACCCGATACTCATGTTATCCGTGCAGAGGATTGTAGAAGAATTTTACAGGCGGCAAAAGGAGAAGCAAATCCCGATTGATCCCATAGAATCAGGAATTATTCCTAGAGAGTCATCTCCGATTCCAGGCACATCTGGTTGTTCTCCTCACAGGAGTAGACCGCAAAAACGGATGAGATCACCGGAACCTGCTCGAAGACCAAGGAGCAGCACCCACAGTGCTTCACCTACAAGAGTCCCGTCGCCACAGTCATCGCACAGACCGCGATCTCCGGATGTGGACCCTACTATGGTACCGTCCACCATCTCGGTATCAGACTGGCAGGAGGATCCTTTTAGAGAATTCTCGGAACCAGAAGGAGAAATAACACAGGAGCCAGACGCATCCAGTGAGTGGGATGACTACGTAGTCGAGAAGCCCAGGAGGAGAGACTCGCCGGGCAAGGCCTCACCACCGGATGATCTCGTCTCTTTCCACACCATTATAGGTAAAGCCGCAGAATTGTTTAAAATTCAGGTTTCTTCTGAGGAGGAAAGGAAATCAGTGCTCTATGAGCACAGGGACAAACGAAGGAGGACAGTGACCACAATTCCTCTCCTCGATACCATCTGGGATTCCGGATCCAAGATCCTATCCACACCCTTATCGACTCCGGCGCTGGTGTCCAGGCCAGAAAAGAAATATAAAGCTCCGGATTCGGCACCTCTTTGTTTGAGAGGTCATACGAAACCAGACTCGGTTATCACAGTGGCGGCCAGAAAGAAACTCGCCAACCCCTCCTCACCGTTGTCGGCACCACCGGATAAGGACGGACGTAAACTGGAAGCCATGGGCAGGAAAGTATCATCTTCTGCATCGCTTACAATCTGAGCGGGCAATGCGCTGGCCATGACCGCAAGGTTCGATCGCGAGCTTTGGCTCCGCATGTCTAAATTGGCGAAACAATTACCACCAGAGCTCCAGGAGGAGGCAAAATCGATAATCGCGGATGGTGAAGCAACATCGGATCACATGATCGACGCAGCGGTTGATGTGGCCGAATCAGGCTTCAGGCAGATGGCACACGGCACAGTGCTCAGAAGGCAGGCCTGGATGAAGGCTACTAACTTTAGACCTGAAGTCCATGCGCAGATATTAGACATGCCGTTTGATGGACAAGATCTCTTTGGAAAGAAGATAGACGATCATTTGAAGGGAATCAAGACAGACACGGACACAGCCAGAGCCATCAGTTCTTTAAAGGACAAAAGTAAGGACCATCGGTCTTTTCGTCCCTTTAGAGGCTCATCTTCCAAGTTCAGAGGATACGGTCATTCCTCGTATGGTCAAAAAGCACAAGGCGGCACGTACCAAGACAATAAATATCAGTCATCCAACAGATACGCCCATAGAGGCAGACGTGGCTCCGCCCAAGGGAAGTCACAAGGCAAGCAAAACTGACTACCAATTTTTTTTCCCCTCTTCACCACACCCCGGTGGGGGGCGAAGGGTGAGCCAGTTATTCCAGCGCTGGCAATCAATTACATCGGACAAATGGGTGTTGCAGGTGATCCGAAAGGGTCACACCTTAGAATTTCTGGACCAACCTCCTTCCCTGCCTCCAACATCTCGCAGAGTGCATATGCTAAGACAGGTCATGTCCGAAGTGCAAAAACTGCTCCAGAAGGCAGCAGTAGAACCAGTTCCTTATTCTCAGAGGGGAAAAGGTTTCTACTCCCGATTCTTCCTCGTCAGAAAGAAAAACGGTCAATGGAGAACCATCTTGGACCTGAGGGCACTCAACAAATTTATCAAGCGCATAACATTCAAGATGGTAGCTTTACAAGGGGTGCTACCTTGGTTAAACAAGCACGACTTCTTAGCCACTTTAGACTTGGAGGACGCATACTTCCATATACCGATCCATCCAGCGCACAGGCAGTTCCTCAGGTTCACGGTGGGAGAGCTTCACTTTCAGTTTCAAGTGCTCCCGTTCGGGCTAAAATCGGCTCCGAGAGTTTTCACAAAATGCTTGGCGCCGGTAGCGGCAAGTCTCAGGAGGGCAGGAACGGACGTTTTTCCATACCTGGACGATTGGCTGATAAAGGCAAGTTCCGCTGCAAAGGCTCGCTTGGCAGTGTCGAGGACTGTCAACCTCCTAAAAGAGTTAGGTTTCTCCATAAACCAGACAAAGTCCTGCCCCGTTCCCAGCAAGGTAGCTCTCTTCCTGGGAGCCGAACTCGATACCAGCATTCCCAGATTGAGGCCATCCGCAGAAAGAATAGCAGCGATTCTACGCTCAACTTCGAACTTCCTACAGAAAGAGACAACATCCGTACGCTCTTACAAATCCCTATTGGGCATGATGTCATCATGCATATTCCTCATACCGAACTGCAGGCTTCGCATGAGACCTGTGCAGGAAGCTCTGGACCACCAATGGAAACAAGCTTTCGGAGGCTGGGAAGACATTGTCCAGATTCCATCGACGTTGCACAAGGCCCTTCGATGGTGGAATGTTCGGAGGAATCTTCTGCAGGGGATGCCGTTTCAAGCACCGACATCGACCCTTCTGCTGAGGACGGACTGCGGACCTCCAAACCAAGGGCTCTTGGTCGACACAAGAGTCCCAGCTCCACATCAACGTGTTAGAGCTCAGGGCCGTAAGGTCTTCCTACCGGTGATAGCTGGTCAAGTTCTTACAGTCCAGACAGACAACACGACCTCCATTCACTATACAAACAAGCAGGGAGGCACAAGGTCACAGATCCTGTCGCAAGAAGCCCAACAGCTTTGGGCATGGGCCTTGCACTACGGGGTGCAGATCAGGGCAGAGCATCTTCCAGGAGTGGAGAATGTCCTAGCGGACAGGCTAAGCAGAGAATACACAGCGTCCCACGAGTGGGAGCTGGACGAAAAAGAAACCCAACGGATATTTGCCTTATGGGGCCATCCGCAGATCGACCTTTTTGCCACCAGGAACAACAAAAAATGCAAGAGATTTGCTTCAAGATACCCGGAGCACCAATCACTGGGAGACGCGTTCTCAGTGAATTGGTCGGGGAAGTTCCTCTATGCCTTCCCACCCATTCCCCTCATGTCGAGGGTACTTCGCAGGGTAAAAGAAGGAACAAGTTACTTACCTGTAACTGTTGTTCTCCAGCATGGGTCTGGCATGGATTCACATGCTCATGAATATTCCCCGTCGTCAGGCTGGGAATCCTCGGTAAAGAAAAAACCAGTATCAGTTTAGTTTCTGATCTGTCTTTCGTAGTAATAACCAATCACTGGTCTCTGCGTCATACTGACCACAGCCAATGACTGCCCTCTACCTAAGCCCCGCCTCTGGCAGCCATCTTCAGATTTGGAAGCACGTGAAGTGGCAGTATGACCAAGTGAAGAGCCGCAGAGGGGTAGGCGGGAGGGTTCGCATGTGAATCCATGCCAGACCCATGCTGGAGAACAACAGTTACAGGTAAGTAACTTGTTCCTTCTCCAGCATGGGGTCTGGCATGGATTCACATGCTCATGAATAAAGAATACATAGCAGTACACACATGCACAACCACGGGAGGTGGCAAAGGCTCAACATTAAGCATCACATCAACTCAACATCAAGCATCTTACCTCCTCACCAGGCTCACCTCAGGCGAACAGGTTGCGCAGCACTGCTTGGCCGACCCTGGACTCCTCCCTGGAATCCCGGTCGACGCAGTAGAATTTCGTGAAGGTGTGCGTCGACCTCCACGTAGCAGCCCTGCATATGTCCAGCAGGGGCACACCAGATAGGAACGCCGTGGTAGCTGCGATCGCTCTGGTGGAATGGGCTCTCGGACGGCCAGGCAGCGGTCGGTTTGCCAACCGGTGACAGCACATGATACAGCCGGAGAGCCATCTGGAGATGAAAGCCTTCGAGAGAGCCTTCCCCTGATTGACAGGTCCAAAGTTCACAAAGAGTTGTGACGTCTTCCGAAAACCCTTCGTGCGGTCCACGTAGAACTTCAGCGCTCTAGCTACATCCAGCGAGTGCAAAGTCCTCTCAGCCGGCGACGAAGGCGACGGGAAGAACACAGGTAACACCAAGGGTTCGTTGAGATGGAAGTCCGACGGTACCTTGGGCATGAAGGAGGGGTGCGTCCTGAGCACTACCCTCGTGTCGTGGAAAGTCAAGTACGGGGCCTTGCAGGAAAGGGCCTGGATCTCTCCCACTCGTCGTGCGGAGGTGATGGCCACAAGAAAAGCTGTTTTCCACGATAGAAACTTCAACGGGGCCGAGTGCAGAGGCTCGAACGGAGGTCCCATGAGCTTGGTCAGCACCACGTTGAGCTCCCACGCCGGGGCCGGAGCCTTCACCGGCGGGAACGATCTGAACAGTCCCTTCATGAACTCTTTCACCAGACGATGAGACCACAAGGACGTCCGCCCCGTGGTTCTGGTGTATCGGGAGATCGCAGCAAGATGAATCTTGATGGACGCGTGTGCCAGACCAGCTTTGGCCAGCGTCAGCAGGTACGGCAGTACTTGGGGAGCCGTAATGCGTAGAGGGTTAATCTTCTGTGCGCGGCACCAGACAGAGAACCTCTTCCATTTGTGTCCGTAGCATTTAAGAGTCGAGGACGCCCTGGCCTTTGCAAGAACCTCTCTGCAATCGGCCGGTATGTCGTATCCTCCAAACTCTAGCGCTGCAGGAGCCAGGCCTGCAAGTTCAGCGACTTCGGGTCGTGGTGGAGGATGGCGCCTCCTTCCCTGGAGAGTAGATCCGCGTCCGCCGGCAGCTTGATCGGCGGGGACGCTGACAAGTCCAGCAAGTCCGGGAACCATATCTGCCTCGGCCACGCAGGTGCGACGAGGATCATCCTGCACCGTGACCTCTTGAGCTGGTTGATGAGCCGGATTAGCAGAGGCAAAGGAGGGAACGCGTAGAGGAACAGGCCCTCCCAGGGGAACGAGAAGCATCGCCCATGCTCCTCGTCTGGGGAAACCTGCTGGCGAACCTCCGGCACTTGGTGTTCGTCGCCGTCGCGAACAGGTCGATCTGGGGTGTGCCCCACCGTCGGAAGAGGCGATCCACCAGATCCTGCCGTAGTTCCCACTCGTGGCACGAGCGCAGCTCCCTGCTGAGTGAGTCGGCGATGGTGTTTTTTATCCCTGCCAGATGAAACGGCACCAGAAAAATCCCTTGGGCGATGGCCCAATGCCACAGGTCCTGCGCCTCCTTGGACAGCGCTGGGGACCTGGTTCCGCCCTGTTTCCTGATGTAAAACATGGTGGTGGTGTTGTCGGTGAAGATCCTCACCACCTTGCCCCTGAGGGACGGAAGGAAGGACCTGAGGGCCCAAAACACTGCACGGAGCTCCAGGATATTGATATGCAGGGACTTCTCCGTCGGGAGCCAGAGTCCCCTTGCGTGCAGATTTTCGGTGTGCGCTCCCCACCCTTCCAGGGAGGCATCCGTGGTCACAGTCTCCTGGTGGGCTGGGGCCTGGAAGTCCATGCCCGCCGTCAGATGCGCGCGGGTGCCCCACCACCGTATAGCTCGTCAGAAGCTCTCGTCGAGCTTGATCCTTTCCTCGAAGCTGCCCGTCGTCTGGATCCAGCGCGCATCCAGGAATTCTTGCAACGGCCGCATCCGGAGCCTGCACATGGGAATGAGGTAGATGCAGGAAGACATCATCCCGAGGAGGGACTTGATGGACCTCACTTTGGCCGCGTCGGCCACCAACATCCGTTGCACCTTGCCCAAGATAGTCCTGGTCCTCTCCTCCGACGGGGAGGCCAGAAGGGACACTGTGTCGAGCCTCGCTCCCAGAAACAGTGCGACTTGCGCGGGCACCAGGTGGGATTTGGCGTAGTTCACGGAGAATCCCAGGTCCGTGAGGAGTTGGACGGTCCTTGCCGTGTGGACCACGGCGAGCTCCCTCGTCTTGGCGCGGATGAGCCAGTCGTCCAGGTAGGGGTAGACGTGAATCCCCTCGCGGCGCAGCTGCGCCGCCACCGGTGCGAGGCACTTGGTGAATACCCTGGGTGCCGACCGTAGTCCGAAGGGAAGGGCTTTGAACTGGTAATGACGCCCTTGGACCACGAACCTGAGGAATTTCCGGTGCCCCTTTAGGATGGGAATGTGGAAGTAGGCATCCTCCAAATCCAACGACGATAGGAAGTCTCCTTCTTCCAGCTGACCGAGGACGTGCTGGAGGGTGACCATCCGGAACTTCTGCGCCTGATGAACTTGTTCAGACGTCGCAGGTCTAGGATGGGGCGCCATCCTCCCGTCTTCTTCCTCACGAGGAAGTATCTCGAGTAGACTCCGGAGCCCCGAAGCCTCTTTGGGACGAGTTCGATGGCGCCCTTCCTGAGCATCGCCCTTACCTCCAGGAGAAGTTGAGGGGCGTGAAGTTCTTTCCTGGCCACGGGGGGGGACGCGCGGGCACCTTCTTTGAAACTCGAGCGCGTGGCCCCGGGCCAGGGCGTCCAGCACCCAACGGTCGGTGGAGATGGACTCCCACACGCTGACGAAGCCCTCCAGCCGGCCTCCCACCGGGGTGCTTCGGTGGGGGCCCGACCCCACGGCCGGTTCAATCCTGCTTGGACGCGGCCTTGCCGCCTTGACCTCCTTGGCGACGACGGCGGGGTCCGGTAGACTTGCCTCGTCCTCTGTAGGCCTCTTGCGACGACGAGCGGGCCGCTTGACGGTAGGAAGCGAAACCGCCGCCGGAACCTCTGGAGGCGCCCTTGCCTCCGCTGCTCCGAAAGGGCGTCCGTCGTTGCTGCAGAACTCCAAGGGCCCGGGCCGTCTCAGTATCCGCCTTGATGGCCTGAAGGGAATCGTCCACTGTCTTCCCAAACAGATTGTTCCCGTCGAAGGGCATGTCCAGGACTCTGGTCTGGACGTCCCGCCGGAAGTCCGTAGCTTTGAGCCATCCACGACGTCGAAGGCAAACGCCGTTGCCCAGCTGGCGGAACCCAGTGTCGGCGATGTCCGTCGCCACGGTGATGGCGTGGTCCGAGGCCACCTCACCTTCCTGCAGGATCTCCAGGGCCTCCGCCCTCTTGTCGTCCGGCAGAAAATCCAGCAGGGGAGCTATCTTGTATCAGAGCTCCCTGTCGTAGCGAGCCACGATAGCCAAGGCGTTGGCCGCTTTAATCGTCGTCGCTGCCGACGAGATGACTCTACGTCCCATAGCATCCAATTTCCTTCCCTCGCCGTCCGGCGGGGAAGTCGATGTGGAGGCCGCACCCCCCCCGCTTTCTTCCTGGCTGCCGCGGAGACGACGGAATCCGGGGTAGGCTGCGCCCGGAGGCACAGGGGGGCCGTGTCCGGGACCCGGTACTTTTTCTCGTACCGGTCTCTTCTAGCTGGCGTCGTGGAAGGGTTCTTGAGGAGGGAAAGGCCCTCATCCCAAATGTCGTCCAACAGAGGCACTGCGAGGACCGTCTTCCTCTTGGCCTCGCGCCGCTGATAAAGGAAGCCTTCCTTTTTCTTCTCCTCAGGGCAGAGTTGGAAAAGCTCGGAAGCCCTGGAGATCATGGAGTGGAAAGATCCGATCTCTGGATGGATCCTTCTTTTCTTGGTAGGGGGGACACCAGAAGGTCCCGGCTCTGGATCCCCCGACGGGAGAGGTTCCTCCGTCGGTAACGGTAGCCTCGTCCTTATCTCGGAGCATAAGGACTGTATGGCCAACAAAATGGCCGCCGAGTTGTCTTGCGGCGCTGGCAGAGGGGAATCCGACGGGCGAGCAGGGGCCCCGTCGGTATCCTCGACGATGTCGTCGTCGTCACCTGCGTCGGGGTCCATTCCGACGGGCTGGCCTTCTTCCACGCCTAGGCCGTGGCTTAAGACCTCGATCAGCTCCTCTTCTGAGGTTGAGGCCGAATCTACGACGACGCCCTGCCCCCCCTTCTTCCCCACGGAGGGTTTCACAGGGGTCCTATCGATGGGCACAAAAGAAGACTCCCTCCGAGGAGGCAGGGAGATTCTGGGCCCCGAGGTCGCCACCACTGGTGTAGCCTCCACAGGCTGAGCCAGGGCCGCCGCGACCGTTTCGATAGAGGGCTTGGTCGGATGGATCAAGGCCTTCACCACCTTAGGTGCGCTCACCGCCTTATCCTTGAGGGAGGGGGCACTGCCACGCTCCTCCTCTGCCTTAGAGCTCGACCGGGGCCTCTCCAGGAGCTTCGCCGGGTGCTCGGCCTTCCTCTTACCCGACCCAGAGCGTTGGCTCGTGGTTGATGGTGCCGGGGAGGGTGCGCCCTGCCTGGCGCCCGTAGAGCCCGACCGTTCGGCGCTCCCGGTGCCAGCGGACTCGCGGTGCTTAGCCTTATGTTGGGCCCCCGTCGCCGGGGCGCCCTCAAAGGTCTTAGAAGACCGCTCGGATTTCTTCTTCTTCTCGCCAGACGGGCTCTTACCCTCCAGCCAGTTGGCGAGACGTTGATGGCGGTCCTTCATGGTCCGTTCCGACATGTTACCGCAAAACGCACAGTCCTTCTCCACGTGCGTCTTGTCCTCATGAAGGCAGTAAAGGCAGAAAGAGTGTTCGTCCTCCTTAAAGACGTTCTGCAGCTGGCATCCAGGGCAGACCCTGAACAGCTTTCCGGGCGTCGAGCTTCCCTTCTCCTGGGCCATCTCCGAGACCGGGCCTGAGAAGCTTCTGGAGTCCTCCGAAGTGTAGCTCGACGAAATCTTCACCCTTGAGGGGTACAGACGAATCCGACACGGGTCCCCGTTGATCGGATGTATGATCGGTGGAGCTTGAGGCTCTTTTGACCGAAAGAATCAAAGTTTTTTGTGAAAAAGCGCGAAAAATAGCACTAACGCTCGAGAGCAATAGCACGAGGATCCCAACACATGAACGTGCGGTAAAAATCTGAAGATGGCTGCCAGAGGCGGGGCTTAGGTAGAGGGCAGTCATTGGCTGTGGTCAGTATGACGCAGAGACCAGTGATTGGTTATTACTACGAAAGACAGATCAGAAACGAAACTGATACTGGTTTTTTCTTTACCGAGGATTCCCAGCCTGACGACGGGGAATATTCATGAGCATGTGAATCCATGCCAGACCCCATGCTGGAGAACAGGATTGTTCTTTGATTCTAATTGCACCGGATTGGGCACGGCAAGTCTGGTACCCGACGCTGAGGCATCTATCCTGTCAACCCCCGATTCGTCTCAAGACACATCAATATCTACTGACACAACAGAACCGCAAGGTCCTCCACCACGACCCGAGGAGCCTGTCTCTCAAAGCATGGTTCTTGAGCAGCGCAAACTGATGCACCTAAAGTTACCATCAGAATGCTGGGATATCATCAGGGCCGCTAGAGCCCCGTCCACGCAAGTCACCTACACCAGGAAATGGACCAGGTTTTCCAAATGGTGCGAGACCTCTGCAATCGATCCCCTCACGGCCTCGGTTAATCAGATTCTGCCCTACTTGTTGCACCTGGCTAAGTCAGGGCTCTCACTGTCCTCTATCAAGGTCCATCTGTCAGCCATAGCGGCTTACACAGTAACCGCGGAGACGCAAGCCTTACTTTCCTTACCAGCGGTTAAAATCTTCCTGAAAGGACTGATGCGTACTTATCCGCCTACACCTACACCAGTTCCGGAATGGAGCCTCAACACCGTTTTAACAGCCCTCATGCAACCTCCCTTCGAACCCATACACAGATGCGAAATGAAATTCTTGTCCTGGAAGACATCTTTCCTGATAGCCATCACATCAGCCAGAAGGATCAGTGAGTTACAAGCTTTGTCTTCTGAACCCCCGTTTACTTTGTTCCAGAAGGACCGCGTCATCTTAAGGCCTCACCCGAAGTTCCTCCCCAAGGTACTTTCGGAGATGTCGTTCACTGAGCGCATTGTTTTACCAACCTTTTTCCAGAATCACGCTTCTGAAGCGGAAAGAACATTACATTCTCTAGACGTTGCTAGAGTGTTGAAGTTTTACTTGCAAAGAACCAAGGAGTTCCGCTCCTCAAACCGGCTATTCATTTCTTTCTCTGGCCGTACCAAGGGTCAGCATATATCTAAACAAAGTCTGGCACGCTGGGTATCGTCCTGCATCACCCACTGCCATCAGTTGAAAGGCGACCCTTTAACTAGACCGCCGTCTGCGCACTCCACCAGAGGAAGGGCGGCGTCAACAGCATTCCACGCAGGGGTGGCATTGAAGGACATATGCAGAGCCGCCACGTGGAGCACTCTGCATACTTTCGCCAAACACTACTGCCTGACTGAAGATACCAACAAAGAAGCTGCAGTTGGGCAGGCAGTGCTCCGCCATCTCTTTGTATAAGGTAGGACCAGCCTCCTTTCCCACCTTTCCCGAAGTATGTAACCGTTGTGTTGCTGCATGGTAAAGGTTTGATCAGAAATATGTTTTTTCTATATTTATGCATATATATATATATATATATATATATAATGGTGGCATGTTTTAACTGCTTGGTAGTCTATTCAAGCATCTGAATCTATGAAAGATCCAATGCTGGAGAAGTCTTAGTTACTTACCTGTAACTGTATTTCTCCAGCATTGGTATCTTTCATAGATTCACATGCGCCCGCCCGCCTCCCCTGAGAGGCTGCTTCTATGCTCGGCATCCATCATACTGTAATCTCTACGGTTCAAAATCTAAAGATGGCTGCCGGGGGCGGAGCTTAAGCCCTGCCACCTCATTGGCTGGGGCCATAAAGGACCAAAGTGAGGTGGAGGGACTACACAATGAAATGGCTCATAGGCCATAATGGGCTATGTACATGCACTGCTAGGTAGCAATGTGTGTATATTTTAAAAAAAATAAATTTAATAATACATTTTTTTTTATCACCGAGGATTCCCAGTCTGACGACGGGGAATATTCAAGCATCTGAATCTATGAAAGATCCAATGCTGGAGAACTGGTAGTGCTGGTTGTCTATTTTGAAACGCAAGAATCTTCTGTGCGCTGGAAACATTGAAATATGAAAATAGGCATCTTTCATATCCAATGTTGCCATGTAATCCCCTTTTAGTAGGGGGATTACCTCTTGGAGTGTAGTCATGCAGAATTTTTGTGGCTTGACATACTTGTTTGCAGGGCGCAAATCTAATACTGGGCGCATTGTTAGATCTTTTTTTGGCACAAGGAAGTAGGTTGAATAAATACCCCAGTTTACCTGGTTGCCCGGGACAGGTTCTATGGCGTCCTTTGCAAGTAGAGTGGCAATTTCCTCGAGAAGGATTTTCTGGTGCTCCAACGAGTGTACCTTCTGTCTTGGAGGATGGTCGTGGGGGCGCGATAATAGTTCTATACAGTATCCTACGGACACTGGACAGCACCCATCTGTCCGAAGTGATCCCCGCCCATGCGTGGGTGAAGGTGGAAATACGCCCCCCTACTTGGGATGCATGGGAGAGGACCCGAAGCGGAACGCCACTGTTTACTAGGTGGCGTACCACCTCTGGCGGGGCTGCCTCTACCCCTAGTGCGGCCCCTGCGCTGGCCTCTGGTGAATCCCTGTGATGTTTGGAACTGATTGTTGCCCCATGAGGTTCCTTGATTTTGGTAGTAGTTGGAACCCCTCTGGGAGCGTTGGCAGCGAAAGCGCCAAAAACTATTTCCCCTTTGACCTGGGGGCTTATTTGTGAATTGGCCGAGAGATTTTAGGGTCTCGTGCTCATCTTTAGCTGTCTTTAGTGCCTCTTCCACTGCCTTGCCAAATAGAACGTTTGGCTCTACCGGCATATCTCTAAGCGTGGATTGGGTCTCGGGTTTAAACCCCAACTGCCTTAGCTAAGCGTGGCGCTTTATCACTGTGCTTTCGGCTATTAATCTTCCTGCATTATCTGCTGCATCAAAATTTGTTTTAAGGATGCATCCAGACACAGACCTTCCGTCTGCTGCAATTTAGGCCAACTGGCCCTTTAGTAGTTCAGGTGCAGAGGCTACTAGAGCAGCTACTTGTTCCCATTGGTGGCATTTATAGCTTGCTAAAAGAGTGTTACTGTTAGCAATACATACCTGGTAGGCTGACGTGGATGCAACATTCCTACCCAGAGCATACAACCTTTTGCTCTCCTTATCGGGAGGTGCTTCTGAAGAAGCTAGTGGTGTGCCTGCCCTCTTTCTGGTGGTTGTTACTACCAGGGAGTCGGGTTTTACCAGGGAGTCTGTTTTAATTTACCCCTTATGTACATGGGATCGGAGGGTGCGGCCCGGAATAATTTTTCCACTCGTGGATTCACTGCACGAGTAAGATTTGGGGTCACCAGCGAGGGATCAATTCTACGCTGGATTGATTTTAGTATTGGGATGGCTTGGGTAATGGCTCTCTTGTCCCCTAGGATTTCTTCTGCGAAATCCCTATCTTCTTGGACACCCTGTGTGTCTATTTGAAAATGAGCTGCTACTTTAGCCAGTACCTCATTGAGGAGTGGCTGATTATCAATTAGCGAATCATGAACCGAGGGGTCCTTAGGAATAGGGGAGTCAAGATTGTAGGCTTCCGAGTCATCTTCATCTTCCTGGTCATCATCATCCCCATTATAAGCAACCCCTGTCTGGTCTTCCAGCATCTGTGTGTCTCCTCACCATAGGACTCCGGATGTGAAGGTTCAATTAGCAAAGGGTCTGAACCCAATCCCTGCGCCAGAGCCTCAGAGCGGAGCCTTTTAGTAGGGGGTTGAGAGTCCTTGGATCCCAAAGGGGCAGAGGTAGCTGGTGTGTTGGCATAGCTATGGAAATAATTAGGGTCTTTCTCATAGAAGTCTGCAAAAAGAGACATCCTTCTCATTACCCTATCAATATCCACTGAGTTCCATTCCCTGGAACTGGGAATAAACCTCTCTTGCTCTGGTTCCTCATCCATGCCCATATCATGAGGAGTGGGTGGGACAATTTTACTCTTAGGAGCAGTGTCAGGGACTTTGGACCTTTCTATCACTTTAGGGGCCTTCTGTTTTTCTTTATGGTGTTCTGAAGGTTTTTTGTGCTGTTTATCCCCTTCCTGTGACTAGAAGAATGTTTTCCGGAGGTTTTAAGGGTTTGGACGCATCGTGTCGAGGTTCGGAGGTGGTAGAAGGAGGGTGCCAAATCTCAGGAGTAGACGCTACACGCTTTGACTTGGGAGCATAGAGGTCGGAATCGTCTTCTGACGATCGAGCCTCTACAACTATTGGGAGTGCGGCAACTTTTCCAACCACGGACGGTTGGTCTTTGTCATGTGGCGATGGCGAATGCCCAGAGGGGACAATCGTTTCACCGCTCTCTCGGTGCCTTCCATTGCCGATCACTCGACACACGTGTTGAGTCACGGCTGGGGCTGATGTGCTTAGAGGAAGTGGTGTGGGTTGCACTTTTGCCGCCGGGTGTTGTCCCCAAAACTGGGCCGCTGGCCAGTCCTCCGAGGTCAGGGGCTTGCGCGTGGGTGTCTGGAGTCACCCCTCTGCCCTCGCCGTTTGATACGTCGGCGTTGCTGCCATCACTAAAAGCCCCTTCGGCGTCGATGGCCTCTCATTGCCTGGCGTAGTGGGCCCAGCGTTTAGTGGAACGGTCTTTAAATGTTTTCGGCTTGAAGAGCTTACAAGCTCGACAGGTAGCCTCGGGATGGTCTCGTGGGCGACACAAATTGCATGTATTATGCTCATCTACCCAGGGGGAACTTTGTTACACTTCGGGCAGAATTTGAAAGGAGTACTCTCCATATGCATTAATTTGGCAGCGGGCGAGTATATGTAGGAAATAAATGTGGGAGCCTGTATGACCACCCCCCACTCTCCCCACTTGTACAGGGTCAAGGCCAGAGGCCTTCCAAGGCCCGGGCCGAGGCCAGAGGCCTTCCGAGGCCCAAAGTCCGTCGTGGAGTTTCGCGGGCTGGTGTCCTCGATCTTCGCCGGCGTCAATCTTCGGCATAGGGTGGAAAGAACAGTGCATTTTTAACAATAATTTTAGTATAATTGGCTAATGCCAAGGGAACTCCGCAATATGCGTCCGACTGGTATGACGGAAAAACACAATCCGAGGGTCCTACAGACGTGAGGGATCATGGGTACAGTGGACGTCACACTAGGGATAGTATTACTGGCACGCCCTGGTTGGACGCCCCTTCGAGTTTGAAAACAAACTAACACTCCGCAGCTTCCACTAGATGTCGGCCTAGGCACAGCATGTGATCTAAGCAGATTCCACAAGCCTCAGAAATATATATATGATACATTACTCACCGTAATCGTATTTCTGAGGCTTGCATCTGCTTAGATTCACATGCTGTACATAGGCCGACATCTAGTGGAAGCTAAAGAGTATTACAGTTGTTTACGAAACTCGAAAGGGGACGTCGATAGGGCGGGCCAGTAATTCTATCCCTAGTGTGACGTCCACTGTACCCATGGCCCTTCACACGTCGAGGTCCCTCAGATGAACAAGTTAATTAACAACTGGTAACGTTCTTTCGACTGGATGTTCCTCCAACATATTACACATCTTTGACATGTAATGTCCACAGCTGTGCCGCTTCAGAATTTTTTTGGCAGAGGGCGTCCTGCGTAGATGGCGTTGGGTCGATGTCCCTCGAAGGCCTCCGTCAAGGGCGACGTCCCCTGATGTTATAAACATGACGCATGGTGCCACAGACTCAGTTTATGTTTTTTCCTCCATAATGTGTGACCTGCTCATACACAATGCCTGCTTGACTGCACATAGCCTTGAGGAAACCCAAGCTGCAATAGCACAGGAAAGTCTCCAGGGGGGCAGGCCGGGAGAGCGATGTGGAATACGTTGGAGGAACATCCACTGGAAAGAACATTACCAGTTGGTAACTAACTTGTTCTTCGAATGGATTGTGTCCTCCAACTTATTCCACATCTTTGACAGCCTCCCAAAGCAGTACCAGAACATGGAGGAGGGAGAAGAATTTATAATACCCAATTAGATGGCAGAATAAAGGACCTCTTTACCAAAGGCCATATCTTGACCATGGAGCGTATCCAGAGAGTAAAGTTTGACAAAGGTGAGGATAGAAGCCCATGTAGCTGCATCACAAATATTCCTAATAGGAATTCCCCGCTGCAGGGCATTGGAAGTAGCCACTCCGCTAGAGGAATGAGCCCGTAAACCCTCAGGAGGGTCCTTGCTCGCCAATCTGTAACATTCAGTAATGGTGAGGATAATCCACCTGGACAAGGTCCGTTTGGTAAAAGCCTGGCCCAATCGATGTCCAGCGTACCCCACAAAGAGTTGATAGTCCACTCTGACCCTTAACATCCTAGAAATATAAAAGCTCAGAGCTCTCCTAGGGTACAACCTATGGAGTCGCTCCTCATCCTGGTAAGGAAGAGGAGAATAGAAAGCCGGAAGTACCACTTTCTTGCTTAAATGAAACTCAAACACTACCTTGGGTAGAAAGGATGGACGTACCCTCAGTACAACCCTATCCTTGTGAAACATAGTAAAGGGTGGCTTAGATGAAAGTGCCTGCAATTCACTCACTCTGCGAGCGGAAGTAACCACAACCAAGAAAACCACCTTGAAAGACAACAGTCTCAAAGGACAAGAGTGCAAAGGTTCAAATGGAGCACCCATCAGGAATTTCAAGACCAAATTCAAATCCCATACCAGCACCTCAAACGGGGACAGTGGGAAAACATTAGTGAGCCCTTTCAGAATTTGGGAAATCAAAGGAATATTAAAATAAGAACATTCTTCAGACGGGCGCTTGAAGATGGACACACCCGCCAGGTAATCTTTAATGGTACCTACTTGAAGACCCCTGTGGGCCAAATAAAGCAAGAAAGACAGAACCATGGGAATGAAACACTGAAAAGGATCAACATTGTGTTCCCTGCACTAGTCACAAAACTTACGCCAACAGTACAGGGATTTGGTTGCCGGCCGCCTGGCCGAAAGCAACACCTCCATCACATCATCCGGGAGTTCCCAACCCTTACAATGTCAACCTTTCAGAAACCAAGCGTGAAGGTCGGGAGTTTTGACCTCTGGATGGAGAAATCGACCCCCCTCCCCCCTTTTTGCACAAGAGAGGATCCTCTCGGTAGGGAAGACGGCTTGGAGGACAGATGGACATTTCAAGAAGGTCCGGGTACCACGCTCTCCTGGCCCAATCCGGAGCAATGAGGATCATGTGGGATCCGAACCTCAGCAACTTCCTTATCACATGAGGAATGACGGGGACCGGAGGAAACACGTACAGAAGTGGGAATGACCAATCAGCAACGAATGCGTCCCCTAAGGCTCCTCTCAGAGGAAATTCCCTTGAGCAGAATCTCTTGCACTTCCGGTTGGAACTGGTCACAAACAGATCCACTTGTGGGGTTCCCCAAAGGGGGCGAAAATCTCCAGGAGGACTTCCTGAGCCAACTCCCACTCGTGAGAGATCGTGCTTTGCCTGCTCAAAGTGTCCGCCGCCGCAGTCTCCTCTTTGGCCAGATGAACTGCCGAGAGTGAAATTCCTTGCTGGATTGCCCAGAACCAGAGCTGCATTGCCTCTCTGCACAACGGGAGTGACCCTACCCCCCCCCCACACCCCTTTTTTGTTGAGGTAATGCATGGCCACGGCCACTGTGTTGTCTGTCATGATCAGGACACTCTTTGCCCGCACAGACGGCAGAAAAGCCTTCAGGGCCAGCCTGATGGCTCTCAGCTCCAACAGGTTGATCTGGAGTTTGGACTCCGACAGAGACCAATGACAGCTGGCAGTCAGATCGTCGCCATGAGCCCCCCCCTATTCAGTGAGTGAGGCGTCCGTGACCACCATCACCTCTGGCCAAGGTTGCCGAAATGGCTCCCCCTTCATGAGATTCCTGTTGCTGGCCCACCACAGAAGATCCGGCTAGGCAGAGTGGAACCTAAACGGGATCCGACATCTTCCCTGAGAATTGGAAACACTGCATCTTGAGGACCCATTGCAGGGATCTCATCCGCAGATGGACCTCTGGCACCAGAAAATGCAGGATGCCATGAGGCCGAGTAACCTTAAGAATACAAAAGCCGGGAGACTGTGGGCATGTTGAAATGTGTCGATCTGTACAATGTGATGAGCCCTCACCTTGGGAGGCGAACACTTTCCCAAGGACGTGTCCAACACAGCCGCAGCAGCGTTTAGATGCCCCAAATCCAAGAGGGATGAATCATGAATTTGACCTTACATGTTTTTTGTAAAAAGTATGTTGAGTTATAGTATTGAACATAAGATGATCAACCATATTGTTTGGTGGGAATATTGACAAGAATCCATTTACACATGTATTTCAGCTATGATCAGTTCAGTCCAAAGTACAGCAATTTCTATTAAGTCAATATCGGTAGAAATTGCACTGTGATCAATTGAATATTTGTGAAATTTTGTTGATGTAATCATGTACCCGATTAGAGATGTATTTAATTCAAAGTGCTAATGCTGTTTGAATACAGTATCAATATTTCAATAGAGTCTACATTAGTCTTTATGAGACTGGTGGACAAATGAACATCAATCAAGATGGGGGCTCTCCAAATAGCTCCAAAACAGTGACATTGGTCCGAATATTAAACCAATCAGCATTTCAGTAATGAGGTGATGGTCAAACAAGAAGTTATTAGGTTTCGTTTAGGTTGTCCAGTGACGGATATATTATTGGAATGCAAATTGATTGATTATATTGAGGATACTTAAAGGGCTAATTAGACACAGATTATATTTAGGGTATGTGATGTGTGGATTAGATATGGTGCATGTGTATTTGCGGGAATACGGCTCATCAGGACGCATGAGGCCAGGGCTGTGGCCGGATTTCTCACCAAAGCCAGGCCCTAGTCCCAAACGTCGTCCAGGAGGGGCACTGCCAGAATGGTCTTGCTTTTGGCCTTACACCGTTGGTATAGAAAACCTTCCTTCTCGGTTTCTTCTGGCGTCAGTTGGAAGAGCTTGGACGCCCTGGCGACAGTGCAATGTAACAAACCCACTGTCTGGGAGAGAAGCTTGTGGCTGCTACAAACCGCCTGCTGTGATCATGTCATCCGTGTCTATAGTTGCTGTGTCCATCCCAGTGTCCGTGGGGGGAGAGCAAGTGTGGAGGTTGATGCGGAGGAGTAGGGTGCAGCCGCCTCTTTTTCGCCAGGGCTGGTCTGGTGTCGCCAGCATCCTTTTCTGGATTTCTGACACCAGGGTGTGCAGGGTCAAAAGAAAGTCCAGTGATGTTAAGTTAATTATTTTTGTAGAGCACACGCTCGCCAAAGCATCTTGCCTCTATGAAGAGAAAACGGAGGGAATAGAAAACTAATCAGATATCATAGGAAAGATTAAAACAGGTAGGTTTTTACCAGCCGACAAAAGGCAAACAGATGATTGGTAGCCCTCAGCTGCATTGGCAGAGAGATCCACAATTTGGCAGCTGCAACTGAAAAGGAGCGGTCCCCCATCCGTTCAAATCGATAGCGGGGAACAAGCAGAAGGCTAGAACTCTTTGATCGCAGATTTCGAGTAGGTACATAAAGCTGGAATTTGTCTTGGAGATACTCAGAACCTGAGCCATGCAGAGCCCGGTGAACAGTCACCAATGACTTAAAACAGACCAACTGAAGAACCGGAAGCCAGTGTAATGATCGGAGAACCGGGGACACATTGGCACCATAAGGGGTGCCGGTGCATATGCGTGCAGCATAGTTTTGTAGGAGCTGTAGGTGGTGGAAAAGAGAGCGGCTGAGCCAGAAACAAAGTTGCAGTAATCCAGCAGGCTTAAAACTAAGGATGCCGTAACTAGCTGTCTTAGTTGGATGGGAAGGAAAGGGAGAACTTCCCGAAGTACCCAGAGTTGAAAAAAGCCGGCCTTACAAATGGCTCCCACTTTACTTTCCATAGACAGTGAGGCTGAGAAAATAACTCCCAGATTCTTGACCTCCCCCGCTGGCGAGGGACAAACTCCAAGTTCAGTGGGCCAGAAGGCTGTGGAGCAATGTTGGCGATCGCTCGAGGGCCATCCGGGGGATACCCCAGCAGGACTTCGGTCTTGTCGCAGTTCAGTTTCAGCCAATTACTGCCTATCCACGGCCAACAGGCAACTCCTAAACTGAGACGCAAGGCCCGGGTCGTTGGTATCCAGCGGACAATAATTTGCATATCATCAGCGTAGGAGTAACACCTGAAGAACGACGAGCGGATGAGCAAGATAAGAGGCTGAATATAGATGCTAAACAAAGCGGGGGACAAGGCCAAGCTCTGGGGGACCCCACATAGCACGGCCATGGTGGACGAAAGAAAAGAGGCAAGCGACAAAGTCTGGCTGCGGTCGGCCAAGAATGAGGTGAGCCATGCAAGCAACTGGCCCGATAGACCAGCTGTTACTAACCGATCCAGCAATACCTGGCGGTCCACCTTATCAAACGCTGCTGATAAATCTAATAAAATCAGGGGTCCTGTTCCACCTCCATCGGACAGTAGTCAGGAGGTCATCATACACTGAGACTAGGACACTTTCCGTCCCCCGACCTGGCCGAAACCCAAATTGAAATGGGTTCAAGAAGGAGGAGCGGTCAAGAAAGCAAGTAAGCAGCCGAGAAATTAAAGATTGCATCACTTTCATGAAGAACGGAAGCAAGGACATTGGGCGGAAGTTAGCTGGAACAGAAGGGTCCAGTGTGGGCCTCTTCAGAAGTGAGAGGACGTTGGCTTGTTTCAATTCTGATGAGAAAGTTCCCGACTGCCACAAGTCATTACCTGCTTCTGTCACCCAGCCAGCGATATGAGGAGAAATTTCTTTCAGAATCTTTAATGGAATGGCATCCGAAGGAGAAGCCAATTTTTATTTATTGATCGCTTGTTCCACTTCCTGTGTTGATGAAAATACCGACCAGCAAAGGTCCATAGGGCAAGAAGAGGGATATTGCTCAGGGACTGGAAAGGCAGCTAGGCGAATTTTGTCCTGTATTAAATTAACTTTATTAATAAAGAAGGCTGGGAGGTCATCACGGAGATCCTGTGAATGATGAACTTGCACAGCTGTATCGGGGGAGAAGAGAGTGAACAAACTAAAGAAAATAACTCCCTCGTTGATTCAGTGCAGTTTAAACTTTATTAGTGTAATAAGACTTTTTTGCCATCCGAGTGGCTACATGGTAATTGTTGCAGGTCGAGACAAAAAGTAGTCTAGCGTTAGCAGAATAAGTTTTGTGCGATTTAGATTTCGGCGACCCGTTTTATTTTCCGAAGGGCCTTAAATTAATCTGTGAACCAGGGCTGGGAAGGGCGAGCTCTTAGTTTACGTAAGGTAAGTTGGGCAAGCGTGTCGGCCACAGTAGTAAAAATTCTCAAAAGAGTTGAGAAGTCTATAGCATCAGCTGCTCTTGGCAATGAGCCTGAATGCTGGAGATAATATCCTCCCAGGAGGCTTCTCTCCAGTTACGACACTGTTGGTATTTAGCTTGCGCCACGGGCCGGGTGGTGAGCGTCTGGATTAGAAACAGCAACACCAAGTGGTCGGACCATATATCCGATGATATATCCATCGGAGGTGTCGGGGGACCAGGGGGGGCTTTACCAGTTACTTACCAACTGGTAACGTTCTATCGACTGGATGTTCCTCCAACGTATTCCACATCTTTTACATGTAATGTCCACAGCTGTGCTACTTCGGAAATTTTTTAGCAGAGGGCGCCCTGAGTCTATGGCGTCGGGTCGATGTCCCTCGAAGGCCTCCATCGAGGGCGACGTCGCCAGATGTTATGAATTGGACGCACAGCGCCCGTAGTCTCAGTTTATGTTTTTTCCTCCATAACGTGTGACCTGCTCGTACACAGTGCCTGCTTGACTGCACATAGCCTTGAGGAAACACGCTGCACTTAAGCCGGTCAAGTGGCACAGCGAGTAGAGCACTCGCTTTGACATCTGTGCAGAGCCTGCTGACGCAGGTTCGAATCCCGGCGGGGCCAAACTCAGCCTTTCATCCTTCCGAGGTCGATAAATGAGCACCACACACCGTGGGTAATAATAAGCAGCGCTCAGATACCTGAGGGTTCGTAGCGCTATATAAATGCTAAATTATTATTATTATAAGAAATTCTTCAGAGGGGCAGGCCGGGAGAGCGATGTGGAATACGTTGGAGGAACATCCAGTCAAAAGAACAGTTACCAGTTGGTAAGTAACTTGTACTTCGAATGGATTGTGTCCTCCAAAGTATTCCACATCTTTGACAGACTCCCAAAGCAGTACTGGAAAATGGAGGAGGGAGAAGAATTTAGAACACCCAATCAGATGGCAGAATAAAGGACCGCTTTATCAAAGGCCATATCTTCAACCAGGGAGTAATGTTTGACAAAGGTGTGGATAGAAGCCCATGTAGCTGCGTCACAAATATTCCTAATAGGGACTCCCCGCTGCAGAGCAGTGGAATTAGCCACGCCCCTAGTGGATTGAGCCAGCAAACCCTAAGGAGGGTCCTTGCCCGCCAATCTGTAACATTCAGTAATGGTGAGGATAATCCACCTGGACAAGGTCTGTTTGGTAACAGCCTGGCCCAATCGGTGTCCAGCGTACCCCACAAAAAGTTGGTAGTCCACTCTGACCCTGAACATCCTAGAAATATAAAAGCTCAGAGCTCTCCTAGGGTACAACCTATGGAGTTGCTCCTCTTCGATACCAGGAAGAGGAGGAGGATAGAAAGCAGGAAGTATTTTCTAGATTAAATGAAACTCAGACACTACCTTCGATAGAAAGGATGGGTGTACCCTCAGTACAACCCGATCCTTGTGCAACACAGTAAAGGGTGGCTTAGATGAAAGTGCCTGCAATTCACTCACTCTGTGAGCGGATGTAACCGCAACCAAGAAAAACGTCTTGAAATACAACAGTTTCAAAGGACAAGAGTGCAAAGGTTCAAACAGAGCACCCATCAGGAATTTCAAGACCAAATTCAAATCCCATACCAGAGACGGGGACGGTGGGAACACATTAGTGAGCCCTTTAAGAAATCGGGAAATCAAAGGAATCTTAAAATAAGAACATTCTTCAGATGAGCGCTTGAAGATAGACAGCGCCACCAGGTAACCTTTAATGGTACCTACTCGAAGACCCCTGTGGGCCATAGAAAGCAAGAAAAACAGAACCATGGGAATGGAACACAAAAGGATTGACATTATGTCATCTGCCCCAGTCGAAAACTTACACCAACGGTACAGGGATTTGGTTGGCGGCCGCCTGGCCGAAAGCAACACCTCCATCATACAATCAGGGAGGTCCCAATACTTGTATCTCAACCTTTCATAAACCAAGCGTGCAGGTTGAGAGTCTTGACCACTGGATGGAGAACCCAACCACCTGCCGCCCCCTTCCCTTTCCCCTTCACCAGGCGCGCGAGATAAGATCCTCTCGGTAGGGAAGACGGCGTGGAGGACAGATGGACATTTCTAGAAGGTCCGAGTACCACACTCTCCTGGCCCAATCCGGAGCAATGAGGATCATGTAGGATCCGAACCTCTGCAACCTCCTTAGCACATGAGGAATGACGCGTACAGAAGTGGGAATGACCAATCCACTATGAATGCGTCCCCTAAGGCTCCTCCTAGAGGAAATTCCCTTGAGCAGAATCTTGCGCACTTTCGTTTGACATTGGTCACAAACAGATCCACTTGTGGGGATCCCCAAAGGGAGAAGATCTCCAGAAGGACTTCCTGAGCCAACTCCCACTCGTGAGAGATTGTGCTGTTCCTGCTCAGAGCGTCCACCGCCGAATTCTCTCCTCAGGCCAGATGAACTGCCGAGAGTGAAATTGCTTGCTGGATTGCCCAGAACCAGAGCTGCATTGACACTCTGCACAACGGGAGTGACCCTACACACACACCCCTCCTTTTTTGTTGAGGTAATATAGATGGAACGGGTGACGTATGTGGATGGACGAGTGCGTAGAACGGATGGAGCGGGCGAAGTATGTGGATGGAAGGAGGACGCATGTGGATCAAATGGGGACCTATGTGGATTGAACGGATGAAGTGGAAAGTAACGATGTAACATGTGAAAGGTACAGGTTAAATATGTGGAAAGTACAGGTTAAATATGTGGACGGGGTGCATGAAACAACTTCTGGTGCGCAGAACGGAGCGGGGTGCGCGGAACGGAGCGGGGCGCGTGGAACGGAGCGGGGTGCATGGAGCAGACTGGAGTGCATGGAACTGATTGGAGCGCATAGAAGTGCGCGACATACATAAATGGTTTGGAATGCATGTAACGTTTGAAAGAGCATGTAAACCATCCAATCACATCACCATGCTTACCCTCCTCTTTACACCACCACTCAACTACAACACAGAAATAATATGACACCATTCGGTATAGCAGTTCTCATATCAACATCTGCCTCATACTCCACATCACTCTAATCACTGCTGGTTTCACACCCCCCAGCCAGGCGTTCTCCTCAGGCCTAACGCAGCCAGAACCGGTCTGGATAAAACCTGCCAGAACAAACATACCCCTGATCTCTCAGCCACCACACCTACCGTTATGAAGCAGCTATTACACGAATGCCACAACAGCTTCACACATATCCGGTGCTCACAAGCACCTTTGACTCTCTCTACTCTCTCTGACTTGAACTCCGGTTCCCGAGGGCATTCAACCTACCAGCGCCTTCAGACCATACCAATGGTACATAAGGCGCTATATAAATGCAAAGTAACATAACATAACGCATGGCCACTGTGTTGTCCGCCATGATCAGGACACTCTAACCCCGCACAGACGGCAGAAAAGCCTCCAGGGCCAGCCTGATGGCTCTCAGCTCCAACAGGTTGATGTGGAGTGTGGAGTGTGGACTCCGATGGAGACCAACGACCGCTGGCCGTCAGATCTTTTGCATGAGCCCCCCATCCTATGAGGGAAGCGTCCGGCACCACCGGCCAAGGTTGCCAAAATGGTTCCCCTTCATCAGATTCCCTTTGCTGGCCCACCACAGAAGATCCTGCAAGACCGAGAGTGGAACCTGAACGGGATCCAACATCTTTCCTGAGAATTGGGACCACCGCATCTTGGGGACCCATTGCAGGGATCTCATCCACAGTCTGGCCTCTGGCACCAGACAAATGCAGGACGCCACGAGACCTAGCAACCTTAAGATGGCGAAAGCCGGTAGACTCTGGGCAGGTTGACATTTGTTCACCATCTGTACAAGGTGATGAGCCCTCGCCTTGGGAGGCAAACACCTTCCCAAGGACGTGTCCAACACAGCACCGATGTACTGGAGCTGTTGAGGTGTCGGATGCGACTTCTTGAAATTGAAGGAGAAGACCAGCTTGTGGAGGGAGTGGCAGGCTAGACTGAGATGGTCCAGAGCTTGTTCGGGAGAACATGCTCAGATCAGCCAGTCATCCAGGTAGGGGAAGACGTGAATCCCCCCCCTCGCCTGAGATACGCTACGATTAGCTTGGTGAAGACCCTCGGGCGGAGGTCAATCCGAATGGCAGGACCCGAAACAAAGTGCGAGCTGCCAGCCGCACACCTCAGGTACTTCCTGTTCTTTGGATTAATCGGCATAGGAAAGAAAGCATCCAATAGGTCCAGAGATACCAACCAATCTTGAAGTCGAAGGGCCTGAAGGTCCTGAGAGAGTAACCATCTTGAACTTGTCCTTCAGGAGGAACTTGTTCAACCAACGCAAATCCTAGATGGGTCTCAATCCTCAGTCTTTCTTTGGAATCAAAAAATATGGGGAATACCATCCCTTGTTCCGCTCCGCTAGAGGCACTAGTTCTATAGCGCCTTCTTCAAGCAGGGGTTAAGATTTCCTGCACAAGGAGCAGATCCGGAACCTTCAAAGAGAGACTCCCCGGTGGATTGTCATGAGGCTGCTGTAGGAAAAGTAGTCAGTAGCGGTGGGCTATTGTCTCCAGAACCCACGCATTCGAAGTAATAGAGAGAGAGAGAGAGCGAGAGAGAGCGAGAGCGAAGGTAGCTGGGGTTGCTACTGGAAGGACGGTATTTTTTAGTTAACGACTTGTTAACTGGAGGGGCGTGGCTAAAGGGCAATGGAGTAGGACATGTCTTCCGAGCTGCTCCCGACGATCCGATATGATCCTGCGTGAAAATAAGCTAAAAAAGGCATGATCATGCTCAGAAATACACTATTGGATGTGTAAAGGCGTGGGGCAAGTTTGATGGAGAGATGAGTCATTGATGACTTCAGGAAGATTGGCAAGATCAACTGAAAGTTCGTGGCCGCGGTGCGACGCCCCAGACAAAATGGCCGGCGCGCTACCACAAAGGAGGCTGAGGTAGGCCCAGCAGACCCACGGCAGACGAAGGCTGGCAGGGAGAGCGCAGCGGATGGAATGTGAAGCGGGAAGCAACTGCGGCTGAGAGAACTGCACTGGGAATATAGAACCAGTGGGATACACCGTTACACTGCATGCCTGGCATCGAAGAGGCCCCTCCGCCAGACGAAGAAAGAAGGGGCCCGAACGGCCCCACGAACAGGGCGAATAGCTGAGGGGTTCGCTCGACCACTTGGCGTGGGGGACCTGTAGAGACTTGGAAGGAGAAGCGGACAACACAGTGCACAAGCTGCTCACGACGCGCGTGAGCTGCAACAGACTACCCTCGAGAGCGAGAGGTGTAACCCCCAGAGAGCGGACCGGGATAAGGCGCAGAAGACATGTAGGCCTGGCGGTGCCGCAGCGCGCCACAAGCACAGAAGTGGAACGGGGAAGCAGGACCCGCACGCTACAGAAAAGCTGGGCCCCGGCACATAGGCAGGGCTGCACAACGTCGGTGAGAGGAGGCAAGAGCAAGCAGCCGACCAATGACATTTTTTCCAAGCCGCAACAGATTCCAACCACCCCGGTACAGGGTGCGGCAGCCGCGCCTGCAGAAATATCCCTGACAAAAGAGGATCACTTGATCCTAACAGCCATTACGGAGTTGAAAGCCTCGTGGGGGACAGTGATGGCGGACCCAAGAACCGCCTTGGAAACCAAAATGGATGCGGTTGGGCTAGAGGTCAACCTGCTGCGACAAGATGTGAGAGTGCTGGCTGAAAGAACAAGCGGCCTAGAGAGTGCGGTGAAAACCAACACGGAAACGAGCACAAGGAACGCAAAGGAAGTCCACATACTGAAGCAACAGGTCGCCAACTTGGAGATCCGTGTGGAGGAGGCTGACGGTAGAGCGAGGCGGAACATACGGGTGGTCGGCCTACCGGAGGGAGAGGAAGGACAGGACCCCACGGACTACGTGGAGAATTTGATCCTGCAAGAAATAGGAGCCGACAAAGTTTCACAAGGATTTGCTGTCGAACGGGCGCATAGGGCCTTGATGAGGAAACCACGACCTGTAGCCCCCCTCGGGCGATAATAGCAAAGATCTTGAACTATAAAGACAGAGAGAAAATCCTGGAGTACTTTTGCAAAGGTGGAACGATCGAAAGGGCATCTGCAACCATCACAGCATACCCTGACTATACCATGTTGGTGCACAGACAGCATCATAGCTATGTGGCGATCAAGAGGAGATTGCGTACGGCTGGAATCAAGTACATGCTTTTGTATCCCGCAAAGCTCAAGGTCCTGCACAAAAGTAGGGCATACCTTTTTTGACACCCCGGACGACGCAACAGCATGGCTGGATATGCAGGGTTGTCCGGAACAAGGCAAGAAGTAAGATCACGATAAGTGAGGGGGTCAAATTATGTAGGATGCAAAGATGGAGAAGGAGGGGGCCCCGGGGGAAAATAAAAGGATTGTTGCATGGGTAACAAGGGCGGGGCGAGGACATATAACATTGAAAATTGCAATAAGAGACATTTGGACTTCTTGGACTAGAATATTAAATGTGAATGAATACTGGGCAGCACTAAGCGCACTCACATAGAAGCAAATGGGAGTGGCAAGACGGAAACGTCCTACCCCCAGGAGTTAGGGTAGTAGGGCCGCCATTAGGGCGACTTCACCCTGCTGAGCCATGAGTAAAGGCAATTGCCAGGAAAGGGCTAGATGCGGGGGGGTGCCTGAGATCCAGGGATGGAGCTGGGCAACAGTTGGGTAGGGTGTTGGGGCGGGAGGAAATGGAGGGGAGTGAGTTGGGGAAGGGAAGGGAAGCGGGAAGGAGAGAGGTTGGGAAGTTTGAAGTGTTTGGGGATGTTTATGTTGGGAAACGAGCCCGCATAGAATGGAAATGTACTTGGTCATGGACTGCATTTGTGGTGGGAGGAGAGGGACCTTGATGTGCCATGGGGGATCTTAAAATAATTACTTGGAACGTCAGAGGGCTCAATAGTTATTTAAAGAGAAATAAGGTCATGCTATACCTACACAGACAGAAAGCAGACATAGCCCTGCTGCAGGAGACTCATCTTACGCAAAACAAGATAGAAATGATCCAGAAGAAATGGAGGGGGACTGTGGTGGGGGCATCAAATTCAGCCTATGCCAGGGGAGTGATCATTTGGGTAGCGCCACATGTCCCGTTCCAATTGTTACAGTCCACGGTGGAGGCAGACGGGAGGATGGTCATGATGAGAGGGATGGTGGAAAATAGGGAGATAAGCATCATAAACATGTACGCCTCGAACCAAAACACGGCAGCATATTTTAGAACCTTATGCAACAAACCCAGTACGAGCTTGGGAGGGGCGGTGATCTGGGGAGGAGATTTCAACTGCGTGTTAAACCCCGGGGTAGATGGGTCATATGGTAAAATGGATAGACCCACCCCAGCTGCTAGAGCACTGCACACACTGTTGGATGATTTCGGGTTTGTGGATGTATGGAGGTCACACCACCCCCAGAAGAGGCAGTATTCACATTACTCAGCCCCCCAAAACCTGCATACTAGATTGGATTATAGGTTTGCCACAGAAGAGTTAATGATTGAGATAACGCAAACGGAATATAAAGCGAGGGTCCTCTCAGACCACTCGCCGCTAATCCTGAGGTGGCAATACCGACCCCCGAGGGCAAAGATCCCGACATGGCGCCTCAGAGCAGAGGCGCTGAAAGACACCATCTTCAAGGAAGACATGAGGGAGGAAATAATAAAATACTTTTGAGATAAATACTGGCAGTGTAGAGACAGTGGGTATGCTTTGGGAGGCCTTTAAAGTGGTAATGAGGGGGGTAGCTATAGCTAAATCCAGGAGGGATACAATGAGGGATCCAGGCTGAACTGCAGGATACGGGGAGGGAACTAGAAAGGGCACTAAGGGAGAGAGGTAACACCAAGGAAGATAATCAAGTAATACTTAAGCTGCAGCAGAAATGTGCGGGGCACTGGGAGAGATTGTGCAATCTTCACTATAAGAAGTATATAGAGAGGCAGCATGCGGGGGATGGGATAAACCAGGGAGGGTCTGGGCATGGCTATACAAGAGTGAGACCCCCCCAGGCCCACAATCAGAATAATAACGAGGGAGGATGGGAGCGTAGTGGACACCCAGGAGGGTGTTAAACAGGAATTTGTAGAGTATTATCGACTCTTGTATGGGGATGATGAGGACAATGATTGTACAGAAATAGAAACACTGGAAGATATAGGACTGCCGCAGATCAGTGCCGAAGAGCGGGAGGAGCTTGATGTCCCGATTACCTTAGAGGAGTTGGAAGAAGTAGTGCGACAGTTGCCTACTAGCAAGACTCCGGGGACTGACTGACTCCCAAGTGAATTTTATAAAACATATAAGGATGAAGTGCTTCCTCCGTTTTTAGAAATGCTGAACGAAGCGTATGAAGTGGGTAGGCTGCCAGAGTCCCTTAGAGAAGCGACAATTATACCACTGCCCAAACCCAATAAGCACGGTCATAACTGTGGATCATACAGACCCTTGTCAATGCTCAATCAAGACAGTAAAATATTGACAGCTATTCTGGCAAATAGAATGAGGAGAGTTATTGCTAAACTAATACATCCCGACCAGACTGGCTATGTTCCAAACAAGAAAATAGCCAACAATCTTAGGCGACTCCATCGAGTTGTTGAGCACGCAAATGAGGACGAAGGCGAACTGGCAATTGTATCGCTATACGCAATAAAGGCCTTTGATTCGGTTAAATGGCCGTGGCAGATGGCGGCCCTGGCTGGCTATGGGATAGGGCCCGGGTACTTACAGTGGGCCAAAATGCTATATAGCGCGCCGTTGGCTAGAGTTAAAACAGGAGCGGTGATATCAGAGAGGTGGCAACTTCGTAGAGGTACTAGGCAAGGATGCCCATGGTCTCCTATGTTGTATATTCTTGCTCTGGAACCCTTGGCCATATACCTGAGACAACAGTACGATCCGATAGGCATTACTGTAGGAGGGGAAGCGCATCTAATCTCTTTGTATGCGGATGACATGTTGTATTTAAGGCACCCCGAAGAAAACCTCCAGTACATTCTGGAAGTGATGGAGAGATATGCAAGGCTGTCTGGCATAGCTGTGAACCCCCAAAAATCTAGCATATTTCCACTGGGCAGGTACAAGGGGATCCCGTTAGAACAGCTACCGGTGCTACAGATACCACGGGAAGTCCGCACGTTCTTATATCTTGGAATAGATATATACCACACGGTAGAAGAGGAACAACAGTATAATACAGAGGAGGCGATCAGGAAATTTGGAAATAGCATGACGTTTTGGGTGAAGCTACCCCTAGCGATGATGGGGCGAGGGGCAATGTTGAAAACAGTGGTCCTACCGAGACTCTTGCATTATTTTGGAAATATCCCACACCTTATAACAAGGCGGACCTTTGCTAATATAGAAAGCCTGTGCCGGGATTTCCTCTGGCATGGGACGAGGAATAGAGTAGCCCTTTGGAAGCTACAAAACTCATTTGAAAAAGGGGGCATAAAACTGCCAAACTATGAAATTAACTACATAGCAAGCCAGCTGCAATATGCAGCTAAATGGCTCTCTGAAGAGTCAACCTCGGAGTCTAGGCTGTTCCGACAGGACTGTGCCCCATACTTCCTAGAGGAAATGATGTGGCTGCCTAAGGTAGATATGGAGGGGCGCCCAAGGATGATGATGATGATTCTAGGGTGGAAGATATGGCGCAGGGGCGAAGACAAGCAGTTAAGGATGATGATTAGGAAACACTGGGAACCGGTGGGGAAAGCAACCATGGGTGATATATGGCAGATGGGGAACATAAGGAACTTTGCAGTGTTAGATGAAGAAACTGGATTACATACGGGCCAGTATATTACATACCACAGGGTGGTGCAGAAAATCAAGGAGACATGGTCCGAACTAGTACTATAAGAACCGGATACTACCATAGACAATATATGACATTGCAGAGGGGGGACACGAGATTTCCAGAATATATGAGCTGCTGATGTCCAAGGTGGAGAAGGAGGTGGCACAACTGAGACAGGACTGGGAAGAGGAAGTGGGAGCTCCAATGAGTGATGGGATGTGGGAACGGGCCCAAGGGTACCACAAAAAAGTGTCGAGGAATGCAAGATTGCAACAGATGCAACTGTATGTAACCCATAGGGTGTATATGACGCCCTGGAAAATAGCCAAATTTAAAAATGTAGGGCGACAAGCATGGCCCAAATGTGATGAGGAAAATGCCGAATGGTGCATAGGTTTTGGTCATGCCCAGTCATTGAGCGTTTTTGGGGTGAGGTGGCGCACAGGTTGGCCGAAAAAGGAATCAAGATTGTGGTAGATACGGTGTGGGTCTGTTTGATGGGAGGGTTTCCGAGACCACGTTAACTCAAGCACATGAGTAAATTAAAGGATTTAGCGTATGCACTTGCAAAGAGGAGAATTGCCATGGGGTGGAAGGCATGCCAGAGACCACGAATAGAAGTATGGTGGAAGGATCTACAGAAATGGGCCGAGGCGGAAACTGCGGTATGGCAAGATGCAAGTAATGTTGGGGGGGAGGAAGAGGCTGAGACCCTGATAGCCTGGAAACAATTAATAGCGGATTTATTTGGGTTACTACGAGACCCAACGGAAAACATGGAGGAATCCTCATCACAAGATGCAGAAACAGAACACGGAAGGGAATAGACTCGTAAGGGGGGAAGGGAAGGGGAGAAGCAGTGGACATCTTGAAGTGATGTAGGTTTATAATGTTATTGTATGCACTGCAAGTTTGGTTTGTATTGTTTGTTGAAATAAAATTAATAAAATTGTTTTAAAAAAAAAAAAATTAATAAAAACGACTTGTTAAATGCCAGAACAAACTCCGGGGACTGCCAAGCAGCCGCCACCTTTTTATGCAAAGTCAAATGAAAAGGCAACACTGGGTCAGTGGACGGAACTTGAACCAAAATATCAGTCAAGTCATCCTGAACAAATACATCCGGAGGACTAGACCAACCAAGATACTCAGTAACACTAGCCATCAGTCTCCTATGAGGAGACTCCGCTTGAGCCCCAGGCTCAGGCCTGCCAAACTACACCTCAGGGGATGTTGCCAAGCCACTGTCATCATGGAGTGATTGACGTAACTCTTCCAACTGACTGTCCCCGGAAAAGACAGCAGCCACATCGGGGTCAAGAGGGTCAAATTCCAAATCTGACCTCTCCTCATCCTCATAGATATCATCCAGAGGAAGAAAGAACTCCTCCCTAGGGACAGAAGTGGTGCTGGATTCCTTAACAGGCTTCACAGACTTGGATTTTGCCTTCTTGGAGGATCCACAGGACCAGGGACCTCCATCGGCAAATTCCGCCCAAAAAGGCCCCGAAGGCGCCGACAGCTTCAGTGTCAACAAGGGCGCCTACGGTGATTTTGGCGGTTTCGCCGGGGACAAAGACTGAGACTTGGATTTAGCACGTCTCTGGCGATCCACCTGAACCTTGTCCGAACAGGACCTCAACAGTTTCAGATGAGTATTGCGCTGAGGAGCCAGGCCCAAAGGCGAACGAGCATTGGAACGAGACGGTTCCCTGCCGGCTTCTTCCGAAGGCGTGGACCGAACTCTGCCCTGGGATTGAACAATCGCCAGCATCTGATCCCTGAAGGCCTCCCATTCCTCCGGAGTCGAGGACCTGGTGGGACAAGCCACTTTCCTTGCAACACCATCATCCGACGAGGATGGGGAAGGCGACCGGTGACGCCGCTTCCGGGAGTGCCGAGACTAGGACGACGAGAGGCTGGACCCACTCTGGGATTAAGATTCCCTGGGACTCCGTCCGACAAGGAGAGTCACCCCTCGAATCTTCGGTGGACATCCCTTTTGCAGATTTTCGGGACGAGTTTAGTACGCCGACCTACCTGTAACATCCCCTTACGCTCCCGCAAGGCCTTAGCAGTCAGCGACTGGAATTTTGAACAGTCGTCGGTGTCATGACTCTCGCCCAGATATCACAAACAAATGCGGTGTGGGTCCGTAATCGACATTTTCGACTTGGCAATTCTTAAAGTCAGACCGCGGAGTCAGAGAGGTAGATGAAGACATTCACAAAGAATACACGAGGCCCGCTGAGTCCTGTCATGATCACTGCTTCCAAGGAGTCAGGAACAGCCCAACATCCTTGGAAGCAGGCCCCTAACCGTTATCTTAGGCACCAGCCGGTCCCCACTGGGACCTTTTGAGCCTCGTCCTGGCGCCGGTGGCACCAGGCTCATGAAAGTCATTGGTCCCGGCACTGGAAGCGCCGGGCTAATATTATGTATGAAGATGCTTGGGTGGACTTACCTGCAGCAGACCATGCTGCTTACTTACCAGCCACTTAGAAGTCCTCTGTGAACAGGAACTACTTTCTTACCTGGGTGGGGCAAGCTCCACTCCCTGGATACAGCACTGGAACACTTCTGGAACTGGAACTCTTTTCTTACCTAGGCGGGGCCGTGGAGGAAGACGCCTCATCACTCCAAGGCTATTTAAACCACACCCGATAGATGAAACGTGCTTCGCGTTATTCTGCATCTGCAGCAGAACGCTCACCGAGTCTGTTCCGGCCTTTCTTCTTTCGATCCTGAACCTGCAAGAATTATACTTACCATTCCTGTATCCAGTCGACAACAGCACCTGCAAGGACAAGAAACAACAGGTTAGCAAGGCAACCTTTACACGCAGTGCTTACTCACCTGATCCATCGGCTGCGGCCAGTTCTTCACGCTGCACCTCCGCCTGTAAAGACAAAAGCATTGTTATTACTTACCGGCACTCCGCGAATTCCGGATTTCTTCACGCTGCACCACCGCCTGTGAAGATAAAAGCATTGTTATTACTCACCGGCACTCCGCGAATTCCGGATTTCTTCACGCTGCATCGCCGCCTGTGAAAACAAAAGAAGAGACATTAGACCGGTATTTACTTACGCCCATCGCGCTCGTCACAATAGAACGCCTGCAAATACTCCGGCGTCTCTTCAGCACGGACTAAGCAGCAAGGGAAAAAGACAGTTTGAGCGCTTGCATTTACTTACTCATTTCCAGGCGCTTCACTCCATCTTCCATCTCCAGAGTCCTGCAAGACAAAAGGGAAAGCATTATACAGAGTCCTGTTCAATATTAACGTGCCACGCACCTAAAGACTAAAAAGGTGCCCGGAAACTCAACGCTCGTGCAGTTGACGGTAACGATCCTCTGAGTTCAAGAGGCCTATGTTTCACCAGTGAAGGAACTGGCAACGGCACCCTGCACCAGACGCAGATGGAGTCCAGCATTCACCTATCTAAGGTGAGCACGTGACCTGGGGGGGGCTCTACGGAGAAGCTAGGAAGAGAGGGAGAGGGAGAGGAACATTCAACAGCCCAGACCCTTAACCCCCATATTCTTTCACCTACAGAAACCTCACCCTTTGGGTTCGACACACAGTGAGAAGAAGTTCGACCCCAGAAGCCAATCGAGTCCTGCACATCACTTTTCGAGTCACAGACACCTTCCTGCCAAGACCAGCGCCTCCGTGGGAATCAGGTGAGCGTTACAGTCCTTGAAGCAAACCCCTTTGCAGAAAAAACGGAACTGAGGGTACGGGCACTGTACGTCCTATTTATAACATCCGGTGACATCGCCCTTGACGGGGGTCTTCGAGGGACATCGACCCGACGCCATCGACGCAGGACGCCCTCTGCTGAAATTTTTCCGAAGCAGCACAGCTGTGGACATTACATGTCAAAGATGTGGAATACGTTGGAGGACACAATCCATTTGAATTTATTTTTCTGACATGAGGTAGCATGAAGTGTAGCGCAAGTACAGTTGTATCCAAGCAGATACGTATCAGACAAGCTCATAAGCATCCATGCACATTCTCTCTGCGGGGAGGAAGGGTGGCGCATGTGAATCTAAGCAGATACAAGCATCAGAAATACGATTACGGTGAGTAATGTATCCCTTCTGAGGCTTGTGGAATCTGCTTAGATCACATGCTGTGCATAGATTAGCAAGCAGTGTTAGCAGAAGGTGGTGGGATGTGAGAAGGGTCATGGGCAAACAGATGTCTTAGAACCGCTTGTCCCACCTGTGTATCTGTCTTGGAATGAGTGTCAATGCAATAATGCTGAGTGGAAATGTGTAGTGATTCCATGTAGCTACTTTGCAAATGCTGCCTAGAGGGACGTTGGCAATGAAGGCCAGAGTGGCTCCTTGTGGAGTGTGCTCTAGGCGTGACGGGCAGTGTTTTGTTTGATAATGAATAGCACAATTATATACATCTGACTATCCATCTGGAGATGGCATTTTTGGAAATGCGGTCTACTTCTCTGCCTGCTGCTATGGAGAGAAACAGTTGGTCTGTTTTCCTCAGCGGTCTGGTCTTGTTTACATAGTAAAGGACTGCCCTCCTCACATCCAGTGTGTGGAGTTTTACCTCAGCTGAGCTGGTGGGGGTCTGAAAGAAAGCCGGTAGCTCAATAGACTGGTTTACGTGAAATTTAGAGATGAACCTAGGGCGTGTATGTGAAACCAGCTTATCCTTGGGTACAACAAAGAAAGGATCCTGCACTGACAATGCTTATATTTCACCAACTCTTCTTATGGAAGTAATAGCCACTAAGAAGGCAGTTTTGTAAGTTAAGTGTTTAAGGCTACACTTAGGCATCGGCTCGAAAGGAGGTCCCATGAGCTTGGAGAGTACAACATTGAGATCCCAACCCGACGGCGGATTAGATATTGGGGGGTGAAGTCTCTTTACGCCCTCCATGAATGCTTTGATGACAGGCACCTTCCACCATGAGACTTTATTGTGGGAGGTGGTGTAGGCTGACAAGGCCGCCAGGTGGACCTATAAAGAGTTGAATACTAAGCCCAAATCTAGCAAGTGGAGCATATAAGTTAGAATGTGAGATGGAGTACATTCTATGGGGTTAATATGTTTAGAATGGCACCAAATTACAAATCTCCTCCACTTATCGAAATAACAGTGCCTAGTGTTAGGTTTTCTTGCTTCCTTCAAGATATTCATATACCTTTGAGGTAGGTTAGGATGTCCGACTTCAGGAGCCATGCTGCCAAGCTCATTGAGTGAGGTTGAGGGCGCACTTTTAGCCCCCCCCCCATGCTGAGTGAGCAGATTGGTCGGGCACGGGAGCCCAATGGGATCGCCAGTTTGCACAGATGGGGATACCAAGGTTGTCTTGCCCACATAGGAGCAACTAGGATGAGTGTCATCTGTTCCTTGTGGATCTTGTTCGGGCGGGGGGGGGGGGGGGAGCATAAGCAAATTTCCCTTAACAGTTCATCCATAGGGCGTTCCCCTTTGAGCCTGTCTGGGGGAATCTGGACGCGAAGTCTAGGCACTGACTGTTTGCTTGTAGCGAACAAGTCTATTGTGGGGTAACCCCATTGAGAGAAGAGGTATTCTACGACTCCTGCGTGTAGTCGCCATTCATGTTCTTCTGGTAGGGGATCTCTGCTGAGTGAGTCTGCCAGAGATTGAGGTCCCCTGGAACATGCTGTGACGATAGGAATATCTTCAGTTTGAGAGCCCATCTCCAAATTTGTTGCGCAGGCCTGGACACAATTGTAGAACGTGTGCCCCCCCCGTTTTGTTGATGTAAAACATTGCTGCAGTGATGTCTGTCATGACTCGCACAGATTGGTTAGCTGGGTGAAACTCTAATGCCTGAAGGGCTTTGAATACTGCCAGTAGTTACAGCAGATTGATGTGGTTCTGAGCAGAAGCCCGAGACCACAGACCCCGAGCCGTGTGGTGAAGGAAATTAGCCCCCACCCACCCGGCGAGTGAGGCATCCGTCGTGACCATCGCCTGTACTTCTGGATCGTGGAAGGGTTTCCCCTTCATCAGATTTCCCCCTGTCCACCAGCGTTGGTGAAACGACCACTAGATCGTCCCACTGACCACTTGCCTGAGACCACTGTTTCGCCACCACGCGTGCATGGGTCGCAGGCACGCATGTGGCACTAAATAAATGCAAGATGCCATCATGCCTAGCAAACGCAAAGCTTTGCGCACCCTTATCTGGCGGCCGGTCTGATAATGTGGTAATTGCAGTAACATGCTTAGGACTCTTTCCTCTGACGGAAAGACCAACCCCTCTTCTTTATTTAGGACAGCTCCTAGGAACGGTTTGGTTGTGCTTGGCACTAGTCTTGATTTTTTTGTCGTTGTTCGAGAAGCCCAATAGAAAGAAGGTTGATCGTTCTTTGAATGTTTTGTCTGCAAATTAGGGAAACTTCCCTGTAATCAGCCAGTCGTCCAGGTAAGGGTACAGAACAAGTTACTTACCTGTAACTGTTCTCCAGCATGGGTCTGGCATGGATTCACATGCTCATGAATATTCCTCGTCGTCAGGCTGGGAATACTCGGTAAAGAAAAAATCAGTTTAGTTTCTGAACTGTCTTTCTCCTAACAACCAATCACTGGTCTCTGGGTCATACTGCCCCCAGCCAATGACTGCCCTCTACCTAAGCCCCTCTGGCAGCCATCTTCAGATTTGGTAGCACGTAAAGTGGCAGTAGGACCAAGAGAAGAGCCTCAGAGGGGATAGGCGGAGGGTTCCCATGTGAATCCATGCCAGACCCATGCTGGAGAACAACCGTTACAGGTAAGTAACTTGTTCCTTCTCCAGCATGGGGTCTGGCATGGATTCACATGCTCATGAATAAAGAATACCTAGCAGTACACACATGCACAACCACAGGAGGTGACAAGGCTCAACATTAAGCATTTCAACATCTCAACATTAAGCAACTCTTACCTCCTCACCAGGCTCACCTTCAAGCGAACAGGTTGCGCAGCACTGCTTGGACGACTCTGGACTCCTCCCTGGAATCCCGGTCGATGCAGTAGAATCTCGTGAAGGTGTGGGTCAACCTCCACGTGGCAGCCCTGCAGATGTCCAGCAGGGGCACACCAGACAGGAACGCCATAGTTGCAGGATCGCTATGGTCGAATGGGCTATCGGACGGCCAGGCAACCGTCGGTTTGCCAACCGGTGACAATGGGTGATGCAGCCGGATAGCCACCTGGAAATGGAAGCCTTGGAGAGGGCCTTACCTTGTTTCACAGGACCAAAGTTAACAAATAGCTGTGATGTTTTCCGGGAACTCTTTGTGCGGTGACCGTAGAATTTCAGCGATCTAGCCACATCCAGCAAGTGCAAAGTCCTCTCAGCCGGCGACAGGAAGAAAACTGGCAACACCAAGGGCTCGTTGAGCTGGAAGTCCGACGGCGCCTGGGGCATGAAGGAGGGGTGCGTCCGCGGAACCACCCTCGTTTCGTGGAATGTTAAGTACAGAGGCTTACAGGAGAGGGCCTGGATCTCTCCCACTCAACGTGCGGAGGTGATGGCCACAAGAAACTCTGTCTTCCACGATAGGATTTTCAGCGGGCCGAATGCAGAGGCTCGAACGGAGGACCCATGAGCCTAGTCAGCACCACATTGTGCTCCCACGCCGGGGCCGAAGCCTTCACCGACGGGAACGAACGGAAAAGTCCTTTCATGAACTCCTTGACCAGGCGGTGTGACCACCGCGATGACCGCCCCAGAGTTCTGGTGTAGCGGGAGATAACCGCCAGATGAATCTTGATGGAGGCATGCGCCAGACCCGCCTTGGCCAGCGACAGCAAGTACGGCAGCACTTGAGGGGGCGTAATCCGTAGATGGTTTATCTTCTGTGCAGGGCACCAGACGGTGAACCTCTTCCTGAAGGATGGTAGGGTGGAGACGGATGGACTCGTCTCCTCTTAGGCGGCAGGTCCCTTGATTATCCAGGCACCGCAGGATCACACGTCGGAGGCACAGGCCTCCTTGTCCTCATCTCTGAGCACAGGGTGTGCAGAGCTTGTAGGATATCTGCCGACATGTCCATCGGTGGTGGCGGCGGTTGCGATGGGAGCGTTGGCAGCGGCGTGGTGTCCTCGGGTTCCTCACCGCCCTGCCGCCCCTTGTCGGTTCCCTAGTCGCTTTCTACGACTGCCTCATCGGGGTACTTCCTGTAGGGCCCGGCCTCGACAAACTTCTTGTCAAGCACCGTCTTCAGGCCAGAAAGCTCCTCCTCGGAAGAGATATCCGAGTCCAGCTGAACTACCGTACCCCCCCTCCCCCTTCTTCTGGGCCAGGGGCGACGGCCTCGGGGAGATGATTGGCATCGTCTTCACGGGAGTCTTCTCAATGGGCAGGAAAGGCTATTCCCTCCGAGCAGGCAGGGAAACTCTCGTCTTGGGGGTTATCTCCACTGGGACCGCCTCGGCCGCCTTCGCCAGGGACGCCACCACTCCCTCAATAGATGCTTCGCCTGGTGAACCTGGGCCTTCACGACCTTGGGCGCGTCTGAGGCCTTCACCGTGGGGGGGGGGGGTCAATGGCCAGCTCCCCCTGGTCTTTCTCCGTCGGAGTCCGGGCCTTCTGCAGAAGTTTACCTGGGTGGTAAGACTTCCTTTTCTTCGCTGAGCCGGGGCGATGGCTCGTGGTTGACGGCGTCGGCGATGCTGCGCCCGACCTGGCTGCCTTGGAGCCCATACCTAAGGCGCTCCAGGTGCCCGCGAACTCGCAGTGCTTTGCTTTGTGTTGGGCCCCGTCGCCGGAGCCCCCTCAAAGGTCTTCGAAGACCGCTCAGATTTCCTCTTGGGAGAAGCATGCTGCCGGGGCTCACCCGCCGCCGGGTCTTCGTCTGCAGCCACTTGGCTAGCAACTTGCAACGGTCCTTCATGGTGCACCACGTCCTTGCAGAACGCACAGGCCTCCTGCACATGCGATCGGTCTGAATGTAGGCAATAAAGGCACAGGAAGTGCCCATCGTCCAGAAAGACATTCCGCAGTCCACATCCTGGGCAGATGCTCAACAGAAGCGTCGAGACGCCTTTCTCCTCGGCCATGTCCATGCGGGTGTAGGCCTCAAGAATCTTCTGGAATCCTCCAAGAAGGGAACTCGACGAGAAACCACCCTTGAGGGGTATAGAAGGTTCCAAAAAACAGGTCCCCGTTAGTCGGATGATGGATCGATGGAGCTTGAGGCTCAATTGAGTGAAAAAAATAGAGCAAAACTCTTAGAAAAATCACAAAACGCAGTAAAAGCTTGAGGGCTATAGCACGTGGACTCCCAACACTTGAACGTGCGGTAAAAATCTGAAGATGGCTGCCAGAGGAGGGGCTTAGGTAGAGGGCAGTCATTGGCTGGACCCAGAGACCAGTGATTGGTTCTAAGGAGAAAGACAGTTCAGAAACGAAACTGAAACGTATTTCTTTACCGAGGATTCTCAGCCTGACGGGGAATATTCATGAGCATGTGAATCCAAGCCAGACCCCATGCTGGAGAAACTGGGATTGCCTCCCTGCGTAGGTGTGCTGCCACCACCGCCAGTACCTCCGTGCATACCCAGTACCTCTGTGCATACCCTTGGAGAAGCTATTCCGAAGGGCAGCACTATGAATTGGTAGTGCTGGTTCGCCATCTTGAAACGCAAGAATCTTCTGTGCGCTGGGAACATTGAAATATCTTTCATATCCAGTGTTGCCATGCAATGCCCCTTTTTTAGTAGAGTTATTACCTCTTGTAGTGTAATCATGCAGAACTTTTGTGGCTTGACATATTTGTTTGCAGGGCGCAAATCTAATACTGGGCGCATTGTTAGGTCATTCTTTGGCACAAGGAAGTAAGTTGAATAAATAGCCTTGTTTACCTGTTTGGCCGGGATGATTTCTATGGCGTCCTTTTGTAGCAGCGGGACTATTTCCTCAAGGACGATGTGTTGGTCTTCTTTAGTGTGTGTTTTTCTGGCATGGGGGCAATTCCGGGGTTGCCCGAGTAGCTCTATACAATATCCGCCCGCTACGGTGGACAGCACCCATCTGTCTAAGGTGATTCCCTCCCATGCTTGGTAAAAGTTGGAAATGCCCCCTCCTACTGGAGAGGCATGGGAGGGTACCTGAAGCGGGATGTCACTGCTTCTGAAGCGGGATGTCACTGCTTTTGAGGTGGGGTACCACCTCTGGAGGAGGAACCCCTTTCCCAACCGCGTGATCTGCACAGTCCTCTCTGGTCATTTTGAGAGGCTTCGCCCAGATTCTTCCCCCAGGCCGTACTCTGATTTTGGTTATAGGAACCCCTCTGGGCAAATTGTCCTTGTGTGCGATGGAAATTGCTGTTTCCCCTCTGGCTAGGAGGTTTATTAGTCAATTGGCACATTGATTTCAATGTATCATAACCTCCTTGGCTTTCTTCAAGGCGTCCTCGACGGCCTTGCCAAAGAGTACATTGGGCCTGACCGGGCATGTTAATGAGATTAGCCTGCGTTTCTGACTTAAAGCCGGATTGGCGTAACCAAGCGTAAAGCTTAATAATGGTACCCTCCGCTATGATTCTTCCGGTTTTGTCCGCGGCGACAGGGCCACTCTTTAGCAGGCAGCTTGACACCGTACTCCCTTCTGCAGCCACCAGTGCTGAGTCTTGTGGGGTTCTGGGGCTGACTAGAGCAACGCTGAGACTTCGTCCCATTTATGGCAATTATAACTAGCTAATAAGGTCGAGTTTTAGCAAATCTGGTCTGGAATGCAGCAGAAGAGGCACCTTCCTGCCCATTGTGTAAAGCCTCTTGCTTTCTTTGTCTGGGGGGAAAATTCTCATCTATGGCTGATTTCCCTCACCTAGAGAGCCCCCCAGCAGCTTTGCTGGACTTCTGGCGTTTATTTTTTTTCCACTGGGTAAGAGTGAGCTTTTCCCCCACTCTTACCTGTGTTTTGCTATGTGTTTCTATCTGTTTTTATGATTGTGGACACTGAAGTACACCACTTCAGTAGCCCCCTTCTTTTTGTGTGTCACACAGCACCTTCAGTGCCGTGGCACAGGGTTGTCTTTGAGACTTCCTCCTGACTCCATTTCTGAGGCGGCTACCGTCCCCCAGAAAAGGGTAAAGTTATCATTAACTTTACTAAGTCAATCTACCACAGATCCAGTACACCCCATCTTCCATGGAGTACTGGAAAGGGTTAATTCATATCCCTTTCTATCTGTACCTCCTAGAGCATTGTTTCATTTAGACTTGGCTGGTGGCAGTGGTATCTACCCTAACTTTTCTGCCACGATTATATTAGATAAACGTGGTACTGTTCTTAGCTATTATATTAGCCTTGAACATAAACCCGCTTGACCAAATCGTCTTTCTTTTGGCTCCGGTTGGGTTTATTCGACATTTCTTTTTTTTTTTTAAGTCCTTCTTGTGTTTTACTTTGCGCGGCAAACTAGGTTCGCCTTCTTTGTTCACTGTCTTTTGGCGGGCTTCTGCTCAGAAGCCTTCCTCAAGGCGCCTGGGTGTCTAGGTGGGCTGAATGTGAGGGAGGGGTGTAGTCACCCCCTGCACAGGGTATCCTAGGAAACCCAAGTCGCACTTTGTCATGATTGGCCAGGGTAGTTGTCCAGGCTGGACAACCCCCCTGCTGGGTGATTGACAGCCAGGCTGTGTGAATGGGGGTTTTTCGCATAAAAGGCAGGTCTCTTGGGCTAGAAGTCAGAGAGTCGCCACTGGAACTACAAGGAACCGAAGAGAAGCGGCGAGAACGACGGCTGCTGCAACTACCCCGTCCCGGTGAAGCCCTGCTGCAGTCCTGAGCTATCTTCCCTTCAACGACTTAGAGAAGATGCAGTCCGGAGTCTTCTTCCCTTGAGCTTGGTGGGGATAACCAGCTCATCTTCTACAGTCAGAGGATCCTCTTCCTTGGTCGAAATCGCTGCACGCTGCTGTAGTGGTCCGGATAGCCACCTGAAGAGCCTCTCCTGTTTTTAAGGAGCACACCTTTTATTCTTTGTCGCTGCTGCAGGCTTCATCCCTGTGTGGTGCAGACCCCCTTCAGACAGACGTCCTCCTTCACAACGAAGCTTCAGGAATCGTGGGTCTGCGGGAAACCAACAGGAACAACTGCCAGGGCACCAGCTGCACCATTGGAACAAGATACTGTGTTCTACTTGAGGAAACTGGGTGAATCCCTTTTTCTTCATTTCCAAGGCTTGACCTTGTCTTCCCTCCTTCTTATAACTTTTGCTTCCGAACATTGACAATATCGAAGTACTTTTGGCGAATGGAATCGTGAACTGTCTGACTGTGTGATCTTCGGCAACAGGCCCCTGTGTCTTTCGATCCTGGCTCCGGCCCTTTGACCTTTGAACTCCTGTCTCTGAGTGTTTCTTGATTCTGCCTGCCTAACCAAAATATTGTCTGTGATTTTTGCCTCCAACTCCCTCTGGATATCTCAGGTGCTAAGTGTGTTTTTGCCCCGGTAACATTTCATGTCAAGGATACGAGTTTATTTAGTAGACCGAACTGTCAAAAAGTGATCGCAATCGTATTTGCGGTAACATGTTTTTGTGCATAACACTGGTTCATTCAAAACACAGGGTACTTACCTTGAGACTTACTGTACAAAGTGAATTGGTTAGTTGTAGTATATTTAACGTGTGGTTTTCATTTAAGTTTAATAGAAGTGTTGTGTTTATAACGAATGGTTTAAAAATAAATGTACTTATATTTTTTTACCTGAAACCTTGAGGCAGTGTTTGCTTGTGTCACAGTAATTGTGGTCCCTTTGTGTAATCTCTGTTACTGCTCATATACTCTTGAGATAAGCCTGGCTGCTCCGCCACTGCTACCACTCTGACATAGCAGTACAGGCTTGTACCAAAGGTAAAACTTTTATTGCCACCTGTAGTCTTAATTGTGTGTAGTGGTCCCTAAGGGCACTGCACAGGATTCTGCCTAACAGAGCATCAGAGGAGGCCACGGGAGTACCTGCTTTCTTTCTGTTTGTAGTAACAACTGGCGAGTCAGGCTAAAGTACAGTGGGTCTAATGGTGCAGGTCTAAAACGTTATTCAATGTGTGGGTTCACAGCCCTCGTCCGATTGGGTGTCGCCAGCGAGGGTTGTAGCTTCCGCTGGACAGACTTTAGTTGTAGAATAAACGGAGTAACAGCTTTTTCATCGCCCAAGATTGTCAATTAAATCGTTGTCCTGTGGATCCTCTTGGGTAGATATTTGAAAATGTTCAGCTGCTTTGATAAGTACCTCATTCAAAAAAGGTGGATTATCAATGGGTGAATCTATGATGTACATGTCTGTATCAGGGTCACACTAATCCTCCTCATTCTCCCTATAAGGGTCTGCGGCTTATTGGTCACAGAGGTCTTCAAGATCCTTGTCCGGGTCATAGTTCAATTATAGTTGGATATTGCACGGGTTCACCGGGGCGGCACCTTTTGGCAGGGGATTCAACAGGGTTCTGCGACCCAAAGGCTGCTGTTGTGGGAGGGGTGGGGTGAAAACTTGTGAAGTAGCTAGGGTCTTGCTCATACAAATTTGCCATGAAAGACATTCTTCTCATGACCCTATCTATATCTTCAACTGACCATTGGGCATAACTAGGAATGACCATAGATTAGGGTGGGAGACCTAGATCTTCTGGAGTGGGTGGGATTACCATAGAAGGTGTAGCCTTTTTCTTTAAGGCTGAAGACAGGGCATCCTGTGACTGACGTTCCTTACTCTTATGAAGGGACCTATCCTTCTGTGTCTTAAACCTATGAGGGGTCCTAGAGGAGCTCTTCTCAGACTCCCTTGAATGCACCTTCAACCTCAATGGCTTTGAGTTGCCTGGCGTGATGGGCCCAGCGTTTAGCTGAGCGGTCCTTCAATGTGTTGGGTTTGAAGAGCCTACACGCTCAACAGGAACCCTCAGCGTGGCCCCGAGGGAGGCACAAGTTACACACAAGATGTTGGTCGACCAACAGGAACTTTTTGTTGCACTTGGGGCACAACTTAAAGGGGGTCCATTCCATAACGAAATGACACGGCAGTTAGGCGAACGTAGTGTACGAAAAAGGGTATATACATTCTAGTATGACACCCCCCCCTCTCGCCCTACTGTGTGGGCCGAAGCCCGGAGCGGCCTTCCAAGGCTGGAATGGATCCGTCGACGGGAGTCTTCAAAGGTCGTATCTTTTCTCCACCGCTGTAGGATGGTCTCGAGAGCCGGTGGATATAAGGGGTTATAAAGGATAGTAAGAGAAACTATTGTTAATTGTAGAATAATAAATGGCGATAAGCCGAAATGGAACTCAGTGAAACAGCATCCGTCTCTGATGGTGGAATAAACTATCAGAGGGAACTCGACACGTGAAGGACCAAGGGTACCGTGGATGTCACACTGGGATAGCATTATTCTGAGTTTCAAAAACTAATACTCCGCAGCTTCCACTAGATGTCTGCCAATACACAGCATGTGATCTAAGCAGATTCCACAAACCTCAGAAGAACAAGTTACTTACCAACTGTAACGTTCTTTCGATTGGATGTTCCTCCCACGTATTCCTCATTTTAGGTATATCCTTACCTTCAGCTTTGCTGCTCCATTATTTTTTTCTTTCTCTCTCCATCAGAGGGCGCTCCACTCGAGGAGGTGGCGATGTCCCTCGGCGGCATCTGTCAAGCGCCGACGTCATGCGTTGTATAAATGCCTAGAGCGCGCCCGTTGGCCTCAGTTCTGTTTTTTCGTATATTGTAGCCAATGGATTGTAGTTAACGGCGTGCCTCTTTTGACCAAAACCTAATAAGAATTTAGAGTGTAAACCGTGTAAACTGTACTGTGGGGTAGGCTGGGCGGGTCGATGAGGAATACGTGGGAGGAACATCCAATCAAAAGAACGTTACAGTTGGTAAGTAACTTCTTCTTCGAATGGATTGTGTCCTCCTACGTGTTCCTCATCTTAGATAGACTCCCAAAGCAGTTTTGTATTGGAGGTGGGAGTACAGACTTTTCTTTTTAGTCATGTACAGAATGAAGTACTGATTTAGCACATAGACCACCTTGAGAGGCAGTTGAGTCCAGCGCATAATGTTTTATGAAAGTGTGCATGGATGACCATGTGACTGCTGCACAAATATCTTGTACAGGGACACCCCTTTGAATTGCTGTTGAAGTTGCCATGCCCTGGTTGAATGAGCTCTCAACCCATCGGGGGGGGGGGATCTTTCCCAGACAATCGAACATTCAGTTATAGCTAAGATCATCCATCTAGATAATGTTTGCTTTGTTACAACTAGTCCCAATTTACGGCTAGTCTACCCCACAAAAAGTTTGTCACACTGACGTATTTTTGCCAATCTTGAAATATTGAAGCTAAGAGCTCTTCTAGGATCTAATCTATGTAGCCGTTCCTCTTCCTTACTTGTGTGAGGAGGAGGGTAGAAAGTAGTTGGTAGTATTTTTTGTGACGGGTGAAAATCAGATGAGTTTTGGCAAAAAAGAAGCTTTGACCCTAAGGACAATTTTTTCTTATAAAAGATGGTGTGAGGAGGACCACTAGAAAGTGCCTGCAACTCACTTACCCTGCGGGCTGATGTCATTGCAATTAGAAGAACAAGTTACTTACCAACTGTAACGTTCGATTGGATGTTCCTCCCACGTATTCCTCATCTTAGATATATCCTTACCTTTAGGTTTCGCCTCGGAAAATGTTTCCTCTCTCCAGCAGAGGGCGCTGCACTCGAGGCAGCGACTATGTCCCTCGCCGGCCTCTGTCGAGTGTCGACGTCATCCGTAGTATAATTGACTCGAGCGCACCCGTTGGCCTCAGTTCTGTTTTTTCGTGTATCAGAGCCCATGTATTATAAACAAAGGCGTGCCTCTTATTGACCCAAGCCCTAAAAGAATTTAGAGTGTAAACCACGTAAACTGTACTGCGGGGTAGGATGGGAGGGTCGATGAGGAATACGTGGGAGACCGTTACAGTTGGTAAGTAACTTGTTCTTTGAATGGATTGTGTCCTCCCACGTATTCCTCATCTTAGATAGACTCCCAAAGCAGTTTTCTATTGGAGTCGGGAGTACAGGTGTCTTTTTAGTCATGTACCGAATGTAGTACAGATTTGGCAACTAGAGCTCCTTGAGAGGTAGTTGAGTCCAAAGCATAATGTTTGATGAAAGTATGCATGGATGACCATGTGGCTGCTGCACAAATGTCTTGTACAGGGTGTTAAGACGGATTTCTGAACTCTGTCCTGGTGGCGCAGAAGTTCAGAAGGCCAACCTAATTACTTGGAACAGGGTAACCTCTGGACAAGCCAGACCAATCAAGGTAGCGATCGCGGCGGTCAAGACTAGGTCTCAAGAGGGGTGAGGGTGACTGAAAGCCCGCAATGAGCACACAAAGCAAGAGCGCTTACAAACTACTCCAAACAGTTGTTATATCAAAAATAGATACACATTTATTTTAAGGCCTTTAAAACAATGACCGTAACGAGAAAATCACAATATCACAATATTAAACCAACACATACCATATCAACACAATATATATACAAATACACAGTCGCAAGCGTTTAAAGCACGAAATATGTAGTCCACCTGAAAGGAAAGGAAAACAGGCAGTGCGATAACGCTTTAGACTCAGTTCGCCTTCAGAGGCACCTAACTAGATGGAAGTCCGAGCCCTGCGAAGAGTGGAGCCTTGTGCTCAAAGTACCTGCCACGCCGGTGCCAACGGGCAAAAGGGGAAGCTCTTCGGAGGAAGTCAGGCAGTTCGGGTTAGTGTACAGCAGAAGGAGAACAGGTTCCGCAACTCAAGCGCAGCCTCCACAGTGGGCAGAAGCAGAGCGCGAGTATGGCCAAAAGGGTGCTGTTTTTACACAGTAGGGAAAAGCAATGGGATACTGCAGGAGGGCGACCAGATCCTAGCTAAACTACTCACCGGTCCCCGAAGCAAGCAGACCCAGGCTTCTCCACGTTAGTTTCAGCAGCTGGCAGGTTCAGAAGAGCAGGGAACGCCTCGTAGTCGTGTAGAGCAAAAAGACGTCCCAATCGACGAAACCAGCACAGTTTTGTTGCCGCAGCAGGACAACGGAGCGGCCGTGTGTATTCAAGCCAAATGTACACTCCTCCCTTCAGACCTGGGGACGCCAAGCGTACGAAGCGTGGGAGAGTGACAAGGACTCGAAATACAACACAACCTGGCGGCGGTTACAGAGCAGGACTCCCTTGTAAGCTGGTCAGTCAACTGGATGGTCCAGAGACACTTCCGAAGGCTTACTTGGCAGGAGTTGATGAAGTCGCCAGGAATAGCTGTTCCTGCTATTCCAAAGGTCGAAGCACCAGTACAGGCCTTCTGGTTCGATCCAAGGAGGAAAGGGTTTCACAGGACGACAGCAGTGCAAAGGAGGATTCCTTCAGCGGGTCACCAGCGATTCCTCGGTCCAGCCTCTTGGTTGCAGGATACTTGGCTCCTGTATTCCTTCGTTCGTGAGAACTCAGGAGATCGACCTGGTAGTGGTGTTTCCAGCTCCCTCTTATCCACGGTTCCCTTCGCGCCAAAACGGAGGGGAGCCAATGGGAGATCCGCTCATCAACACACATACCATACGTGGACCAATCACGGACCACGGTGGTCCCAGGCATTCACACCACCCTAGACTCTCTGGCACCCAGGATGTGTATTGGGACCAGACATCCCAGCCCACACCCTGGAGGCACACAAACGACATGTAGAAGCCCGCGAAAGCAACCACGTTTCGCGGGAAAGTACATGCCCAAATAAGGAAGGCCCCGGGTCTCTCGACCTGGGGAAGGTGAAGGGAGCAAGACGGTCAGTGGACAAGACAAAGGAGCCTCGTGGTCTGGCCATTTTGGGAGCCAGGCCACCATTTTGGGTTCAGTGCGAAAAACGTGCTCAGAACGCCAAAAGGAGCTCAAAATAAACAAAACGATCGCTGCCACCATTCGAGTCCCTGAATGACTTGCACTGATCAAATACCATCCTAAAAGAGTATCTAGGGCCTGTAGAAGGCTAGAGACCCAAGAGAGCTGTAACTTAGCTTACAGTGCCCTCTTGTGTCATGTTGCACTAAAGCCGCAACACGATAAAAGAAACTACGGGAAACAGCGTTCCCCGGTACTGACTGTCTTAAGGGCATGTCAGTTTCCCCGTAAGAAAGGAGCGAAAGCCCAGAGGAGTGCGGCAGAAGGCTGCACTTCTCTGGCAAAGTCAAGAACAAGGTGAAAACAACAGCAAAAAGTTTAGGGGTTGCCACATGGAAGGAAAATTACCTACAATTACGAAATCTTTCCTAACACAGGGAAACCCCTCTTAAGTGCTGTTGAAGTTGCTATGCCCCTAGTTGAATGAGCTATTAAACCCTCAGGGGGATCTTTTCCAGCTAGCCTATAACACTCTGTTATGGCTAAGATTATCCATCTTGATAATGTTTGTTTGGTTACAGCTAGTCCTAATTTACGGCCAGTGTATCCCACAAATAGTTGTTCACACCGACGTATTTTTGACAATCTTGAGATGTAAAACTAAGAGCCCTTCTGGGATCTAGCCTATGCAGTCTTTCCTCTTCCTTACTTGTGTGAGGAGGAGGGTAGAACACAGGTAGAATTATTTTCTGTGACAAATGAAAGTCTGAAACTATTTTTGGTAGAAAAGAGGGCTTGACTCGAAGAACATCTTTGTCTTTATGAAAGATGGTGTGAGGAGGACCACTCTAAAGTGCCTGCAACTCACTTACTCTGCGGGCTGATAATGCAATTAGAAGTATAGTTTTTAACGTAAGAAGCCTTAACGGGCAAGAATGTAAAGGCTCAAAGGGTGCACATGTCAGAAATGTAAGTACCACATTTAAATCCCACACAGGAACTTGAAAAGGTATTGGTGGAAAAACAGTGTTTAAACCTTTTAGAAATTGTATTATTAAAGGAATCTTAAAATAAGATTTTTCTTCTGAAGAGCACTTGAAGATAGATAGCGCTGCTACGTATCCTTTTATTGTCTTAACCTGGAGCCCCAGATTAGCTAAATGTAACAGGAAAGATAATACCATTGGAATATCACATTCAAAAGGGATCCACATTTTTTATCCCTGCACCAGTTACTGAACTTGTTTCAACGACACCGGTACAAAGATTTTGTTGCTGGCCTTGTGGCCAAAAGCAAAACCTCCATAACATCATCTAGAAGGTCCCAATCCTTGTATCTCAACCTCTCAGAAGCCATGCGTGAAGGTTGAGTGTGTTGACCTCTGGATGGAGAACGTGACATCCCTCTTGCGAGAGAAGTTCCTCTCTTTTAAGAAGACGTATTGGAGGGCAGATGGACATGTCGAGAAGGTCCGGGTACATTGTTCTCCTGGCCCAATCTGGAGCAATTAGAATCAGGGTTTTCCTGAACTTTCTCAACCTCCCGAATACCTGAGGGATCACAGGGACTGGAGGGAACGCATATAGAAGAGGAAACTCCCACTCCACTACGAATGCGTCTCCTAGAGCTCCTCTCAGGGGAAATTCCCTTGAGCAGTACAGTTTGCACTTCCTGTTGACACTGGTCGCGAACAGATCCACTTGAGGGGTTCCCCAAAGGGTGAAGATCTCTTGAAGGACTTCCTGAGCTAGCACCCACTCGTGGGAGACTAAGCTCTGCCTGCTCAGAGCGTCTGCCGCTGTGTTTTGCTATCCTGCTAGGTGAATGGCAGATAGAGAGATCCCTTGTATTAACCAGAACCAGAGCTGCATTGCCTCTCTGCACAGTGGCAGTGACCCTACTCCTCCTCTCTTGTTGAGGTAGTATATGGCCACTGTGTTGTCCGTCATTATCAGGACATTCTTTCCCCGTACCGAGGGCAGGAAGGCCTTCAGAGCTAGTCTGATCGCCCTCAGCACTAATAGGTTGATGTGTAGTCTGGACTCCGATAGAGACCAACGCCCGATTGATTGTCAACTCTTTGGTGTGAGCTCCCCATCCCGTGAGTGAGGCGTCCGTTACTATTGTTATCTCCGGCCATGGTTGCCAAAAAGATTCTCCCTTGAGGATATGTTTCTTGCAAGCCCACCATTGTAGATCCTGTGCTACCCTGGTTGTAACTTGTAAAAGTTCTGTAATTTCCCCTAAAAATTGGGACCATTGAGTCCTGAGGGCCCATTGAAGGGATCTCATCCTCAATGGGGCTTCAGGCACCAGAAAAATGTAGGATGCCATGAGGCCGAGCAACCTGAGAAAATCGAAGGCCGGTAGATACTGGGCATTCTGGAATTTTGTCACCATCTGCAGAATGTGGTGAGCTCTCTCTTCGGGAGGCGAGGCTTTGCCCGAACAAGTATCCAAGAATGCTCCTATGAACTGGAGCTTCTGTGATGGTATCATGTTTGACTTTTTTAGATTCAGAGAAAACCCTAGTTTGTGAAGGAAGTAGCAAGTCTTGGATAGATGATCCTGGGCTTGATCTGGAGAACGTGCCCTGATCATCCAATCGTCCAAATAGGGGTAGATGTGAATTCCCCCCTCTTCTGAGACTCGCTGCCACTACCGCCATCAACTTGGTGAAAACTCTTGGGGCGGAGGTCAACCCGAATGGCAGAACTCGAAACTGATAAGTGAGAGTTGCCAATCGCGAACCTCAGGTACTTTCTGTGCTTGAGATGGATTGGCACATGAAAGTAAGCATCCTGAAGGTCCAATGATACCAACCAGTCTTGAAGTTGGAGAGCCTGAAGGATCTGAGAAAGAGTGACCATCTTGAACTTGTCATTCCTGAGGAACTTGTTCAAGTGTCTCAAGTCCAAGATGGGTCTCAGTCCTCCGTCCTTCTTTGGAATGAGGAAGTATGGAGAATACCAACCCTTCTTCCTTTCCGCTACAGGTACATGTTCTATTGCACCTTTCTGTAGCAGGTTCAAAACTTCCTGCAACAGGACTGGATCTGGGTTTTTGGTAGGGTTGTATTCCGGTGAGTGATTCTGAGGTTTCTTTAGAAAAGGAAGGCAGTAACCTTGGGATACTGTTTCCAGTGCCCAAGAATCTGAAGTAATGCCTCGCCATTCTTCCAGATGCTGGGAGATCCTGCCTCCCACTGGGGTCTTGTGAGTCAAAACCTCAGAGTGGTTTTGCGGCAGCTCCAGCAGCGGCTGAAGGGACAGATGCCCCTGCCGGGGCAGATCTAGCACCTCTTCCTCGACACAGAGGAAATTTCCTTTGCCCTCTTTGACTGGCCTGTCCCCTTCATCTCCAAATTGAAGAGTAGAAACGAAAAGGACGATCCCTCCAGGAAGATGAGCCTGTGTAGGGGCGTTGCTGACTTTGCCGCTGCCTTGGAGGTCTGCAGCTTCTCCAAACTTTCATCTAATTTGCTGACAAACAACCTCGAGCCGACAAATGGCATATTAAGAAGTCTAGATTGAACATCTGGTGCGAAACCTGACTTCCTTAGCCACGCAAATCTGCGTAGCACTGCGCTAGATGCCATGGACCTGCTGATACTGTCAGCAGTGTCCAAACCTGCTTGAAGGCATTCTCCCAAAGCCTCCTTACCATCCTTAATTATGGACAGGAAACCATCACGTTCCTCTCCTTCCGGGATGTGTTGAGCTGCCACTGACATGCAGTCCCACAGAGTATAAATGAATCTAGCTAGCGTACAAGATACATTGGTGGACTTTAGAGCCATGCTCCCTGATGTAAAAACCTTTTTCAACCATTTATCTTGTCATCCCCATCAGGGGGAATTGTAGGGTATGGAACAAGTTACTTACCTGTAACTGTTGTTCTCCAGCATGGGTCTGGCATGGATTCACATGCTCATGAATATTCCCCGTCGTCAGGCTGGGAATCCTCGGTAAAGAAAAAACCAGTATCAGTTTCGTTTCTGATCTGTCTTTCGTAGTAATAACCAATCACTGGTCTCTGCGTCATACTGACCACAGCCAATGACTGCCCTCTACCTAAGCCCCGCCTCTGGCAGCCATCTTCAGATTTGGAAGCACGTGAAGTGGCAGTATGACCAAGTGAAGAGCCGCAGAGGGGTAGACGGGAGGGTTCGCATGTGAATCCATGCCAGACCCATGCTGGAGAACAACAGTTACAGGTAAGTAACTTGTTCCTTCTCCAGCATGGGGTCTGGCATGGATTCACATGCTCATGAATAAAGAATACATAGCAGTACACACATGCACAACCACGGGAGGTGGCAAAGGCTCAACATTAAGCATCACATCAACTCAACATCAAGCATCTTACCTCCTCACCAGGCTCACCTCAGGCGAACAGGTTGCGCAGCACTGCTTGGCCGACCCTGGACTCCTCCCTGGAATCCCGGTCGACGCAGTAGAATTTCGTGAAGGTGTGCGTCGACCTCCACGTAGCAGCCCTGCATATGTCCAGCAGGGGCACACCAGATAGGAACGCCGTGGTAGCTGCGATCGCTCTGGTGGAATGGGCTCTCGGACGGCCAGGCAGCGGTCGGTTTGCCAACCGGTGACAGCACATGATACAGCCGGAGAGCCATCTGGAGATGGAAGCCTTCGAGAGAGCCTTCCCCTGATTGACAGGTCCAAAGTTCACAAAGAGTTGTGACGTCTTCCGAAAACCCTTCGTGCGGTCCACGTAGAACTTCAGCGCTCTAGCTACATCCAGCGAGTGCAAAGTCCTCTCAGCCGGCGACGAAGGCGACGGGAAGAACACAGGTAACACCAAGGGTTCGTTGAGATGGAAGTCCGACGGTACCTTGGGCATGAAGGAGGGGTGCGTCCTGAGCACTACCCTCGTGTCGTGGAAAGTCAAGTACGGGGCCTTGCAGGAAAGGGCCTGGATCTCTCCCACTCGTCGTGCGGAGGTGATGGCCACAAGAAAAGCTGTTTTCCACGATAGAAACTTCAACGGGGCCGAGTGCAGAGGCTCGAACGGAGGTCCCATGAGCTTGGTCAGCACCACGTTGAGCTCCCACGCCGGGGCCGGAGCCTTCACCGGCGGGAACGATCTGAACAGTCCCTTCATGAACTCTTTCACCAGACGATGAGACCACAAGGACGTCCGCCCCGTGGTTCTGGTGTATCGGGAGATCGCAGCAAGATGAATCTTGATGGACGCGTGTGCCAGACCAGCTTTGGCCAGCGTCAGCAGGTACGGCAGTACTTGGGGGGCCGTAATCCGTAGAGGGTTAATCTTCTGTGCGTGGCACCAGACAGAGAACCTCTTCCATTTGTGTCCGTAGCATTTAAGAGTCGAGGACGCCCTGGCCTTTGCAAGAACCTCTCTGCAATCGGCCGGTATGTCGTATCCTCCAAACTCTAGCGCTGCAGGAGCCAGGCCTGCAAGTTCAGCGACTTCGGGTCGTGGTGGAGGATGGCGCCTCCTTCCCTGGAGAGTAGATCCGCGTCCGCCGGCAGCTTGCTCGGCGGGGACGCTGACAAGTCCAGAAGGTCCGGGAACCATATCTGCCTCGGCCACGCAGGTGCGACGAGGATCATCCTGTACCGTGACCTCTTGAGCTGGTTGACGAGCCGGATTAGCAGAGGCAAGGGAGGGAACGCGTAGAGGAACAGGCCCTCCCAGGGGAACGAGAAAGCATCGCCCATGCTCCTCGTCTGGGGAAACCTGCTGGCGAACCTCCGGCACTTGGTGTTCGTCGCCGTCGCGAACAGGTCGATCTGGGGTGTGCCCCACCGTCGGAAGAGGCGATCCACCAGATCCTGCCGTAGTTCCCACTCGTGGCACGAGCGCAGCTCCCTGCTGAGTGAGTCGGCGATGGTGTTTTTTATCCCTGCCAGATGAAACGGCACCAGAAAAATCCCTTGGGCGACGGCCCAATGCCACAGGTCCTGCGCCTCCTTGGACAGCGCTGGGGACCTGGTTCCGCCCTGTTTCCTGATGTAAAACATGATGGTGGTGTTGTCGGTGAAGATCCTCACCACCTTGCCCTTGAGGGACGGAAGGAAGGACCTGAGGGCCCAAAACACTGCACGGAGCTCCAGGACGTTGATATGCAGGGACTTCTCCGTCGGGAGCCAGAGTCCCCTTGCGTGCAGATTTTCGGTGTGCGCTCCCCACCCTTCCAGGAAGGCATCCGTGGTCACGGTCTCCTGGTGGGCTGAGGTCTGGAAGTCCATGCCCGCCGTCAAATGCGCGCGGGTGCCCCACCACCGTATCGCTCGTCGGAAACTCTCGTCGAGCTTGATCCTTTCCTCGAAGCTGCCCGTCGTCTGGATCCAGCGCGCATCCAGGAATTCTTGCAACGGGCGCATCCGGAGCCTGCACATGGGAATGAGGTAGATGCAGGAAGACATCATCCCGAGGAGGGACTTGATGGACCTCACTTTGGCCGCGTCGGCCACCATCATCCGTTGCACCTTGCCCAAGATGGTCCTGGTCCTCTCCTCCGACGGGGAGGCCAGAAGGGACACTGTGTCGAGCCTGGCTCCCAGAAACAGTGCGACTTGCGCGGGCACCAGGTGGGATTTGGCGTAGTTCACGGAGAATCCCAGGTCCGTGAGGAGTTGGACGGTCCTTGCCGTGTGGACCACGGCGAGCTCCCTCGTCTTGGCGCGGATGAGCCAGTCGTCCAGGTAGGGGTAGACGTGAATCCCCTCGCGGCGCAGCTGCGCCGCCACCGGTGCGAGGCACTTGGTGAATACCCTGGGTGCCGACCGTAGTCCGAAGGGAAGGGCTTTGAACTGGTAATGACGCCCTTGGACCACGAATCTGAGGAATTTGCGGTGCCCCTTTAGGATGGGAATGTGGAAGTAGGCATCCTCCAAATCCAACGACGACAGGAAGTCTCCTTCCTCCAGCTGACCCAGGACGTGCTGGAGGGTGACCATCCGGAACTTCTGCGCCTTGATGAACTTGTTCAGACGTCGCAGGTCCAGGATGGGGCGCCATCCTCCCGTCTTCTTCTTCACGAGGAAGTATCTCGAGTAGACTCCGGAGCCCCGAAGCCTCTTTGGGACGAGTTCGATGGCGCCCTTTCTGAGCATCGCCTTTACCTCCAGGAGAAGTTGAGGGACGTGAAGTTCTTTCCTGGCCACGGGGGGGACGCGCGGGCACCTTCTTTGAAACTCGAGCGCGTGGCCCCGGGCCAGGGCGTCCAGCACCCAACGGTCGGTGGAGATGGACTCCCACACGCTGACGAAGCCCGCCAGCCGGCCTCCCACCGGGGTGCTTCGGTGGGGGCCCGACCCCACGGCCGGTTCAATCCTGCTTGGGCGCGGCCTTGCCGCCTTGACCTCCTTGGCGACGACGGCGGGGTCCGCTAGACTTGCCTCGTCCTCTGTAGGCCTCTTGCGACGACGAGCGGGCCGCTTGACGGTAGGAAGCGAAACCTCCGCCGGAACCTTTGGAGGCGCCCTTGCCTCCGCCGCTCCGAAAGGGCGTCCGTCGTTGCAGGACTCCAAGGGCCCGGGCCGTCTCAGTATCCGCCTTGATGGCCTGAAGGGAATCGTCCACTGTCTTCCCAAACAGGTTGTTCCCGTCGAAGGGCATGTCCAGGACTCTGGTCTGGACGTCCTGCCGGAAATCCGTAGCTTTGAGCCATCCACGACGTCGAAGGCAAACGCCGTTGCCCAGCTGGCGGAACCCGGTGTCGGCGATGTCCGTCGCCACGGTGATGGCGTGGTCCGAGGCCACCTCACCTTCCTGCAGGATCTCAAGGGCCTCCGCCCTCTTGTCGTCCGGCAGAAAATCCAGCAGGGGAGCTATCTTGTACCAGAGCTCCCTGTCATAGCGGGCCACGATAGCCAAGGCGTTGGCCGCTTTAATCGTCGTCGCTGCCGACGAGATGACTCTACGTCCCATAGCATCCAATTTCTTTCCCTCGCCGTCCGGCGGGGAAGTCGATGTGGAGGCCGCACCCCCCCCCCCCCCCCGCTTTCTTCCTGGCTGCCGCGGAGACGACGGAGTCCGGGGTAGGCTGCGCCCGGAGGCACAGGGGGGCCGTGTCCGGGACCCGGTACTTTTTCTCGTACCGGTCTCTTCTAGCTGGCGTCGTGGAAGGGTTCTTGAGGAGGGAAAGGCCCTCATCCCAAATGTCGTCCAACAGAGGCACTGAGAGGACCGTCTTCCTCTTGGCCTCGCGCCGCTGATAAAGGAAGCCTTCCTTTTTCTTCTCCTCAGGGCAGAGTTGGAAAAGCTCGGAAGCCCTGGAGATCATGGAGTGGAAAGATCCGATCTCGTCGGGCGGAGAAGCCCTGGTGGGAGGCGACAACGGAAAATCCTCGTCGTATGCCTCGTCGTCCGTACCCGTCGCTGCCGTGTCAGTCCCCGTATCATCCCCTCGGGTGGACGGGGAGGAGGGCTGGAAGGGGCGCGACGGTTGAAAAGGAGGTGGTGGATGGATCCTTCTTTTCTTGGTAGGGGGAACACCAGAAGGTCCCGGTTCTGGATCCCCCGACGGGAGAGGTTCCTCCGTCGGTAACGGTAGCCTCGTCCTTATCTCGGAGCATAAGGACTGTATGGCCAACAAAATGGCCGCCGAGTTGTCTTGCGGCGCTGGCAGAGGGGAATCCGACGGGCGAGCAGGGGCCCCGTCGGTATCCTCGACGATGTCGTCGTCGTCACCTGCGTCGGGGTCCATTCCGACGGGCTGGCCTTCTTCCACGCCTAGGCCGTGGCTTAAGACCTCGATCAGCTCCTCTTCTGAGGTTGAGGCCGAATCTCCGACGACGCCCTGCCCCCCCTTCTTCCCCACGGAGGGTTTCACGGGGGTCCTATCGATGGGCACAAAGGAAGACTCCCTCCGAGGAGGCAGGGAGATTCTGGGCCCTGAGGTCGCCACCACTGGTGCAGCCACCACAGGCTGAGCCAGGGCCGCCGCGACCGTTTCGATAGAGGGCTTGGTCGGATGGATCAAGGCCTTCACCACCTTAGGTGCGCTCACCGCCTTATCCTTGAGGGAGGGGGCACTGCCACGCTCCTCCTCTGCCTTAGAGCTCGACCGGGGCCTCTCCAGGAGCTTCGCCGGGTGCTCGGCCTTCCTCTTACCCGACCCAGAGCGTTGGCTCGTGGTTGATGGTGCCGGGGAGGGTGCGCCCTGCCTGGCGCCCGTAGAGCCCGAACGTTCGGCGCTCACGGTGCCAGCGGACTCGCGGTGCTTGGCCTTATGTTGGGCCCCCGTCGCCGGGGCGCCCTCAAAGGTCTTAGAAGACCGCTCGGATTTCTTCTTCTTCTCGCCAGACGGGCTCTTACCCTCCAGCCAGTTGGCGAGACGTTGATGGCGGTCCTTCATGGTCCGTTCCGACATGTTGCCGCAAAACGCACAGTCCTTCTCCACGTGCGTCTTGTCCTCATGAAGGCAGTAAAGGCAGAAAGAGTGTTCGTCCTCCTTGAAGACGTTCTGCAGCTGGCATCCAGGGCAGACCCTGAACAGCTTTCCGGGCGTCGAGCTTCCCTTCTCCTGGGCCATCTCCGAGACCGGGCCTGAGAAGCTTCTGGATTCCTCCGAAGTGTAGCTCGACGAAATCTTCACCCTTGAGGGGCACAGATGAATCCGACACGGGTCCCCGTTGATCGGATGTAGGATCGGTGGAGCTTGAGGCTCTTTGACCGAAAGAATCGAAGTTTTTTTGTGAAAAAAGCGCGAAAAATAGCACTAACGCTCGAGAGCAATAGCACGAGGATCCCAACACATGAACGTGCGGTAAAAATCTGAAGATGGCTGCCAGAGGCGGGGCTTAGGTAGAGGGCAGTCATTGGCTGTGGTCAGTATGACGCAGAGACCAGTGATTGGTTATTACTACGAAAGACAGATCAGAAACGAAACTGATACTGGTTTTTTCTTTACCGAGGATTCCCAGCCTGACGACGGGGAATATTCATGAGCATGTGAATCCATGCCAGACCCCATGCTGGAGAAGCAGAATTTTTTGTTGATGTGGCTGCCTGCACTACCAGACTCAGGAGAAGGATGCTTACTCAAATACTCTGGATCAGAGTTACAAGGTCTGTACTTTGCCACATATTTTTTATTTACTGCTGGAATAGATTCCGGTCTTTCCCAAGCAGCATTTACTCTCCTTTGCAGGGCAATATGAAAGTGAAGTATGGGATCTGGTTGAGGATCTCCTGACAAAATATCTGTCATATCATCCTGGTATCCTCTCGGGAGGATAGCTCAGTGGCAACGTGCTGGCCTTGGAAGCAAGACCACACAGAGCACCACTGGTTCGATCCCCGGGTCCGTGCTTAGAAACCTCTGGGTATTAAGCGCGTTATAAATAACCTATCATATCATATCATACAGGTGAATTCCTACCCCATCCCATAAACTGTTACTTTATTCATATGTTTTCTGTAACCCAAATCAGCATGTTCTGCTGGATCTGGTCTTTCAAATTCGTATTCAGGGGACATATCTAGTCCACTTGCAGACTGTAAACATTCATACAAGTCCTGCATTTTTGATTGAGGATTAATTCCTCAGGAACTTCTCTTGTACCATATTTTACTCCTGCTGATGAAACTTCAGGTTCATCTTCTTCATCCTCCTCATTTTCTGAGGACATTTCTCCATATACAGCCGACATAGTTTGGAAAAAATCATGTCTGCTTTCTGGGTGAAATACTTTATCAGGAATAGGTTTCAACCCTGTAATTGGTGTCGACGTAGACAGAAGCGTCGATGGCGTCGAAGTCGTGGCCGTTACCTTCGATGTTATTGAGGTATTCTTCGATGTTTTCGAAGGCACTACGAATGCTGTCAAAGGAATCTTCGAGGCAGTCGACGTTGTCGAAGGAGCCTTCGAAACACTCAACGCCATCGAAGAAGTCTTTGAGGTCGTCGATAAAGCACTCGACATGACTTTTTTCTGCTGGGTCGTCGACCCTTTATACTCGACAGCCTTCGACAGAGGCTTCGAAGATGTTTTTGTCGAGGTCTTTAAAGACGCATCAACGTCTAGAGTCTTTTTAAGGTGTGTCTGGGAAGAGTCCCTAGAAGACACGCTCGACAATTTGTCAGATTTTCTAGTTTTAGACCTTCCTCTGTCACTTCTTTTGTGAGCAGAGGCATGACCTTCAACAGACATTTTTGAGGGGGTCTGGGCCACGTTCTCAACATTTTTTATCATCGACTCTCTAAATGCTTCCCACTTTAGGGGAGTCATGTTTAGTTGGACAAGTAATAACTTCCTCCGAAGTCGAGGAAGAAGAAGAGGGAGATCGGTGCCGTCTCTTCTTCGCCTTTTTGGACAAAGAAGAAGAGGATTTCCTTGATCTACTCCTCGATCTGGATTTTTTATGGCGTTTTGCCGAAGACTCAGCCGAGTCTTTCTTCCCTCTCGAAGAAAACTTTGAGGATTCCTCCCCCACCGCCAGTTTACCTCGTCTTTCTTTCAAGGCCTTATGGGTCATAGATTGGCACAAATCGCAGTCGTCGATCCGATGTTCGGACCCGAGGAAGCAGAGACATTTACGGTGAGGGTCGTTCAACAACATTTTTCTTCTGCAATTCAGACATTTCTTAAACCCCGTTTTCGGAGTAGACGGGTTCGAAGACGACGACATAATTCACTGTGACTGAAGCGCAGTTTTATTTCGATCCAAAGCGAAGCTAACGGAAAAACGGAACTGAAGCCAACGGGCGAACTCGAGGCAAGTATACTACGGATGACGTCGACACTCGACGGAGGCCGCCATGGGACATCGGCGTTGCCACCTCGAGTGGGGCGCCCTCTGCTGGAGAGAGGAAAAATGTTCCGAAGCAAAACCTAAAGGTAAGGATATATCTAAGATGAGGAATAGGTGGGAGGACACAATCCATTCAAAGTATTGTTTTTAGAGTAAGAAGCCTTAATGGACAAGAGTGTAAAGGCTTAAATGGAACACATGTGAGGAACTTTAGTACCAAGTTTAAATCCCACACAGAAACTTGAAAGGGTATTGAAGGAAACATGTTTAGACCTTTTAAGAATTGGGTTAGTAAAAGGTATCTTAAAGTAAGATTCCTCCTCCGACGAGCGCATGAAAATGGATAGCGCTGCTAATTATCCTTTTATCGTACTAACCTGGAGCCCCAGATTAGCCAAATGTAACAGAAAAGATAATATTGTAGGAATATTACACTGAAATGTGTCCACATTCTCATCTCTGCACCAGTAACTGAACTTGTTCCAACGACACCGGTACAGAGATTTAGTTGCTGACCTTCTGGCCGAAAGCTAGATCTCCATGACGTCACCCGAAGGTCCCAATCCTTGTATCTCAACCTCTCAGAAGCCATGCGTGAAGGTTGAGTGTGTTAACCTCTGGATGGAGAACGTGACCTTCCTCTTGCGAGAGAAGATCTTCTCTTTTTGGAAGACGTATTGGAGGGCAGCTGGACATGTTCAGAAGGTCTGGGTACCACGTTCTCCTGGACCAATCCGGGGCAATTAGGATCATGATTTTCCTGAACTTTCTCAACCTCCTGATTACCTGAGGGATCACAGGGACTGGAGAGAACACATACAGAAGTGGAAACTCCCAAGCCACTACGAATGCGTCTCCTAGAGCTCCTCTCGGGGGAAATTCCCTTGAGCAATACAGTTCGCACTTCCAGTTGACAATGGTCGCGAACAGATCCACTTGTGAAGTTCCCCAAAGGGCGAAGATCTCTTGAAGGACTTCCTGAGCTAGTTCCCACTCGTGGGAGACTGCTCTGCCTGCTAAGAGCGTCTGCCGCTGTGTTTTGCTCTCCGGCTAGGTGAATTGCTGACAGAAAGATCCCTTCTTGTATTGCCCAGAACCAGATCTGCATTGCTTCTCTGAACAGTGGCAGTGACCCTACTCCTCCTCTCTTGTTGAGTTAGTACATGGCCACTGTGTTGTCCGTCATTATTAGGACATTCTTTCCCCGTACAGAGGGCAAGAAGGCCTTCATCGCTAGTCTGATTACCCTCAGCTCTAATAGGTTGATGTGTAGTTTGGACTCCGATGGAGACCAACGACCGCTGATTGTCAATTTGTTGGTGTGAGATCCCCACCCTGTAAGTGAGGCGTCCGTTACTACCGTTATCTCCGGCCATGGTTGCCAAAAAGATTCTCCCCTGAGGATATGTTCCTTGCAAGTCCATCATTGTAGATCCTGTACTACCCTGATTGGAACTTGAAAATATATGATATTTCTCCTGAAAATTGGGACCATTGAGTTCTGAGGGCCCATTGAAGGGATCTCATCCTCAATCTGGCATCTGGCACCAGAAAAATGCAGAATGCCATGAGACCGAGCAACCTGAGAAAATCGAAGGCCGGTAGATACTGGGCATCCTGGAATTTTATTACCATCTGCAGAATGTGGTGAGCTCTCTCTTCAGGAGGCGAGGCTTTGCCCGGACAAGTATCCAGGACTGCTCCGATAAACTGGAGTTTCTGTGATGGTATCATATTTGACTTTTTTAAATTCAAAGAAAACCCTAGTTTGTGAAGGAAGTAGAAAGTCTTGGACAGATGTTCCTGGGCCTGTTCCGGAGAATATGCCCTGATCATCCAATCGTCCAGGTATGGGTAGACGTGAATCCCCCCCCCCCCCCCCGTCTCCTGAGATTCACTGCCACCACCGCCGCCATCAACTTGGTGAAAATTCTCTGGCCGATGTCAACCCAAATGGCAGAACTCGAAACGGATAGTGAGAATTGCCAATCGTGAACCTCAGGTACTTCCTGTGTTTGAGATGTATTGGCACATGACAGTAAGCATCCTGAAGGTCCAATGATACCAACCAGTCTTTGAGTTGGAGAGCCTGAAGGATCTGAAAAAGTGTGGCCATCTTGAACTTGTCCTTCCTGAGGAACTTGTTCAAGTTTCTGAAGTCCAAGATGGGTCTCAATCCTCCGTCCTTCTTTGGTATGAGAAAATATGGGGAATACCAACCCTTGTTCCTCTCCGCTACAGTTATATGTTCTATTGCACCTTTCTGTAGCAGGGTTAAAAGTTCCTGCAACAGGAGCGGGTCTGGATTTTTGGCAGAGTTGTATCCCGGTGGGTGATTGAGGTTTCTTTTGAAAAGGAAGGCAGTAACCTTGGGATACTGTTTCCAGTGCCCAAGCATCTGAGATAATGACCCGCCATTCCTCCAGATGCTGTGAGATCCTGCCTTCCACTGGGGTCTAGTGGATCAAAACCTCGGAGTGGCTTTGCGGCAGCAGCAGCTGAAGAGACAGATGCCGCTGCTGGAGCAGATCTAGCACCCCAAGGAAATGTCCTTTGTCCTCTCTGATTGACCTGTCCTCTTCCTTTCCCAAATGAGGAGTAAAATCGAAAGGGACGACTCCTCCAGGAGGATGAGCCTGTGTAGGGGCGTTGTTGAGGTTATCTCATAGCAGTATTGAGTGATTTTGCCACTGCCAATGAGGTCTGCAGCTTCTCCAAACTTTCATCCGCCTTGCTGCCAAACAATCTTGAGCCGTCAAATGGCATATTAAGAAGTCTGTATTGCACATCCGGTGCAAAACCTGACTTTCTAAGCCACGCAAATCTGCGTAGCACTGCACTAGACACCATGGACCGACTGATACTGTCAGCTGTGTCCAAACCTGTTTGAAGGCATTCCCCCCAAAGCCTCCTTTCCATTCCTTACTATGGATAGGAACCCATCATGTCCCTTACCTTTCGGGATGTGTTGAGCTGCCGCTGACATGCAGTCCCTCAGGGTATATGTAAATCTCACAAGGGTGCAAGATACATTTGTGGATTTTAGAGCCATGCTCCCAGATGTAAACATCTTTCTAGACCATGCATCAATCTTTTCATCATCCCTATCAGGGGGAATTTAGGGTATGCAGCATTCCTAGTCGATGTAGCTGCTTGAACTACCAGACTTTCTGGAGATGGGTGCTTACTTAAATACTCTGGATCAGAAAGACAGGGTCTATATTTTGACACATATTTCTTATTTACTGCCGGAATAGTTTCAGGTTTTTCCCATGCAGTATTAACCTTCCTTTGTAAAGCTACATGAAATGGAAGTATGGGGTCTGGCTGAGGTCCTCCTGAAAGGACGTCAGTCATGTCATCATCTTGATAGACAGGTGAATTTCTACCCCATCCCATGAATTCCGTAAACCCGTTCATTAATTTTCTATAACCTGCATCAGCATGTGTTAGGCAGAAACCTGTGCAGTTCCCTAAGGGAACACTGCAAAAGATGTAGGACTACAGGTGTTAGCAGTAAACCCACTTGGTAGCAGTCTGTACCACCCAGATTTACCTGGTAGCTGTGGCTGAGCAGTCAGACTTCTCTCAAGAAGAGTTAGGCAGTATGCAAAACATACACAATAGGCACTCAGACACACCAATACAAGCAAACACTGACCAGAGCTTTGGTATTAAAGTTTATAATTATTTATTTAAAAACACACTGTTTGAAACACTCCAGCACTCTTGTTGAAAAATATTCTAAACACAGTTACTATTGTAATATATACACCCCTTTTTCCTTATCAGATAAGTCACACTAAAACACCATTTATTTTCATACAGAGATGAGCGCTTAACTAGATGGCACGCCAATAAGTTTGTGAGAAAGGGAGGGAAAAAGACAGAATATGGAAAGGTACACCACTCTAAGATTCAGGAACACTGTTAGCAAGGCAGAAGAGCAAAAGTCACTGGTGAGCCAAAGTCCAAAGGCTGGGCCCACTCTTAGAGAGAGCAGAGCACAAATGCGCCCAAGATCACACAGTTACACTAGGCTTAGAAAGTCTTGCAGAGGGTTCAAAAAGAGTTTAGAGAGGCTTAGAAAAGTTTAGACAGGGTGTCCCAGGCTAACACAGGTTTGAAAACCGGGGGCTAAATCTACCCCGTACAGTCTGTAGCAAGGGAAGCCAGGATCCTTCCCACGGTACCTTAAGTGGGAAGGATCCTCCAGCGGTGGCAGTTGTTCCTGGCAGTGGGTGCAAGTCGCGTCGTCGTCCAGGGGAAGAGAAGATCTCGACTTGGAGGAAAGATGAAGATCGTTGCACTACCAGGGCAGAAACCAGCCGCTGAGTTTTCCGGTTAAAGATGGTACCTTTGTTTGCAGTCGTGGTAAAACGTGGTATCCCGGTTGCCGGGGTGCTTGGCACAGGCAAGGTGGCCACGAGGTACGTCGGGAAGGCGAAAAGACGGTGAAACTGGTTATCCCCACCAGTCAAAGGAATAAGACTCTCCGGCGGGAGATCTGTCGTTGGGAAAAGTGGTGAGGCAGTCCAGCAGGGCTCCACCGGTGGTGGCGTCGTGGCAGGTCGGCTCAGCTTCTCCCTCGTCCGATTCTTAGGTCCTGTGGCGACTTCTGAAGTTCCAGTCCCCAAAGCTCTGCTTTTATGCAGAAAACCCCCATTCACTCAGCCTAGCTGTCACTCAAACATGCTAAGTGGTCAGCCGGCCGGCTCACCACTTCGGCCAATCAGGACAGAGTGCGACTTGAGTTGCCTAGGCAACTCACTCCAGGGTGCCTAAATCCCCCTCCACCCCTCCTAAGTACCCCAGACAGAGTGGCACCACTTTGGAGGGCTTCTGTGGAGAAGCCCGCCAAAAAGTGGTACAAAGGGCTCGACTTGGGTTGGAGTCACAGAAGAGAACACAAACGCCATTTTAGAATCAAGTTTTGGCAAAAAATACCAACCGGAGAATTAATATTAATTAAATAAACCGGCGGTATGTTCGAGGCTACCGTAAATAAATAAAGATAGTAGCCTAAAACAATGGGAAATCCCATAGGAAAATTTTCACGGTTGAATATAAAAAGTAGTATCCACTGCCACCAGCCAAAACTCGATCAGGGGGGACAGAGACGTGCCCCCTCGACTAAGACCCCGGGGCAATTGAATTGCCCCAGCCAGTACGTCCACAATATGATGGTTTGTAGTGGTTCTGTTCAGAATTTAAGACTAGTAAAGTCAATGGTGACTTTACATGCCCTGGGAGACAGTAGTCAGTCCCAGGGTATGGAGTCTATACTGGGGGGGGGGGGGGGTGGGTCACTATGACACCCCTGTGTTACTGCACTGAGGGTGCTGTGTAACACATATCCCAAAAACACATGAACACCTATGGGGTAAAAGACCCCATAGCCCATTAAGCACATCTAGATTCAAAGAAACACACTCAAATCATGCCCAAGAGTGAGGGTTAAAAGAGTCTCACTCGTGGCAGGAGAAAAAAATAAACCCCAAAAATCCAGCAAAGCTGCTGGGGGACTCACTAGGTTAGAAAATTCAGCCTAAACGGAGAATTCTCCCTAACAGCATGTTCTGCTGGGTCAGGTTTTTCAAATTGCGTATTCTGGAGAAGTATCCAGGCCACTTGCTGATTGCAAGCACTCATATAGATCTTGCATTTTAGACTGAGGATCAACTAATTCCTCAGGGACTTGTCGTGTACCAAATTTAACACCAGCAGGTGAAACTACTTCTCCTGATGACATTCCTTCATATATAGACGACATGGTCCTAAAAAAATCATGTCTGCTTTCTGGGTGAAATACCTTTTCAGGTAGCATGGGTTTTAACATTGGTGTCGATTTCAACATTGCAATGGGCATCGACAGAAGCGTCAATGGCGTCTATATTGTAGCTACTCCCTTCGATGTTGTCGAGGTAGTTTGATAGCTTCGAAGGAAGTGTCTATGTCAAAGGATTTGTCGAGACCATCGACACCGTTGAAGGAGCCTTCGATATCGTAGATTGTGTACTCAACGTAACCTTTTCAGGTTAGGTCGATAGAGGCTTCGGACATGTTTTAGACGAGGACTTTGATGACGTATGAGAATCTAATGCCATTTTCTTGTGTTCTACCTCCGATTTATGCACCGGTAGGTTTTTCTTATGAGGTGTTTGGGAAGATTCCCTGGATGACACCCTCGACAATTTCATGTCTGATTTCCTCATCTTGGATCTTCCCCTGTCACTTTTTGTGCGTACGGCATGGTCTTCATCAGACATTTTTGAGGTGGTCTGGGCCGCGTTCTTAACATTTAACATAGATGCTCTGAAAGCTTCCCACTTTTTAGCGGAGTCATGTCTTGTCGGACAGGTTATAACTTCCTCAGATGACGTCGAGGAAGAGGGAGACCGGTGTCTTTTCTTCGCTTTTTTAGAGGAAGAGGACTTCCTGGATCTACTCCTCGACCTAGATTTTTTGTGACATTTTGCTGAAGACTCAGCCGAGTCTTTCCTCCCTCTTGAAGAAAACTTCAAGGATTCCTCCCCCAACCGCCAGTTTACCCCTTTTTTCTTTTAAGGCCTTCTGGGTCATCGACTGACGAGAACCGCCGTCATCAATACGATGGTCGGAACCGAGGCACCAGAGGCAATTTCGATGAGGGTCAGTCAGCGACACCTTTCTCCCACATTTCTGCCATTTCTTTAAACCAGTTTTCGGTGTGAAGGGTTCGATGAAGACAATCGTTCGAACTGAAGCACCGTTTATATCGAAGCGAAGCCAACAGAAAAACGGAACTGAAGCCAACGAGCGCGGCCGAGGCATTTATACAACGGATGACATTGGCGCTCAACGGATGCCGCCAAGGGACATTGCCGCCGCCTCGAGTGGAGCGCCCTCTGATGGAGAGAGAAAAAAATTCCGAAGCAGCAAAGCTGAAGGTAAGGATATATCTAAGATGAGGAATATGTGGGAGGACACAATCCATTCGAAATATATATACGATACATTACTCACCTTAATCTTATTTCTGATGCTTGTATCTGCCTAGATTCACATGCTATGCATAGGACATCATCTATTGGAAGCTGCAGAGTATTACAGTTTTCAAAACTCGAAAAAGGACGTCGACATGGCGTGCCAGTAATACTATCCAGAGTGTGACATCCACTGTACCCATGGTCCTTTACGTGTGAAGGTCCCTCAGATTGTTTTGTTTCTGACATGAGGTTGCATGAAGTATAGCGTGAGTACAGGTATTAAAGCAGATATGTATCAGATAAAGCCCAATGACGCTCTGAAAAACATCTAGGCATCTTCTACTCCAAGTGGAGGAAGGGTGGGCGCATGTGAATCTAAGCAGATACAAGCATCAGAAATTCAGTTACGGTGAGTAATGTATCCCTTCTGAGGCTTGTGGAATCTGCTTAGATCACATGCTATGCATAGATCAGCGAGCAATGTTAGGGGAAAGTGGTGGGTTGTGAGAAGGTCCAGCGGCGAATAGATGTTTTAGAACCGCTTGTCCCACCTGAGTATCTGCTTTATAGAGTGTGTCAATGCAATAGTGCTCAGTGTAAGTGTTTACTGAGCACCATGTCGCCTTGCAAATGGTGTCCAGCTGGACATTAGCAATAAAGGTCAGAGTTGCTCCTGTACCCCTTGTGGAGTGAGCTCTTGGTGTGAAAGGCAGTGTTTTGCTTGATGAAGAGTAACAGGGATGTATGCATCTGACTAAATGCAATCTCCTTCTCTGCCTCGAGCTACGGAGACAAACAGTTGGTCTGTTTTCCTGAGCAGTCTGGTCATGTTTACATAGTAAAGGACCACCCTCCTTACATCCAGTGTATGAAGTTTTTTTCTCAGCTGAGCTTGTTGGGTTCTGGAAGAAGGCCGGAAGCTCAATGGATTGGTTTACTTGGGATTTTTAAATGAATTTAGGTGAAAACCTAGGGTGTCTTCTCAGAACCAATTTGTCTGTGTATAGCAAAGATAGGGTATTGAAAGGGTATTGCACTGACAATGCTTGAAGTTCACCGACTCTCCTAATGGAGGTGATCGCCACCAAGAAAACCGTTTTATACGTGAGATGTTGGAAGGCTTGACTTAGGCATAGGCTCAAAGGGGGCTCCCATGAGTTTTGCAAGTACTACGCTGAGGTCCCAGCCTGGTGGTGGGTTTGAGACATGAGGATGGAGTCTCTTTACTCCCTCCATGCCTTAATGATAGGTACTTTCCACCATGACACCTTACTTTGAGAAGTGGTGTATGTGGATAGCGGCGCCAAGTGGACCTTTATTGCGTTAAATACTAACCCCGAGTCTAATAAGTATAGCACGTCGTGGAGAATGTGATTTGGAGTACATTCTATCGGGTTTGTTTTGACTGGCACCAAATTAGAAATCGTCTCCACTCGTCAAAATAACAGTGTCTGGTGTTTGGTTTACATGCCTCCTTGAGGATATCCATACACCTTTGAGGTAAGTTAAGATGTCCAAAGTCTATGACCTCAGGAGCCATGCTGCCAAGTTCAGTGAGTGAGGTTGAGAGTGCAGTGTTATAACCCCGTGCTAGGAAAGCAAGTTGGTCGGGCACGGGAGCTTGATTGGATCACATCGCCAGTTTATGTAGATACCAAGGTTGTCTCGCCCACATTGGAGCAACTAGGATCAGCGTCATTTGTTCTTTGTGAATCGTGTTCACGAGCCTGCTCATAAGTGGAGTTGGGGGGGAAGCGTAGGTACATTTCCCTGACCAACTCATCCATAGGGCATTCCCCGTGTAGTCTGGTTGGGGAAACCTGGATGCAAATTCTGGGCATTGCTTGTTTTCTCTTGTGGCAAACAAGTCTAGTGTGGGGATATGCCACTGTGAGAAAAAAATGTGGTGTACAACATCTGTGTCGAGTCGCCACTCGTGATCTTCTGGTAGAGGATCTCTGCTTAATGATTCCGCTAGGGTGTCGAGTTCCCCTGGAACATGTTGGGAAGTGAGGAACATCCCTCGTTTGAGTGCCACTTCCATATACTCTGTGCTAGCTTAGACAAATTTGGAGAATGTGTGCCCCCCCCACTTGTTTATATAGAACATTGCAGTGATGCTGTCTGTGAGAACCTGTACCGACTGATTTGTTAGGTGTGCTTCGAAGGCTTGGAGAACTTTGAATATTGCTAGAAGTTGCAGCAGGTTGATATGGTTCTGTGCTGTAATACGAGTCCACAGACCATAAACTGTGCGATGAAGGTAATGGGCGCCCCCCCCCACCCAGAGAGTGATGGGCCCCACCCACCCAGAGAGTGAGGAGTCTGTTCTAGCTACTGCTTGCACCGCCGCATCATGGAAGGTTTTTCCCTTCAACAGGTTCTCCTTTGCACACCAGCGTAAGGCTTGTACTAGTGTTTGGCGAAACGACCACTAGATCGGGCCACTTGCCTGAGACCACTGTTCCGCCAACCACTACTGCATCGGGCACAATCGTGCATGTGGCAACAGGTAAATACAAAATGCCATCATGCCGAGCAAATGCATCGCTTTGCGTACATTTATCTGCTGGCCGGCTTGATACAGAGGTATTTGCAGCAGTATGTTTTGGATTATTTCCTTTGATAGAAAGGCTAGCCCTTCCGTTTTAATGACAACTCCAAAGAACTGTTTTGTCTTGTTTGGAAGGAGGCTTGATCTTTTCTCGTTCATCGAGAAGCCCAATTGAAAAAGAAGGTTGATAGTTCATTGAGTATTTTGCTTGCAAATTTGGGTTGTTTCTCCCGTGATCAGCCAGTCGTCCAAGTAAGGTACACTGGTATTGCTTCCCCGCGCAAGTACAATGCCAACACCACAAGCACCTTGAATTTGTAGTGCTGGTTTGCCATCTTGAAATGCAAGAATTGTCTGTGTGCTCGGAACATTGAAATATGAAAATAAGCATCTTTCACATCCAAGGTTGCCATGTAGTCCCCTTGCTTTAGCAATGGGATTCCTTCTTGTAGCGTTGTCATGCAGAATTTTTGTAGCTTGACATAGGTGTTTGCAGGTCTAATACAGGGCGCATTGTCAGAGCTTTTTTGGGCACAAGGAATTACATTGAATACATACCCTTGTTTACTTGGGTTTGCCGGAACGATTTCGACGGCGCCCTTTAACAACAGTGCTACGACCTCTTTTCCAGGAGTATGCGCTGCTCCTCCCTTGTGGTGGCTCTGTCGCGGGGGGGTGAAAGGAGGGATGCTGCAGTAGTACTATGCAATAACCGCCCGCTACGGTAGAAAGCACCCACTTGTCCGAGGGGATTCCCTCCCATGCTTGGGTGAAGTATGTTATCCGTCCTACTGGAGTGACATGGGAGGGTACCTGAAACGGGTGATCATTGCTTTGGGGGTGTGGACCCACCCCTGGTAGAGGAGGATCTGCCCCAGCTGCGAGTTCTTCGCTGGCCCCTCTGGAAAGCTTGAGATGATTGTCCTTGATTGGAACCCCAGGATGAACCCTAATCGTGGTTATATCCGGATCCTCTTTGCAAATTTTGGCCCCTGACACAATGAAATTATTTCCGCCCGTTTGGCCCGAGGGCTTATTGGTGAGTTGACCCAGAGACTTAAGAGTGTCATACACTTCCTTTGCACTCCTTAATGCATCCTCTACTACTTTGCCAAAAAGCATGTTGAGCTCTACCGGCATATTGAGGAGGGTTGCCTGTGTCTCCATATTGAATCCTAACTGGCGCAGGCATGCATGGCATTTTGTAATTGTGCCCTCTGCTATAATTCTGCCTGCGTTGTCAGCTGCATCTAAATTATTTTTTAAGATACAGTTAGATACAGCCTTACACTCTGCTACAGAGAGAGGCAGTTGAGATTTTAATGGTTCCTGAGCAAAGGCATTAAGGTGGCTATTTCCTCCCACTTGTGGCAGTTGTAACTGGCCATCAAAGTGGTGGTTTGGCAATTCTTGTTTGAAAAGCTGCAGAGGTGGCCACTTCCCTTCCGAAAGTCTATAGTTTCTTACTCTCTTTATAGGGGGTGCTTCCGATTAAGTGAGTGGTATTCCCACCCTTTTTCTTGTCGTGGTAACAACCAGTGAAACTGGTTTTAATTGACCCCTTATGTAGAGGGGATCTGATGGGGCTGGGTGGAACATCTTCTGAATTCTGGGTTTTACTACCCACATAAGGCGAGGGGGCTTTTCTAGAGAGGGTTGAATCCTTCTTTGTACGGATTTTAATAATGGTATAAATTGGTTTACAGCTTTTTTGTCGCCAAATATGTCCTCGACAACTTTGTCAACATCAGTTTCCTGTGTTTGAATTTGAAAATGCTCTGCTGCCTTTAGCAGCACGTCATTAAATTGAAATTTGTCGTCAACTGGTGAATCCGCCACTAGCAGTTCTACCTGTTCTGGAGAGGTTAAGGCGCAGAGGTCTTCTTCCTCGTCATCAAAATAATGAACTACCTCCCCTAGGTTCTCATGAGCATCAGAATCTGTATGAGGGTCATAGAGACCAAATTGGTTTGGGTCCTGCTGAGGGGTGTCTTGAAAGGGGTCTGGCCGGTCTCTTTTCGCTGGGGTTTGAGACATTCTCGCCCGGTAATTGGTGTGTTCAGAAGACTATTCAGTGAGGGTTTTTGTCAAAATAAATCAGCCAGAAAGGACATATGTCGCTTCACTATCTATATCCTCAGCCGACCACTGTGAGGAACTTGGGATAGTGACTGAAGTAGGGGGTAGTTCTGGTGTAGGTTGCTTCTTGTGTTTCATAGCTGCAGCAAAGGTATCCTCCCCCTGTAAAACACAGATTTCGTTTCCCTATGGGATGCACTCTCTTTCTCCATATGTGATGCACTCTCTTTTTCCCTATGGAGTTTGTGGCTTTTTAAGGTATGGTGTATCGAAGTCCACCCTTGAAGCAGTGTTTCCGGGACATGTTTCTTGACTAAGCGTGACAATTTTGATGCCTGCTGGTATTTTGCCGATTTTGAGGTTATGAAGGTTGTCAAGTTTCAACAGAAGGGCGTGGCGGACCAACGTCTCTCGAAGCTCGGTCTTCAGCAACCGTATTGGACACAGCGCCAGAGTCGGATTTATCTCTCGACCTTCGGGGCCTGTCGTGCAGAGAGACTGACCAGAGGACAGGGAGCTTGTTGACCTTCCTTGATACTGTGTGTGGCCTTGAAGACGGTGTAGTCGTCTGGCCTTGGGTTCTGTGTTTTGCATGGGAAGACATGACTGTGCTAATGCCCCCGGGTGTCGTCCCCGTAACAGTGCTGCTGGCTTGTCTGTTGGGGTCTTGCACGTGGTAATCAGTAGGTTTCCCCATCGCCTTAGTCGTCCGAAAAGACGCTGATGCTGCCTTCGCTCAAAGTACCCTCCACGCCTATGGCAGCCTCAGCCTGCATGGCGTAGTGGGCCCAGTGCTTTGTCTTTCGGTCTTTAAGGGTCTTGGGTTTAAAAAGCTTACACGCTTTACAATGACCCTCGGTGTGCTCCCTGGGAAGGGAGAGGTTGCACACCTGGTGCAAATCCTAACATGGACATTTCTTGTTACAACTGGAGCAGAATTTAAAGGGTGTATTCTCCTAAATGGCAGGGCAGCCTGGAGATTATAAAGGGGAGAAAGGGGAAAAATGCATTCTCTTAGTAGGCTAAGATGTGTACCACCCCCCACTCTCCCTACTGTCTAGGCTGAGGCTGCAGGATCGTTGAGTCAAGTTCTTTGTCCGATGATATTTGTCCTCGAAAACCACTGAAGTTGTTGAGGTGCGGCTTCAAAAAGGACAGAGAACTAGCTCTAATTTTTTCAGTTAATAAAGGGCGTTCGCTGAAACGGAACTCCACATTTAGCATCCGACAACGATGATGGAAAAAAAACAATATGCGGGACCTCGACACGTGAAGGACCATGGGTACAGTGGACGTCACACTAGGGATAGTATTACTGGCACGCCCTGTTGACGTCCCTTTTAGAGTTTTGAAAACAACGAATACTCTGCAGCTTCCACTAGATGTCGGCCTATGCCTAGCATGTGATCTAAGCAGATTTCACAAGCCTCAGTAATAATATATATGACAATGAATTACTTACCGTAAAAGCATTTCTGATGGTTGTATCTGCTTAGATTCACATGCTGTGCATAGTCCGACATCCAGTGGTCACTGCGGAGTATTGCATTTTGTTTTTCCTAGTCCAAAAGGGGACATCGACAAGGCGTGTCTGTAACACTATCCCTATAGTGACGTGCAGTGTACCCACAATCCCTCACGTGTCGAGGTCCCTCTGTTTGTATTTTTCCTGCCCTGAGGGAGCATTAGACGTGAGCGAGTACAGAAAAGAGAGATATAGAAGAAAGTCTATGTTCCTTCCATCCGAGAGGGGAGGAAGGGTGGGCACATGTGAATCTAAGCAGATACAACCATCAGAAATGCTTTTTCGGTAGTTAATGCATCGTCTTCTGATGTTTGTTAATCTGCTTAGAATCACATGCTGTGCATAGACTAGCGCGCAGTACCCGGAGTTGGAGGTGGGTTGTGAGAAGGAACAGTAGTGAAAAGATGTCTTAATACTGCTTGTCCCACCTGGGAATCAGATCTAGAATGGGCATCTAGACAGTAGTGTTTTGTAAAGGTGTGAAAAGAACTCCAGGTTTCCTCCTTGCAAATGGACTCAAGAGGGACATTTGCAATGAAAGCTATGGAAGCCCTGGTGCCTCGAGTGGAGTGTGCTCTTGGCTTGAAGGGTAGTTCTCTCTTAGCAAGAGAGAAACAGAGTGACGCATTGTACAATCCATCTAGAAATAGTCGATTTCGAAACTGCATCTCCTTCTCTTCCTGCTGCCACCAAGACAAAGAACTGATTAGTCTTTCTCAATGGTCTAGTTCTTCCCATATAAAACATCATTGCTCTGCGAACATCCAGTGTATGCAGGCTCTTCTCACCTAAGTTTGAGGGATTTTGAAAGAACGTTGGTAGTTCTATTGACTGGTTGACATGAAATTTAGAGATACATTTTGGTGCAAACCTAGGATGTGTGCGTAGAACCACCTTATCCTTGTGAACTGTAACAAATGGGTCTAGTACAGAGAGCGCTTGTAGTTCACTTACTCTCCTAATGGAGGTGATAGCTATTAGAAAAGCAGTCTTAAGAGTGAGGTCTTTAAGTGTTGCTTTGTGCATGGGTTCAAAGGGAGACCCAATGAGCCTGGTTAGTACTACATTTAGGTCCCATCCAGGAGCGGGGCTAGCTATGGGAGGGTGGATCCTCTTCACTCCTTCCATGAAGGCTTTAATAACTGGGACTTTCCACCATGACACTAAGTGGGGAAGTGGTGTATGCGGAAAGTGCAGCTAAATTGACTTTAATAGAGTTAAACACCAAGCCTGAGTCTAGTAGGTGACTCGGGTACAGAACAATTTGTGTGGGAGAGCAGTCAACTGGGTTGATGCTCCTTCCCCTACACCAGATGACAAATCTTTTCTATTTGCTAGAATAACAGTGACGAGTGTTAGGCTTTCTAGCCTCCCTGAGAATGTCCATGCATCTCTGCGGGAGTTGTAAATGTCCAAATTCTATGATCTCAGGAGCCAGGCTGCTAAGTTCATGGTCTGAGGGCATGGATGCAGTGTCCTGCCCTTGTCCTGTGACAGCATGTTGTACGGGCAGGGAAGTTTCACTGGAGGAGATAGGGACATCTCCATCAAGTGAGCGAACCAAGGCTGTCTGGCCCACATAGGGGCCACCAGTATCATGGTAACTTGTTCCTGGTGCATCTTGTGCACTATCTTCTTGAGAACGGGAGTCGGGGGGAGGGGGGGGGAAAAGCGTAAACAAATTTCCCTGACCATGATATCGATAGACCGTTCCCCTTGGATTGGTTCTGGCGGTACCTGGAGGTGTAATCTTGGCATTGCGAGTTCTACATAGTTGCAAACAGATCTATTTCTGGGAATCCCCATTGTGTGAAGACGTCGAAGACGATGTCTTCGTGTAACCGCCATTCGTACTCTGAGGGCAGAGGGAAGTCTCTGCTGAGTTCGTCTGCTAGCAGATTGAGTTCCACTGGTACATGTTGTGACAGTAGGAACATGTGTTTGAGAGCCCACTTCCAGATGTTCTGGGACAGCTTGGACAGTCCTGGGGAGTGAGTGCCCCCCTGCTTGTTGAGGTAGTACATAGCTGTGGTGCTGTCCGTGAGGACCATCACGGTCTTCCCTTGCAGGTGTGCCTGGAAGGCTTTCAGTGCCTTGAACACAGCTAGGAGCTCCAGTAAGTTTATGTGCTTGGATGCTACGCTCGGAGTCCAGACTCCGTGAGCAGTCTGATGGGATAGGTGAGCCCCCCCATCCTGTGAGGGATGCGTCTGTGGTCAGAGTGGCTTCCACTGCGGGGGTGGCGAATGGTTTCCCCATTACCAGGTTTTCCTTCGACCACCACCGTAGCGAGAGAATCAATGCCTGCAAGACCACCACTAGATCGTCCCATTGTCCGCTGGCTGTTGAGCCACTCTTGCATTGGGCGCAGGTGCGCGTGAGGTACCAAATAAATACATGACGCCATAATTCCTAGTAAGCGCATTGCTTTGCGTACCGTCACCTGTCGACCGGCCACATATTGAGGGATTTGAAACAGCATGTTTTGGACCCTCTCGTTGGAGGGGAAGACGAGGCCGTCCTTTGTTCGAATTAGAGCCCCTAGGAATTGTTTGATCTGGCTGGGGTCTAAGCTGGACGACTTCTCGTTGATGGAGAAGCCCAGTTGGAACAAAAGGTCTAAAGTCTTTTGGGTATTTGAGAAGCATGCTTCGTAAGAATCCCCTGTTATGAGCCAGTCGTCGAGGTAAGGGTATACTGGGATGGACAACCTGAGCAGGTGGGCCGCTGCCACTGCCAGTACCTTCGTGAATACCCTCGGCGCTGATGCTATGCCGAAGGGTAGCACTCTGAACTGGTAGTGTTTGCCCTCTATCATGAACCTGAGGTATTTCCTGTGCACTGGCAACATTAAAATATGAAAGTATGCATCTTTCATGTCCAGTGTTGTCATGTAATCTCTCTGTGAAAGCAGAACTCCTGTAGAGTCACCATACGAAACTTTTGAGGTTTGACAAATTTGTTCGCTGGGCGCAAATCTAGTACAGGGCGCATGGTTAAGTCCTTTTTGGGTACAAGGAAGTACACTGAATAAATACCTTCCGTTACCTGGGATAGAGGCACGACTTCTGTAGCTCCTTTTTCTAGTAGTTGGTCCACTTTATGAAGAATGATGGCGAGGTGTTCTGGCGACATGCGTCGTCCCCTTGGGGGTCGGTACGTAGGGGAACTGTTGAATTCTATACACTAGCCGCGGGCTATGGTTGATAGTACCCAGCGGTCTGTTGTTATACCCTCCCATGCTGGAAGAAAGGATGTTAACCGGCCCCCGACCGGCGAAGCATGGGAGGGGACCCGAATCTTTGAGTCATTTGGTGTTGGTGGCTTGGGAACCTCTAGGGGTAGGACCCAGACCTCTTCCCTTGCCACAACGTTGTCCTCTTTGGTTATATTGTCCACTGGTGCCTTGGTTAGAGGACCAGTTACCTGCAGAGTACTACTGCTGCTGCTGTTGCTGCTGGCGTTGGCCTTGAAAAAAACGTTTGTTGCCATAACCACGTTTGTTGGGAGGCCTTGAAATTTGATCTAGTGTCTTGATTGTGTCAAATTCCTTCTTTGCGGTCTCTAGTGCCTCATCCACCGCCTTACCAAAGAAGTTTGCATCTTCTATAGGTTTGTTAATAAGAGATGCTTGTGTCTCAGGTTTAAAGCCTGAATTGCGTAGCCATACATGGCGTTTGAGTAGGATTCCTTGGACTAGGGAACGTTCAGCCGTCTCTGCAGCATCCAGAGTATTTTTAATGATGCTTTGGTTGACTGAGGTCCCTTCAGTCACCGTCGCTAGAAAGCGAGTACGTAGGGGTTCTGGTACCTCCTCAATGTCCTTACGTAGTTTGCTCCATTGTGCATCTGCGTAACTTGTCAGCAAAGAGTTGTTGTTGGCAATTCTTGCGGAAAAGGCAGCTGAGGCTGTAATCCTCTTTCCTAGGGCATACCATTTTTTACCCTCTTTATCTGGTGGTGCCTCGCTAGTTGACAGCGGGACCCCTGCTCTCTTCCTGGTATTTGTTACCACTAAGGAGTCTGGTACAGAGTGGCCCCTGATGTATAACGGGTCCGATGGAGAAGGACTACATTTTTCTATCCTCGGGTTGACCCCTCTGATCAACGCGGGAGTGGATAGTGAAGGAATAATTTGTCTCTTTACTGAGGCGAGGAGGGGAATGGTTTGGCTGACAGGGGGTTTCTCCTTAATGATCTTTTCTACAAAGTCGATGTCAGGAGAAGTTTCCCCGGTCTCGATCTCAAAATGCGCTGCTGCCTTGCGTTGGAGTGCATTAAAGGTAGGTTGATCGTCTATAGGAGAGGTATTCCTAATAGGTGAGTCTTTGGGTGGGGACAGGTTTATGGCTTCAGGGTCTGAAAACGCTGATGGCGACTGCCAGGGCTGTGAAGCGCCTTCTTCTGGGTCTTCTCCGAAGCCCCCCCCTCACCCATAACCGGGTTGTCTTCAAAACCTTCCTCCTGTAGGTTTTGTTCCCCTTCATTGCCTAAGAATTCGTCATCCTGAAAGTGGGGGTCCTCTCCAGTGAGGTCATATAGATCTACATCCTCTTGGGGGGGGATCAAACAGCCTGGGGTACTTGGCCCTGGGATCCTCCCGAGGTCCCTCTCTTGATCTCTTGGGTGTTGGAAGGTTCCGAGTCTCCATAAACCTCTCCATTTTGTCCATACAGAATTGGAGTCTTTCTAGGGTATCTTTAAGTACCCCGGAGCGGTCAGGGGGAGAAAAGGGCGGGCCTTCCGTTAAAAAACGCTTCGACCTATCCCATAACGTCGAAGAGAGGTTCCCCTCGCCTTCTGAAAAGCCTTCTGGTAGGCTAGGAGTCCCTCTCGACGGAGCGGGCAGTTCCTGCCTTCCTTCTGACCTTTTCGGCGTTTCCCGGGCCTTATGAGCGGTATCCGACGTCTCTTTCGCCGTCCGTCTCTGGCTATCGGTGGAAATAATCCTTGCCAGGCTCTCGACAACTAAACTGTGTCGAGGGTACCTCTGGCGTCGCTTGCTCTACGCTGACGGGCGCTCTCTGCCGGTGCACGTCGTCTGGCGGTATAGTGATAGCGCCCTTATCTGGGGGTAGCCCAGTCGCTAGTTGCGGTTGCGAAGGAGGCTTCAGACTCTTACGGTCTGAGGAGGCCGCCGGTAGGACCTGCGTCTCCATTGGCGCTATGCTCTCTTCGTCTTCGACGAGGAAGAGTCGTGGGTAGTATGTTTATGGGAGTGTTTTTTGTGTGCGTCCTGGTCGCCGGGCCGTTCATCCCCATAAGCAGGGCGTGAGCCGATCTTGTCGGGGCCAGGGACGGACGACGAGGAACGTGAACGCTCCTTAGAGAGGTCTACGACTTCCGAAACGGATGTCGGGTTGTCACATTCCTCGTCACTTTCGGTGGCGGCGGGTGATGAATCAGACCTAGACATGGCGTAGGCTGCCCACCTCTTGACCCTACGGTCTTTCAAAGTCTTCGGTTTAGGAGCTGACAGGCCGCACAGCCGTCTTCTTTGTGGTCAAGGGGTAAGCAACGGTTACACCGTTGCTGCTAGTCTTTCCAGGTAAATTTGCCTTTGCAACGCGGGCAAAACCTAAAGGGTGTCCTCTCCATAGCTGAGGAACAGAATACATGTGACAACAACCCCGAAGGAAAGGGAGGGGAAAGGGAAAGGCATTCTCAAAGAGAAACAATAAGGAACAAGTGACTTACCTGTAACTGTTGTTCTCCAGCATGGGTCTGGCATGGATTCACATGCTCATGAATATTCCCCGTCGTCAGGCTGGGAATTCTCGGTAAAGAAAAAATCAGTATCAGTTTCGTTTCTGATCTGTCTTTCGTAGTAGTAACCAATCACTGATCTCTGCGTCATACTGACCACAGCCAATGACTGCCCTCTACCTAAGCCCTGCCTCTGGCAGCCATCTTCAGATTTGGTATCACGTGAAGAGGCAGTATGACCAAGTGAAGAGCCGCAGAGGGGTAGGCGGGAGGGTTCGCATGTGAATCCATGCCAGACCCATGCTGGAGAACAACAGTTACAGGTAAGTAACTTGTTCCTTCTCCAGCATGGGGTCTGGCATGGATTCACATGCTCATGAATATAAGAATAAATAGCAGTACACACATGCACAACCACGGGAGGTGGCAAAAGGCTCAACATTAAACAATACAACAACTCAACATTAAGCATCTCTACCTCCTCACCAGGCTCACCTTAGGCGAACAGGTTGTCCAGCACTGCTTGGCCGACCCTGGACTCCTCTCTGGAATCCCGATCGACGCAGTAGAATCTCGTGAAGGTGTGCGCCAACCTCCACGTAGCAGCCCTGCAGATGTCCAGCAGGGGCACACCAGATAAGAACGCCGTAGTAGCAGCGATCGCTCTGGTCGAATGGGCTCTCGGCCGGCCTGGCAGCGGTTGGTTAGCCAACCGGTGGCAGTGCATGATGCAGCCGGAGAGCCATCTGGAAATAGAAGACTTCGAGAGAGCCTTCCCTTGATTCACAGGTCCAAAGTTCACGGACAGCTGTGATGTCCTCCGGAAACTCTTCGTGCGGTCCACGTAGAACTTCAGCGCTCTAGCCACATCCAGCGAGTGCAAAGTCCTCTCGGCCGGCGACGAAGGAGACGGGAAGAAAACAGGTAACACCAAGGGCTCGTTAAGATGGAAGTCCGACGGCACCTTGGGCATAAAGGAGGGGTGCGTCCTAAGCACCACCCTCGAGGCATGGAAAGTCAAGTACAGTGCTTTGCAGGATAGGGCCTGGATCTCTCCCACTCGTCGTGCAGAGGTAATGGCCACCAGGAATGCAGTCTTCCACGACACAAACTTCATCAGTGCGGAGTGCATCGGCTCGAATGGGGGCCCCATGAGCCTGGTCAGCACCACGTTAAATTCCCACGCCGGGGCCGGGGCCTTCACCGGCGGGAACGACCGGAACAGTCCTTTCATAAACTCTTTTACCAGTCGATGGGACCACAGGGACGTCCGTCCTGCGGTTCTGGTATATCTGGAGATCGCCGCCAGATGAATCTTAATGGAGGCATGGGCTAGCCCAGCCTTTGCCAGCGAAAGCAGGTACGGCAGCACTTGAGGGGCCGTAATCCGCAGGGGGTTGATCTTCTGTGCTCGGCACCAGATAGAGAACCTCTTCCACTTATGACCGTAGCATTTGAGAGTCGAGGATGCCCTGGCCTTTGCAAGAACCTCTCTGCATTCGGCCGGTATATCGTAGCCTCCAAACTCTAGCGCTGCAGGAGACAAGCCTGCAGGTTCAGCGACGCCGGGTCGTGATGGAAGATGGCGCCTCCTTCTCTGGAGAGAAGGTCTGCGTCCGCCGACAGCTTGATGGGAGGGGACGTTGACAAGTCCAGAAGGTCCGGGAACCAGATCTGCATCAGCCACGCCGGTGCGACGAGGATCATCCTGCACCGGGACCGCTTGAGCTGGCTGATGAGTCAAAGCAGCAACGGCAACAGAGGGAACGCATACAGGTATAGGCTGTCCCAGGGGAACGAGAACACATCGCCCATGCTTCTCGGCTGGGGAAACCTGCTGGCGAACCTCTTGCACTTCGAGTTCGTCGCTGTTGCGAACAAGTCGATTTGGGGTTTTCCCCATTGTCGGAAGAGTTGATCCACCTGATCCTGGCGCAGTTCCCACTCGTGACACGCGCGCAGCTCCCTGCTGAGCGAGTCGGCGATGGTGTTGCTTTCTCCTGCCAGGTGGAACCAGGAACATCCCCTGGGCGACCGTCCAGTGCCACAGATCCTGTGCCACCTTCGATAGGGCTGGGGATCTGGTGCCTCCCTGCTTCCGTATGTAAAACATTGTCGTGGTGTTGTCCGTGAAGATCCGCACCACCTTGCCCTTGAGCGACGGGAGGAACGATTTGAGAGCCCAGAACACGGCTCGGAGTTCCAGGACGTAGATGTGCAGGAGCCTCTCCTCCGGGAGCCAGAGGCCTCTTGCGTGGAGATCTCCGGTGTGGGCACCCCAACCTTCCAGGGAGGTGTCCGTCGTCACCGTCTCCTGGTACGCCGGCGTCTGAAAGTCCTTGCCCGCCGTGAGGTGCGCTCAAACGCCCCACCACTGGATCGCCCGCCGGAACACCTTGTTGAGGGGGACCCTGTCTTCGAAGGTGCCCGTCGCCTGCATCCAACGGGCGTCGAGAAATTCTTGAAGAGGCCGCATCCGTAGTCTGCAGAGGCGCACCAGGTAGATGCAGGAGGACATCATCCCCAGGAGGGACTTGATGGACCTCACCCTGGACACGTCCGTGGCTAGCAGGCACTGCACTTTGCCTAGAATGGTCTTCGTCCGGTCTTCCGACGGGGCCGCCAGGCGCCTCACTGTATCGAGCTTCGCTCCCAGAAACAGGGCCACCTGCGACGGCACCAGGTGGGACTTTGGGTAGTTTATGGCGAATCCAAGGTCTGTGAGTAGCTGGACGGACCTCGCAGTGTGTTCGACGGCGAGTTCCCTCGTCCTTGAGCGGATGAGCCAGTCGTCGAGGTAGGGGTAGACGTGAATCCCCTGCAGGCGCAGCCACTGGTGCTAGGCACTTGGTAAAGACCCTGGGGGCCGACTTCAATCCGAACGGCAGTGCTCCGAATTGGTAGTGGCGTCCCTGGACGACGAACCTGAGGAACTTTCGGTGACTTTTGAGGATGGGAACGTGCAAGTATGCATCCTCCAGGTCCAACGACGATAGAAAGTCGCCTTCCTCCAGCTGTCCCAGTACGTGCTGGAGGGTGACCATCCTGAACTTTTGTGATCTGATGTATTTGTTAAAACGGTCCAGGATGGGGCGCCAGCCGCCCGTCTTCTTCCTGACGAGGAAGTACCTTGAGTACGCCCCGGAGCCTCTTCGGGACAAGCTCGATGGTGCCTTTCCTGAGCATCGCCCGTAGTTCCAACGGCAGTTGCGGGACGTGATTTTCCTTCCTGGCCACAGGTGGAACGTGAGGGCACTTCTTCAGGAATTCGATAGAGTGTCCTCTTGCCAGGGTATCCAGCACCCAACGGTCGGTGGAGATGGACTTCCACACGCCGACGAAATTCGCCAGCCGGCCTCCCACCGGGGTGCTTCGGTGGGGGCCCGAGACCACAGCCGGTTCAGTCCTGCTTGGAGGTGGTGGCCTTGTCGCCCTGGCCACCTTGCCGACGGCGGCGAGGCGCTCCCTGCTTGCCGCGACCCCTGTAGGCCTCCTGAGACGAGGAGCGTGCCGCCTGGCGGTAGGACGAGCCACCGCTGGATCCCTTGGAGGCACCCCGTCTGCCTCCGGAGCTCCGAAAGGGCCGTCGTTGCTGAAGGGCTCCTAGGGCGCGGGCCGTGTCCGTTTTTATGGCTTGGAGGGATTCGTCCACTGCCTTCCCGAACAAGTTGCTGCCGTCGAACGGCATGTCCAACAGCCTGGTCTGGACGTCCTGACGGAAGTCAGTCGCCCGAAGCCAACCCCGTCGTCGTAGGCAAACCCCGTTGCCCAGCTGGCGGAACCCGGTATCGGCAATATCGGTTGCCACTGTTATGGCATGGTCCAACGCCACCTCGCCCTCTTGCAGTATTTCCAGGGCCTCGGACCTGTCGTCCGGCAGGAAGTCCAATATGGGGGCCAGCTTAAACCAGAGCTCCCTGTCGTAACGGGCCACGATCGCCTGGGCGTTGGCCGCTTTGATCGTCGTCGCCGCCGACGAAATGACCCGCCGCCCCATGGCGTCCAACTTCTTTCCCTCGCCGTCCGGCGGGGAATTCGACGTCGAGGCTCCTGACCCCGCCGCTTTCTTCTTAGCCGCCGCCGAGACGACCGAGTCTGGCGTTGGCTGGGCCCTGAGGCACAGGGGAGCAGTTTCGGGGACCCGGTACTTCTTCTCGTACCGGTCCCGTTTGGCTGGTGCCGTGGAGGGGTTTTTGAGAACCGACAGGCCCTCCTCCCAGATGTCATCGATTAGGGGCACCGCGATGACCGTCTTCCTCTTGGCCTCCCGGCGCTGATAGAGGAAACCTTCCTTTTTCTGCTCCTCCGGGCAGAGCTGGAACAATTCAGACGCCCTGGCGATCATGGCGTGGAATGAGCCAATCTCGTCGGGCGGCGAGGCCCGGGAGACCCGTCCCGTCGTCGCCGCCCTCGGAACCCATCGTCGAGCCCAACGCACCGTCATCTCCCGACTTTTGGGAGGATGAGGAGGGAACTGTAGGCCTCACGGGGGCGAGCGGAGGAGAGGGTTGGGTCCTCCGTCGTTTGTTCTGAGGACTTCCCGACGGGCCAGGTTGCGGGTCCTCCGGCCTGGGCCGTGGGAATCTCGTCCTTATCTCAGAGCATAAGGACTGGATGGCAGACAAAATGGCCGCCGAGCCATCCTGAGGCCTAGGGTCCGGCCGCGCCGGAAGGGAAGGCCGCTCTTCCTCACCATCGTCTTCTTCCTCGGTTATCTCTCGAGGAACTTCCTGACGGGATCGAACCTTCTCGTATTGGACTTCGAGGTTCCTTACGGCCTCGGTCAGTTCCTCCTCCGAGGCTGACTCCGAGCTCGAGGAGGGCACCGTGCCCCCCCCTCGCTTCTTCCATCATGGCGGCCAGGACGATGGGCTGAAAAGAGGATTCCCTCCTTGGCGGCAGGGAAACTCTAGTCCCAGAGGCAGTCTCCGCTGGCGGTGTCTCTGCCGGCTTGGCCAGAGTCGCCGCGATAGCCTCGATAGAGGCCTTCGCCTGCTGGGTAGGGGCCTTCACCACCTTAGGTGCGTCCCGGGCCTTCTCCTTCAGGGGAGGGGCGACGCCTCGCTCCCCCTCTTCCGAGATCGGGCGGGGCTTCTCCCGAAGCTTACCCGGGGTCTCGGACTTTCTCTTCCCCGAACCGGAGCGTTGGCTCGTGGTTGACGGTGCCGGGGAAGGTGCGCCCTGCCTGGCGACCGAAGAGCCCGACCTTTCCGCGCTCCCGGAGCCAGCAGACTCACGGCGCTTGGCCTGGTGTTGGGCCCCCGTCGCCGGGGCGCCCGCACAGGACTTAGAAGCCCGCTCTGACCCTTTCTTCTTCTTCTTCTTCTCACCCGTCGAGCCCTTCTCCAACCAGCTTGCGAGACGGGATTGACGGTCCCTCATGGTCCGCTCCGACAAGTTCTTGCAGAACTGGCAGTCCTTCTCTACATGAGTCTTGTCCCCATGAAGACAGTACAGGCATCGCGAATATTCGTCTTCCTTAAACACATTCTGCAGCCCGCATCCAGGGCAGCTGCGAAACAGCTTGGGTCCGGGCGACGAACTCGCATCCTGGGCCATCTTGAAGTAGGCCGCGAATCTTCTGGAATCCTCCAAGAAGTTGATTCGACGAAACCTTCACCCTTGAGGGGCGTAGGAAAATCCCGCAACGGGTAGCCGTTAACGGGAGTAGAAACGGTGAAGCTTGAGGCTCGATTAACCGAAAAAATGTGAAAAATCACCTGAAAAAGCGCGAAACACGCAGTAAAAGCTCGAGAGCTAAGCACGAGGACTCCCAACACTTGACCGTGCGGTAAAAATCTGAAGATGGCTGCCAGAGGCGGGGCTTAGGTAGAGGGCAGTCATTGGCTGTGGTCAGTATGACGCAGAGATCAGTGATTGGTTACTACTACGAAAGACAGATCAGAAACTGATACTGATTTTTTCTTTACCGAGGATTCCCAGCCTGACGACGGGGAATATTCATGAGCATGTGAATCCATGCCAGACCCCATGCTGGAGAAATGTCCCACGACCCCACTCTCCCTACTGTATTTGGCCGTCGAGGCCAGGCCATGTGTTCGGCGAATGCCGAACAACCTCCTTCGTCGAAGGCACCGCCGTCGGAGATCTTGATCGACGGTGAACAGCTTTGCAGCTACGATGCCGAAGGAGGGATGTAAGTAATAATATAAGTTAAGGGCGACCAAAGGTCGAATAAAGATTTTTGCAATGTCTCTCGAGGAACTCCGCGTATAGGCGACCAATATCTGGGCGGAAAAAAACAATCTGAGGGACCTAGACGCATGAGAGATTGTGGGTACACTGCACATCACTATAGGGATAGTGTTACAGACACGCCTTGTCGGCGTCCCCTTTTCGACTACGAAAAACAAAATGCAATACTTGCAGTGACCACTGGATGTCGGACTATGCACAGCATGTGATTCTAAGCAGATTAACAAACATTAGAAATACATTACTCACCATAATTGTATTTCTGATGCTTGTAATGGAGAATACACCCTTTAAAATCTGTCCCAGTTTTAACAAGAAATTTCCCTGGAAGGGTTGTGAAATGGTTTGTCCTTTAACAGCTTTTCCTTTGTCCACGAGCATAGCGCTTGAACTAGGGTTAACAAAACAACCACTAGATCATCCCACTGAGACCACGGTGTTGCTAACCACTCTTGCATTGGGCGTATGTGCAACCGTGCGTGTGGGACCAGGTAAATGCATGAAGCCGTCATCCTGAGCAAGCCCATTCCTTTGCGTACTGTTATTGAGCGACCAGCTAGATACTGGGATATTTGCAGAAGTAGGTCTTGTAATCTCATTTGGTGGGAAGACCAGACCTTCTCCTGTGTTTATGATGACTCCTAAGAACTGTTTGGTTTTGCTTGGAACAAGAATTGATTTTTTCTCGTTGCTTGAGAATCCCAGTTGTAACAGAAGATTGATTGTTCTTTGGGTATTTTGCTTGGAAATTTGAGGGGATTCCCCGGTTATCAGCCAGTCATCCAGCTAAAGGTACACTGGGATTGATTCTCTGCAGAGGCCGCACCACCACTACCACAAGCAAATTGGTGAATACCCTTGGAGCAGGGGCTATGCCGAATGGTAAAGTGTTGATTCTAGTGTGGAAGATTTAAGTGGTCGAATTCTAGGACTTCAGGAGCCAGGCTGCCAAGTTCATAGATGGAGGCGGAGGGTGGAGGGATGCTCCCTTGTGTTGTGGCAGCCTGTTATATGGGAATGGGAGCTTGAATGGATGGCACATCGCCAGTTTGAGCAAATGTGGAAACCAAGATTGTCTCGTCCACATAGGAGCAACCAGGATTAAATTCACTTGTTCCTGGTGCATCTTGTGCACAATCCTGCTAAGAGTGGTGTTGGAGGAAAAGTGTAAGCAAAATTTCCTTGACCAGGGCATCCATAGGGCGTTCCCCTTCGACCATGGTTGTGGAAACCTAGACAAAGCCGGGGCATTGCATGTTAAGGCTTGTGGTGAACAAATCTAACAGGGTATGACCCCATTGTGAGAATATTCCGCCTAGGATATCTTCGTTGAATTGCCACTTGTGTTCTTCTTTTAGAGGGTATCTGCTAAGTGTCTGCCAGAGAATTGAGTTCCTCTGGAACGTATTGAGAGGTTGGGAACATGTTCCACTCGAGTGCCAACTTCCATGTGTTTTGAGATAGCTTGGACAGAGTGTGCGCCTCCCTGCTTGTTTATGTAGAAAATGGCAGTGGTGCTGTCTGTAAGGACTTGGAACTGTTTGACCTGTAAGATGTTGCTGAAAGGCTTGTAGAGCCCTGAAAACTGCCAAAAGTCCCAGGAAGTTGATGTGTCTTTGGGCTGTAGTGCGTGTCCCCTGGCCGTGGGCTGTGTGGTGGAGGAAGTGAGCCCTCCCCCCATCCAGCGAGCGAGGTGTCTGTAGTTAGGATTGCTTGTGGTGGAGGAACGCGGAAGGGTTTTCCTTTTAGCAGGTTGTCCATGGACCAAACAAAGAGCCTGTACCAGGGTTAGCAAAACAACCACTACATCGTCCCAATGATCGCTTGCCTAAGACCATTGTTTCGCTAACCATTGGTGAATGCATGAGGCCTTCATCCCGAGCTATCGCCTTGCTTTGCGTAGTTATCTGGCAACAGGCTTTGTAGTGAAGTACTTGCAACAGTATGTTTTGTACTCTCTCGTTTGATGGGAAAGCCAGCTACTCTGGTCTTTAGAATTGGTCCATGAAATTGTTTTATTTGGCTGGGGACTAGACTGGATTTCTTTTCGTTGATGGAGAAACAAATTGAAAAGAATGTCAATTATCTTTTGTTTGCAAATTTGAGGAGATTCCCCGGTGATTAGCCAGTTGTCCAGATAAGGGTATACAGGTATTGACTGACTCTCTGCACAGGTGTGCTGCCACTACTGCAAGCACCTTTGTGAATACTTTTGGTGCTGAGGCGTTGCCGAAGGGGAGTACCTTGAACTGGTAGTGAACTCTGCTATCTTGAACCGCAGATATTTCCACTGCGCAGGGAGCATTGAAATATGAAAGTATGCATCATTCATATCCAAAGTTGCCATGTAGTCCCCTCCCTTTTTAAGAGGGTGATTATATCTTGAAGCGTGGTCATGCAAAAAGTTTGGGCCTTGACATATTTTCTTGCAGGGCGCAGATCTAGTACTGAGCGCATGGAAGGTCTTTCATTGGCACAAGGAAGTACGTTGAATAAATGCCCTGGTTTACCCGTTTTGCTGGGACAATCTGTATGGCATCCTTTTCAAGCAGTGTTTTTACTTATTCTAACAGTTTGCGCCGCTCTTCTGGCATAATTTTTCTGTGTCTTGGCGGGCGGTTGGGTGGCTTTTCTAACAGTTCGATGCAATACCCATCTGCCACGGTGGACAACACCCACTTGTCTGACGTTATCCCCTTCCATTAGTGTGAAATTCAACCTCCTACTGGGGTGGCATGGGAGGGGACCTGCAGCTGTGCGTCATTGTTTGGGAGGGGCAGAGCCTCTACCAGGTGAGGTTCTGCCTCTTCCTCTGGATCTTTTATTTCCTCTTTGAAAGCCAGAAGAGGAAGACCGTCCTCGCGATGGGCCCCAAGATGAAGACTGTCCGCCCAGAGTTAAATCGGGAGGAGCGTTGTGAACCCTGACCCACGGAAACCTTGCGGAATTTGAGGAGCCCCGTTGTACGTAGGGCTTGTTTGTTATTTGGCCGAGGGATTTTCTTGAAGGAGTCTTCAAAATTAGGATCCACCAGCATGTTGAGAGTGGCCTGAGTTTCTAACTTAAAACCAGACTAAGTCAGACGTGGCGCTTGAGGAGTGTGCCTTGCGCGATGATGCAGTCTGCATTGTCTGCTTCAAGATTAATTTTGAGGATGCAGTTTGATACCTGCTTGTCCTCTGCGATGGTGCTTAATTATTGAGAATTTCAATGTTCTAGAACCGCTTCAACCTGGTGTTTTAAGTCCTCTCACTTGTGGCAGCCATAACTAGCTAGGAGTGTAGTGTTATTTTCAATGTTAGCTTGATATGTAACCTTCCTTCCGAAAGTGTAGATAGTTTTACTTTCTTTGTCTGGTGGGGCTTCAGCCGACGCCAGAGGAGAGCCAGTCCTCTTTCTGGTAGTGGCGACGACAGGTGAATCAGGTTTTAGCTGACCGCTAAAATACAGGGGGTCTGTGGGCGCTGGCTTGAATAATTTTTCGATTCTAGGGTTAACCGCCCTTGTGATGTTAGGTGCAAGTCAGGAGGACAGTATACGTCTTTGTATAGACTGTAACAGTGGGATAAACTGAGTGGAGGACTTCCTGTCACCAAGAAGGTCCTCCAGTTCATGGCATTGGAGTTGATGGTCTACAGGATAATCTGCTACAGGCCGATCTTGGTGGTCAGGCGACTGGATGACAGATGCCATCATCGTCATCGTAGCATTGGTCCCGCCTGTATAGATCCCCTCGAGAGCCGGGGGCTTGTGACCCGGAGAGATCCACACCATACATATCCTGAGAGGGGTCTTGATAGGGGGAGGCATAGGGCAGAAGTGCTTGGCTGTGGGTCAAGACACGGTTTTTTGGCAAGGGCTTGATATTTTGCAGTCCCTGGCTGTAAGGTGTCTCTAAGGGACGTTAGTTCTTCTGGAAGCTTGTCCATGAAGTCAAAGCATTCCATCCTCCTTATAATTCTGTTAAAAAATGTTCTGGGGTATTGTCACATGAGGGTGGGAACCTGAAAGGGTAGGGGTGGCTTGGGAGGGTGCCTGGTCATTGTGATGCATACCCCCTGAGAATTTGTCTAGAGGGGAGGAAGAATCCACAACCTGAGTGCTTTTGGAGGAGAAATGGGTCGAGGATGTCGATATTTTCAGTGACATTTTAACAGGGTAGCAGAGACATGTTTTTTCATTCGTTCTTGCATTTTCAGCATATGTTTAGGGGACGCTGATGCACCTTTCACTGGCTGTTTTTTCGGCACGTGTAAAGTGGGCCTTTTTGTGCACAGTGTCCAAACTGACCTTGGGAGCCAGTTTCGGAAGGCTCTCGCGAGATGTAAGCGACGACCCAGAGGAAAGGGAAGATCTAGAGGCTCTGTCTGGACACCACGTGGGCCTCGACGCGCAACGATTTCGTTGAATGTCAGCTGTGCCCTATATGCTTCATGTTCTTGGACATGTGCGCACTATGGCCGCCGGGTGTCATCTCTATCACAGAGCCGCCTGCCTACTTATTGGAGTCGGGTCCCGCACATGGACTGCACTCGCTGGAGTCCTCCGTCACGTCGATGGAGGCTTTGGCCTGCATTGCTTGGACAACCCAGCGCTTAGTGCAACCATCTTTGAGAGTTTTCGGGCGGAAAGGTTTGCAGAACTTGCAAAGCTTTTTGGGGTGATGCCTAGTGAAACAGTAATTGCACACTCAGAGCGTGTCTTTCCACTGGAATTTTCTATCGCAGGTAGGGAAATATTCAAAAGGTGTTTGTCCATTATAAATGGAAAGGGCAGTTAGGAGATTAAAAAGGAAAAGGGGTGGCCGAATATGCATTCTCTATAGGAAGTTATTATGAAAGACCTCTCCCCTTTCTCCCTAGTTTAATGGCCGAAGCCCGAAGAGGCCCGTGAAGCCCACATCCAGTTGTCGATTCAGTCAAGTGGTCGACGAAGGAGTTGTCCGTTGAAGGCCGCCGCGCAGTTGGAAGATGCAGCGGCAAAAGCAAAGAAAGAAAGAAGTCTACGAATAAACTTAACTAGTCAAAGGCATCAGCCTGGAAAGGAACTCTGCAACTTACGACCGACCACGGTGGCAGAAAGCAACAATCAGATCTCGACTTGTGAATAACCATGGTACAGTACACGTCACACTAGGGATAGTATTACTAACACGCACTGTAGACATCCTTTCTCGAGTTGCGAAAAACAAATCTTGTAAAACTCTACGACTACCACTAGATGTCGGAGTATGCAGAGCATGTGATCTAAACAGATCCACAAGCCTCAGATATATATTTATATATATATATTAGCTAAAGGATTTGCTGCTGCAATTTTAGGCCCTCTTCTAGGCATACAGGCTGGATGCAGTGGTCAAGCCATATTCATGGTTCGGGCCTTTGGCTGTTCAGACTGAGTTTTACCCGTACTGCGACTGGTCATCTATCTGCTGGAACCAGGCTTCAGCAGATTAAGAACCACTTACCGGACCCCCGGATCTGTTAAACCTTGATCCGTGGGAATTCATTCTCCGTGAGGGCTTGCATCAGCGGGATTTTTCCAGAGAGCAATTTGTTGTCCAGAGGTCCATAATGTGCCGGTTATCAGGTCTTTGTCAGAGAGCCCAGTAGGGTCTTTAGATGCAGCAGCTTCCATGCTGCAATCCTCGAAGGGTTGTGCATCAACCTGTGCATGCCCCATCACCACAACAGAGCTGTGGGATACGATGAAGCACCATTGCAAGTAGTAACAGTATTCAGACCACTCTCTGGGCAATGCCTCCCTGGCAGTGACAGCTATCACAGGCATAGGAGGCCCAGAAAAATGTCTGCCTCGTGGCCAAGGGCCTTGCTGGGGCTTCCACCCTACCCCCCGTCTCACCTATACTGAACTGGTCACCAAGTGTCAAGAGGCTACTATGCTCTGCCGCATTCAGAGCCCCAAAGCACTTGGGCCCCCCCCCCCCCCCATGACTCCTCAGTGTCTTTTACAAGCTTGGGCCAGGACCAGACCTCTAGTTAAGATAGATAACTCAAGATGTTTCAAGACCTCATGCATTCCAATCCAGTAGGCATTATTTTAAACCCCTCATGCGAAAGGTGCTCTTGCTAGTTAAACCCCAGCCAAAAGCTATTATGGAGCCCTCTGGTGAGCCTCATGAGAATGTCCCTCAGGAGCAGCCTCGGTCTTCAGTTCCAACTCCCGATTAGACCCTTTGGTGACATTACCATTGCCCCCTTTGCCACCTCGTTTACCTCCAACTTCCTCCAAGTTTACCTCCAGGTTTTGTGGCATCCACCAAGGACTTTTGCAGCACACATCACTATGTGCAGTGTTGCCGTTATTTTTATTTTCTGCTGTGTTTCTTTGTGAGAGCTCATGTTCCAAAGGACAGGCGGATATTTTATATCCTTCCTATCTTTTGTATTGCGAGATCAGCACACACCACCTTATGTGCGGTGCTGAGGGGTTCCATTATGTTCCCTCTCACTGCTCCTGTATCTATCTGGCTACAGTGACAAGAAAAATGTAATGGCTGGTGGCAGTGGGCATATCCTACTCGTGTGTAATTTTTTATTTACTCACAGGCTGTGCCCACAGCTACGGGAGTGCATAGAAGGGTCACCATTAGCCCAAAATTGTGACAGTGTTCTTTTTCGTGAATTCCAGATGCCTTCTCCTTACTTGGTCCGCCTACCGTGCAGGATGGGGGATACCTCTGTCTGACTTTTGTCTTCGGTGGGTTCCATGGGAAAGCCCGCCCAGGTGCCAGTGTGTCTGTAGACAAGAAACGGCGGAGGATACAAACACTGCTCGTCATTGTCTGCTTCTGTGCCTGTCTAGAACCAGTTCCGAATGGGAGGCTGATTGGCTGGGTTCCTGCATAAGAGGATGGATCCTGAGGCTGAAGGCAAGTCGACCACTGGAACGAAGAATCCTGATAAATTATATTACCAGAGACGCCTGCAGCAACCGTCATAGCCTGCCAAGTGATCGCTGCTGTCCTGACCCTACGTGCTATGCGACGGGGGAGATCCGAAGGAGACTACTCCCTCCCTTGGAAGGATGGGCCCAATCAGTCCCATTACGACCTGCAATTTGACCCATCCCATGACTAACTGACCTTCTCCAGCTGCAATTCGCCAATTCCCTGCAACAGGTAACCATTGTGTGGTGCAAAGTATTCCGAAGATCAAATCCTCCTGAAACTATGGTGGACTCCTTCTGGACCTCCAGAGGCAAGATTCCACTCCTTGAAGCCCCCTCACCTAAGTGCTGGATCAAGAAATCAAAGCAAATCCACCAGGCAGTAAACGTTCTTCACTGGTGCCTTGAAAAGGGTGCCAAAATCACAGAGCCATGAAGAATCCTTTGCTGGGCATCCCTCCACTCGACTTCTGTGGCAAGAACCCTTCCAGTGTCCCTTCTTTTGTCTCCACGACCAAGAACCTGGCGACCGGGTCTGCTGCGGCTTCACCGCGAGTGCATCCTAATGCATCATCATCTTCACTCCTAAGATACATCTACAGTTCTGCTGTTTGTGTTGCAGGAGTAGTGATTTGTGCATATGGGTGTTCGCCCATCCGAGTTTGGCAAGGTCAAAAGTCTGTGTGCTTTCAGGGGACCATTCCCGAATTCCCAGAACCCATTTCCAACAAAAAGCCTTACTTGTTACCAGAAGCCTCCTTTGGAACTTCTGACTTTATCCAGCTTGTGCCTTGCTTTTACTGACCTCCAATCGGACTAAGAGACTAACATATCTAGATAGGGATGGAAGGGAATAGTTTCTTACCTGTAACTCCATTTCTCCAGCATTGGTATCTTTCATGGATTCACATGCTTAGAATATTCCCCGTCGTCAGACTGGGACCCCTCGGTACACATATATAGCCTTTTTCAAAGGAAAAACTTTCGACACTTTTGTGTCCTATCTACGTCCTTCTAGGACCCGCCTACGCATGCTCCGCAGGCCATGCTAGTATAAGAGGCCCGCCCCCGCGGCTCCCCTTCAGATTTCGGCCCCTCCAAAGTAAGAAGGGTTAAATTTATCACATACATTACATACGGGGAGGTTGGTGGGCGCATGTGAATCCATGAAAGATACCAATGCTGGAGAAGGGAATAGTTTCTTACCTGTAACTCCATTTCTCCAGCATTGGTATCTTTCATGGATTCACATGCTTAGAATATTCCCTGTCGTCAGGCTGGGAATCCCCGGTACATTATATAGACCCTTTCCCGTAGGAAAACTTTTTCAACGCTTATGCGTCCTATCCACCTCGTTTTGTATCATACGTGCCCGCGCCGTCAGGACGCCATGATATAAATACAGGACCCGCCCCCGCGCTCCCTCAGATTTCGGCCCCCAAAGTAGTGGGGGAACCAGTTTGCATGGCCAGGGGAGGCAGGCGGGCGCATGTGAATCCATGAAAGATACCAATGCTGGAGAAATGGAGTTACAGGTAAGAAACTATTCCCTTCTCCAGCATTGGATCTTTCATGGATTCACATGCTTAGAATAGATTACATAGCAGTACCATCCCGAAAAGAGGAGGCGTGCATGCAAACTCACATACTTTCCTCACAATGCCAGTTCTCTATGGGCGTGTACCCATCGGCAATAGTTAACATAGAGAACGAACAATATTCAATCATAATTGCAACCAGAACTAACCCCTCAAGCGGGGCTTACCTTATTGGAATAGGTGTCGAAGCACCGCCTCTCCCATCCGAGTATCTTCGGCATGTTGTTGTGGCAGGCAGTAATGGCGGGTAAAAGTGTGTGTAGCCGCCCAGGTAGCCGCCGTGCAGATGTCCCCCAGAGGGACTCCAGACCACAGCGCCGTCGACGATGCCGCTGCTCTAGTGGAATGAGCTCTTGGGCGTCGCAGAAGAGGCTTCCCAGCCTTGGAATGGCAGTACGAAATGGTAGACGATACCCATCTTGACAGTCCTTGCTTTGAAATGGCTTTGCCTTTAGCACCCAGACCATAGGCCACGAACAATTGCCTCGTTTCCCTGAAAGGTTGCGTGCGATGAAGATAAAACTTGAGAGCCCTCTTCACGTCTAATGTGTGTAACGTGTGCTCCGCTCCCGAGCATGGCTCTGGAAAAAACGTAGGTAAGACAATAGAGGAATGTTTATGGAATACTGAAGGCGCTTTCGGTATGAACTGTGGGTTAGTGGCAAGGACCACCTTGTTCTTAAAAAATCTTAAGTATGGTGGGTCTACCATTAGAGCTTGGATTTCCGAAATACGTCGGGCTGAAGTGATGGCCACCAGGAAGGCCAATTTCCAGGACAAAAACTTTAGAGACGACGATGACATTGGTTCAAAAGGAGGTTTCATAAGAGACGCTAACACCAGATTGAGGCTCCACACCGGAGGAAATCTCTTCTCGGGAGGGAAACTCCTGAACAACCCTTTAAGGAAGTGCTTAATCAGGCGGTCGCTGAATAATGGTGCGGAATGTCGTTGACGTGTAAACCTGGAGATGGCGGCCAGGTGTACTTTTATCGACGACACCGATAAGCCCTTTTGAGCTAAGAACAGCAAGTATGGAAGGAGCTGTTCCGGCATAATCGACTGCGGAACCAAACCTGGTTGATCCCCACACCACTGACAGAAACTCCTCCATTTGTACGAGTATGAAGTGTTTGTGGAAGGTGCTCTTGCCGCTTGCAGAATACGACGACACTCCTCCGGAATCGTTAGCTGGCCAAATTCGGCAAAGTTAGGAGCCAGGCCGTCAACTTGAGGCTGTCCGGGTCGTGATGCCAGACGATACCCTCTTGTCGAGACAGAAGGTTGGGGATCTTCCTGAACCTCATTGGCTCCGCCGCAGCCAAGTGCAGCAGGTCTGAGAACCACACCTGTCTGGCCCAATACGGGGCTACCAGAATCACCCGACATGGGTACTTGAGGATCCATTGCAACGTCCTCCGGATAAGAGGAAAAGGAGGGAATGCTTACAGGAATTTGTTCGTCCATGGGAAGGAGAACGCATCTCCCAGTGAGCCCTGCTGAGGCCATCTGCTTGCATACTGCGGGCATTTTCTGTTGTCCTTCGTCGCGAACAGATCGATGGAAGGATGTCCCCACTTCTTGAATGCATGTTGTAGTTGCTGGTCGTTCAGCACCCATTCGTGAACCTCGTTCATTTCCCTGCTGAGGGCATCTGCCTCCACATTTCTCACGCCTGGTAGGTGGAACGCCAAGATTAGCATGTTGTGTTGCAGGGCCCAATGCCAGATTTTCTGTGCCTCCGTCGACAGGGACCTGGAACGTGTTCCTCCTTGTTTCCTTAAGTAAAACATTGTAGTCGTGTTGTCCGTCATGACACGCACCACAGAGTCTCTCAATTGAGGAAGAAAAGATTTTAGAGCCCACCGCACTGCTCTCAGTTCTAGCAGGTTGATATGCAGGGAGGACTCTTGTAACGACCACCGGCCTTGTACTTGTAACGTCTCCAGATGAGCTCCCCATCCGCTTAGCGATGAATCCGTCACCACCGTCTTCTGGAACTCCGGTTCCACCAGAGGCATTCCTTTCGTTAGATGAGTAGAAACTCTCCACCAGCGGAGTGCTTGTACCAGTTGTTCGTCGATGACCAGTCTGTCGGACCAGCGACCTTGGCTCTGCATCCAACGGTCCGCTAGAAATTCCTGGCAAGGTCTCATAAACAGACGGCAGTTGTTTATCAACGGAATGCAGGACGACATGGTCCCTAGCAGGGACATGTATTTGCGCACCGACACCCTGGTACCGCATTTCCATTCCGACGCCTTGCTTTGTAGCTTCTGTATTCTTTCACTGGATGGTCTTACAAGGCTTGTGTGCGTATGAAACTCCGCTCCTAGAAAGACCAAGGCCCTCGAGGGGTCTACGGAGGACTTGCTGAAGTTTATCACGAAGCCCAGTTCCTGTAAAAGGGACATCGTGGCCCACAGACTGTTTCGTGTTTGTTCCATGGACGAGCCTCTGACCAGCCAGTCGTCTAAATATGGATAGACATCGTGACCGTCCTTCCTTAAATGGGCCGCTATGGGGGCCAAGTACTTGGTGAACGTCCTGGGGGAGGACTTGAGACCGAACGGGAGGACCTTGAACTGAAAATGCTTTTGCCCGACGACAAACCTTAAATATCTCCTGTGTCGTGGACGTATTGGGATATGAAAATATGCGTCCTGAAGATCTAGCGACGACAGATAATCCATGGGTTGCACTGACCTGATAACCTCCTGGAGCTATAGCATTTTGAATTTTGAGCTCTTTAGCCATTTGTTGAGTACCCTCAGGTCGAGAATGGGCCTCCATTTTCCATTTGGCTTCTTGACGACGAAGAACCGGGAATAAACCCCTTGTCCTTCCTGTGCCACAGGAACCCGTTCTACCGCTCCTTTTTGTAGCATAAGCGCCACCTCTTGTCTTAGAACTCGAAGGTGGGGCTGGGCCGAAAACACTGGCGGAAGACTTGGAGGCTTGTTTTTGAATTGCAGCGCATGACCCATGCGAACCGTGTCCAGAACCCATCGATCTGTGGTGATGCATTCCCATTGGTCGATATGAGAGACTCGACCCCCCAGGACCTTCCGAAGGCCGTCATTGGTTGCTGGTTTGCTTGTCCTTCGTCGACGAGGGACCCGAGCCTCGTCGTCTGGAGGCTTGATAATCTCTGCCTCTACGTGCCGACTGGGATGCCCGTCTGTAGCCTTGTGAGGAGTATGAGGGCCTGTTAAATCCACGGTCCCTAGAGGCTCCAAAGCGGGAGTTTCCGGAGGCGCCCCTGAAGGGGCGAAAAGAGCGAAAACTTCTACCTGTCTGGAGGGCGCCAAGAGACCTAGCGGTATCCGTGTCTTCCTTCATCCCCTTCAAGGCTTCATCAACCTTGTCTCCAAACAGATGTTCTCCTTCACATGGCATGTCTAGAACTTTGTACTGGACTTCAGGTCTAAATGTAGTACATTTGAGCCACGCTTGTCGACGAAGTACTACGCCATGATTGATTTGTTTGAACCCCGACTCTGCTAGGTCCACCGCAATATTAATTGCATGGTTCGAGGCCTCCTCACCATCCCGTACTAGTAACATGGCTGCCTTGCGATGTTCTTCCGGCAGGTGTTCTAGGATAGGGGCTATTTTATGCCACATCTCCCTATCGTAACGCGATACAATCGCCAAGGAGTTGGCTGCTCTTACCGTCGTGGCGCCGACTGAGAGCACCTTTTTCCCAAAGGCGTCCTGTCTCCTTGCCTCGCTTTCTGGAGGGGTTGAACATTTTTGCTGTACTCTGGCCTTCCTAGCCGCTGCCGCCGATACCACAGAGTCTGACAGTGGCTGTGATGTTAAGACATTTTGGAGTGGACTCCGGAGCTTTAAACTTTTTCTCAATACGCCCCTTAATAGCCGGTTCCGAGAACGGATGACGCATCGTTTTGAGGCCTTCTTGCCATACGTGGTCCAGGATTGGGATGGCAAATACCGATTTCCTCCTTTGACCCATGTGATCAAAAAGAAAACAATCTTTCTTTTGCTCCTCAGGAATTAAGCCGAACTCGGAACACGCTTTCCCCATCATTGCATGAAAGGCTCCCACATCATCCGGAGGAGATGGTTGTGCCTGGCTCCTCGTAGACTCTACCTCTACATCCGAATTCCATGTTGGGTCTCTCGACGGTGACAGGGAGATGTCCGACCCCGAGTCACCTCGTATAGAATCGGACTCCGATAGCTCACCCTCCTCCTGCACTCGAGGACGATCCTTCACCACCTGGGAGGCCGAAGGGCTTTTGGTCGTCGTGCGAGCTGCTTGAGCTTGTTCGTCGACGGAAGGTGCAGAAAATATCGACGATGAAGTGCCAGGCTGAGGGATCTGCGTATCCAGACGCTGCAGGAGCACCTGAAGTGTATTAAGCACATCCAGAGACAAAACCGTCTGGGGGGTCAGCAACGTCGAGGATAGAGGGACCACACCCCCACTCGCACTCGTCGTCGACGTATTGAAAGGCCGTAGGCCCAGGTCCGACGGCTGCATAACCATGTCACCTTCTCCTTCCACCAACGACCCCGGCAAGGCCGTGTCTTGCAGCAGGACCTCAGGGGGGGCCGGTTCACAAACCTCTGGCTGCCAGGCCATAAATTGAGTCCCCGTCGACGAAGGAATCCCCACCGCTGCTGCCTGAATAGTAATCGGCATCGTCAGCGATACCGGGGTCGACGAGCCAGTCGCCGGCACCGAGCCTTTAGACTTCGTAGCCGATTTCGTTGCAGATTTCCCTGCTGAAGCGTCTCGACTCACGGAAGACCTAGGACGGTCCCCTGAGGAGGATTTTGATGCCGCTTGCCTCTCCAACTTAGAGGATGAGGAGGAGGAGGAGGACTTTTTGTGTGATGAGGAAGACCCAGCATGCTTCCCCGCATGCTTGTCCGCAGGGCATTTTTCGACAGGCCTCACCTTCTTCGAGGGAGGTTCCGACTTGCTCCTGGAGGCCGTGGAGCCAACTTCTGATGCCGGATAGGCACCCGCTCTGTCGTTAAGCCAGTCGACCAACCTTCTTTTCCGGTCTTTAAGGGTTTTTTGGGAGAAACCCTGGCATATCTCGCATGTATCCGCCGTGTGGTGCGGGTGGAGACAGTAGATACAATCCATGTGGGCATCACCTTCATAGACTTTTTTGAGTCCACATGTCGCACAAGGACGGAATAAAGCTTTTCCGGACATATTTTCTTCAGAACGTAACTTCGCCGAAGCGGAAACACAACCTAACTTCAATTAGCAGTAACCGCGAGGATCCCACTACTTTGAAAGACGGTTGAAATCTGAGGGAGCGCGGGGGCGGGTCCTGTATTTATATCATGGCGTCCTGACGGCGCGGGCACGCATGATACAAAACGAGGTGGATAGGACGCATTAGCGTCGAAAAAGTTTTCCTACGGGAAAGGGTCTATATAATGTACCGGGGATTCCCAGCCTGACGACGGGGAATATTCTAAGCATGTGAATCCATGAAAGATCCAATGCTGGAGAAATGGAGTTACAGTTAAGAAACTATTCCCTTCTCCAGCATTGAATCTTTCATGGATTCACATGCTTAGAATAGATTGTATAGCAGTAACGCTTGAGACGGCGGTGAGAATGTAATGTAACAATATATATCCTCACCCTACTACACAATGCATATCTCCCGTAGGGATAAGTTAAGTCATATAACATTGCCCACATAAAGTATATCGCCCTTAAGAGGGTAGATAACCGAATCTCCACAGGGAAGAGCTTACCTTACTGAAACAAATGGCGCAGGACAGCTCTTCCCATCTGCACCTCGTCTGCATGCTGCCTGGCAAGGCAGTAGTGGCGGGTAAAAGTGTGGGGCACTGACCATGCCGCCGCTTGGCATATGTCCGTCAGCGGAATCCCAGCCCATAACGCTGTTGAGGAGGACATCGACCTTGTAGAATGAGCTCTAGGATGTCCTTGCAGTGGCCTTCCGGCCTTACAGTGACAAAAAGCAATCGTCGACGAGACCCATCTAGCCAGTCCCTGTTTAGAGATTGCTTTACCTCTCGTCGACGGACAATATGCGACGAACAGTTGCTGAGTAGCCCTGATGTCTTGTGTTCGATGTAGGTAAAATTTCAGGGCCCTCTTAACGTCCAGGGTATGAAGAGTTTTTTCTGCTGCCGATGATGGAGTGGCGAAGAAAGTAGGCAGAACCACGGAGTGTTTGTGGTATACCGTCGTAACCTTCGGGACGAACATAGGGTTAGTTGCCAGGACTACCTTGTACTTAAAGAATCTTAGGTAGGGCGGGTCCACGACCAGCGCTTGTAGTTCCGATACACGTCTGGCTGATGTGATAGCTATCAAGAAAGCCAACTTCAACGAAATGAATTTTATGTCGGACGTGGCCATAGGCTCGAAAGGCGGTTTCATCAAGCCTGCCAACACTGTGTTGAGGCTCCACGTCGGGGGAAAACATTTCACCGGGGGAAAGGCTCGAAATAAACCCCGCATGAAGTGTTTTACCAGTCTGTCACTGAATAGAGGAGACGACTGCCTCTTCCTTGTGAGCCTCGAGATGGCTGCCAGGTGTACCTTTATCGGCGAGGGGGACAATCCCTTTTCTGCCAAGAGGAGCAGGTAAGGTAGAACTTGTTCCGGCGTCACCAACAATGGTTGTAGGCCCCGTTGTCCTCTACACCATTCACAGAATCTCCGCCACTTATAGGAGTAAGATTTGTTAGTAGAAGGGGCTCTAGCCGCCTGTAGAATTTTTTGGCAATCCTCTGAAATGTCTAAGGCGCCGAACTCCGAGAAGTCAGGAGCCAGGACGTAAGGTTGAGACTGTCCGGGTAGTGATGCCACACCGTGCCTCTGTCCCGGGATAGAAGGTACGGGACTTTCGGAAACGCTATGAGATGTTCCAGCGATAGATGGAGGAGGTCTGAGAACCACGGTTGCCTCGGCCAGTATGGTGTCACTAGAATCACCCGGCAATTGTATCTGCGTATCCACTGTATTGTTTTCCTTATGAGGGGAAACGGGGGGGAAAGCATAGAGGAACATGTCCGTCCATGGGAAGGAGAACGCCTCCCCCACCAATCCCTCTTGGGGCCATCTGCTTGCAAATTGCTCGCATTTCTTGTTGTCTTTGGTCGCGAAGGCGTCCAGAGGGGGGTGACCCCATTTCTTGAACACTTTCTTCAAGTGACCCGTGTCCACTTCACACTCGTGTATCTGGGCCATGCTTCTGCTGAGGGAGTCGGCTTGGCCGTTCCTCACTCCTGGAAGGTGATGAGCCACGAGGGAAATTTCGTGTTTCGATGCCCAATGGCATGTTTTCTGGGCTTCTATGGAAAGAGTCCTCGATCGTGTCCCTCCTTGTTTCCTCAGATAAAACATGGCTGTTGTATTGTCGGTCAGTATTCGCACTTGCGAACTCTTGATGTGTGGTAGGAACGCCTTCAAAGCCCATTGTACCGCTCTGAGTTCCAGTACGTTTATGTGTAGGAGTGACTCCGTTGGAGACCAGCGACCTTGCGTTTGGAGAGCACCCATGTGCGCTCCCCATCCGGTTAGGGACGCATCCGTAACTATGGTGCTCTGAAACTCCGGCTCCTGTAGGGGCACACCGTTGCTCAGATTGTGGGAACTCTGCCACCACTGGAGGGTCCGACGTAGCTTGTCGTCGTCGACGGTTATCCTGTCCGACCACGATCCCTGAGCCTTTGTCCATCGGTCCGCGAGGAATTCTTGGACTGGCCTCATGAATAGTCGACAGTTTCTCACCAGATGGATGCAGGATGCCATGGCCCCCAGGACCGAAACATACTTTCTCACTGAGATCCTGGTGTTCCGCCGTAGCCGGGCCGCTTGTTGAATGAGTCTTGAGGGCCTGTCGAGGGAAGGTTTCACCAGCCCTAACTGAGTCTCGAACTGTGCCCCCAAGAATACCAGCGTTCTCGATGGCCGCAGAGAGGATTTCTCGAAGTTTATGGCGAATCCTAGTCGTTGTAGAAGCTGCCTGGTGGCTTGCAGACTTGTGTTGGTCGACGCTGGGGAGGACCCCCTTACCAGCCAGTCGTCGAGGTATGGGTATACATGGTGGCTTTGCTTCCTTAGCCAGGCAGCCACTGGAGCCAGGCATTTTGTGAACGTTCTGGGGGAGGTCTTGAGCCCGAAAGGAAGAACCGTGAATTGGTAGTGAGTTCGCCCTATTACAAAACGTAGGAATTTCCTGCGTTTCCGACACATTGGAATATGGAAATACGCGTCCTGTAAATCCAGGGACGCCAGTAAATCTCCCTTTTGAACTGCGCGGATCACTTCCTGCAGAGTGAGCATCTTGAATTTTAGGCTCTTTAAGGACTTGTTGAGATTGTGTAAGTCTAGAATGGGACGCCATTTGCCATTTGGCTTTTTTACGACGAAGTATCTTGAGTAGACTCCTTGACCTCTCTGTGATGTTGGAACTAATTCTATCACGCCCTTCGCTAACATGAGTGTAACCTCTTGTTGCAGTACCTTCATATGGGACTGAGCGGGGAACGCAGGTGGAATTTGCGGAGGGTTGTGTTTGAATTGCAGAGAGTGTCCGTTTCTTATGGTGTCTAACACCCATTGGTCCGTCGTTATCCTTTCCCATTCGTCGACATATGCTGAGACTCTTCCCCCCAGAACGGCGCGTGGTATGTCACTGCTGATCTTTATTTTGCTTGTCTCTCGACGACGATGGGTATGATGGTCGTTTTCTGGAAGACTGGAAGTTTCGTCGACGGTTGGCCGATTGTGAGGCACGTCGGTATCCCTGGGAGGGGTAAGCCGATCTGGCAAAGGATCTGTCTCCAGAAGAGAATCTCGAATTACCTGAAGCCCCTCTAAAGGGACGAAAAGACATAACTTCTGCCACTCTGGAGGGCACCCAATGAACGTGCCGTGTCCGAATCTTCTTTCATCCCTTTTAGGGCCTCGTCCACCTTCTCGCCGAAAAGAAGGTCTCCCTCAAAGGGCATATCTAAGACCTTGTATTGCACCTCTGGCCTGAAGTAGGTACACTTAAGCCATGACTGTCGACGCAATACCACCCCATTGTTGACTTGCTTGAACCCTGACTCAGCGAGATCCACCGCAATGTTTATTGCGTGATTTGAGGCTTCCTCACCCTCTCGGACCAGTAGCATCGCCGCCTTCCTCTGTTCTTCTGGAAGATGATCAAGCAGCGGAGCTAATCTGTGCCACATCTCCCTATCGTATCTGGCCACAATTGCCAGAGAGTTTGCGGCCTTTACTGTGGTCGCTCCCACGGAGAGCACTTTCTTGCCAAAGGCATCTTGGCGTCTCGCCTCGTTCTCAGGAGTCGGCGTGCACTTGTGCTGTGCCTTTGCCTTCCTCGCTGCTGCCGCCGACACCACCGAGTCCGGTGTTGGTTGGGAGGATAAACACTTGGGGGTAGACTCTGGAGCCTTAAACTTTTTTTCTAGGCGTCCTTTCACTGCTGGTTCTGAGAATGGGTATCTCATTGTCTGCAACCCCTCTTTCCATACATGGTCCAGTATTGGTATCGAGAACACCAACCTCCTTCTCTTGCCCATGTGGCCGAACAAAAAACAATCCTTTTTCTGTTCTTCTTGGGACAGACCAAATTCTTTGCATGCCTTCTCCATCATAGAATGGAATGACGCGATGTCGTCCGGAGGGGACGGGTGAGCTGGGCTTCTGGGGTTTTCCAACTCCGCCTCTGACTCCCAGGTAGGATCCCTGGAGGGGGATAATGAGATATCCGACATGGCCCTCCCTGTCGGACTCCGAATCTGGCAGCTCACCTTCCTCCTGTGCCAGTGTTGAGATTGGCGTGCGTGGGTGCGTCGGTTGACGGGACGGGCCCGGCTCGTCGACGAGTGACTGTGGCAGGCTTGCCTGGGGTAGTCGCTGGTCCAACGACTGCAACAAGGACTGAAGCGTGGGCAGAATATCCAACGACAAAACCGATTGAGGATTGAGGAGAGGGGCAGATACCGGTGTAACGGAGGCCCTCGTCGACGACTTGTCAGCCGCTCGTAGCCGTAGGTCTGCTGGGCCAGCAACTCTCTCGTTCTCGTCCTCCGAGGACAGCAACATAGCTTGCTCTTGTAGCAAAGGCTCCGGGGGGGTCGGGTCAAAGACTTCAGGCCTCCAGGCCTCCTGTAGGATCCCCGTCGACGAGGCCCTCGTCGACGCCATTGTCGACGGGACGGTGGATGCCCCCCCTGTGCAAGTGGTAGGGAGGCGGTCGATGACTGGACCGCCGTCGACGAAGACTTCGCAGGTGGTTTTGGCGGTCCCACCTTCTCCACACTGTGCCCGCTTTTACTCGACTCTCGACTCGTGGTCGATCTGTGATGATCGCCAGAGGAGGATTTCCTTTCCTTCTCATGCTTTGATGAGGATGATTTCTTTGCCGAGGAGTCTCTAGTGGAGTGACTTCCAGACGACTCTTTTTCCGACGGTTTAGATTTTTTCGCTGGCGGTTCCGACGAGGCCGCTCGGCGCGATGTTTTCGCCGACTGTGTGGAGCCCACCTCCGAGGGGGGGTATGCCCCCGCTCCATCATTCAGCCATGCCACCAGGCGTCGGTTCCGGTCTTTGAGGGTTTTTTGAGAAAACCCCTTGCATATGTCACAGGTATCCGCCGAATGGTGAGGGTGGAGGCAATATATGCAGTCCATATGTCCGTCCCCCTCGTAAACCTTTTTTAAGCCGCATGTCGCGCATGGACGGAACAGCGCTTTACCCGACACAGAGGACATTACTACTCGAAATCCAATGACGCAACCTAGTACAAAACAGTAGGACAACACGAGGAGATCCCACTACTTTGGAGACGGTTGAAATCTGAAGGGGAGCCACGGGGCGGGCCTCTTATACTAGCACGGCCTGCGGAGCATGCGTAGGCGGGTCCTAGAAGGACGTAGATAGGACACAAAAGTGTCGAAAGTTTTTCCTTTGAAAAAGGCTATGTATGTGTACCGAGGGGTCCCAGTCTGACAGGGAATATTCTAAGCATGTGAATCCATGAAAGATCCAATGCTGGAGAATGCTATAGCTAAATGCCCCTAAAAAAGTCTTTCAATCTTAAAGAGTATTTACCTGCTTTAACTTGGTTTTGTTTCATTCATTCTTTCCTGAAAGAGTTATTCTGAAAGTTATTACAAAAGTGATTTACTTACTGTGAATATTGCTTTGGTTAGGGTATTGTGCCTACTGTATATTAAATTACTTACCTTCCTAAATAATTATCTATGCCTAAGTGTATACATAAAATAAAACACTATTTTCAAATACTTGCGTGGTTCAAGCCTATACTAAGGGGTGGAGCCCTGTGCCCCAAGTGGAATCTTCTTAAGTCCAACGTTTGGTCAACATTAGCAAAACTCTCCAACCGCTGGGTCCTGGGGTAGTGGGTTATTTGAGATTCTCACCGTCGGGTGTCTCTGTGGTTGGAACTATTCTCAGGCATATCTTATCCACATTTTTCCACTCCTTTCTACTGGGGATTCTCTTGCTGTACTGAATTCTTTCAGGGGCTCCAGGCTCTCGTACCGACCTCATGAACATTTAATTTAGAATCTCCTCTGGTCCTCACTGTGGTCTTTTCTGTCGCGAACTTGTGGAAGAACTGGATTTTCCCAATACACAAGGATTGCATTTTAACGGTCATTGATTTCTATGGGACTTTTCTACTCGCATTAAACTCTTCCAAAGAGACTTTGGGGACATTTAACTTCCCCTAGACATTTTGGTTCCAGGCATTTTAAGCTAAAGAGAAGAATTTTAGTGGTTACATGTGATTTGTGATGCATTGTGAAACTCATTCTCTCCACTTGCGCAAATGTGAATGCATATTTACAGTAACTATTTTTGGTGCCTAGTCCCTACGAGAGGCGGTGACCATTCCGCTTTTAAAGCCAGGTAAGCCTAGCACAGACTGCGGGTCAGACAGACCCCTGTCGATGCTCAACCAGGACAGCCAAAACCTTACGGCAGTGCTGGCAAACAGGCTTAAGCGAGTCATTGGTAAACTGATACATCTCACCAAATAGTCTACGTCCCTGGTAGGAATATAAATGACAACCATAGAAGACTGCATCATATTATTGATCAGACAAAGGAGGACCCGGGGGAACTGGCTATTGTCTCGCTTGACGCGGTTAAGGCTTTCGATTCAGTAAGATGGCCCTGGCTGTTGGCGACTCTGGAAGGCTACGGAATGGGGCCGGGGTATCTCAGGTGGGTTAAAATGTTATACAGTTCTCCAATTGCAAGGGTTAAAATGGGTGCCACTATCTCAGACAAATGGCAATTTAGCAGGGGCACTAGACATGGCTGCCCCTGGTCGCCCATGTTGTATATACTAGCGTTGGAACCATTGGCTGTCTGTCTTAGACAACAATATGGGGAAGGAACAAGTTATTTACCTGTAACTGTTGTTCTCCAGCATGGGTCTGGCATGGATTCACATGCTCATGAATATTCCCCGTCAGGCCGGGAATCCTCGGTATAGAAAAAAATCAGTATCAGTTTCGTTTCTGATCTGTTTCTTAGTAGTAACCAATCACTGGTCTCTGGGTCATACTGCCCCCAGCCAATGACTGCCCTCTCCCTAAGCCCCGCCTCCGGCAGGCATCCTCAGATTTGGTAGCACGTAAAGTGGCAGTATGACCAAGTGAAGAGCCGCAGAGTGGTAGGCGGGAGGGTTCACATGTGAATCCATGCCAGACGCATGCTGGAGAACAGTTACAGGTAAGTAACTTGTTCCTTCTCCAGCATGGGGTCTGGCATGGATTCACATGCTCATGAATAAGACAATACATAGCAGTACACACATGCACAACCACGGGAGGTGGCAACAGGCTCAACATTAAGCAATACAACAACTCAACATTAAGCATCTCTTAACTCCTCACCAGGCTCACCTGAGGCGAACAGGTTGCGCAGCACTGCTTGGCCGACCCTGGACTCCTCCCTGGAGTCCCGATCGACGCAGTAGAATCTTGTGAAGGTGTGCGTCGACCTCCACGTCGCAGCCCTGCAGATGTCCAGCAGGGGCACACCAGACAGGAACGCCGTGGTAGCAGCGATCGCTCTGGTCGAATGGGCTCTCAGACGGCCGGGCAGCGGTCGGTTTGCCAACCGGTGACAGTGCATGATGCAGCCAGAGAGCCATCTGGAAATGGAAGTCTTCGAGAGAGCCTTCCCTTGATTCACAGTCCCAAAGTTCACAAACAGCTGTGACGTCTTCCGAAAACTCTTCGTGCGGTCCAGGTAGAACTTCAGCACTCTAGCTACATCCAGCGAGTGCAAAGTCCTCTCGGCCGGCGACGAAGGAAACGGGAATAAAACTGGCAACACGAAGGGCTCGTTGAGGTGGAAGTCCAACGGCACCTTGGGCATAAAGGAGGGGTGTGTCTTCAGCACCACCCTCGTGTCATGAATAGTATGGAGGCTTGCAAGATAGGGCCTGGATCTCTCCCACTCGTCGTGCGGAGGTGATGGCCACGAGGAAAGCTGTCTTCCATGACAGGACCTTCAAAGGCACCGAATGCATAGGCTCGAGACAGAGAACCTCTTCCATTTATGTCCGTCACACCTGAGAGTTGAGGACGCCCTGGCCTTTGCAAGAACCTCTCTGAAGTCAGCCGGGATGTCGTACCTTCCAAACTCTAGTGCGCAGGAGCCAGGCCTGCAAGTTCAGCGACTCCGGGTTGTGGTGAAGAATGGCGCCTCTGGCTCTGGAGAGAAGGTCTGCGTCCGTCAGCAGCTTGACTGGTGGGGACGTTGACAAGTCCAGAAGGTCCGGGAACCAGATCCGTCTCAGCCACGCCAGTGCGACGAGGATCATCCTGCACCGGGACCTCTTGAGCTGGTTGATGAGCCAGAGCAGCAACGGTAGCGGAGGGAACGCATTTAAGAAATAGGCCATCCCAGGGGAACGAGAAAGCATCGCCCATGCTCCTCGGCTGGGGGAACCTGCTGGCACTTGGAATTCGTTGCCGTCGCAAAGAGATCGATTTGGGGTTCGCCCCATCGTCGGAAGAGTCGATCCACTTGATACTGGCGTAGTTCCCACTCGTGGCACGAGCACAGCTCCCTGTTGAGTGAGTCGGCGATCGTGTTTTTTATTCCTGCCAGATGAAGAGGCACCAGAAACATCCCTTGGGCGACGGCCCAATGCCACAGATCCTGGGCTTCCTTGGATAGGGCCGGGGACCTGGTTCCGCCCTGCTTCCGGATGTAGAACATCGTGGTGGTGTTGTCGGTGAAGATCCTCACCACCTTGCCCTTGAGGGACGGAAGAAAGGACCCGAGGGCCCAGAACACTGCGCGGAGCTCCAAGATGTTGATGTGGAGAGACTTCTCCTCCGGGAGCCAAAGGCCTCTCGCGTGAAGATCTCCGGAGTGCGCTCCCCAACCTTCCAGGGAGGCGTCCGTCGTCACCGTCACCTGGTGAGCTGGGGTATGAAAGTCCATGCCCTCCGACAGATGGGAGATGGTACCCCACCACCTGATCGCCTGACGGAACGTCTCGTTGAGAGGGACCCTGTCCTCGAAGCTGCCCGTCGACTGGACCCAGCGGGCGTCGAGGAACTCTTGTAAGGGGCGCATCCGAAGCCTGCAAAGGCGCACCAGATAAATGCAGGAGGACATCATCCCGAGGAGGGATATGATAGATCTTACGCTAGCCATGTCCGTGGCCAGCAGACGCTGCACCTTGCCCAGAATGGTCCTGGTCCTTTCCTCCGACTGCGAGGCCAGCCGCCCCACTGTGTCGAGCTTGGCTCCCAGAAACAGGGCGACTTGCGACGGAACCAGGTGGGATTTTGGAAAGTTGATGGAGAATCCCAGGTCCTTGAGCAGCTGGACGGTCTTCGCAGTGTGCTCCACGGCGAGCTCCCTTGTCCTTGCCCGGATGAGCCAGTCGTCCAGGTAGGGGTAGACGTGGATCCCCTGTAGGCGCAGCCGCGCCGCCACCGGTGCGAGGCACTTGGTGAACACCCTGGGTGCCGACTTCAATCCGAACGGGAGGGCCTTGAACTGGTAGTGCCGCCCTTGGACCACGAACCTGAGGAACTTCCGGTGTCTTTTTAGAATGAGGAAGTACGCATCCTCCAAGTCCAACGACGACAGGAAATCGCCCTCCTCCAGCTGTCCCAGCACGTGCTGGAGGGTGACCATACGGAACTTCTGTGCCTTGATGTACTTTTTCAGTCGTCGTAGGTCCAGGATGGGGCGCCATCCTCCTGTCTTTTTTACGAGGAAGTACCTTGAGTAAATTCCAGAGCCCCGAAGCCTCTTCGGGACGAGCTCGATGGCACCCTTCTTGAGCATTGCCCTTACTTCCAACAGTATTTGAGGGACGTGATTTTCCTTCCTGGCCACGGGTGGAACGCGAGGGCACTTCTGAAACTTCGGGGGCATGCCCTTGGGCCACGGCGTCCAGCACGCAACGGTCGGTGGAGATGGACTCCCACACGCTGACGAACCTCGCCAGCCGGCCTCCCACCGGGGTGCTTCGGCGGGGGCCCGACCCCACGGTCGGTTCAATCTTGTTTGGAGGCCGCCTTGCCTCCTTGACCTCCCTGTCGACGAGCACCACCTGACTTGCCGCGTCCCTTGTAGGCTTCCTGGGACGAAGATCTTGCCACTTGGCGGTACGTGGAGGAGCCACTGCCGGATCCCTTAGAGGCACCTTGTCTGCCTCCGGAGCTCTGAAAGGACGGCCGTCGTTGTTGGAGCACTCCCACCTTCCCAAACAGGTTGTTCCCGTCGAAGGGCATGTCCAAAACCTTGGTTTATACGTCCTGGCGGAAATCCGTGGCCTTGAGCCATCCTCGTCGTCTCAAGCAAACGCTGTTGCCCAACTGACGGAAACCGGTGTCGGCGATGTCCGTTGCCACCGTGATGGCGTTGTCCGAAGCAATCTCACCCTCCTGTAGGATTTCAAGGGCCTCAGCCCTTTTGGCGTCCGGAAGGAAATCCAACAGAGGGGCGATCTTGAACCACAACTCCCTGTCGTAGCGGGCTACGATAGCCAGGGCGTTGGCCGCCTTGACAGTCGTCGCTGCGGATGAGATGATCCGCCGTCCCATCGTGTCCAACTTCCTGCCCTCGCCGTCCTGCGGGGAAGTTGATGTCGAGGCCGATGCCCCCCCCCCCAGCTTTCTTCTTTGCCGCCGCCGAGACGACCGAATCCGGGGTAGGTTGCGCCCGAAGGCCCAAGGGGGCAGCGTCGGGGACCCGGTACTACTTCTCGTACCGGTCCCTCTTTGCCGGCGCCGTGGCAGGGTTCTTGAGGGTGAGCCCCTCATTCCAGATGTCATCAAGAAGCTGTACGGCGAGGACCGTCTTCCTTTTAGCCTCGCGCCGTTGGTAAAGGAACCCTTCCTTCTTCTCTTCTGGGCAGAGCTGGAAGAGCTTGGATGCCCTGGAAATCATGGCATGAAAGGAATCAATCTCGTCGGGCGGGGACGCCCGAGCAGGGGGGCAACGGGCGACACGTCCCGTCGTCGCCTCCGTCGTCATCTGTACCTGTCGTAGCCGTGTCCGTGCCTGTATCATCCCCGTGGGTAGTAGACCGGGGGGAAGGCAGAGCAGGCCGCAGAGGTGGGAGAGGTGGCGTAGGATGCGTCGTCCTCCTCTTATGCGGTGGACTTTCCAGAGGCGGGGCTTAGTGAGAGGGCAGTCATTGGCTGGGGGCAGTATGACCCAGAGACCAGTGATTGGTTACTACTAAGAAAGACAGATCAGAAACGAAACTGATACTGATTTTTTTCTATACCGAGGATTCCCGGCCTGACGACGGGGAATATTCATGAGCATGTGAATCCATGCCAGACCCCATGCTGGAGAAATAGGGATCTGCACTGCAAGTGGTCCGCATCTTATTTCATTATATGCTGACGATATACTCTTGTATCTGCGCTTCCCAGAAGAGAATATACAATACATCCTGGAGGTGATGGAACGATATGCTACCCTCTCCGTCATAGCAGTAAACCCCAAGAAATCTAGCAGGTTCCCCCTGGGGAGATATAGACTTGTCCTACCTAGGGGCTTGCCGGTGTTGCCGATACCCTGGCGAACCAAGTCGTTCTGATATCTCGGAATTGACATATACCACACGACAGGAGAAGAACACCACGGAAAAGGCAGTTGAAGGCATTAAAAATAGCATGGGATTCTGAACCAGACTACCCCTAGCCATGATGGGGAGCAAGTTGGTAGTCCTGCCCAGGCTGTTACACTTCTTTGTAAATATCCCGCACGTGATCCCTAGGCGCTTCTTTGCTAGTCTCCTCAGCTTGTGCAGGGGCTTCATATGGCACAACTCCAGGAACAGGGTGGCTCTTTGGAAATTACAGAATTTGTGCAATTGGAGGGGGACTAAACCTGCCGAATTTTGAGCTATATTATTTGGCGGGACAACTGCAATATGTGGCTAGGTGGCTGTCGGAAGAAGAAACAGTGGAAACTAGGCTGTTGTGCATGGAACCGGCTCCCTACTTCCTTAGAGAGGTGGTGTGGTTGTCCAAGCCAAAGGTACTAGAGATGACGAGGCTGTTGGCGCTTGGCTGGGAGGTGTGGCACAGGGTATGACAGATGGTGGGAAACCCGGCTCCGTTTTCTATGCAGGTGCCGTTGGCTGCAATATGCAGAGAAGACCCCCAATTGTTACAAGGGGTCCATAGATACTGGGAACCGATGGGCCTGGCCACCCTGGGAGACATATGGCAGGAACGGGAGGCACTAGAATTCCAGAAGCTAATAGAGGACACCGGGATGCATAAAGGGCAACATATACCCTACTCCAGAATTGTTAAACGAGTGCGAGAAAAGTGGCCGGCGGAGGTGCTTACAGAACAACCGGATGCCACCATGGAGATGATATATGACATCTCGGAGGGTGGGCATGAGATTTCCCGCATATATCAGCTACAGTTACAGGTAAATAACGTGTTCAATATAAGTGTTTAAGCATTTCTAGACATCTAGAACATAGTATTTAGGAAATGCAAATGTACACACCCTGGTCAATAATGATTTTAGCGTGCTGGAACAATTCTAAAACCCAGCCAGAGGCCACCAAAAGACAACATACAATTTTGCAATACATTACACTTCAGCTAAAATAGTGGCACCAAAAATAGTTTTTTTTAAAAAAAACAATTTTTAATATTTTATAACACATCAAACATTACAATAATTAGGACTTCCATGTTCAAGTTTAACGTAACATTACAAAATACGTTCTTCTTCAGTCCTGCTCTCTCCCGCCCCCTTAATGCAAGCCACTGTGTCCGTGTCATCAGCCTGTGCATCTTCAGGCGGGTCTATTGTTCTCATCATGTCCGTATCATCATCACTATGATGGGGCTGGGGGGGCGCACCATGGTGGCCAACAGTTGCCTCCATTCGATTAGGGGTCCTACCTCCTCCTCTCCTCCCGCGCTGACCGCTTCAAACCAAGCAGTCATCTCCGTCTCTGCCCATGTTTTGAGGTCAGCCCACCACAACTCTATCCTAGGCCTATGGGCTGCCTTCCAGCACATTGCAATCCTCCGTTTGGCCAGGATGTATGCCAGGTCTTTCATCTTGCTAATGTGCCTCAGATTATGTGGCCTAGGGAAACCCCCTAACATGCATGCCCAGGCCGACTCCACCTCCATCGTGATGCCTTGTCCTGCCAAGCGTACCTTCAGTTCTGACCAAAACCTTCCCACCTACGGACAAGCCCAGAACATGTGTAACATCCCGGCTTCCTCCTCCCCACACGTGGGGCATCTCTGAGTCGACTGGCCACCAAACCTGGCGATCTTACTGGGGGTCAGATATGCTCTATGTGTAACATATAATTGGATCTGTTGGAGCCTCGCGTTCCGGGACACTTTATGGTATCTTTGGGCTCTATCCCATAGCCCATCCGACATAGGCTCTCCCACCTCTTCCTCCCACGTTGTCTCAATTGGAACAGTTCCTTCCCCACCTTGGACCCCAGTAGCTGAGGGAAGGAGAACGCATCCCCCATGGACCCCGGCTGGTGGAACCTGCTGGCGAATCTCTAGCATTTGGAGTTAGTTGTCCTTGCAAACAGATCGATCTGGGGTCTGCCCCACCTGAGGAAGAGGCAGTCCACTTGATTCTGCCGAAGCTCACACTCGTGGCAAGAGCGCAGCTCCCTGCTGGACTCCCGCCAAGTGAAAAGGAATAAGAAACATCCTCTGGGCAACGGCCGAGTACCACAAGTCCTGCGCCTCTCTGAAGAGCGCTGGGGATCTGTTGGGCCCCTGCTTCCTGATATAGACCATTGTGATGGTACTGCCCATGAAGACCCTCAACACCTTGCCCTTGAGGGACGGGAGGAACGACTTGAGGGCCCAGACACTGCTCACAGTTCCAGGACATTGATGTTGAGATCCCTCTACTCCGGTAACCACAGGCCTTCAACATGGAAACCTCCGGTGTGGGATCCCCAGCCCTCCAGGGAGCGTCCATGGTGACAGTCTCCTGTAATTGGGGACTCGGGCCCTTAGTGATGTTGGAGCGCACACCGCACCACCGTATCACCCGACGGAACTCCTTGTTGAGCACAATCCTGTCTGCGAAGTTTCCAGACACCTGGATCCACCGAGCGTCCAGGAATTCCTGCAAGGGCCGCATCTGCAACCTGCAGAGCCTAATTAAGTAGATACACAACATCATGCCGAGCAGCGACTTGATGATCTGTACTGTGGCGATCTTCAGTGCCAACAACCGCTGCACCTTGCCCAAAATGGCCGCTATTCGCTGTTAGGCAGAATCCTGTTTAGTGCCCTTAGGGACCACTACACACAAGAGTATAGGTGGCAATACAAGTTTTACCTTTGGTACAAGCCCGTACTACTATGTTAAAGTGGTAGCAGTAGCGGAGCAGCAAGGCTTATCTCATGAGTATATGAGCAGTAGCAGAGATTACACAAAGGGACCACAATTACTGTGACTCAAGCAAACACTGACTCAAGGTTTCAGGTAGAAAAATATAAGTACATTTATTTTTTTTAAACCATTTGTTATAAACACACCACTTCTATTATATTCAAAACCACACGTAACATACTACAGCTAACCAATTCACTTTGTATGGTATGACTCAAGGTAAGTACCCTGTGTTTGAATGGATCGGTATTATGAAACAAAACAAGTTACCGTGAATACGATTGCAATCACTTTTTGACAGTTCGTTCTACTAAATAAACGCGTATCCGTGACAAGAAATGCTACCGGGGCAAAAACAAACTTAGCACCTGAGATACCCAGAGGGAGTTGGAGGCAAAAATCATAGGCAATATTATAGTTAGGCAGACAGAATCGAAGAACACTCAGACAGGAATTCAAGAGTCAAAGAGCCGGAGCCAGGGTCAAGTGACACCGGGTGCCTGTTGTCAGGATCACACAGTCGGACAGTTCACGATTCAACGTAGCGAAGAGTACTTTGATATTGTCAATGTTCGGAAGCAAAAGTTATAAGAAGGAGGGAAGACCAGGGCAAGCCTTGGAGATGAAAAAAAGGGATTCACCCTAATTCCTCAAGCAGGACACAGTACCTTATTCAATGGCGAAGCTGGTGCCCTGGCAGTTAGTTCCTGTTGGTTTCCCGCAGACCCACGGTTCCTGGAGCTTCGATGTGAAGGAGGAAGTCTGGAGGGGTCTGCACCACATTGGGATGAAGCCAGTAACAACGACGAATAAAAGGTGTGCTCCTTAAAAACAGGAGAGGCTCTTCAGATGGCTATCCGGACCACTACAGCACTGTGCAGCGATTTCGACCAAGAAGAGGATCCTCTGGCTGTGGAAGATGAGCTGGTTATCCCCACCAAGCTCAAGTGAAGAAGACTCCGGACTGGATCTTCTCTGGTCGTCGAAGGGTAGATAGCTCAGGACTGTAGCAGGGCTTCACCGGGAGGGGGTAGTTGCAGCAGCCGACCTCTTTTCCGCTTCTCTTCGGATCCTTGTAGTTCCAGTGGCGACTCTGACTTCTAGCCCAAGAGACCTGCCTTTTATGCGAAAATCCCCCATTCACACAGCATGGCTGTCAATCACCCAGCAGGGGGGGTTGTCCGGCCCGGACAACCACCTCAGCCAATCATGGCAAAGTGCGACTTGGGTTTCCTAGGATACCCTGTGCAGGGGGTGACTACACCCCTCCCTCACATTCAGTCCACCTAGACACCCAGGCGCCTGGAGGAGGGCTTCTGAGCAGAAGCCTGCCAAAAGACGGTGAACAAAGGAGGCAAACCTGGTTTGCCGCGCAATGTAAGATACATTTAACAAAAAGAAATGGCGAATAAACCCGACCGAAGCCAAAAGAAAAAGTATTTGGTCAAGCGAGTTTAAGTTCGAGGCTAATATAATAGCCTAAAACAATACCACGTTTATCTAATATAATCGTGGTAGAAAAGTTAGGGTAGATACTACTGCTTCCAGCCAAGTCTAAATGTTAAAAGAGCGAAACAATGCTCTAGGAGGTACAGATACAAAGGGATACAAAGTAACCCTTTCCAGTACTCCATGGAAGAAGGGGTGTACTGGATCTGTGGTTAATTGACTAAGTTATTGGCAACTTTACCCTTTTCTGGGGGACTGTAGTCAGCCCCAGAAATGGAGTTGGGGGGGACGGGGGGTGCGGGGCGGGAGGGGGGGGTCTAAAAGACAACCTTGTGTCACTGCACTGAAGGTGCTGTGTAACACACAAAAGAAGGGGGCTACTGAAGTGGAGTACTCCAGAGTCCATAATCATAAAAACAGGTAAAAGACACATGGCAAAACATGGGTAAGAGTGGGGGAAAAGCTCACACTCTTACCAAGTGAAGAAAATAAACTCCAGAAGTCCAGCAAAGTTGCTGGGGGACTCACTAGGTGAGTGAAATTAACCATAAATGAGAATTCTCCCTAACATTCGCTGCGCTGAGGGGGCCGCCAGACAGGAGACTGTTGAGCCTGGAACCCAGGAACAGCATGTTCTGCGATGGAATCAAGCAGGGCTTTGGCTAGTTCACTGAGAATCCCAGATCTGTCAGCAGCGAGACGGTCCTGTCAGTGTGTTCAACCGCAAAATCCCTTGACCTGGCCCAGATGAGCCAGTCATCGAGGTACGAGTAAACATGCATCCCTTGTAGACGTCACTTGTGCCAGGCACTTCGTAAACACCCTGGGCGCTGACTTCAGTCGTCCGAAGGGGAGGGCCTTGAATTGGTAGTGCCGTCCTTGTACGACGAACCGCAGGAACTTCTGAAGCGTCTTGTGAATGCAGACATGGAAGAGTCCGCTAGATCCAGCGATGTCAGGAAGTCCCCTTCCTCCAGTTGGCCGAGCACGTGTTGCATCCTGAATTTTTGGGACTTGAGATACTTGTTTAGACGCCACAAGTAGATAATGAGCCTCCAGCCCCCAGTCTTCTTTTTTACTAAGTAGTATCTGGAGTAGACTCCAGAAGCCCTGGAGTCACTTTGGAACCAGATCTATCGGCCCTTTTCTGAGCGTGGCCCGAACTTCCTGCAGGGGTGAGGGATGTGCTGCTCCTGCCCGGCCAACGGTGGTATCCACAGATACTCCTGCTGGAACTCTAGCATGTCCGTGGGCGAGAGCATCCAGAACCCATCGATCGGTGGAGATCTTTTCCCACTCACTGACGAAGCCCGCCAGCCGGCCTCTCAACAGGGTGCATGCGTGGGGGGGGGGGAACGACGTCCTGGCCGGTTCAATCCTGCTTCGGGGCCTGCGTGCCACCTTAGGAGCGACGACAGTCGCCACCTCCGAACGCCTTGGAACAACCCCTGTAGGCCTCCTGGGTCGTGGAACGGGAGGGTTGGCGGTACGAGAATGATCCCCTGCCGAAACCCTTCGATGATCATCCGGATTTGCCTCAGGAGGCATGAAAGTATGGCCAATGCTGCGGCAGGGTGCCAAGGGCCCGTGCTGCCTCTGTGTTGGTTTTGATAGCCTGCAACGACTCGTCGATGGCCTTCCCAAAGAGACCGTCCCATCGAAAGGCATGTTGAGAACCCTTGTCCGAACCTCCTGCCAAAAATTAGTGGCTTCCAACCAGCCATGACGATGGAGGCAGACACCGTTCCCCATCCGTCGAAACCGTGTGTCCGCGATATCCAGGGCCACGGCGATGGCATGGTCCAATGCCACCTCACCCTCCTATAGAGTTTCCAGTGGGAACGGAGGCCGAAGATGAAGGATTTGAGGACTTCTTCCTCGCAGACGCCGAGACCACAAAGTCCGGTAGAGGGCTGCGACCGCAGGCAATTGGGTGCAGACTCCGGCACCCGATATTTCTTCTCCAGCCTGTCTCTTTTCACCGGGACTGAGGCGAATTCCCCATCAGCGCCAGGCCCTCATCTCTGATGTCGTCCATGAGAGGCACTGGCAGAATTGTCTTCCTCATTGCCTCTTAGCCCTGGTAAAGAACACCTTCCTTCTTGGTCTCTTCTGGTGCCAGCTGGAAGAGCTCAGACGCGCGGGCGACCATGGCGTGTAACAATATCCCACTTTACCCGGTGGAGGAGCTCTCGGCGGCGGGGAGACGCTGTCATCGTCTGTGTCAGTCGCTGCTGTGTCCGTCTCCGTATCCCTTGGGTTTGGGGGTAGGTGGAGGGGGTATGAGGCCGTTGAGGCGTGGGATGCCGACAACAGTGTGTGGAGAGTTGACGGGATGTCAAGCGACAAGTCTCTGGGAGAGAGTGAGAGTAGGCTTGCTGGGCCCAGCCGTCGCCCCCCTCGACGATTTCACCATTGCCGTCCTCAGCGTTTCCGTCGTCATTCCCCACGTCCTCCAGGACTGTGTGAACGGACACCCTGTCCTCTTACTCGGAAGAAGAAATACCTGTGCCCTGGAGCACAGTAGAGGCCTCTACTAACCCCCCGCCGCCCTATTTGCATCCTGAGGGGTCAGAGCCGGGCTCAGGGCAGACATCCTTTTCTCCAGTGTTTTCTACACCGGCTTGGCCGAAGCCTCCCGCCTGGGAGAAAGGACCACTCTGGGCATTGCAGGGGTCCCCTGGACCGGGTCAGCCCCTTTCGCCTTCGAGAGAACAGCCACCACCAGCTCAATTGTCGAGGACAAATTCTCCTGGACCACCTGGGCCTTTAGGGGTAGGTCGGCCACCTTATCTTGCGCCTTGGCCTTCTCCAGCTACTCCTGCAGATTCCTGCGGTTAGACTATTTCCTCTTCGAGGAGGAGCTGGATCGATGGCTTGAGATGGAGGCAGATGGCAAAGATGAGCACACCCTGCCCATCGCGGGACCCGCTTGCGAAGCGACCCCGACAGAAACTGGCTTCCACTGCTTGGCATTGTCTTGGGCCCCCACGGATGGCGCGCCCTCAAAGGACTTCGAAGCCTGCTCCTCCGACCAGCCGGTCCTAGGTGAGGTTTGCCCCGGCTTGCCGCACTGGGTAGAGGCCTAGTACTGTGCCGATCGATGGTGTGTTTGGTGAATCCCAGGCAACTTTCGCAATCCGCTTCCTTGGGATCGGGATGGAGACAGAGGCACTGGGAGTGTTTGTCCTCCACAAACACATCCCTCAATCCGCAGCTGGAGCAGAGCTTGAAGAGAGAACATCCGTCCTTCTCATTGGCATGGTCCGGTATGCGGTGTAGGCCCGATGGCCTTCTGGAATCTTCAATGAACTCTCTGCGATTCTTGCCCTTGAGGGCGATAAACGACTGACAAACGGATCCCTGCTTGCCAGTCAAAGGAACGAAAGAGCACAGGGGTTCTATTTGACAAAAATTTGAACTTTTTACCAGAAAAGCACAAAAACTTAGAAAAGCACTCGAAGCAAACCATGAGAACTCCCAACACTTGAATGTGAGGTAAAAGTCAGAAGATGGCTGCCAGAGGAGGGGTTTAGGGAGAGGGCAATATGACCCAGAGCTCAGTGGTTGGTTTATAGGAGAAACAGTTAAGTGAAAGTAAAACTTTTATTTTACCAAGGCTTCCCGGCCTGACGATGGGGAATATACAAGAGAATGTGAATCCATGCCAGACCCCATGCTGGAGAATGGGCGTTACATTTGAATTAATTTCATTGATCAGGCAGGCCTCAGATAGATTTTTCAGGATATTTTCATCCAGTTACAGGCTCAATACATCTTAGAATCTGTTGACATCAGGTACATAAGAAGATGAGAAGTACAGAGAGGGGAGCCCGCTGGCTCCCCCCACCCAGGCTACAACTTCCAACTACCCTGGGCGGAATCACATTCCGCGAGTCTCTGAGAAAGAGTCCCAGTCTCTCCCCAGTCAGCGTGCTTTCTTGGCTACAAGCGGATCGGGTTTATTGGAGTGGAGAAAAAAAAACCTACTGTGCCTTTCATTCTTAGGCACTGCCTACAAGAACTGCCTCTGGGCGCGTGGCGCCACACCTTAGTCCGAGAGAGAGAGAGTCCCAGTCTCTTCCAAGGCTCAACCGTCTACATGGATCCACGCAACGGAGGCGCTACAAGGCCAAATACCCGTTCCAAGCAACGACTCAAAGAGCGAGCTCCGTGGTGGCGGTGGATATGCATGACGTGCATGACATGACCACTCCGAATACAATGGTGAGTGATAGAGAGACGGCTGGAGTTTTAAGTCGAGGGAGCAGACAACAGCGCATGCAACCGCAGTAGCCCGCACAAAAGTAAAAACAAGTGGTAGGAACACATTCAAATGCAGTGTCAGAAGCTAGACTTAACCGATGTGGAACTGTTCGAGGCTGAACCTTTTGTAGACCAAGCCTTTGGAAAATCTGCATCTGTCTCGGCTCGAACGAGACAACAGCAAGAGGTTGCGCCGGAGGGGACGGCTTCAAGCGACAAACAAAATAAACAATGACCGATAAGAGACTGGAGGAGTTTGAAAGCGATCAAGGATCGTCAGGAGTTTCAACACCGGAAGCTGGAACATACATCATGCAGGGATCAGACCGAGAGGAGGGCACAGCCAACCTAAACTCATCAGATATTCCGGTGCGAAGAGGCACAGTGAACTCGGTGAGACAGGCAATATGAGCCTGCGAACTGACAGCTAATAGCGAGAGTAGGAAAGGCCCTGCCGAAGTGGGACACGCTCTGAAAAAAGCTGCCAAGTCAAAATCTAACATTGATATAAATAAGGAAAAAACAGCTGCTGAAACAGAGTGCGACCAGCTTTTACAATGCATAACGGACAGAGGAGAAGAATGTCAGCGGGACTACCTGGATAGTGTTGTGCACAAACCCTGCCGGGGAACCAAATGTCAATGCCACTGACAGGAAAATAAAGAAAAGGGCGGGGCTTTAACTTTAACGAAATCTTGATCGCAGAGAAAAGAACAAGTTACTTACCAACTAGTAACTTTCTTTCGACTGGATGTTCCTCAAACATATTCCTCATCTTAGATTCATTTTTTTTCAGCTTTAGCAGCTTCGGGAGCAGAGGGAGCCGTGCGTCAATGTCCGAGAGTCGAAGGCCTCAGTCGAGGGTGACGACATTGAGTATACAAGTAGCACACGTGGCGCCAGTTGGTCTGAGTTCTGTTTTTCCCCTCTTGCCCTGCTGTATAGATAGTGTAGGTAACCAGGTGCCAGCCTTGCGAGAGCTGAAGTCATAACACTGGAAAATCTACAGAGGGGTAGAATGGGAGGGCAATGAGGAATACGTTGGTGGAACACCCAGTCGAAAGAACATTACCAGTTGGTAAGTAACTTGTTCTTCGAATGTATTGTGTCCTCCAACGTATTCCTCATCTTAGATAGACTACCAAAGCAGTGTAAAAGTTATTTGGAGGAGGGAGTAGATTTTTAATATTATATAGCTGAATACAGCACTGCTTTACCAGTGGGAAGCATCCAGATTATAGAATTTAGAAAAAGTGTGCAGCGAAGACCAAGTCGCTGCTTCACAAATCGATTTTATGGGAACACCTCTTTGAAGGGCTGACAAAGAGGCTATGCCTCTGGTTGAATGGACCCCTCAGGCCTTCTGGTGGATCTTTGCCCGCCAATCTATAGCATTCTGAAATGCAAAGCATAATCCAACGTGATCGTGTTTGTTTTGACACTGATTGACCCAACTTCCTTCCGGTGTAGCCATTGAAAATGTGATTATCCACTCTAAGCTTGGAGAGCCTAGAAATGTAAACGCTTAAACCTCTTCTCGGGTCCAGCCTGTGCAATCTTTCCTCCTCCTTGCTCGGATGATGTGGAGGATAGAACGCAGCAGAATGATCTATGGATTTAAATGGAATTCAGACACAACTTTAGTTAAGAACGAGGGTTTAACCCTCAATACAACGATGTCCCTGTGGGAACACAGTATAGGGTGGCCCAGAAGACAGTACCTGCAACTCACTCATTCTTCTTGCAGATGTTAGAGCAACCAAGAAAACGGTTTTCAACGTTAGTAATCTTAAATGGCATGTGTGCAAAGGTTCAAAAGGGGCACACATCCAAAACATTAGAACCAGATTAAGGTCCCAAACTGGGAGTTGGAAAGAAGAGGGAGGAAACACATTTGTGAGTCCCTGTTAGGCAGAAACCTGAGCAGTTCCCTTAGGGACCACTGCAAAGGATTTAAGACTACAGGTGTTTGGCAGTAAACCCACTTGGTAGCAGTCCGTACCACACAGATTCACTTGGTAGCTGTGGCTGAGCAGTCAGACTTCCCTCAAGAAGAGTTAGGCAGTATATAGAGTATACACAATAGGTACAGAGATACAGTAGCACAAGCAAACACTGACCAGAGCTTTGGTGTAAAAGTATATAATTATTTAAAGACACACTTGTAAATTACACTAGCACAAAAGAGGTAAGTAAATTCAGCACACAGTCACTATTATATATATATATATATAAAACCCTAATTACTTATTAGACAAGTCTTAGTGAGAAACACCACTTATTTTCAGACAGAGGTGAGCGCTTAACATAAGATGGCACTCTAATAAGTTATTAAAAAGGGAGGGGAAAAAGGCAGTTATGGGGAGGGAAAAAGTTATGGAAGCACACAAATTTCAATACTTTTTAAAGAACCACTGTAAGGCAGGATAGGCAGAGTTCTACTAGAGAGCAAGTCAGTCAATTGCAAGGCCCACTCTTGGAGCGAGCAAGCAGAAGGGGTCCAGGTTCACACAGTGGGGTTATGCCCAAAGAGTCTTGTAGATAGTTTGCACACAAAGAATGAAATTAAAGTCAGGAAAAGTTAGCTAGGTTGCCCCAGGCAAGCCCAGGTTAGAAAGTCGAGGCTTTACTGTCACCCCAAACGATCTGTCGCAAGGGAAGCCAGGCGGGACACAGTACCTTAAGTGTGAAGGAAGCTCCAGAGGGGGCAGTTGTTCCTGGCAGCGGATGCAAGTCGGTGTTTCGTCCAGAGGAAGAGGAGGTCTCGCCGTGGAGGAAAGATGAAGGTCGTTGCACTGCCAGGGAAGAAACCAGCCGCGGAGTTCTTCAGTTAAAAGGTACTACCCTTCTATTTGCGGTAGTGGTAAACCGTGGTATTCCGGTTGCCGGGGTGCTTGGCACGGGCAAGGCGGCCACGAGATGCTCCAGGAAGGTGAAAAGAAGGCAAAACTGGTTATCCCCACCAGTCAAAGGAAGAAGACTCTCCGGACTGGAGATCTCTGTCGTCGGGAAAAGTGGTGAGACGGTTCAGCAGGGCTCCACCGGTGGTGTCGTTGCAGGTCGGCTCAGCTTCTCCCTCCTCGGATTCGTAGGTCCTGTGGCGACTTATTAAGTTCCAGTCCCCAAAGCCCTGCTTTTATGCAGCAAACCCCCATTCATTCAGCCTAGCTGTCAAACATGCTAAGTGGTGGGCCAATCACACAAGAGTGCGACTTGAGTTGCCAAGGCAACTCAGTCCAGGGTGCCTAAACCCCCCCCCCCCACCGCCCTGTGGTACCCAGACAGAGTGGCACCACTTTTGGAGGCTTCTGTGGAGAAGCCTGCCAAAAAGTGGAACAAAGGGCTCGACTTGGGTTGGAGTCACAGAAGAGAACACAAACGCCATTTTAGAATCTAGTTCTGGCAAAAAATACCAACCGGTGAATTATTAAATAAACCGGCGGTATGTTCGAGGCTATAGGAATTAAATAATTAAAGTTGGTAGCCTCGAACAATGGGAAAATCCCATAGAGATATATTTGCGGTCGAATATAAAAAGTAGTATCCACTGCCACCAGCCAAAACTCGATCAGGGGGGACGGAGATGTGCCCCTCGAACAACAGACCCCGGGGCAATCGAATTGCCCCAACCAGTACGTCCATATATGATGGTTTGTACTGGTTTCTGTTCATAATTTGAAACCAGCAAAGCCAATGGTGACTTTACATGCCCTGGGAGACAGTAGTCAGTCCCAGGGTATGGAGTCTATGTTGGGGGGTCGCTACGACCACTAGGTTTGGGAAATTAGCCTTTACAGAGAATTCTCCCTAACAGTCCCTTTAAGAATTGTACTATCAAAGGAATATTAAAATAGGAACATTCTTCCGAAGAGCGCTTGAAGATTGAAAGCGCTGCAAGATAACCTTCAATGGTCCCCACATTTAGACCTCTATGTGGCAATGATAAGAGGAAGGATAATACTTCTGGAATAGGACACAGAAAAGGATCAACATTCTTTTCCCTGCACCAGTTGCAAAACTTCGTCTAGTGACAACGGTACAAAGATTTTGTTGCTGGACTTCTCGCCGAAAGCAACGCCTCCATGGCGTCACCTGGAAGGTCCCAATCCTTGTATCTCAGCCTTTCAGATACCAAGCATGAAGGTTGAGAGTTCTGACCTCTGGATGGAGAACGTGGGCCTCCTTTTGTGAGAGAAGGTCCTCTCTCTGAGGAAGACGTAACGGAGGTCAGATGGACATATCTAGAACGTCCGGGTACCACGTTCTCCTGGCCCAATCCGGGGCAATCAGGATCATGTGGTTTTTGTACCGACTTAGCCTCCTGATGACTTGAGGAATGACGGGGATCGAAGGGAACACGTATAGCAGTGGGAAGTTCCACTCCACCGAGAACACGTCGCCTTGGCCTCCTCTTGGTGGAAATTCCCTTGAGCAATACCTTTCGCACTTCTGGTTGATTCCATTCACAAACAGGTCTACTTGAGGGGTTCCCCAAAGTGTGAAGATCTCCTGAAGGACTTCCTGAGCCAGTTCCCCACTCGTGGGACACAGTACTCTGCCCGCTCAGAGCGTCCGTCATATTCTTCTCCCCAGCTAGATGAACTGCCAATAAGGAGATTCCTTCCTGAATTGCCCAATACCAGAGCCACATTGCCTCTCTGCACATGAAGTGACCGTACACCACCTCTTGTTTAGGTAATGCATGGCCACTGTATTGTCTGTCATTATCAGGACATTTTTTCCCCTGACAGATGGCAGAAAAGCCTTCAGCGCTAGTCTGATTGCTCTCAGCTCTAAAAAGGTTGATGTGTATGTAGTTTGGACTCCGATGGAAACCAACGACCGCCGATTGTCAGATCATTAGCATGAGCTCCCCACCCCATGAGTGAGGCGTCTGTCACTACTGTAATCTCCGGCCATGGTTGCCAAAAATGTTCTCCTTTTAGGATGTTCTTTGTGCAAGTCCACCACAGAAGATCCTGCCAAACATTGTTTGGAATCTGAAGGAGATCTGTCATATGTACTGAAAATTAGGACCTTCGAGTCTTTAGAGCCCATTGAAGGGATCTTATCCTCAGGCGTGCTTCTGGCACTAGGAAAATGCAGGATGCCATGAGGCCAAGCTGTTAGGCAGAATTATATGCAGTACGCTTTGGGAACACCACACACAATTAAGACTACACGTGACAATACAATTTCACCTTTGGTACAAGTCTGTACTACACAGTTAAAGTGGTAGCAGTAGTGGCACGAACTTTACCGCGAACTACACTGAATTGTTTTATCTTGAGCAAAAGACTTTTGACCTATTGACTTTGGCCCCAGGCCTTTTCTATATGATTTTATCATTGTAGTCTCTCTTGTTCAATTGCCCCGAGTACGTACTTGTTGGTGTGATTCCATTTCTGTTAACTTCTGTCTTTCCCTCCCTTTTAAATTGCTGGAGTGCCATTTTGCTGCCACTTCATTTTGTGAGCTTAACTTGTCTGGAATTTATGGGAAGTGGTGTGGTGTATTAAGCATGTGATTTTTAGACTGCTTATAATAGTGTAATGTTATACAACTGAAGAGTGAAATAAATGTATATTCTTTTACTTGAAAACCTTGCGTCAGTGTTTGCCTGAATCATAGTAATTGCTGTCCTTTGTGTAACTATTTGATACTGCTCACTTACTCTTGAGATAAGTCTGGCTGCTCTGCTACCACTAACTGTGTAGTACAGGTTTGTACCAAAGGTGAAATTGCCCTGTCCCTTGTAGTCTTAATTGTGTGTGGTGTTACCAAAGGTTACTGCATATAATTCTGCCTAACACAAGCAACCTCAAGAAGTCCTAGGCCTGGAGATTTTGGGCATTTTGGAATTTCAAAACCATCTGAAGAATGTCTTGAGCCCTCGATTTGGGAGGCGAGCTCTTTCCCAAGGATGTGTCTAGCACAGCCCCCATGTACTGGAGCTGTTGGGAAGATGTCATTTGTGACTTCTTGAAATTGAGGGCGAAGCCCAGTCTGTGGAAGAAGTGGCAGGTGACTTTCAGATGATTCAGTGCTTGCTCAGCAGAACGCATCCTGATCAACCAATCATCCAGGTAGGGATAGACGAGAATTCCCCCCTCCCCCCATCTCCTGAGGTGCGCTACCACCACTGCCATCAACTTGGTGAAGACCCTCGGGCGGAGGTCAACCCGAATGGTAGGACTCGAAACTGACAATGCGAGTCGCCAACCGCAAACCTCAGGTACTTTCTGTGCTTGAGATGGATTGGCACATGAAAATAAGCATCCTGAATGTCCAATGACGCCAACTAATCCTGAAGTTGAAGGGCCTGAAGGATCTGAGAAAGAGTAACCATCTTGAACTAGTCCTTCCTGAGGAGCTGGTTCAAGCCTCTTAAGTCCAAGATGGATCTCAGTCCTCTGTCCTTTTTGGGGATCAAAAAATATGGGGAGTACCATCCCTTGTTCCTCTCCGCTACAGGTACTGGATCTATAGCACCTTTCTCTAGCAGGGTTAAAACTTCCTGCTGTAGGAGCGGGTCTGGAAGCTTCAAAGAGCGTCTCCCTGGTGGATTGCTTTGAGGTTGCGTTACAAAAGGAAGGCAGTAACCTTGGGATATTCTTTCTAGAGCCCAAACATCTGCAGTAAAGGCTCGCCATTATTGCAGATTCTGTGACAGCCTGCCTCTTACAGGTATCTTCTGATGCAAGTCCTCAAAGTGGTTTTGTGGCCGTTGCTACAGCTGCTGATGGCAAAGAGGCTGCAGCTGGGGCTGGCTTAGCAAGTTTACCTCGTCCACCACGAGTGTTTTTTTTCTCTGGCCTTTTTGACTGGCCATTCCCCTCGCCTTTCCATATGAGGAGTAATAACGATAGGATTGTCCCCTCCAAGATTGTCCTGATGCACGAAAATGCTGAGGTTGCCTAACAGCAGCTCCTAAAGATTTGGCTGCTGCTTTTGAGGTCTGCAACCTCTCAAGGCTCTCGTCAGCCTTGTTGCCAAAAAGGTGAGACCCGTCAAAAGGCATGTTCAAAAGACGGTTTTGCACACCTGGTGCGAAACCTGACTTTCGCAACCACGCAAATCTGCATATTACTGTGCTAGAGGCCATGGACCTGCTCACGCTATCTGCAGTGTCCAATCCAGACTGAAGGGATTCCTGCATGGCTTCCTTTCCATTTCTAACGATGGCTAGGAATCCTTCCCTTTCTTACCCTTCTGGTATGTACTCCGCCGCCATTGCAATGCACTCCCGCAGAGTGTACGAACATTTTGCTAAGGCACATGTCGAGTTGGCCGATTTTAATGCCATACTCCCAGCTGAAAATACCTTGCGTGCCCAACTAATCCACACGCTTGTCATCCCTATGCGTAGGGATGGAAGGGTACGCCACCTTATTAGAAGCTGTGGCTGCCTGGACCACCAGACACTCAGGAGTAGGGTGTTTGGACAGATAGTCGGGTCGCTACTGGAAGGGCGGTATTTTGAAATGAGGGACTTATTCACAGGGGGAATTGAGTCCGGGGTCTCCCAATTTTTGGCCACCCTATTCTGTAAGGCTACAGGGACGGGTAAAATTGGATCTTTGGTGGGGCCATGATCCAATATGTCAGTCAAGTCATCCTGGATGAACTGAGTTGGTGGTCTAGCACATCCTAAATAATCCACCACCTTTGTCATCAGTTGTCTGTATGAGGGAATGGCATGTTCCCCTGGTTCTGGTCTTCCAAAATCTGTCTCAGGTGATGTGTGTCAATTCCACTTGCGTTATGCAAGGTTTCCACTAAATCCCTCATTCTGCTTTCCTCAGAAATTAGACATTCTGGGACATTAGGGGTGCCATACTCTAGGCCAAATGGAACATCCTCCTCAGATGTTTCTTGTTCTTCAAAAATTGAAGTCAAGGATTTAAAATATTCCTTCCTTGGTAGAGGTTTAGACATTTTTTCTGGAGGAGCTTTTACAGTGGAGGCTGCAGGTTTTGGAGTCTTTGCAGCTTTTTCTTTTGCTGCTATTCTGTCAGTTTCTGGCTGAACTGGAGCCTTTGAAACTTTTGGCACTGAAGGCTTCGGGATCGACGTCGACAAAGGCGTCGATGACGTCGACGAAATAGGAGCTTGCTTTGAGGGCGTCGATACGCTCTACGAATGCTCATCCTTCAAGGCATGTCAGGTTCCGGACGGCGTCGATGACCTCGAACGGGCGACTCGAGCGATCTTTATCACTCGCGGCCCTGGAAGGTTCCCGATCTTTCCTCCTTCGATCACCCGTGCGAGTGTCAGAACGGTAACACTCTCGGCTGGCTTCCGAAGAAGGCGCGGACCAAGGCTTAGCCTTTTCAAAAACCTCCTATGACTCTAAATTCTTCCCATTCTTGGGAGGAAGAATGTTTAGTGGGGCATTTCATTTTCTTGGGGGATTTGTCCGAAGACTAGGTTGAAGGGGACCGGTGGCTTCTCTTTTTAGACTTTTTCATCAAAGACGAAGAGTGGTATGAACCACTTCGGACCTAGACCTATGTTTTCGCCTTTCGCGTCGAGTAGATTTTTCCTCATGGGATTTCAACTCGACGATTGAGGCTTTTTTCAGTCGGGTTTTCTACCTACCTGTAGTTTTCCCTTCCTCTCTCGCAAGGCCTTGCCAGTCATTGCCTGACACTTCGTACAGGCCTCCATGTCATGTTTTTCGCCGAGGCACCACAGATATTCTCGGTGCGGATCTGTGATCGACATTTTGAAACAGCAGGTTTTACATTTCTTGAACCCCGAACGCGGGGTAGTCTGGGTCGACGATGAGGACATCTCTAATATTTTCTTTACAATAACTGCGTCACAGAACTATCGAGGAACTGCGCCGAGTCTCCGAAGCAACATGTACTGCAGAAAAATGGAACTGAGGCCAACGGGTGCCGCACGTGATACTTGTATACCCGATGATGTCACACTCGACGGAGGCCTTCGACTCGATGACATCGACGCACGGCGCCCTCTGCCAAGAAATATTTTTTTCCAAAGCAGCTAAAGCTTGACGAATATATCCAAGATAAGGAATACGTTGGAGGACACAATCCATTTGAAATCAAAGAATTTGAACTGCTGTCAAATTTTATCACAAAAATGAAAAATGGGGGAGGATTGACAACCAGAAAGCACTCTGAAAGTGGTACTAACACGAATTATAATAGGACTGAGGCAGTAAACAAAAATTCAAACACAGAATATGGACATGATTGAGCCGTCCGAGCAGTGTGCGAGGGATAATGGCAACGCGAGAAACAACCAACGCCAACGATCATGTGAGATTACCTCACAGGGTGCTGGATTTAAAGCAGGCAAAATAAACAGGTGAAGCAGCAAAAGGTATGCCGACTAAGGACAGCTCAACAAGAAGTCTACTGGACGATAGTGGGCAGTTTGCAGAACAAGCTGAAGAGACAAGCAGGCTTCCAGAAGGGGACCAGATCCATACTCAACATGGCGGAACAAACAACTCAAGAAATGGGTTCAGAAAAAGTGACTGCTCGAACCAACAAACAGATAAGACCCACTTATCAATTGCAACAGGAATTCAGATTCACAACAACGTCATGGCTGCAATGACAATTTCCCTGGCATCTTATATCAAACTTTACGAGGCAATGAATGAGTATAAAAAACAACTCAACACTACTAGCATTGATGCACATAAAGCTAGTATTTTTAGACGCATATACAACAAAAGTCGAGGAAAGGCTAAACCAGGAAGAGGAAGCCTCAGCGACATGGCAAAGATGACTGTGCGATCTTGCAAGTGGCGAACATGGTTAAAGAGCATCAACAACGTCTGCACTTTTACACCCAATACAATGGATGAGAACACTGGTAACTGAAAGAGAGAGAGAGTCTGAGAACGTCAGAATGAACAGCAAGGCGAAAGGGGACACTGACAGCGCTGTGTCTCCAATATAAAGACCATCATGGAAGTTTTACAACAGGCGACAAAGATCTGCCCCTTAAACCAAGAGACTGTATGCATAGCAAATTCATGACATTTTGTGATAGGAGGATAGAATACAAAGAATTCAAAAATCATCGGCTAGTCTTGTAAGAGGACAAGGAGCGGATTCAACGACATACGTGGACGATGAAGAAAATAACCCAAACTTAGCGTTGGAAGGTCTTCGAGAGTCAAAGGCGCCAACGCAACAACCACATACCAAATGTGGTCGAGACCATCAGTTAAAAGGAAAGAATGGTAGGCCTCCGTCTAAAATGGACTGTGTTGCACGAAAGGATTCTCTGTATTCTGACTTTCTGCATTAAAACAAAAACATGATAAAGAAAAGGATACAGAAGTGGGCCTCTCAACATTAGACCCATATAATCAACAGAAAACTGCGACCACAAAAAGGGACAAGAAATCTAAGAACATTAAAAATGGACAAAGGTTGAGATCAAACAGGTCTCGTGCCTTTTTACGGAACCTAACACCACTGGCTCATCAAACTAGAAGGAACGGACGGGACAGGGATACCCGAAGTAGTAACATCACAGTTGGTTCCAATATCAAGTTGTGTGGAAATACAGCTAGATAGAACGATGACCAAATTTAACAGACTCTGTAGCTGAATAAGAGGTTGGAACACATGATAGGATGGATGACGCTTCATTCTACATCGAGAACAAGGTCTCTTTGGAAAGTCTACACTCAGGAAACGTGTACAACCAACAAGAACAAACGCATCATATGTCTAGAGGGCGAGAGAATGGTTCCAAAGAGGGAGGAGGAGGGACAACAAGTACTCTAGATAACAGCAACAGTTTCTAACTTTATCCCAAAAGCGAAGAGCACTAAAACAGACTCCCAAGGTGAGACCAAAAAATGTCTATGGAAAGTGAACTCGAGCCACTGAATAGAACCCCAAAAGACCGGGGGCATAACAATCAAAGAAAGCGCAGATGGACAACGTGCACATCCATCAAAGACAGCCGATGCGAATAAGACAGCAAAGATTAGGCTAGAGAAGATCTGTTCGGACAGAAATGAGGTAAACTTGAACAGCAAAAATGTTATGCGCTTAATTAACTGTGTACCCTCCCTACGGACTATTTCACCGGACGAAATGGTCATTGTGGAGTACGTTGATGAAAGTAGAGCTGATCAGGTCATTCTTCATTTGAAATCAGAAATGGTTAAAATGTTACCGAAACGAAGTTCAGTAATGTTGAGACTAGGATTTGACTTGAATGAGCGGGAGCCAGAAATTTTAGGAATCTAGACGGTAGGACGTAATGCATGGCAGGACATCTACAGAACAAAAGCACACATCAAAATGGCACAATGTCAAACACCAGATCAAGAGAGATTGCCCTTGATAAATGTCACAATTGAAAACAAAAAGAAGGATCAAAAAGAAGCAAAGTCCAGGCAGATGGAAAATGGCAATCAAAAACAAAGACAACGATTGGTCATGGCTGACATCAGCGCTAAATAAACCAAGGAAGGTTTAACTAGCAAACACTTAGGACATTTTTGGACATACCCTTATATCAGGGAACAGTAGAGGGTTTAAACACTAGTCCAATCAACCGGCGAACCAACTGAAAGGTGCCCAGATCATTTGCCTCCTAGAAACATGGTTACGAACAATACCGGTCTGAAGGATATGAAATCCTAATAAATCCGGCAAAAAAAGGTGCCAACGGTAGACCGTATGCTGGGTTGCTGACCTTTATAAAAATGGACAGCAATGTAAAGGTGATCAACCATGGGAACCCAAACTCATATATTCAATGGGTTATAATACAAAAAGATGAACATGGCGACTGTGACCCATCACACATGATGTTGATAAACCTTTACTGGAATCAAAATCCAAACAAACGATTTTATGAGGGCAGCAACAGACAGTGCATACAAGAAGTTCCACAGTCTGCTTATTCTAATTTGTGGCAACTTGAAAATCAAGTGTTTGGACAAAAATGGTGTTCCAATAAGAGACGAGTTGGAACAAGGAGAGAAGGCCGAAGCCAAATGGGCACACTTAGTCCCGTAACCTTCACATGTTGAACGGACAAATTCGGGGTGACATTCCAGGGAGAAAGACATGGACCAATGGAATTCAAGAGTCCACTATCGATTATATCTGGATATCGAGGAATCATTTACAAAAGGCCAAGCGTCTTGACGTGTTATGCCAGAGGACGAGTGATCATAATTTACTGAAGCGGATATGGAACGAAAATTCTGCCAAAGAACCACTTGCAAAAAATCAACCACTGGAAATAAATCATGGAGGAAATCGTTTGAAGCTAAAGAAAATGACATTTTAAGAACAACAAGTAACTATTTTGGTCAGATCAACACCGGATCAATGGACACCTTATGATCCTCTACTGATGTCTTACCTTCCTCTTCTAAAACCAAGGCACTTATATAGCAACGCTGTGGTGGACCAGCGAAGGGAGCTCAGACGCAACCTAACAGTTTAAAAGAACAAATCAAGCTGGCAGCGTTGGATAGGCATTGAATCTGATAAGAATAAAGAAACAGCAACACAAAAACTGAATGATCAGCTTCAGGAAACAGGACCAGGAGCAAGGCGAGGTAAAGTTATAAGCTATAGCGAACTCAACATCTAGAGATCTGTGGGCTATCATAAATAACATCACCTTAAACCTACAAAGTCATCTAACGAACGGAGTAACAGAATCCAAATGTATAGTGCACTACTCTAAGGTTTTTGCTGGTTTCGCAGGAGATAAGCATGACCCACGTGAGGGCACTAAGCGGCACTGGGACCTGAAAATAGAAGATCGTGAAATCGAAGTAATAAGGAAACTTAAAAACTCTTCTGCTGCAGGGCCCAATGGGTCAACCAACTTAATGCTAAAAACTGATCCTGAGGCATGGGCAAGATTCATACCAAGTTTAAATATTAGGGCACCTGGCAAAGCCCTGAAAAACCCAGGTAGGTATACTTAGACAAAACCAAAATTTCAGGGTGAGAGGTCACACCACTCTGGCATTCAAAACATATATAACTGTCAATGGAAATACATTTTTTCACATAAGAAAACAATACAAATAGGTATGATCCAGTAGACAAGAATGGATCTCAATGAGAAAACAACAGCAAACTGCTACTCTTGGTCAATCATATCAATTGTGCAGTTACAAGAAAGAACATACACCCAAAAATTCATGAACATATATACAAAAAGTCACAGAAACAATGCTTAAACTGTGCACTGTTCAGGTGGTATTTATCGTCTGACGATAAATACCACCTGAACAGTGCACAGTTCAAGCATTGTTGTTTCTGTGACTGACTGTTCGTATATCTTTCTTGTAACTGCACAATTGATATGATTGACCAACAGTAGCAGTTTGCTGTTTTCTCATTGAGATCCATTCTTGTCTACTGGATCATACCTATTTGTATTGTTTTCTCTAATACCCCTGGGTGCTCTATACCCATCAGTTCTATCCAGATGATATTAAAACACATGTATGTGAAAAAATGTATTTCCATTGACAGTTATATATGTTTTGAATGCCAGAGTGGTGTGACCTCTCAGCCTGAAATTTTGGTTTTGTCTATCCAAGATTCATAGCAAACATCTTTAAGAACAGAGAAACATGGAACTTTACCAGCCTCATGGAAAACTAGCATTATTGTTCCCATCTTCAAAAAGGGGCCAATAGATGAACCAGATAACTACTGGACGACAGTGCTGCTTGATGTAATTGCTTGATGTAATTGGGAAAATGATTGCATCCATTCGTCAAGCGAAACTAAAGAAATTGGACAGTGCTAAAATAACAGATCCACGACAAACTGGATTCACGGAAGGCACAGGGACCGACATGAACAAGTTATTCTCTCACTATTAAAGCTAGATACCATAAGAGCTAAGGGCAAACTATCTTGTCTTCGTTGGCTTAAAACAAGCCTTTGATGGGATAAATAGGCAAAAACCTTGGTCCAAACTACGGGCTTGGAACTGACCGGACGATCTTCTAAAGCCGATCGAAGTGCTACACAGAAACACGATGTGTGTCCGGCTGGATAATGAGGGTGCGCGGTCAGCAGCAATTCATACTTGAAGGAGTAAAGCAAGACTGCCCACTAGCAGCCGCCCTCTTCAAATTGAATTTAGCAGACCTTCCTGAGGCGATAAACACAAAGTACTTTCCACCCACGCATAATAACGAGGAAATAACAGTTGTATTCTACGCGGGCGATCTAGTCTTAATGGATATCAAACTCAGATTGTTCTAGCATCTGCTTGACAAACTGCAAAACTACATGCAAGCAAACTATTTGGTTGTAAATAGCAGTACATCAAAGATCATGTCAATAGGATGCAATCTGAGGAAAAAAGTTAAATCATTCAAATGGAAAAGTGGCGACAAACTAGAGACAGTGGACTCCATAATATATCTGGGGACCCAATTCAACATCTCAATAGCAGAGAACTGGCTTGTTCAAAAGTAAAAAAGCAGACCGCTCAGGGTGCAATTTTGCATTCAAGGTATGGCAAATTCTCACTGACGCCACTATAATCCTTTTATATACAAAAGTTAGTCCAATCCTCACTTATGGAGGTGAGCAGAGTCTGAATTTGTACTGGAAGATCTGGTCTACCTGAGAATTAAGTTTTGGGAAATCAACGTTAAAATTCCCAAGGTGTCTTCCTATGGTAGCAATAAGAGCAGATTTAGGTCTGCAGACATTAGATTTGATCATATTGTGGAAAACAGTGTTGTTGCCAAGGAAGATCTCATTAGAGGAACCAGTGGTTGCCTATCATATCTTAAAATAAACTGGAAGAGGGAAAGGTTCCTCAACATTAAATAGCAGGAAGGAAAAATGTGTCGGACATGGTGGAACAGTTAAGCTTGTCCTTTGATGTATTGATTACCAACCCGAGAGAGTGAAAGAGAAGCTGAAGAGATAATTGGATCAACACTCTTGTAGCCAAAATGAAATATAAATCTTTAGTGAATATGGCCCACGATCATTGAATAAGAAATACTACACTGCATTACTTAGGAACATTTCCAAGCAAATATCACAGAGACCACTTGCTCTGGATAAGGCTAAACATGTATCCTACAAATGAATACCGCCAGTCAAGAGGGAACAGAGGAGTAAACAGAGTTTGTAGGTTTTCTAAATTAAAAGAATCCCTGGAAACAGTAATGCATTTGATAACTTTGTGCCCAGCAGTAACAGAAAACAGAACATTGTTCCTTGCTAAACATATTGAGGAGTACATGTCTATGACAGCAGAAGATTGGTAGAGTGCGTTTTTGGAGGGACGGAAACCAGCACTAGTGTGCACAGGAGATAACTTCCTAGATAAAATAATGAAGGACATTGATACAACCAGTGAGAATTACATCAGGGATAGCTCTATTAAATTGGGAGGGTTTTTGAAACAGTAGAACAAGTTACTTACCAACTGCTAACGTTCTTTCGACGGGATGATCCTCCAACATATTCCACATCTTTGACATGTAATGTCCAGCATTGGCTGCTTCTGAAGTTTTTTTGGCAAAGGGCGCCCTGCATCAATGGCGTCGAGTCGATGTCCCTCGAAGGCCTCTGTCGAGGGTGACATCATCAGAGGTTATAAGGACGACGCACGGAGCCCGTTGACCTCAGTTCTGTTTGTCCCCTCCTCGTGTTAGCAAAGTTGCCAGTTAGTACAGGCAGGACAGTCAGCCTTGTTGGAACGAAAGCTGTAATAGCATGGGAAATTCTACAGAGGGTTAGGATGGGAGAGCGATGAATACGTTGGAGGAACATCCAGTCAAAAGAACGTTACCAGTTGGTAACTAACTTGTTTTTAGAATGGATAGTGTCCTCCAACGTATTCCTCATCTTTGACAGACTCCCAAAGCAGTATCCAAGACAGGAGGAGGGTGGAGAATTTAGATTTGCCAATTGTCACAGGGCAGAATGACGAACCGCCTTACAAAAAGCGATATCCTGAGTGTGGGAAGTATCCAAGGAATAATGCTTGGTAAACGTGTGCAACGATGACCACGTTGCAGCATCACAGATGTTTCGATTAGGGACTCCCCTTTGCAGGGCAGTGGAAAAGCCCATGGCCCTGGTGGAGTGTGCCCACAAACCCTCTGGTGGGTCCTTGCCCGCCAGTCTAACATTCCGAAATCGTAAGGATGATCCACCTGGACAAAGTCTGTTTTGAAACAGCTTACCCTAATTTGCGTCCCGTATATCCTATAAAAAGCTGGTCCTCCACTCTCAACTTGGGCATCCTAGACACATAAAAGCTTAAAGGTCTTCTATGGTCCAATCTATGAAACCTTTCTTCCTTTTTATTGGGATGTGGTGGAGGATAAAACGCCTGCAACACGATTTTCTGATTTAAATGGAAGTCAGACTATTTTAGGTAGGAAGGAGGGTTTAACCCTCAACACAACCCTGTCCTTCTGGAATACAGTAAAGGGTGGCTTTGAAGGGAGTGCCTACAACTCGCTCACTCTACGTGCAGATGTTAGAGTAACCAACAGTATAGTCTTGACGGTTAACAACCTCAATGGACATGTGTGCAAAGGTTCAAATGGTGCACGCATTAAGAAATTTAGAACCAAGTTAAGGTCACAAACTGAACCTGAAAAGCAGACGGTGGGAACACATTTGTGAGCCCTTTCATAAATTGAGTCACCAATGGAATTTTGAAGTAGGAACATTCCTCCGATGAGCACTTGAATATGGAAAGCGCTGCTAGATAACCCTTAATAGTCCAAACGTGAAGACCTTTGTGCACTGATGAAAGCCGAAAGGATAGCACATCCAGTCTAACATAGAAAAGGATCAACATTCTTTTCCCTACACCAGTCGCAAAACTTATTCCAATGGCAACGGTACAGAGATTTTGTTGCTGGCCTTGTCGAAAGCAACACCTCCATCACGTCATCCAAGAGGTCCGAATCATTGCATCTCAGCCTTTCAGAAACCATGCTTGAAGGTTGAGTGTTGACCTCTGGATGGAGAACCGGACCCTCCCTTTGTGAGAGAAGGTCCTCTCCTTGTGCAAGATGTATTAGAGGACAGATGGACATGTCCAGAAGGTCTGGGTACCATGTCCTCCTGGCCAGCCCGGGGCAATTAGGATCATGTGGCTCCCGAACCGTCTCAACCGCCTGATTACTTTAGTAATGAGGGGGACCGGCGGAAACGGGTATAGCACTGTAAAAACCCAATCCACCACAAACGCATCTCCTGGAGCTCCTCTCGGAGGAAATTCCCTTGAGCAGTACCTCTCGCACCCGGCTGATCCCGGTTGCAAACAGATCTACTTGAGGGGTTCCACAAAGGGCGAAGACCTCTCTTTAAAGACCTCCTGAGCTAGTTCCCACTCGTGGGAGACTGCCTGCTCTGAGCGTCCACCACCGTTTTCTCGTCCCCGGACAAGTGAACTGCTGCTAGGGAGATTCCTTCTCGAATTCCCCAGTGCCAGAGCTGCATTACCTCTCTGCACAGTGGTAGTGACCCTACACCACCTGTTTTGCTAAGGTATTGCATGGCCACCATATTGTCTGTCATTATCAGGAAATTCTTTCCCCTGACAGAGGGCAGGAAGGCCTTCAGCGCTAGTCTGATTGCCCTCAGCTCCAAAAGATTGATATGTAGTTTGGACTCTGATGGAGACCAACGACCGTTGGCTGTCAGATCGTTGGTGTGGGCTCCCCCACCCCGTGAGTGAGTCGTCCGTCACTACAGTCGTCTCCAGCCATGGTTGCCAAAAAGGTTCCCCTTTCAGGGTATTTTCCTCGGAGACCCACCATAGAAAATCCTGCGTAACTTTGATCAGGACCTGCAAGAGATCCGACATCCGTCCCAAAAACTGGGACCACTGTGTTCAGAGAGCCCACTGCAGGGATTTCATTTGTAGACTGGCACCAGATAAATCCAGGATGCCATGAGGCAGAGCAACCTTGGGAATTCGAAGGCCGGTAGACAGTGGACATTCTGAAACTTTGTTACCATCTGGAGAACGTCTTGAGCCCTCACCTTGGGTAGCGAGCACTTTCCCAAGGACGTGTCTAAAACAGCCCCGATATACTCGAGCTGTTGGGAAGGTGTCATGTGCGACTTCTTGAAATTGAGGGAGAAGCCCAGTCTGTGTATGGAGTGGCAGGTAACGCTGAGGTGATCGAAGGCTTGTTCGAGAGAACGCGCCCCAATCAGCCAATCGTCCAGGTAGGGGTAGACGTGAATCCCCCTCTCCCGAGATGCGCTGCTGTCACCACCGCCATTAAGTTGGTGAAGACCCTCGGGCGGAGGTCAACCCGAAAGGCAGGACTCGAAAAGGATAGTGCGAGCCGCCAACGTCAAACCTCAGGTACTTCCTGTGCTTGAGATGGATTGGCACATGAAAATAAGCATCTAGTAGGTCCAATGACACCAACCAATCCTATAATTAGAAGGCCTGAAGGATCTGAGAGAGTGTGACCATCTTGAATTTGTCCTTCCTGAGGAATTTGTAAATCAATTCCAAGATGGGTCTCAGTCCTCTGTTGTTCTTGGGAATCAAAAAATATGGGGAATACCAACCCTTGTTACTCTCCGCTACAGGCACTGGTTCTACAGCACCTTTCTCTAGCAGGGTTAATATTTCCTGCACAAGCAGCAGATCTGGAATCCTCAAAGAGTGTTATGCGTTATGAATGGTAGGCAGTAACCGTGGGCTATTGTCTCCAGGGCCCACGCATCTGAAGTAATGACTCGCCATTCTTCGAGAAGCTGAGACAGTCTGCCCCCCACCAGTGGCACGTGACGCAAGCTCTCAAAATGGTTTAAGAAGCAGTTGCTGTAGACGGTGATGGCAAGTTAGCAGCAGCTGGAGTTGACTTGGCACCTCTACCTCGTCCACCACGAGGAAACTTCCATTGGCCTCTTTGACTGGCCATTCCAAATGAGGAGCAGTAGCGAAAAGGCTGTCCCGCCGGACGAAAAGGCTGAGGTTGCCTAGCAGCGGCCCCTAAAGATTTGGCAGCCGCCTTCGAGGTCTGCAACCTCTCAAGGCTCTCTTCAGCCTTGCTACCAAAAAGGTGGGACCCGTCAAACGGCACGTTGAGAGAAGATGAGCCTGCACATCCGGTGCAAAACCCGACTTCCGCAACAACACTAATCTTGTGGCCATGGACCTGCTGATGCTATCCGCAGTGTCCAATCCAATTCAGAGTGAAGGGACTCGCACATGGCTTCCTTGCTGTCCTTAATAGCCAGGAAGCCGTTCCTTTCATTCCCCTTCTAGAATATGCACCGCCGCCACGGATATGCACTCCCACAGAGTGTATGAACATTTTGCTAAGATACATGTGGAGTTGGCCGACGTTGGGGCCATACTCCCAGATGAAAATACCTTCCGTGCCCATCCATCCACGCGCTTGTCGTCCCTATAGGAGGGATGGTAGAGTACGCTACCTTGTTCGAGGTAGCGGAGGCTGCATGGACCACCAGACTCTCTGGAGTGGGGTGTTTGGACAGGTAGTCGGGGTCGCTACTCAAAGGGCAGTATTTCTTTGGAAGGGACTTGTCCACCGCCGGATTGGTGTCAGGGGTCTCCCAATTTCTGGCCACCTTTTTTGCAGAGCCACATGGAAGGGTAATATAGGATCTGTAGGTGGACCTTGGTCCAGAATATCAGTCAGATCATCCTTATCAAACTGTACCAGGGGTCTAGCCCAGCCTAGGTACTCCACTATCAGTTGCCGGTATGAGGAGTCGACGTGCTCCCCTGGTTCTGGTCTGCCGAACTCCAACTCAGGAGAGGCGTCAATGCCGCTGGCATCACGCAACGCGTCAAAGATCTTGCATCTTACTCTTCTGATATGAAGCATTCTAGGAAAATTGGGGGGTTCCATACTGAAGCCCAAAAGAGGCATCCTACCCATCCGATCTCTCCTCCTCGTCAAAGATGGAAGAGGGATTTGAAAAAAATCATTCTTTGGCAGAGGAGTGAAGATTTTTTGAGGAGTACTCACTGGTTTCAAACGAGTCGATGTAGATTTGGTTTTAGCCTTAAGAGTCTCCTCAGACCCTGGGGTCTGAACTGACACAATGGGTAACAACGGCATCAACATTGACAATGGCGTTGAAAGCCCAGACGAAGTCAACGCAGAGCCCCGAGCAGTCTGCATGCTTTGAAGGCGTCGAAGGGCCTTGAATGCTCGCCGTGTCTCAAGTGATCCTTGTCCATTCGAGGGCTCTCGATGCAAATCACACCGTCCACTCGGGCTCAAGGGCGCATGAGTTTCGGGCCAAGACCGCTCCTTGCCGGCTTCCCCAGAAGGCGCAGACAGAGCCTTACCCTGCTTCTCCATTTTTTTAGCATCTCTACACAGAATCCTTCCCACCCCGCGGGCGTTGACTTTTTGGAGGGGCATCTTACCCTCTTTGGGGTGCCGCCTGACTAGGACCAAGAGGAAGGCGACCGATGGTGCCTCCTCCTCGATCTCTTTGTCGAGGACGAAGAATAAGAATGGCAGGAGCAACTTCGGGACCTTGAGCGTTTATACTTCTTATGCCGAGGAGAGGTCTCTCGACTCAGCGGTCTAAGAACGATCAGGTCGGGTCTTACTGGGCTTGGATACCTTCCCTACCTGCAGCTTCCCCTTTCGGTCCAGCAAGGCCTTCCCTGTCATAGTTTGACACTTGGAACAGGAATCTGTGTTGTGGCCTTCGCCCAGGCACCACAGACAGACGATGCAGATGTGTGGTGGACCTCTTGGAGCCGCACTCCTTGCATTTTTTAAATCCGGAACGAGGGGGTCGTCTGAGTTGAAGACGAGGACATATTTTTTCGAAGGTAACTGCGCAATTGAGGTAACTATACAATCGAATTGAACAAGGCGCTCCGAGTTTCAAAGCAAACACGTTTGCGGACAAACAGAACTAAGGCCAATGGGCGCCGTGCGTGCTACTAACAACATCTGATGACGTCACCCTCGACGGAGGCCTTAGAGGGACACCGACTCAACGCAGGAAGAACTCTGCTGAACAAAATTCCGAAGCTGGACATTACATGTCAAAGATGAGGAATACATTGGAGGACACAATCCACTCGCAATGTCTGTTGCTGAGGCTTCGACTTAGAGAACCTTGTCAAGATAATGGTGTAACGAAGGCCGTAGAGCACCTAGTGGGCTTTGTATAAAGGACATACGTGGTTTTAATATGTAAAAAAAAATTGAAATTAAATCCCAGTATAAAAATAAATTAAAAATAATAAAACAAAAAAAGAATCGCATTCAACCACAAACATTCTAGTCCCTCTCATAATATTACATTCATGACATCACACCATGCATTCACACACCATACATTCAGGGGACAGGAACCAAGCAAGGAATACCAATCATACGAATCGTAACACACCTCCTTCCGTTCAACCACAAAAAACACACCTTACAACCAGACCGCATGGACGGCACACACACCACAAACACCTGACACATGCACATTCACTCACCCGGCAGGAAAATGGTTGGCCAACCAGGCGTAAAACACATGGGCAGCAAGCAGCACCACACCAACCCTCACAAACCACAACCACCAAACGCATAACACAAACACCTTCCACCCACCACTGCCACCTGCGGGTCACCAGCCTGCCACACTGGAGAGCTACTTGCCCCACGTCGGGCCAGAAAACTACACAAAGAACCATCATACAAAACCAATAACACCTCCTGTCCACCACTGCCAAACCTCAGGGCTGCCTCTCCAGAGCGCTTATCTGCCCCTACATAGGCTGGCACATGGCCCCGTGCACCTCTGCAGAAACGGAACTAACCCTCAACACAGACCAATCCAACCAGGTGATACACAGTGGGATGCTTACTTAACCACAACCATACTAGACCACATTCTCACCCGACACACACACACACACACACACAGCACTAACACATTCTGGCAACTGACCTGTGCAGCAAGAATCAACATGGTCAGCAAATAAAAACAAACCAGGACTGCAGAGTGTTGGGCAGACACACCAAGCCTCCTACGTCAAACTCTACTGAGAAGATTGCCCACAAACAGACCAGCTGTGCACCGGCACAAACAGAGTTGCCAAGACCTCAGAATCATCCGATTGAGGATCCAGGAGGATTCCAGAAAAGCAAATACAAAGGTTTGGCTAAAATAAGATAATTCTAGATGGGTTCCCACAAACAAACCACATCTTTACCAATTTTCAGTACCACGCAGGAAGTCCAGAGCCCGATCCACGTATACTATCAAACTCCAGAAAGTGCCTCCATCCAGTAACGCCCTTCGCCACGGGATCCTTAATTTACCACACTCAGCTATTCTCGACCAGCAAACCACAAATGTAGCCATTTTCCACTTGACACTATGCCATACGCAGGCAAAAAACACCACCCATGCAAAACATACATCTACAAAAATCTCAGACCACCCGGCAGGCGCAGCAGTCACCATTTTTCACTGGGTAGTCCATAAAACACACTGTTGTGAGAACAAACAATAACAACATCATATACTCACAACCAGTAAGGGCAGAGCCCTACCTACACCAGTTATGTAACTTAAAGTGATTTCCACACACCATCCTGGGTTTACGCGTTTAATTTCACACCAAAATATCCCACAACCATATAACTCGTTGGTTTTACCAAAGTACACCATGTAACATTGGTGCAAGGTATAACAATTACGTGCCAACAATCCATTTTGCGGGTTGGAGCAACCCTAAAGCTGAAAAATCCTATTAAAACGTAGAAGACCGAAACCAAACTTTCATATCCCCCTTCACTTTAGCATACAAACACTAGAAAGATTCAAATCACAATAAACGCAAGCTCACTTAGGAGGTTCATGTTGCATATCGGCAGGATGCAACTTACAAACTGCAAATCCTCTTTTTTTTTAGAATCTAGGATGGAAACATTACTACACTTCTGATCCTCACAGATTTAAACTTCTCAATACATACACACTTCACATTGCCACACAGATGTCACCATCTCTATGAGTCGAAGAGGCCCACACCCAACGTATTTCATTAGCGGAAATGCTTGCCGTATAATGAAACTTACATTAAGTTACAGATGCAGGTAAAATTGAACAGGGTTTGAATCTCCACATCAAATTTTACCCTTCATGTGAGCAAGCAACACCATTTTTTTTTTAAAAAAAAAACCTTGTGTTGCAGAGGCCCAGCCTGCAGACTTGACGGAGAACTCAATGTGTTAATTTAACAAAGTTACTCACCGTAGTGACTACCTTACTCCTAGTCCGTAGTCCCCTTTCCTCCATATTTGTGGGATATTCTGTCCTTCGGGACAGGACCAGAGCACTTTTGTCAAAAAGCATCATAAATGAAAATATGTGGCGTCCTCTTTATGCGGGGTACCGCACACGACCGTAACCCTGTCCCCTCCTGAGCCCCGCCCCACGCATCATCCTTCAGTCATTTTCTATCACCAGGTCTGCAACCATTTCAGCAATAATAGAGGATACTTATTAGAGGGGACGTTGGGCGGGCGTATGGAAGAAAGGGGACTATGGATTAGGAGTAAGGTAGTCACTACAGTGAGCAACTTTGTTATACTCCTACGTCCCGTCCCCTTTCCTGCATACTTGTGGGAGATTCCCAAGCACTCAGTTAATACGGATGGAAACTCCTTACTGAAATAGGTTTTTAATAACAGCCCCAGCTGAATTAGCCATCAGCCCTGGAGCTCAGGTCCAAGCAGTAATGTTTACAAAAAGCTGATGGGCAAGCCCACGTAGCCGCCTTGGCAATATTTCCTAGGGAACATACTTTGGGAAGGCAACAGCAGCCACTTTGCCATGTACCAGATGGGCATGAATGCCTTTCGGAGGTTGAAGGCCCTGAATTGTATACGCTTCTGAAATACAGGAGGCAATCCATCGGGAGATCTTAGCTTTTGAAGCAGGTTTCCCTTTCCGGTCTCCGAATGTAACAAAGAGTTGTTATGTCGATATAGAACTTCAGGGCTCGCCTGACACCTAAATTGTGTAAAACACTCAGCATCCGAGGCCGGATTCGGAAAAAAAGACAGGCAATGAGATAGATTGATTTGAATGAAAATCAGTCACTGCTTTCGGTAGGAAAGTAGGATGAGTGCGGAACACAACCTTATCCTTATGGAAGGTGAGGAACGGGTGTTCCACAGACAAAGCTTGAAGCTCGCTTAGTCGCCTAGTCGAAGTCACTGCAATCAAAAATACATGACCTTCCATGAAAGGTATTTGAGATCAACCATAGCCATAGGTTCAAATGGTTTATGGCATAAGGCGGCGAGGACCACATTCAAATCACACTTTGGGTGAGGATTACGTATCGGTGGAAAGAGATGTAATAGACCTGCAAAATGCCTCAATGACTGGATTTGTCAATGAAAAGGAACAGCTGTCAGTGGACAGGTAGGCGGCAATAGCCGACAAGTAAGTCCTACAAAACAAGTCATGAATGCCCCAAGGTGCCAGATGAAATATGAACGAAATGACAGCGTCAATCATAGCATGTCTGGGGTCCAGCTGCTTAGCAAAACACCAGTGGCAAAACCGGAGCCACTTGCTCCTATAATGAGACCTCAGAGGGTTTCCTGGCCGCTTGTACAATGCGCATATTGGCCTCGGACAAATGAAACCACGCTAAGGATTTGAATTCAGGCACCAGGCTGCCAAGCTGAACGATTGTGAGGAGGGGTGCCACATCTGCTGATAGCACTGGTGAAGAAGGTTGGGAATCAACGGCAGTCTGATCGGAGGACAAATTGACAGATGCTGAAGTTCCGAAAACCAGAATCTGGCTGGCCACCAAGGAGCTATAAACAGGAGAGTGCAATTCGATGTGTTCCTGAGCTTGCAGAGTGACCGATGAATCAGAGGAAGAGGCGGGAAAGCATAGGCCTTCATGTTGTGCAACGGAATTTCGAGAGCGTCACCTAGGGAGGAGGCCCCGAGACCGTTCGTGGAGTCATAAAGAGGAAGCTTCCTGTTTGTAGAAGTCGCAAAGAGGTCCACTTCTGGAGTGCCCCACTGACGAAAAATGGAGAAGAGGATCTCTTGTGTTCAGTTCCCACTCGTAGCTGGCCACTGTTTGTCGGCTGAGAGTCTGCAGTCACACTGAATTGACCTGGAATGTGTACCGCCAGTAGCCAAATGTCGTGCTGGATGGCCCATTCCCAAGTCTGAATGGCAAGGTCCACAAGAGGTGGTGATGTGGTGCCAGCCGGCTTGTCGATATAAAAGATCGACACCGAGTTGTCCATGCGGATGCGGACCACCCTGTTAGTGATGGATGGTTGAAAAGCTTTCAGCACCAGAAATACAGCCAGGAGTTCCAAATAATTTATATGAAACTGCCTGTCCTGCAGCGTCCATAGATCGAAAACCTAGAGATGATCTAGCTTCGCGCCCCACCCCAGAACGGAGGAGTCCATGGTAATCGTCACTTGTGGGAAGGGCTCCTGCAAGGAGGCCGCCACTGTCAGATTGTTGGTCGAAGACCACCACAGAAGATCCTCCATCTTGCAGGATGGAACTGGGATCATCTTGGAATCTGAGTCCAAAGCCTGACACCAAGAGCTACGAAGAGCCAGCTGAGTATGCCTCATTTTGAGAAGTGCAAGAGGAAGAGCAAGTACACACGAAGCCATGAGGCCCAGAAGTCTCTGGAACCACCAAGCCATTTTCTGCTCCGACTGAAAAGCTGACACGTGGTGGATGGATTCTCAATCCTGTCGACCGTGTTCCAACAGAAACCCAGGAAAATCGGGTCTTGGGAGACCGTCATGGAATATTTCCATATATAAAGAGACAGGGTCAACTAAATACTGACCCACAATAATCCTTAAGCCTGAAAAGTACTCGCAAAACACATCAATTTTATTCAATCTTCAATAAAACATGATAAAATCACATACAATAAAAAAGCAAAATACTCGTGACAGAAAAAAGGGGAAAGACCACCAGTGGTCACAATTTTTCTGAGTACCAGTCAATGGATCAGATCAGGTTACCCCCGAGTTTCTTCAATCCAACAAATAGGGGTAAACTCTGTTCTCTTACAGATGTTTTTGTCTCTCAAAGATTGAATAAAATGGATGTGTTTTGTGAGTACTTTTCAGACTTAAGTATTATTATTGGTCAGTATTTAGTTGACCCTGTCTCTTTATATATGGTATCTTCTCTTCCCCCCACTGACAGGGTCCTTTGTACACTCCCCTTCTTTCGAGGGGTAGTGTGCATCCGGGGGTTTCCCTCCGCATTTAGAATGGAATATTTCCACCAGTTCACCAACAGCCCAAGATGGAACAGGAGCTAGAGGAGAGACGAGTTTGCTCGAAGCCATCAGTGGACAAGGGCTGCGTAGGAGCCAGTCGTCCAAATACGGATATACATGAACACCCTGTAGCCGAAAAAAAATCTGCGATGACCGGCATCTTCGTGAAGACACGCAGCGCTGAGCTGAGACCAAACTGGAGTGCACGGAACTGGAAATGCTCCTCTCCCAGAGAGAACCGCAGATATTTCCGATGCGGCCTCCATATCAGGATATGCATATACCATCCTGAAGGTCCACTACACTGAGCCAGTCGCCTAACAGAGGAGAGGACTTTATTTGGCAGGGTGTGATCATCTTGAATTTCTCTTGGGGAAGAGAAAGGTTGAACAGGGAAAGGTCGAGGATAGTGCGCAGGCCAACCTGGTTGGGTTTGGGCACTGAACAGACAAGAGTAGAAGCCATCCCAATGCTCCCCAAGGGCAACAGGTTCCACTGCCCTGAGGTCTACAAGTTTCTGAACCTCGGCGCTGGGGGTGGGCGTCCCGACCTGTTGGAAGGGAGGGTTGAAAGGTGGGGTAGGGTGGAGCGGCAAGGGAAAGCCTGCCCGAGCAATGGGCAAAACCCAACGGTCTTTGGTGATGGTCCGCCACGCCTCCAGATGAGATGAGATTCGTCCTCCCTTCGGAGTCTTGTGTGACCAACAAAAAATATCATTTTGCAGATTTGACGGCAGGGAGACTACCTGTCCCTGGAGAGGAGGCTGATGGTCGAGAGAAAAACTGACCGCGTTGTTGCTTTCGATGGGTGCCAACAACCGGAGCTTCAGTTCTGTGCGCCTGGCAGTCCTGAAACCCCCTGAAGCCAAAGAAGGATCGAGACCGAGACCCTGAACTCTGTGTATAAGGGGCCTTAGCTGGTACCTTCGCCAAGACAGACAAAGATTTGGCGGTTTGGGTGCTCGCCTTGGTCTTTGTAAGTTCCTCATCCATAGAAGAATTAAACAATTCCTTGCCATCGAAGAGAAAGTCCACAACTTTATCTTGCACCTCCTTCGAAAACTACGTCGCGTGTAGTCATGCCTAGCGGGAAGTGTCAATTCCCACCATAAGGCTTCGAGCTGAGGTATCTACATGGTGTGCCGCAGCTTCCAGCAAATCTTGTGCCAACACCCTGGTGTCTGACAAACCGGCTTTGAAGTCGTTTAGCCTATCCGCAGGAATACACTGCTGGAAATCGGCCAACTTCTTCCACAGCTTCAGATTAGCTGCTGCCAGAATGAGCTTGGTATTTGCTTGATGAAGCTGGAGTGCTGAGTTGGCAAAGACTTTCTTGCCCAAGGAGTCCAGAATCTTGTCTTCCTTAGACAGAATCTGAGCTGCAGCCGTCGAGGTCGCAGAGGCCGGCTTGGATTGAAGCGTGGCCGCAGCTACCACCGTCGAGGAAAAGAGCGGGTACGACGTCAAGGCTATTTCCTCAGAGGTATGAAGCCTGTAACGGGTCTCAATTCTTTTATTGATTTCTAGCCTGGTGTGGGATTTATCCCAGACCTTATGGGCCTCAGCCAAAACGTCCTTTTGGAGGAACAGGCCGGTACCCTCTTGAGGCGACAGGTTAAACGCTCCCGAAAGCACCCCTTCCTGTGGAGCCCAGGGACAGGAATAACAAGGAGGGCCATCATATCCAGGACCCGGTCATGGAATGCTCTGACAGAGCGGGGCTGCTCATTGCTAGCCTGATCTGCTTGAGGATCACCCGGCGAATCAGAAGCAGACGGCTGGACCGTCTCAGGTTTTAAAGGTGCTATCCCGCTCTGGTGGTGTCTTCTCTATGGGAGACAGCGGAGGTAGGGGAGGAAGAGCTGGAGGCAGGCCAAGAGGAAGAGGTGGTACCACTGCAGGAGCTGTTGGAACCGCTGGGGTGGAAGGTGGAGCAGGAGGTTCAGGGTAGATCTCCTTGAAAAGACCCTGAAAATACTTCTTGATAGGGTCAGAGTGCATGAGCCTCTGAAATTTCCAGAAAAACGCATCCTCTGATGAAGGTTTAGGCGCTTGGGGTGGGCAGAGGCAGCTCATATGGGGCATACCCCAACAAACGCAATGAGGATGGTTGCCAGGAAGGCCCACCACCAACTTGGTCCACATAGACCAACGAAGCAGAGGCAGGAAGAAGCGAGACAGTATGCGGCAGCGGCATCCGAGCACGCCAATCGTAAGAAGGGCGGAACAGATTTTTACTGTCCACTTTATGTGGAAACGGCTGCTCATCCCCAAAAAGCAGGTTCCCAGCACCGGACGTCAAGAGCGTAGGCGTAAGGGAATACTCCAAAATGGCCATGAGGGTTGGGTGCCATTTTGTCGATGACTGAAGAGAACTGCGTCACATGTGTAGATGAGGCAATTGTCTCCACGGGCTGGTCAGGGGACTTAAGCAGCACCTTAGCCTTGACACAAGGATCCTCAGCAGAGCCGGTACTGGGGAGTCTCGGATGTTTATTGGACATCTTGGAGTTGGTCTAAAAATTTGCCTCCAAAGGAGGAACCTCAGCAGAGCCGGTAACAGAGGAGTTATGGTCAATGACCACCCTCTTTGCCCCCTCGACAGAACCGGTATCCCTGCGTCCCTGAGCACATGAATGCTGAGGAATCCACCTCACAGACAAGACCTTCAGAGCAAGTCTCTCGGTTTTGTCGGTACACACCTTAGCCTCAAATAGAGGAACCTCAGGCTTTCCCCCGGTACGTGTAGCTCCCTGGAGAGGGGCCTCAAGCCGTGGCTCTGTACAGAAAGCTCCAGTAAAGGAGACCTCAGGGCGTACCCCAGTGTCTGTGTGGAAAGCTCCAGAAACAGACCTCAGAGCGAACCCTGGTATCCAAAGCCACAGATGAACTGGGCTGAAGTTTAGCACCGGTCAGGTGAACCTCGGACGTGGTCCGGTTTCGGCAGGTCCTTCGTGGGAACCCTCTGAGAAAACTGGTACGCTTGTTAGGCCTGCGAAGCACCTCAGGGGAACTCCTGGTAGCAGAGCTGCTCAAGCCCCTCCCAGACCTGGAAGACCCCGGGAAGGCGTCCCCTCTGCCGGGGCACCCTAAAAAGTAAGGAACTTACCGGGTGTCGTCTTTTTGTCGATGAAAAGCTGAAAATGTGGTGGAGGAACACGCTTACAGACTTCCTCCCACCGAAGACGACGCTGGAGTGCCCGGATGCAGAGGGAGTCGCAGTAGAAACACGAATCCCAACGATGGTCCGGGCCCTCCAAGCAGAGAGAATTGGAATCCACCCTAGCGAAGAGACGTTCACATGAAGAACAGGACACAAATCCCAGACGCTGCGGCATAGACGGAGGACTACGCGACTGCAGAACCGGAGCAGGAAAGGAGGACAACGGGAACTAAGAAAACATTTTCCCAGTGATGAAAGTGTGTCCAGCCCAGCCTGCATGGAGAAAAGGAATGAAGGGCGATGCGGGTGCGGAGCTCAGGAGGGCGGGGTTACGGCCAGGTGCCGTACCCCACGTAAAAAGAGAAGGACAACATTTTTCATTTTTGATGCTTTTTGACTAACGTGCTCCAGTCCCGTCCTGAAGGACGTAATGTCCCACAAGTATGGAGGAAAGGGGACGGGACGTAGGAGTACCAATAATTCTCCTTTCACAGCCCAACTTTACAGTGCGCACATCTTGGACACGCGAACCACATACAACAAAATTGTTAGCCGCAGCTTTACAAGCAAGAGTCATTGTTCTCTGAAAACACTGTGCAAATGGCTCGCCAACACTCCTTTATTATTCCGGGCTCTGCCTCTTCAGGAAGTGGAGGTTCAGTCCAATTGTGAAGAGCTGTGACAAGCCACATTATGCAGACCTTTCCTCTAAATACTCCATCTACCTACGAAGTAAAACAGAGCGAATGCCAAACCAACCAGGTGGACACAGCATTCCAAGCAATCGCCATGCCCCTCAGCACCGTGATGACGTCACCACTCAGGCCAACGCCACCACAGAGAACGGGGCTCCTCCTATGCTCCTCCATCCCAACCGCCATAACGGCTACATGAGCCAAGAATAACAAAACAGCAGTGGGTAAAGCATAATACTGGTGGTTCCTTTGATCCTCCGGACCACAGCAGTGCTCCGAAACGTAATTTTTAACTAAACTCATTTCTCCTTACTTTCAAGGGAAAGATGGCTCCCTTGATTATGCAGATTTTCCTTTTCATACTTTACCAATCGCAGCACAGCACTTTCTTTTCAGGTGACATCCTGTACATCAGGAGATAGGAAGTACAGAGAGGGGAGCCCACTGGCTCCCACCAACCAGGCTACATATTCCAACTGTCCTGGGTAAAATCACATTCAACCACAAACATTTTAGTCCCCCTCATAACTTTACATTAATGACATCACACCACGCATTCACACAACATACATCCAGGGGACAGTAACCAAGCAAGGAATACCAATCATAACATTGGGTTCCTGTATGACTATTTTAACTTGGTTTTAACGACTGTTCTCTTTTATTCACACCCCTTGCCTTTATGTGTAATGTGCGTGAAAGTGAGTGAACCTACCATATAACAGGAGTGAGGTGTATATGACATTTACTGTTTTTTTTTTTATAAAACAATAGTTGTCATACTATGTTTTGATGGTAACCTACTTATTTATCGAAAGGGGTCTAATACATGTGTACCATAAATATATTTCAGTATATAAGTGTGATGTAGATTTTATGGGTAACTGTACGGACAAATTGTACCTTTATGTCGGATTACATACCTCTTCTCAGAGTTAGGCCTTACTGCTCTGTCAAGTTAGCATTTTTAAGAGCGGTTGGTCTTCCCTTTTAGGATTGGTGCTTTACCCCATCTTAAAGGCAGAGGTTCTACATCCTTCACTAGAGGTCTGTGCAAAACCCACCTCCACACCAAGGAAAACTGTCACGTACTTACAAATGTCCCCTACTTAAAATTCAACTGCTTGTGTAGAGAATTCATGAACAGTCTTTACTGCTGTTGGTTCATATTGACCAATGTGTTCAGGCAATGGAAAAAGCAAGGAGAAATCACTACCTGTCTCTGCTCAGGTGCGGTGCTCCGTGACGTCTGCTGCATATATTGGAACATTTGGGGCCACTTGTCTAGGGTCTCATTCTTCAGCATGACAGATGCCAGCTGAGCAAGTGCATGGCGCACTTTGTGCCTAAAAGGAAAGAAAGGTAGGTTTAGAAGGCAGGTCAGTTAACAGCTGAATAAGGGGCAGTGGCACATCACATCTTTATTTGTAAAATACATAACAGTTGGATGAATAATCAATGAAATACTGTCATTGCCAAACTAAATATATCTCAAAAGTATTAAGAAAATGGTCACATCCTTGAGATTTGAGACAACCCAAAATTCCCAGTTATCAAATTCAGTTATTTTTTGGAATCGAAGAAGAAATATTAGTAACTTGTGTTCTTAGTGCTTCAGTAACTTTAATATAGTGGTTTTCCTATGGAAAACTTCAACACTTTTAGTGTCCCATCAACGTCTTTATGAGTGCGCTTTAGGCTGCACCAATAGGATGTCCAGTATAAATAGCCCCATCCCCACGGCTTCTTCAGATTTTAACCTCACCAAAATTAAGGAAACCAAATAGTATGTTTGCCTGAAGAGGTGCGGGGGGGCCGGAGGGCGCATGTGAATCCATGAAAGATACCAATGCTGGAGAAATGGAGTTACAGGTAAGAAACTACTCCCTTCTCCAGCATTGGATCTTTCATGGATTCACATGCTGTGAATAGTCTATGTAGCAGTAAGAGAACCTGGAGGTGGATATAGAAAAACAAAACCAATGCCAGAGGCAACATGACCCCATCAACAACAAAAAATATCCATTTACAGATATTTCGAACCCTGCACACTGCGGGGCTTACCTTACTGGAACAGACGCTGCAGCACCGCACGTCTCACTTGCACGTCCTCAGCATGTTGCTGACTTAGAGAGTAGTGTCTAGTGAAGGTGTGCGGCACAACCCATGTTGCTGCTCGGCAAATCTCACTGGGCGGTATGCCCGCCCACAGCGCCATCAAAGACGCCGCTGCACTCAGAGTGGGCCCTGGGAGACTACTGTAAAGTCTTGTTGGCTTTCTCATGGTAGAAGGAAATTGTAGACGATAACCGACGGGAGAGGCCTTGCTTCAAAATCGGCTTCCCCTTGTTTGATAGACCAAAAGCCAAAAAGAGTTTTCACGATGCCGTGAAGGACCGAGTCCTGTCCAGATAAAACTTCAAAGCCCTCTTCACATTGAAGGAATGCAACACCTTTTCCGCCTGAGTGGTAGCTTTGGGTAAAAAGGTGGCTAGGGCTATTTTAGTGTTCTTGTGACAATCGACAGAATCTTAGGAATAAAGTGAGGATTTGTAGATAGGAGAACCATGTCCCTCTCCCTAATGCAGATATGGCGGGTCAATGACTAGGGTCTGTAGCTCCGAAACACGCCTAGCGGATGTAATGGCCACCAGAAAAACAACCTTCCACGTTAGAAACTTCACAGGCGCAGTTGACATAGGCTCTAACGGTGGCTTCATGAGGGCCAAGAGCACCAACTTGAGACTTCAGTCCGGAGAAAACTTCTTCTGGGGAAGCATCCTGAAAAGGCCCTTGAGGAAATGTTTAATGAATCCGACACTGAACAGAGGCGTAGAGTTACTCTGCCTCGTGAACCTGGAGATGGCAGCCAAGTAGACCTTGATAGATGACAATGCCAGAACCCCCCACACCCCATTGCCAAAAGCAGAAGATAAGGCTGGAGTTGTGGAGGCAAAACCAGCAATGGCTGCAAGTTAGGCTGCTGCGAGCACCATGCACAGAAGCTCTTCCACTTCCTATCATAAAACAAGTTGGTAGACGGAGCCCTTGCGGCTGCCAGGACACAGCGACATTCCTGAGGAATCCTTAGGTGTCCAAATTTGGAGTGGTCAGGAGCCACGCTGTAAAGCTGATGGAGCCTGGGTCGTGATGCCACACCTTTCCTTAGTCCTGTGACAGAAGATCCAGATCCGACCCCAGATGAAGAGGGTCGTCCACTGCTAGGTGAAGAAGGTCAGAGAACCAGGTCTGTCTGGGCCAGAACGGGGCCACCAGGATCAACCTGCATGGATCCCTGCAAACCATCTGGATCTTTTTCCTGACCAGAGGAAATGCATACGCGAACAGGCCCGTCCACGGGAATGAGAACGTGTTCCCCCCTCGAGTAAGGAGGAGCCACCCTGCTGGCGAAGAGACGGCACTGCTTGTTTTCCGGGCTGGCGAAAAAGTCCATAGGGGGAGTTCCCCATTTATCGACTATCCTCGTCACCTGGTCGTCCTTCAGCCACTATTCGTACATCTGAACGGAGTCCCTGCTGAGAGCATCCGCCTGAACATTTTGAACTCCTGGCAAGTAGTAAGCCAATAGCTGAACCTTATATGCTATGGCCCAGTGCCAGACCACCAGAGCGTCCTTTGACAGAGGCAGTGAATGCGTGTCTCCCTGTTTGCCCAGATAAAACAGTGGTGGTGTTGTCAGTCAGAATCCGTACCACAGAGCCCTGAATGAGGGGCAGAAAGGACTTAAGTCTCCAGTGTACTGCCCTTAGCTCCAGAATGTTGATGTACAACAAAGCCTCCTTGAGGGACCACAGCCCTTGTACCTAGAACAAGTCGAAGTGAGCCCCCCCCAATCCCACCTGGGAAGCATCTGTCACAATCGTGTATTGAAAACTGGGCTCAACCAGGGCCCTACCCCTCACGATGTTGTCGGAGCAAGTCCACCACTGCAGGGCTTTTGCCAGTGACCAGGAGATGAGAACCTTGTCGGACTAGGAGCCATGGACCTGAAACAACCTGGAAGCGAGAAACTCCTATACCGGCCGCATGAACAGCCGACAATTCGAGGCGAGTGGGATGCAGGATGCCATGGTGCCGAGAAGTAACATGTATGCGCGGACCGTGACGTCCAATCCTGGTACAAACGAGCCCACCATGGATAACAGATTCTGTATCCTTTCTAGCGATGGCTTCACCAGATTGAGCTCGGTCTGAAAATGAGCCCCTAGAAAAACAAAGTCCATGTAGGGTGTCGGACAGCATTTTGCAAATGTTGACTGCAAAGCCCAGACGCTGCAACAGGAGCATAGCTGCGTGGAGAGATTCCAACATCTGCTGACGAGTGGCCCCCCCGACCAGCCAATCATCCAGGTACAGATATACATGGTGTCCCTGCCTGCAGAGGTTAGCTGCCACCAGAGCCAGGCATTTGGTGAACGTCCTAGGAGCTGACTTTAGGCCAAAAGGTGAGAACCTAAAACTGGTAATGCTTGTTGCAGACCATAAACCGCAGAAATTTGCAATGTTTGGGGTGCATCGGGATGTGGAAATATGCATCGTCGAGATACGACGGCAGAAATTCCCCTAGCTGAACCGTCCGAATGACGTCTTGCAATGTTAGCATCCTGAACTTTTGGCAGATCACATTTTTGTTTAGCGGCCTTAGGTTCAGAATGGGGCGCCATATCCTGTTCGATTTTTGATGACAAAAAACCCGGAGTAGGTTCATTGTCCTCTTTCCGACACCGGGACCCTCTCTATAGCCGCCTTCTGAAGCATCAGGCGCACCTCCTGCCGCTAGACCTGTAGCTGAGGCTGCGATTTTTTCACCGGAACAGGGAGTTGCCGAAGCCTGAACTCCAACGAGTGGCCACATTGGGACTTCATCCAGCACCCATCGGTCCGTCATAATCAAACACCACTCGTCGAAATGTTGCACGACCCTCCCTCCAAGTCGACTGCCCATGTGGCAGTAATTGTTGAGACTTGGAGCGACTGCCTATATGAGCGGAGGAGGAAAAAACCCTCTTTCGCTGGGTACAGCGTCCTTTAATCGCAGGATGTTTTTTGGCTGGGTTTTTTAACTGCACATTTTTAGGGGGGGTTAAAACATTGTATATATGGGGTGTGGGTCTAAGGTAATACCTAAACATTTAAAGGGAATGGGTGGCTGGGGGGGGGGGGCCCCCAAAAATAAAAAATTAGATTTCTTTTTTCATTAAAAAAATACGCTGTAAAAAACCATGTGAAAAACATCCCGCGAGGAAATGACATGGATCCCTTTCGCTAACCCAGATAGTCCTTGCTCTGTTGAGCGGACTGGAAAGACCGTCGGAAACCCTGGGAGGAATCGCTAGATCGACCGTACACCTTGTCGCGAGATCCTGCAAACCTGGCATTCCCCGAGGTACCCCTAAATGAGCGAAAGGGGCGAAAAGACGGCCTGCCTGGCAGAGTCGTCAGGGACCTCGAAATGTCTGCGTCTTTCACATTCTTCAGTGCCTCGTCAATCTTTTCCCCAAACAGCTGTTCCCCTTTGCACGGCATGTCCACCACCCTGTGCTGGACTTCTAGTCAGAAATCAGTACAGTGCAGCCAGGTCTGCTGCCGGAGAACAGCACCATTATTAATCTGCTTGAATTTTGATCCTGCCAGGTCAACTGCAATATTAATACTATGATTGGATGCCTCCTCCCCCTCACGAACCAACAGCATCCCCTCCTTCTGCTGTTGCTCAGGCAGGTGGTCCAACAGCGGAGCCAATCTATGCCACATATTGCACCATGATCGCCAACGAGTTAGTCGCCTTGACCATTGTAGCACCCACCGTGAGCACCTCCTTTCCAAAAGAATCCAATTTACGGCCCTCATTGTCTGGGAGAGTTGCACACTTGTGCTGGCTATGCACCTTACGACTAGCTGCCGCCACCACCGACTCCGGAGTAGGCTGCAACATTAGGCACTTTGGCGTTGACTCTGGTGCCTTAAACTTCTCTATGCGGCACTTGACAGCGGGTTCCGTGAACGGATGTGCGCATAGTGCGAAGCCCTTCCTGCCACATATGGTCCAAGACTGCCATTCGCCTCTTCCCCATATGATCAAACAAAAAACAGTCTTTCCTCTCCTCTTCCGGAATGAGGCCAAACTCATGGCATGCCTTTGCCATCATTGCATGAAAGGCACCAACATCATCCAATAGGGAAGGCTGTGCAGGGCTACTCAGAGCATCCACCTCCGGATCAGAATCCCAGGTATCAGCCCGCCAGGGCGACAACGAGACTGTCGAGAGAGTGGCCTGTGGAACGTATACGGCTCAGACTCCAATTCCCCTTCCTCCTGATCCCTACGAGGAGGGCTGAACCGAGACGGCACCGGAGGCCGAACAGGGGGAGACCATCTTGGATGAGACCCTCCATGGCGAGGAGCTTGCGAAACCTCCTCCTGACCAGGAAGAGCTGGCCGGTCCTGCCCCGAATCCCGTCCCGATGGAACCACCGGAGCTTGCGGCACCGGGAGGCGGGCATCCAACTGTCCCAGAACCGACTGCAGCCTTGTAAGCACCTGCATCAATAGCACTGAGTGTGGATTAAATCAGTGGATATTGAGGTGGGAACGCACCCAAGCTGCCGGACAAGGATGGCACCGCAGGCTGCAGGCCCAACACCGAAGGATCCAGAAACGGATGACCTTCCTCCTCCTCCGGACCCGAGTCAAAGTCATAGGTCGAGGGATCTTGCTGGAGAATTTCAACCGGAAGCATCGGCGTAAATCCTGAGCCAGACTGCCATGGCAACTCACCAGACGGCAATGGATCCACATCGGCCACCAGCCTAGTATCCCCATTTGTCGAACTTCTCGTGTAACATTTTTATGTTACCCTTTACTCACTGAATGGCTGGTGGCAGTGGTTTCGTTTTTACTACCATGGTGCGCATTTACTGCGGGCTGCGTTCGCAGCTGCAGTAAAGCACCCAAGGGTGCCATTTTTGTCAAAATGGCCCAGTCTTCTTTTTTTGCCATTTCTTTGTGGAAAGGTCCTTCTTGAGATTTACTCCATACGCCAAACCAGGTTTGGTCCCTTTGTTTGTTTGGTCTTTGGCGGGATACACGAGTGAATCCCGCCTCTGGCTCCAGGGTGTCTGGGGTAGACAGGAAGTGATGGAGGTGCCCAAAACTCCCTGTGCTTAGTGTCCTAGGAGACCCAAATGCACTCTGTGATGATTGGCCAGCTGACTGTCCGGCAAGGACAGCCACCCTGCTGGGAGACTGACAGCTAGGCTGGAATGAAAGGGAGAGCTAGGCTGGAATGAAAGGGAGAGAACGGTTTAAAAAGGCGCGTCTTTTGGCTTGGAAGGCAGAGTCGGCCACTGGACGAAGGAACCGAAGAAGAACTTGAGAGGACGCATGCTGCAACTCCTGAACCTTTGGTTTGCCCGGTGAAGCCCTGCTGCTGTGTTGAAACGCAAAGTTTGCATCGATAGAGAAGCCCCTGCAAGGACGACTTCTCCCCTTGAGTTGGTGGGACCAATCAACTCAAAAGTAAGCCACCTGGACATCCTTCTCGGAGCTAGATGAATTTCCACAGAGATGCTGCTTGAAACCGTAGAGCCAGGGAGAGGAACACCACTTTGTGTGCATTGCTTTTAAGTTGGCCAAGAGCTCCAGGACGATCCTCCAGACTCCCAGGAAGCAGGACTGACCGAGCCCGAGCCCTCCTCAACATAGTGCGGGACCCCAGAAGCAAGGAAAGTCCGTCTCGACAGCCAGGAACCGTGGTGTCGCTATTTGCGGTAGACGCGAGGAGCTGAAACACCGAACCGACACTGAAAGTGAAGTTGCGGGTTGCAAGTTTTGACCGTCCCAGTGCAGTGCAGTAGTCCGACGTCCTCCCTCTTGTTCCCACGACTGAGGCCCAGGAACAGTGAGATCTGCAGAGCTGCACAGGAAGAGGAGTCATCTGCTGCATCTTTTCTTCATTTTAAAAAGGTACTGTACAAAGTCTAAGAGAACATGCCTCTTGCTGTAGAGTTGCTCGCATCTTCTACTACTCACAAGTTTAACAGCTTGATTCATCTTTTTCTTCAAAGACTTCTGAAACATTGTGCAAAGACTTTTCTACTTATCTTCAAAGAAGTGCTTCAGCCCATATAGACACTTGCCTATTGACTTTGGTTTAGCCCGTTTCACTGAATGACTCTTATTGGGGGATCTGACATTATTTGCCTGCTTAAGAATAATTGTGGTATCTTGTTTGCTCTAATAACCTTTTCCCTTAACTTGCTCTTAAACCAGTTCTGAATGCCAACAGTAATACATTAATGTCATCAGCACCGTAGCTATTGAAGTCACCTGTGGATGTGGGTCTCTGCATTATGCCATTCCAAATGGGCATTTACTGATTCTGAACAAGAGAGTGTATAGTTTTGAAGTATATGGTGTTTTACAGTGCTCCATTCTGAAGAAGGCTTACATTAAACGACTGGTAAATAAATTAATAAGTGTTTTATCAAGAATCCCTTTGTGTAAGTATTTGCTTGAATACTTGTCACTGTGAATCTCTGTGAAACTCCACTACAGCTCACATTGGCCCCTCTTGAGATAGGCCTGGCTACTCGTCCACACTATCAACCTGTGTAGTACAGACTTATAACAAAGGTTGTGTTGCTATTGCCAAGAGGTCTGGGTTGTTGTAATGCACCCTAAGGGTGCTGCATACAATCTAACCTAACAAGCACCCATAAAGACGTAGATAGGACACAAAGTGTCAAAGTTTTCCATAGGAAAACAACTAAGACATGCATTAACCACCTTAATAGCATTTCTGATGATTGTATCTGCTTAGATTCACATGCTGTGCATATGGTCCGACATCCAGTGGTAACCGTGGAGTATTGCATCTGGTCTTTCGGGGACAAAAGGGGACGTCGGCATAGGCGTGTCTGGTACACTATCCCTATCGTGACGTATAGTGTACCCAAAATCCCTCACGCGCCGAGGTCCCTCCGATTGTATTTTTTCCCAAGGCTTTTGTAAGCGAGTACATGAAGAGAGAAAGTAGCTAGACGTCTACGTTCCTTCCACCCGCGCAGGGACTAAGGGTGGGCGCATGTGAATCTAAGCAGATACAATCATCAGAAATGCTATTACGGCGAGTAATGCATGTCTTCTGATGCTTGATAATCTGCTTAGAAGCACATGCTGTGCATAGACTAGCGAGCAGTACCCGGAGTTGGAGGTGGGTTGTGAGAAGGAACAGTAGTGAAAAGATGTCTGAATATTGCCTGTCCCACCTGAGAATCAGATCTAGAATGTGTGTCTAGGCAATAGTGTTTTGTAAAGGCGTGTACAAAACTCCAGGTTGCCGCTTTGCAAATGGACTCGAGGGGAACATTCCCAATGAATGCTATGGAAGCCCCAGTGCCCCGAGTAGAGTGTGCTCTAGGCTTGAAGGGCAGTTCTCTTAGCAAGAATGTAACAGTGTGATGCATTTGACAATCCACCTTGAGATAGCTGATTTAGAGACAGGATCCCTTTCTCTACCAGCTGCCACTGAAACGAAAAACTGGTTTGTCTTCCTCAGTGGTTTCGTTCTTTCCAGGTAAAACATGACTGCCCTGCGCACATCTAGTTTGTGTAGGCTTCTTTAGGCCATGTGGGATTCTGGAAGAAAGTGGGTGGTTCGATTGATTGGTTCACATGGAACTTTGAGATGAATTTAGGTGCAAATCTGGGATGAGTGCGGATAACCACCTTATCCCTGTGGACTGTAACAAAAGGGTCTAGAACTGAAAGGGCCTGTAGTTTGCTAACCCTTCTGATAGAAGTGTTAGCCACTAGGATGGCCGTCTTGTAAGTAAGGTCTTTTAGACTTGCTTTATGCATTGGTTCAAAGGGGGACCCCATGAGTCTGGTCAAAACCAGATTTAGATCCCATACGGGAGCTGGGTTAGAAATAGGGGGGGTGAATTCTCTTAACCCCTTCCATAAAAGCCTTAATAACAGGTATTTTCCAACACAACACTTTCTGTTGTGACATAGTGTAGGCTGACAGATCCGCTAGATTAACCTTTAGGGAATTAAAAACCAAACCTGAGTCTAACAAATGAGTTAAGTAACAATGTGGGCAGGCGAGCAGTCAATGGGATGGACGCCCTTGGTTTTACACCAGATGACAAAGCGTTTACAATTACTGGAATAGCAATAACGAGTGTTAGGTTTTAGAGATTCCATGAATATGTCCATGCATCTCTGAGGGAGTTGAAGGTGTCCAAACGATGACCTCAAGAGCCAGCCTGCTAAATTCAGAGTTTGCGGGCATGGGTATAGAGTCACTCCCCCGTCCTGAGACAACATGTTGTACGGGTAGGGTAGTCTCACGGGGGGTAGGGGGAGAGGGACATTTCCATTAGATGAGCGAACCAGGATTGGCGGGCCCAGTAATATCATGGTGACTGGTTCTTGGTGCATCTTGTGCACTATCTTGTTGAGTAGGGGAGTCGGGGGAGGGGTGGGGGGGCGTAGACAAATCTCCCTGACCATGCTATCCCTGTTAGGGAGAATTCTCTGTTAAGGCTAATTTCCCAAACCTAGTGAGTCCCCCAGCAGCTTTGCTGGATTTTTGGGGTTTCATTTTTTTCTCCTGCTAAGAGTGAAACTTTTTTTTCCTCCCACTCTTAGGCATGATTTGAGAATGTCCTTTGACTTTGTAATGTGTTTTATGGGCTATGGGGTCTTTTACTCCATAGGGCTTCATGTGTTTTTGGTATGTGTGTTACACAGCACCCTCAGTGCAGTAACACAGGGGTGTCATAGTGACCCCCAAACAGACTCCATACCCTGGGACTGACTACTGTCTCCCAGGGCATGTAAAGTCACCATTGGCTTTATTAGTCCAAATTTGTGAACAGAACCAATACAAACCATCATATTGTGGAAGTACTGGAAGGGGTTAAGTAGATTACCCCTGGGTCTGTTTTCAAGGGGGCACTGTGCAGTCCCCCCCTTCTCGAGTTTCTGGCTGGTGGCAGTGGTTACCATGCAAAATATTCCTTAAGAATATTTACTATGGGATTTTCCCATTCATTTTAAACGCACCACTTTTTGGTGCAATGTTAAAGATACCGCCAGGTTATTTATTTAATATTTAATTCCCGGTTGGGTCTTTTTGCCAGGACTCGGTTTTAAAATGACATTTGTGTTCGCCTCTGTAACTCCAACCCGAGTCGAGTCCTTTGTTCCACTTTTGGCGGGCTTCTGCACAGAAGCCTCCAAAAGTGGTGCCAGTCTGTGTATACAGGATGTGTGGGAGGGGGGAATAGGCACCCTGGACTGAGTGGCCTTGACAACTCAAGTCGCACTCTTGTGTGATTGGCCCAGTGGTGAGCCGCCCGGCTCACCACTTAGCATGTTTGACAGCTAGGACTGGTGAATGGGGGTTTTCTGCATAAAAGCAGGGCTTTGGGGACTGGAACTTCAGAAGTCGCTACAGGACCTAAAGAATCCGAAGAGGGAGAAGCTGAGCCGACCTGCAACGACGACACCACCGGTGGAGCCCTGCTGAACCGTCTCACCACTTCCCAACGACAGAGAAGATCTTCATCCAGGAGAGTCTTCTTCCTCTGAGATGGTGGGGTTAACCAGTTCGCCTTTTTTTTGACCTCGTGGATCGTCTCGTGGTCGAATCGCCCGTGCCAAGAACCCCGGCGGCCGGATAGCCACGCTTCACCACTACGGCGAATAAAAGGATTGTACCTTTTAATCGGGAAACTCCGCGGCTGGTTTCTTCCCTGGCAGTGCAACGACCGCCAGCTTTCCTCCACGTCGAGATCTTCTCTTCCCCTGGACGAAGCACCGACTTGCACCCGCTGCCAGGAACAACTGCCCCCGCTGGAGCTTTCTTGCCATTCCAGGTACTGTGTCCCCGCCTGGTCTCCCTTGCAACAAACTGTTCAAGGTGTCCCGTAAATCCTTGACTCTCTATCCTGGGGTGACCTGGGACCCGTTAACTAACTTTTTCTGAACCGATCCAACTCCTTTTTGAACTATCTGCAAGACTAAGTTATTTCAACTGTGTGATCTTCGACACATTTCGCCTTGCTCTCTCCAAGAGTGGGCTTGGCCGTGAACTTTCTTTCTCTACAGTAGAGACTGCCTTTCTTGACTTGCTGGGGTTCTTTTAAAAGTGTTGGTATTGTGTGCTTTCCTAATTCTGCCTTTTCCCTCCCTTTTTAAATAATTATTGGAGTGCCATCTTGGTTAAGCGTTCACCCCTATTTGGATAATAAATGGTGTTCTTTTCCTAAGACTTGTCGAATAATTAATCTGGGAGGTGTATATATTTCTAGTGACTGTGCTTTGAACTTGCTTGACTTATTAGTGCCAGTGTATATTTTACAAGTGTGTTTTTAAATAAATACTGTATTCATGTACCTAATGTGTATGGTGACTGGTTCTTGGTGCATCTTGTGCACTATCTTGTTGAGTAGGGAGTGGGGGGGGAGGGGGCATAGACACATTTCCCTGACCATGCTATCCCGAGTCCATTCCCCTTGGAGCGGTTCTGGCGATACCTGGAGACGTAGTCTTGGCATTGGGCGTTCTCCTGAGTTGTGACAGGTCGATCTCTGGGAAGCCACATTCTGAGAAGACGTTGAAGACAATGTCTTTGTGTAGACGCCATTCGTACTCTATGGGCAGTGGGAAATGTCTGCTGAGCACGTCGGCTAGAAGATTGAGTTCCCCTGGAAAGTGTTGGGACAATAGGAACATCTTGTGTTCGAGAGCCCACATCCAAATGTTTTGGGACAGCTTGGATAGCCCTGGAGAGTGTGTGCCCCCCTCTTTGTTCAGGTAATACATGGCTGTGATGCTGTCTATCAGGACCAGAACTGTTTTCCCTTGTAGCTGTGTCAGAAAGGCCTTCAGTGCTTTGAACTCCGCTAATAGCTGTAACAGATTTATATGGTTGGATGCTACCTGCTGGGACCACACTCCACGCGCTGTCTGCTGAAGTAGGTGAGGCCCCCACCCCATGAGAGATGCACCGTTCGTGAGAGTGGCTTCCACTGCGGGGGTGGTGGAGGTCTTCCCCTTCAAGAGGTTTTACCTCGACCACCACTGCAGAGAAATAACGAGGGCTGGCGAGACAGCTACCAAATCTTCCCATTCTCCACTGGCCTGACACCACTGGCTGTTGAGCCACGCATGCGCAGCCGCGCGTGGGGAACTAACCAGGTTACTCACCATAGTGACCACCTTACTCCTAGTCCATAGTCTCCTTTCCTCCATACTTATGGGGACATCTCTCCGTCCTGTGCGAAGGGACCGGAGCACTTTGTAAAAAGTATCAAAAAAATGTTTTTCCAAAATTTTTCCTTCCTCTCTTTCTTGCGTGGGGCCCGGCATGCGTCCGTAAACCCGCCCACCTTGGCTCCGCCCCGCACATCGCCCATCAGTCCTCATCTATCGCCAGGTCAGAGACCTATTACCAATAACAGAGGAACCTTATTAGAGGGGACGGGACGCGGGCGTATGGAGGAAAGGGGACTCTGGACTAGGAGTAAGGTAGTCACTACGGTGAGTAACCTGGTTATATTCCTACGTCCCATCCCCTTTCCTCCATACTTATGGGAGATTCCCAAGCACTCCTAACAGGAACTACGGGTGGATGGAAATACCCCTTACTGAAAAAGGTTCTTCAGCACAGCCTGACCAAACTGAGCATCAGCTCTTGAGCTCATGTCAAGACAATAATGCTTACAAAAAGCAGACAGAGAGGCCCAAGTAGCTGCCCTAGCGATGGACTCCCAAGGGACATATTTTTGAAAAGCAACCACGGCTGCCTTGCCCCGCACCAGGTGTGCATGAATACCCTTAGGAGGCTTCAGCCCTTGGACAGTGAAAGACTCCGTAATGCAAGCAGCGATCCACTGGGAAATAGTCGCCTTAGATGCCTGCTTACCCTGAGGGTTACCAAAAGTCAAATAGTTGAGAAGAACTCCTAAGCTCGGATCTTCTGTCCAGATAGAACTAAAGAGCCCTTCTGACATCGAGACAATGTCGAACCCTTTCTGTCTTTGAGGTAGGGGTCGGAAAAAAGACCGGCAGGGAGATCGACTGATTCAGATGGAACTCAGATACCACCTCTGGCAGGAAAGCAGGATTTGTCCGTAGGACTACTTTATCCTTGTGAAAGACCAAAAAGGGGTGCTCCACCGACAAGGCCTGGAGCTCACTCACCCAACTCGCTGACGTAATGGCGACCAAAAAGGACACTTTCCAGGATAGGTACTTGAGGTCCATCGTGGCCATTGGTTCAAAAGGCTTATGGCACAACGCCGTCAGGACTACATTTAGATCCCACGACGGGTACGGACTACGAATTGGAGGATAGAGCGTGTCAAACCTGCAAAATGCCTCTTAACCACTGGGTTACACAGAGAGTAAGAGCATTGGTCCGTAGAAAGGTAAGCAGAGACCGCTGAAAGGTAAGTTCTGCATGACAGAACATGAACACCCGACTCTGCTAAGAAGGATACGAAGGACAGCACCGTGTCAATCGTAGCCCCCCTTGGGTCCAACTGTTTTTCCAAACACCAATGACAGAACCTGAGCCATTTGCTTCTGTATTGGGACCTAGTCGAGGGTTTCCTGGCTGCCTGGATTATACACATGTTATCCGCGGACAAGTTAAGATGTTCTAAAGACTTAAACTCAGGCACCATGCCGCCAAGCTGGACGATTGTGGGGAGGGGTGCCACAGCTGCTGTTCCCCCTGGTGAAGAAGATCAGGTTGCCAGTGACTCCCGATCAGCGGGAAACACTGACAGGTGTTGAAGTTCTGAGAACCAAAACCTGGCCGGCCACCACGGTGCTATGAGTAGAAGGGAACAGTTCCCCGAGTTCTTCAGCTTGCAAATTACTCGGTGAACTAGAGGCAGAGGCGGGAAGGTGTAAGCTCTCATGTTGTGCCATGGGATCTCAAGAGCATCCCCCAGAGAGGAGGCTCCCAGCCCCCCTCTGGAGGCATACTGAGGAAGCTTCTAGTTTACCGCCGTAGCGAAGAGGTCCACCTCCGGTGTGCCCCAACGCAAGAAAATCCATGAGGGGACCCCCGCCTTCAACTCCTACTCGTAGCTGACCACTGTCCGCCGGCTGAGGGCATCCGCTGCAACATTCAGCTGGCCCGGGATGTGCACTGCAAGCAGCCAGACACCATAAAGCACAGCCCACTCCCAAATCTGGATGGACAGATCCACGAGAGGGGGAGACTTGGTTCCCCCTTGCTTGTTGATGTAATACATCAACACCACATTGTCCGTGCGTATGCGGACCACCTTGTTGGCTATGATTGGTCTGAAAGCCCTGAGCGCCAGGAAGATCACCAGAAGCTCTAAATGATTTATGTGGAGGAGCTTGTCCTGAGGTGACAAGAGATCCGAGACCTGAAGAGGATCTAACGTCGTACCCCGCCCCAGGAGGGAGGAGTCCGTCGTGATCGTCACCGTAGGGGCTGGGTCCTGGAACCCCGCACCCACCGACCGGTTTCTGAGAGAGGACCACCATTCCAGGTTCACTCTCATGGAAGCCGGAATCATTATCAGCTTGGAGTCCAGGTCCACAGCCTGACGCCAAGAACTCCGAAGAGCCATCTGACTCCGCCTCATCTTGAGACGAGCAAGAGCCAACACGCACAAGGCCATGAGGCCCAGAAGCCTCTGGAACCACCAGGCCGACATGCTCTCCGACTGCGCAAACATCTGACACGTGGCTAACAGATCCACCATTCAGTCCCCGGTCAGGTACACTCTGCAGTCGATCGTGTTCCAGCGAAAACCCAGGAAAATCAAGTCATGGAAGATTTCCGCCAGTTCACCAACAGCCCAAGATGGAACAGGAGCTGAAGGAGAGACTGAAGATTGCCCGCTGCTTTCAAAGGGCAAGGACTGCGTAAGAGCCAGTCGTGCAAATACGGATACACATGGATACCCTGCAGACGAAGATAGGCCGCAATCACCGACATCTTCGTGAAGACACACGGCGCAGAGCTGAGGCCAAAAGGAAGCACTCGAAACTGGAAGTGCTCCTCTCCCAAAGAGAAACAGAGATATCTCCTGTGTGGATTCCAAATCAGAATATGCATGTACGCATCCTGAAGATCCACCACGCTGAGCCAATCGCCCATCTGCAAGGAGGACCGTATCTGGCTGGGCGTGATCATCTTGAATTTCTCTTGGGGTAGGAAAAGATTGAACTGGGAAAGGTCTAGGATGGTGCGTAGGCCAGCCTGGTTGCGTTTGGGCACCGTAAACAGTCGGGAGTAGAAGCCCTCCCCTCGCTCCCCAAGGGGAACAGCTTCTACAGCTCTGAGGTCCAGAAGTTTCTGAACCTCGGCTTTGAGGGAGAGCGAGCCCGACAGCTGCAAAGGAGGGTTGAAGGGTGGGGTAGGGGGTAGGGGTAAGCGGAAGCCCACCCGAGCGACTGACAAGACCCGTCTTCGGTGATGGTCTGCCAAGCCTCCCAATGAGACGCAATGCGTCCTCCCACCGGGGTCTCGTGCGAGCGCGGAGAACCCACATTTTGTAGGTTTATCGGTGGTGTTGCCACCTGAATCTGAGGAGGAGGCTAAGGAGCGGGAGAAAAACCGAGCACGTTATTGCCTCCAGCGGTTATTCCCCGAAGGGGTATCCACTCTGTGAGATTTCCGGTCTAGGAAGCCACTAAAGCCAGAGGAGGGTCGACTTTGCAACAACAGTCTCAGGGTTTTGAAAGGGGTCTTAACAAGGACCGACAAGGACTTAGCTGTCTCAGAGCTATCCTTCGTTTTGGTCAGCTCTACATCTGTTGTAGAATGAAAGAGCGCCTTCCCATCAAACGGAAGGTCCAACACCTTGCCCTGCACTTCTATTGAGAATTTGGTGGCATGCAGCCACACCTGTTGTGAGCCATTAACCCCCAGCATAAGCCCAGAGCTGAGGTGTCTACGTGATGAGCCGCAGCCTCCAGGAGATCATTGGCCAAGACACTGGCGTCGGATAATCCTGCTTTAAAGTCTTCCAGCTTCTCGACCGGGATGAACTCCTCAAACTCCGACAGACCTTTCCACATCCGCATATTAGCCCCCGCTAACACCAGTTCGGCATTGGCCTGCCTGAGCTGCAAGGCCGAGTTGGCGAAAATCTTTCTCCCAAGGGAGTCAAGTAGTTTATCCTCCTTTCCCAGAACCTGAGTAGCCGTCGTGGAAGAGGATGCTGCAGGCCTGGACTGCAAAGTGGCCGCAGCCACCACTGTGGAGGAGGGGGGCAGGCAAGACGACAAGGCCACCTCTTCCGAAGAATGCAGCCTGTATTGCGTGTCGATTTTCTTATTGATGAAAGGTCCAGAGTGTGGCTTTTCCCAGACCCTGCGGACCTCGGCCAGAACGTCCTTCTGCAAGAACAGGGCGGTACGCTCCAAAGGAGACAGGGTGAACCGGAACAACCAAGAAGCACATCATGTCCAGTACCCGGTCATGAAAAGCTCTAATAGAGCGGGCATGTCCTTGTTGTCCTGATCGCCTTGCGCGTCATCCGACAGTTCAGGATCCTGCTGAACCGTGTCGGGCGCTGCCTTGTCCACGGGGGACAATGGGTGCAAAGGCGTAAGAGTCGGGGAAGGAACCGTAGGCAAGGGAGGCGCCGGCGGAACCACCGGAGGAACGGGTGGAGCCGGAGGCGCGGGCGGACATATCTCCCTAAAAAGCACTTTGAAATATTCCCTAATGGGGTCGGCACGCATGAGTGTCTGAAATTTGCCGAAAAAGGCGTCCTCCGGGGACTGTTTTGGTACCAAAGGAGGCCTCTCATGAGGGGGACAATTCCAGGGACGTAACAGGGAAGGGTGCCACACCGGCCCATCCACCGACGTATCAACATAAATCAAAGGTGCCGACCACGCAAGCAACGAAACATTGTGCGGACGGGGCATCCAAGAGTTCCAGTCATAAACTGGCCGATAAGGATGCACACAAGGGACTATGTTCACCCACGGAACCAAGCCCTACACCTGAGGCCGATGGCGCAGTTGTAGGGTTAGCACCCAAAATGGCCGCTGCGGGCGTGGCGGGAACGGGCACCATTTTGTCATCACCTTAGGGGAACTGCAGCAAGTGAGGAAGTGAGGCAGGGGTCCCCCTCGATGGATCAGGGGTCTTAACTTTAGCCTTCACATAAGGAACCTCGGCAGAGCCGGTACTATGAGGCCTGGAATGTTTCTGCGACATACCAACCGCCAAATTAGCCTTCACAGGAAGGACCTCGGCGCTGCCGGTAAAAAAAAGAATGTTCCTTCTTTGCCCCCTCAACAGATCTGGTGTCGGCGCAAGAGCGGGAACAGTGAGAAACAACCTTCACCGATAAGGCCTTGCCAGGCCCCTCAGAAATGTTGGTAGCTTTAGCCTCTGTACGAGGGACCTCGGACCCAGGTCCAGTAACAGCCTTATTCGTCCGGGCCTCGAACATCCGTTCGGTAACACCAAGCCCCACCAAGGCCTCGAGGCGCACCCCGGTCTTATTTTTGAGGAAAGCCGATAGAGGCCTCAGAGCAAGCTCCGGTACCCCACGAATCAGTAGAACTGGGCCTACGAGCAGCCCTCACAGGAGGGGCCTCGGAGCATGCTCCGGTATCCACAGGCCCCGTACGGAGACCCTTGGAGAAAACTCTGGTACAATTATTAGGCCCAACGGACACCTCAGGGCAATCCCCGGTGACAGAGCGATCAACGCCCCTCAAGGCCCGGGAGGAACCCGGAAATGTATCCCCCGGCCGGGGTGCTCTGAAAAGTAAAGAACTTACCGGTCACCACTTCTTTTCATCGATGAACGCCTGAAAATGCAAAGGACCGCTCAAACCGACGAAGTGCCCGGACCGAAAGGGAGTCGCAGTAAAAACAGGAGTCCAAACCGTGATCCGGACCCAAACACTCTCAACAAAGTGGATGGGGATCCGCCCTCGCAAAGCGTCGGTGACCCGATGAACAATCTGGAAAGTCTAGTTTGAACGACAGACAGACTAGTACACGATCGCTAGCGAGAGCCAGAGAGGAAAAAAGGAAGAAAATCTTCCACGGATGCAAGTGCGTCCAGTCCCGAACGAGCGGAGAAAAGGACTGATGGGCGATGCGCGGGGCGGAGCCAAGGTGGGCGGGGTTACGGCCGCGTGCCGGGCCCCGTGCAAGTAAGAGAGGACGGACACATTTTTGCTAAACATTTTTTGGATGCTTTTTACAAAGTGCTCCGGTCCCGTCCCACAGAACGGAGAGATGTCCCCATAAGTATGGAGGAAAGGGGACGGGACGTATAAGTATAAGTAAATGCATGACGCCATCATACCTACAAGCGCATGGCCTTGCGTACCGTCACTTCCCGACTGGCTACATATTGAGGGATCTGAGAAAGCATGTTCTGAACCCTCTCGTTGGAGGGGAAGACTAGGCCGTCCTTTGTCCCAATTAGGGCCCCTAGAAATTGTTGGACTTGGCTGGGGTCTAAGCTGGATTTCTTCTCGTTGAAGGAGAATCCCAAATTGAACAGGAGGTCTATTTTCTTCTGAGTATTCCTTAGGCATGTTTCGTTATGAGCCAGTCGTCGAGGTAAGGGTAAACAGGGATGGATAGTCTGCGCAGTTGTGCCGCTGCTACTGCCAGGACCTTTGTAAACACCCTTGGTGCTGAGGCAATGCCGAAGGGGAGCACCTTGAATTGAACGTGCTTGCCCTCTATCATGAACCTTAGATATTTTCTGTGCGCTGGCAACATTGAAATATGAAAGTATGCATCGTTCATGTCCAATGTTGCCACGTAATCCCCCTGTTACAACAGTGGGATTACTTCCTGTAGGGTTACCATACGAAACGTTTGAGGTTTGCCAAATTTGTTAGCTGGGTGCAAGTCTAACAAAGGGCGCATGCGGAGGTCCTTTTTGAGTAGAAGGAAGTACACTAAATAAATAACCTTGTTTACCTGAAGAATAGGGACGGCTTCTATGGCGTCCTTTTCCAGAAGTGCCTCTACTTCTTGTATTAGGATTTGCAGATGGTCTGGTGTCAGGCGTCGTGCTTTGGGCGGTCTGAATTGTGGGGGTCGGGCGAATTCCACACAGTAACCGGGGGCGACCGTTTTTAGAACCCACTGGTCTGATGTAATTCCCTCCCATACCGAAAGGAAAGATGTTAAGCGCCCCCGACCAGGGTGACATGGGAGGGGACATGGATCCGAAGGCCATTTCTGACCGGAGGCTGTGGCTCCCCTGGAGTTAGGGCCTCTGCCTCTGTCATGCCGCTGACCCCTAGGTGGATAGTTGGCAGGGGTGCTGGACGCTTGTCCTGAGTTCCAGTTGTTAGCCGTATTGTACATGTTTTGTGCGGAACGGGATTGGCCTCGAAAGGACCGGGGGGAACGGCTTCCCCTTTGGGGGGAGAGTTTTTGTGTGATTTGTTGCAGGGATTTAAGAGTCTTGTGCTCTTTTTTGTCAGTCTCTAGAGCATTGTCGACTGCTTTACCGAAGAGATTCGACTCCTCAATAGGTTTGTTAATAAGAGCTGCTTGGGTCTCTGGTTTGAAGCCAGAGTTCCAGAGCCAAGCGTGCCGTTTCAGCAGGGTGCCCTGAGCCAGGGACCTTCCTGCCATCTCTGCAGTATCCAGGGTGATTTTCATTACATTTTGGTTGACATGCCTGCCCTTGGCCACGATGGCGAGTAATTTGGTTCTTGCAGGTTCAGGCACTTCCTGGAGACCTTCTTGCATCAGGTTCCACTGTGCATCGGCATAACTAGCAAGCAACGTAGTGTTTGCTATGTGCGTGGTAAAAGCAGCTGCCATGGTAATTTGCTTACCCACGGCATACAGTCTTTTAGACTCCTTACCGGGAGGTGCCTCTCCCGTAGCAAGGGGTACTCCTGCCCGTTTCCGGGTGGTGGTAACCACTAGGGAATCGGAGGTGGCGTGGCTTTTAACATATTGACGGTCGGTAGGCGACGGCCGAAATAATTTCTCCACCCTTTGATTCACTGCACTGGTCTGGGCTGGTGTGACAAGGGAACGAGCCAATCTCCTTTTAATGGAATTTAGGAGAGGAATGGCTTGGCTGGAGGGGGGCTTCTCTTTAAGAATGTCCTCCACAAAATCTTGTTCAGGTATGGCCTCTTGGGTGGCAATCTGACTTCCTTAAAATGGCATTGAAAGCCATCTGATCGTCTACTGGTGAAGCCTGGCGAGCCGGAGTGTCCTCCCAGTTTTCCGCGGCATCCGCCTGGTCATCCGCAGTGTAGTCCTGTAGGAAGTTAGTATCCTCTTCCTCATCGTAAATGTCTTGATAAGTGTCCATCTGGATTTCATCTTCAGGGTGGCTGCAAGTGAAATGTTCTTGAGAAAGTGCTAAATTTCCAGGAAATCTCAAAGTTGACACAGAAGGGGGATCCACCCGAGGTCTCTTGGGGGTAAGTTCCTCTGAAAGCGAGACAAACCTTTCCAAACGGTCCATGCACCTTTCAAAATCTTCCCTGGTCCATTTAGATGAACCAGAAGGGTCAATGGGTGGAAAACTTTCATTTTCCTCCCTATGGCGCCGAAATGCTTTGCTAATAGCACTAGACAAAGGCTCCTGACTTACTTCGTAGTCCTCGTGAACATCGGGGTGCAGTGGTGTGTCTTTCAACGTGTCCGCTGCACACTCCTTGCGCTTCGTCGACTCTTTAGGCTTCAGCCCCACTGACGAAGTAATTCTCGCAATGCTTTCGGCGATGTTTGGCGAAGCGGGCCGTGCCGTATAACTAAGAGGCCTAGCGGTAGATTTTTCGTCTACCGGGGCCTTAGGGGGCGTCGGAGCGTCAGCTGAGCGCGCTTCGCCGGCCAAATGTGTTTTTGAGGTAGCGCCCTTTATTTTCGAAGGCCCAGTCGCAATACGCTGCTGCGGATGCAGGGAAAGCTGTTGATCTTCAAGATCAGAGGAATCCGTCGCAATTTCGACCGTTTCTTCAGAACTGTCGAAACCGGACTTGGGGTTGTGTGCTTAGTGTGGGTTTTTTGTACGCCCCCGTCGCCGGATGTTGTCCCCTTAGCGTGTATTGCCTCAGTCCTAGCGGGATCGGGGACAGGCGTGGCGGACCTAGAAGGGTCCGTCGTAAGGTCAATGGCAACCGTTACGGATGCTTTGTTATCACTAGTGCCCCCCGTCACTTTCTGCGGGTGCAGCGTTGGGGGAAAAAGATCCAGGCCGCAACATGCCGTAGGCGGCCCACCACTTAACTCAGCGCTCCTCAAGTGTTTTGGGTCGAAGGATTCTACATGCCGCGCACCACGCTTCGTCGAGGTCAAGTGGCAGACAGTTATTGCACTTATCGTGCTCGTCCTTCCACGGGTATCTGACCCTGCAAGAGGGGCAAAAACTAAATGGTGTCCTTTCCATAGCGAATGGTAATGAAGGTGATGAACAGACCTAGAGAGAGAGGAAAGAGGAGACATATAGCAGAAGCTATGACCACCCCGACCCCACTCTCCCTACTGTGTAGGCCAGCCAGACTTCCCGGCGACGTGGATGGATCCGCCGCCGGATCTTAGGCGTTGAAGTCCTGTCTGTCGAAAGTTTCTGCAGTCTTCCGTCGTAGTATCTGAACACCGTCGAATTGCTTTAGGGGAAATAACCGACAAAGTCGGTAAACAAGGATTAACAATGTCTCTTATGAAAAGCTACGCAATAGGGCAAACAGTTATCTGGGCGGAAAAAAACAATATGAGGGACCTCGGCGCATTAGGAATTTTGGGTACACTATAAATCACGATAGGGATAGTGTTACAGACACGCCTATGCCGACTTCCGCTTTCGGTCCCTAAAAGACAAGATGCAATACTCTGCCATTACCACTGGATGTCAGACCATATGCACAGCATGTGATTCTAAGCAGATTAACAAGCATCAGAAATTAAAGTTACTGAGGTTTCCCAGCCTGACAGGCAATATTCACAGCATGAGAATCCATGAAAGATCCAATGCTGGACAAGTGTGACATCACAATTGAGAATCACCTTGAGGAAGGAAACATTATCGTCCAGTACTGGGAGGGTATGCAAATGAGTGTTCCAAAGGAGTGTGGGGAGGACCAAGAGTACATCCATCACTGTCAAATCATGGCTTGCAGTTCCAAGAGAGGAGTACTAAAGTAGCAGTAAAGAAAGAAATATGCATAATCCATAACATTACCTTCATAATGAGTGACGCACTCTTTGTCCTTGCTATCCCCACTTCACAACTGGAGAGTGAACTTCACCAAACTCTGGATAGGGAATAACGTTTCTCCAATAGAGTACTATCACTAATACATTTAGAATGGTGCTGGTAATCCATTTGCATGCCAAATACTGCATCACCCTAGGCTCTTTAGTTGGGGACTTCTCTTTCCTCATCCCCCACCCGTGGGGGATGGGTATCCTCACTGCCGTCCAAGCCGTTGTGTCCTTGAATGAGACCTTGGGGAAGTGTGTGTGTATATGATCACCCCAGCGCTCACTGGAATAAAGACTCCGGTGCATGACCGCAAGAGGCCCCTTCACCTATGGGACCCTGGTCAGGGCTGGGCTATGTTGCTGCTCCTCTTCTGTCCACCGGGTGCACTCTCACAAAGATTAAGCTCCCCTCTGTGCCCTCCTCCCCCGTCTATGAGTCTGCATGGAGGGTTGCTGTGATGACCACGTCTTTCCTATCCAGTGGTGGCCAGTCTTGTTGCTTCCCACTGAGGCGCTTCAACCTTCCGCCTACGGGCCAGGTTGCCTGACGCAGGTCCTCCCGCTTGTCCCAGTAGTTAAGCAAGCTTCACAAGCACTCCTCTGCAAGGCCTCGGGGGGAGGGGGGAGATCACTGTCATCGAGTACATACTGGACCCCATGTTCTCTTGTCTAGGGCATCAAGTCGTTGTGCTTCTCGCTCCTGCTACATTGCAGCCCGTTAAGCGACCTCCCAGGTCCTTTCCACCGCAGGCCTACTTTCTTACTGGCGTCAGACAGCATGGTCTTCAGCCAACATCGGCCACCTAGCACTATTGCTGTGCCTTTTAGCCACTCGTAACTCACCGGGGCCCTCAAGCTTTGTGGGTCGCCACCTCGGTCACAGCACGACCCAAGGTCTGTTCACCCTATTTTCTGGTAACTAGACCTGAAGGGCTCTGCAGCCAACCATCTGGTTTTCCGGGTGGAAATCACCATTGTTACTGCATTTGGGGATTTCGGCTGTAAGCAAAGTGGATAATCACGCGTCTTTCTTGGTCAGTGCCTCTAGCACCCTCCAACTAAGGATTATTTTATGAGGGGAAGGCGGGCTGGCGTATCAAGTAAAAGACTGTAGACTAGTAGTTAGTCACTACAGCGAGTAACTTTCTAACTCCCCAATCCTGTCCCCTTTTCTCCATACTAATGGGAGATTTCCAAGCACTGGAACAGGATTTATGGGTGGATGGTCCCAACTCCATATCAGAGAGAGGTTTTTAAAAACTGCCAGCCCAAATTAAGTGTCAGCTCTGTAAGAAGTCAAGGCAGAAGTGTGTTCGGAAAGCTGACTGGGTAGCACAAGTGGCTGGTTTTGCAATGGACTTCGAAGATGACAAGCATTACTTACCGTAAAAGCATTTCTGATGGTTGTATCTGCTTAGATTCACATGCTGTGCATAGTCCGACATCCAGTGGTAACCACAGAGTATTGCATCTTGTCTTTCGAGAATCGAAAGGGGACGTCGACATGGGTGTGCCTCTAACACCATCCCTACGTGACGTGGTGTACCCAAGATCCCTCACGCGTCGAGGTCCCTCCGATTGTATTTTTTCTGCCAAGAGGGAGCCTTATGACTATCGTGAGTGAGTACAGAAAAGAGAGAAAATAGTAAGACGTCTAAGTTCCTTCCATCCGAGCGGGGAGGAAGGGTGGGCGCATTTGAATTTAAGCAGATACAACCATCAGAAATGTTTTTACAGGACTGCGCATGCACGAGCCGCGCATGCAGAGCTAAATACACCGGCTCCCGGCGGCCGCAACAATTATCCTAAATATATTCCCTTTCTTTGAAACTATTTCGCCTCAATCGCTCCACAGCAGAGGCGGACCCACTGGGGCAGCCGGCGCTGCATTCGGGAGAAGAATTGGACCCGGGGACACCAGATCCTGCCCGGAGACGGCCGACGGAGGCCTACCGCCATTGCTATACAGGCGAGAACAGCCGCCCGCCCCCTCCCCCTCTGAGATATTGAGAGTGCTGTGGCTCCCTGGGAGAGAAGACGAGCCAGAAACGCGCTGGTGGATCGGATGACGAGACCCGACTGTATTTTACCAGTGCCGGACTGCCACCCGGGGTCCCTCCCACCCACCTGGTCCCAGCTACCGTACAGATGCCAGAATATCCCCCGCTGACGAACTCCATAGAAAATCACGCTTCTCTCGCGGAGGCCGAGGCCTGATGCTGCCGCGATCCCTGCTACGCAACTGAGACGCGGCAAACCCCCCTGTCTGAAGCCGCGGAGCAGCACGAAGTGAACACACTGCCACATCCCGAGGACTGACCCACGCGTGTGCCTGAGGCCAGGGCCGCATGCAGACCGCACTGCCAACCTCTCTCCTTGCGGTCTCCTCCTTCGCCCCCCCCCGCCAGCGAGACTGCAGCGCCCGGGGTCGAGACGCAGCATGACAAAAGGATCTTGGTGCCGCGCTCCCCTGTTGGCGAACGACATGCCGGCAACAGACCCGACAACAGCAAGGTATGTGTAAGAGGTGGGAGGCTCACCCTCCCTACCCCCCTCCCCCCACGGCTCTGTACATAAGCGGACCAGCAACAAGGCCCACGAAACCAGTCGGGCAAACCTGGCCCACCCCTCCCCCCCTTGAAAAGAATTTAGGGGTGAAGGGCTAAGCACTGGACAGCGCCATACTTGTGGGAGAAGCAGGTGCTTCATCCTACACCAGCGGGGGAGCCCACCCCCCCCCCACAGAGAGACTACATACATTCAGGGCGCGGCGGGGGTGGTGACTGTGGGCACCCCTCCTCCCAACCAACATAAGCACCCTGCGTCCATGGCGGACCCCTAGATTTCCCCTCCCTCGCCGCGCCGCTGGCTGGAGGCTGTGAGAACTGGCTCCCGAGCAACACCTGCGGGGCAATATCACTAAAGGGACGAATACCCCCCAATAAACAAAGCACCGTCCCAACGAGACAGGCAGCCTCGGAGGAAGGCTCCACACCCAAGAGGAGCACACTATACAGCCTAGGATACCGCCTTTGTGCAGACACAACTGTGGACACCCCTTATTGGCTGGCGGCACAGAAGATCGAGCCAAGCAAGGCCCCCCCCCCCCCCCAACTCCAACCCTCCCTGGGACTGCAACGCGAAATACCTAGACCTGACACCATAGCGGGTGCACTGACAGCGATAAGGGAAAAGAAAAGGTCTAAAGACAAACCCTCCAAAGTAGAATGCACCTTTACACTGTAGGGGCCCCTCCCCGCCGGGAGACTCAGACCCCAGAAGAGGAAGGTGCCAGAGAGGAGTCCCACGACCCTTCTATCTCTCTGACCTCATGAAAGCGATTGGGGACTCGAGAACATCTCTGGAACTGAAAATTGGAGGCCTATCCACAAAGGTGTCCCTCATTCGCCAAGATCTTCGCAACTTGTCGGCTAGAGTCGGTGAGCAGAACAGAGAGTATCAGACACAGAAGACACAGCCCACCGACTGGAACGGCAACTAGCCGTAATCACCCAAAAAGTTACCCAGCTTGAATACCGCACTGAGGACAGTGAAGGGAGGGCGCGACGGAACAATCTCAGGATTCTAGGGATTCCGAAGAAAGAACTTTTCCTGGAAGACTGGCTGGCTCATGTCTTCGCTCCAAAAAAACTAAGTTCTTTTCCATAGCAAGAACACATAGGGTGCTCACTGGACAATCTACCCCTGGAGCCCCTCCTAGAACGATAATTGCACGCCTGCTGAATTATCGAGACCGCAATGCTATCCTTCAAATGGCACGGGCCTCAGGCCCAATCACATACAATGGTTACAGAGTTGGGTTTTACCCAGATTACACCAAGGAAGTCCAAAAGGCCCGCCAGTCGTTCGACTCAGTTAAAAAGAAACTCCAGTCATTATCAATTAAGTACGCTCTGTTCTTTCCGGCAATGCTTAAAGTCCATTATGAGGGCACTACCCACCTGTTCTACAACCCCAAAGATGCATGGGATTGGCTCGAAACAAAAGTCCTCAATGGTCCTAGAGTGCGACCCTCGCCTCCTGACCTGTTTGCACAGAAACCCAGGCCCTGGCGGCCTTCGTCCCCTTTAACCCTGGAAGGCTCGGAAGCCAAAACCACACAGCATCTTGCCAACAGCACCACAGAGAATGGATGAGGCCTCTGCACCATGGGGCCCAACCTACAGCGTAACACCATGGGAACTTTAATTTAGCGGCAGCCACTCATGTAGTGTAAGCACTACCCCAGTACGGGTCATCCCGAAGAAGAGGTTTTCTAGTTGTAAGTTCAATGTTTGGGCGACAGGTGCCCCCAGTTGAAGGGGAGGGCGGGGTGGGGGGGGGGGGGGGAGGAGTACATGGTGGGGAGGGAGTTCTATAGGTGTAGGAAACCGGAATCACAGGATGAGTAGGCAAGACACCTACTCACATCGGCACAGGAATCAAACTTCCCACTGGCGGGGCCAATGATACCTGCACTATCCAGCTACCAGTCGCACAATCACATGGCAACCTCTGGACATCTCCCTCCTGTGAATACTCCAAAAACACACTAAACCACCATTAATCCTCCCTGATGCCCCACTACGAGACCCACGCAGATAGAGCAAACACCAACAAGCTCTCCTTATTTTCCTGGAATGTCAAAGGCCTCGGCTCCAGTGTGAAACGAAGATTGGTGCGCCAGTATCTCAATCGGTACTCACCGGACATAGTTCTCCTTACCGAAACACATCTGATTGGCACTGAAAACAGCTTCTTTAGAAGATCCAATTACCCGCACACCTACCAAGCTGGATTCACGAAAGGCGCCAGGGGTACAATGATACTCTTCCATAAACGAGCCCCCCTGCAGGTCAGAAAAATACGGACCGACCCTGGGGGCCGGTATGTAATACTGCTTGCAGACATCTGGGGTGAGAAATTGGGTCTTGATGCAGTCTATGCCCGCCCCCACGCTCACGAAGGAACTACTGGGTGAACTGCAGAACTTACTCCTGGAGGAGGAAGCCAACCTGTGGGTCATAGAAGGGGACTTTAACGAAGTTATGGATGTCACAGTCGACAGGTAACATAGGAGGGCTGGAATCCGACTCGCCCCGACATCGCTTTTTCGCGTTCACTGAGGCATTGGGGCTAACGGACACTTGGCGATCACTGCACAATGACGAATCCGGCTTCTCCTTTTTCTGCAGTGTGTACAAATCACTCAAGAATTGACTATGCCTTCATCCCCCGTAACACAACCCATAGGCTTCTATCAGCTGAATTCCTAGCAAGAGGCATCTCGGACCACTCTCCACTCCTTATAACCATGAAAAATGCTCGCCGACACCAGGATACCAAATGGCGCCTGAACACATACCACTTGCAGCTTCCCAAAATCGTGGAAGAACTCGAGAAAAAGACCACAGAATACTTCGAAATAAACGAAGGCTCAGTGGAATGTCCGATCTCGATATGGGAGGCATATAAAACCGTCCTCCGAGGGGAAGCCATCTCTGCGGTATCTGCCCACCGGAAACGACACGCTCAAAAGATCAGGGAGGCAGAAACGCGAGTACAAGAATGTGAACGACAACTCTTTGCACTTAACGCCCATAACGTAAAGGAAGCCCTGGTTACAGCACAAGAAGCCCTCAGCAACATAGCTCTGGATAATGCGCAAACGGCCCACTGCCTGGTCCGGAGCCAAATCTATGAAAAAGGAGACAAGGCAAATAAAACCCTAGCCTGGTTAGAGAAATGTGAACAAAGCAAAGGACATGTGCGAGCTATCAGATCTCCGGAGGGGATGCTGTTGATGGAAGACTGACATATTGGAAACAATCGCCATCTACTATAAGAAACTCTATACTCCAACCGAACACCCCACATTAGAGCCCTCTTGCTTCCTTGACCGGATTGAGATCCCGAAACTGTCACAGCAACAAACAGATCTCCTTGACACCGAAATCATGAGAAAGAAATCCAGGAGGCGCTCGCACAACTCCAACCAGGGAAAACTCCGGGCCCCAACGGGTTCCCAATGGAGACCTGGAAATGCCTAGGCGGCACACTAACGGCTCACATGCACCGCATGTTCCTATGCGGTAAACAGCAAGGCGCACTCCCCCCGGACCTCAGGAGGTCGAGCATAGTAGTCAAACATAAAACCGGAAAGCCCCCGGAAGAATGTGCCTCCTACCGCCCTATCTCGTTGATCAACGGAAGCCAAGGTCCTCGCCAGGGCACTAGCTAACAGACTGCTCAAAGTGATTGAGACACTCATCCACCCAGATCAATGTGGATTCCTGTCCAACAAATCCACCCGCATGAACTTATGTAGAATTCAACTTGCCCTGAGCAGAGCCTCGGAAATACCGTCGCCACTGGCCCTCCTGGCGGTGGACTTTGAGAAGGCGTTTGACTCCGTGAGGTGGGACGCCCTATGGGCAATCATGGCCCAAATGAACTTCGGGAAAAGCTTCATCTCATGGGTTAAACTACTGTACGCATCCCCAGAAGCCACTGTGAGGGTGAACGGCAAGTCCTCCAGACCATTCCCGCTGGGCCGGCGAACCAGACAGGGGTGCCCCCTGTCTCTGCTTCTCTTCCTCCTCGCTATTGAGCCACTAGCAATTAAACTTCGATCAAACAAAAATTGGTCCGGATTCGCCTGGCCAAGGGGAGGGGAGATCGGTGTTAGGCAGAATCCAGTGCAGTTCCCTTAGGGAGCACTGCACCAGATTAGGACTACAGGTGAGAGCGATAAATCCACTTTGATATCAGTCTGTACCACAAAGATTTAGTTAGTAGCTGTGGCTGCGCGGTCAGACTTATCTCAAGAGGGAGATAAGCAGTATTCAGGGTTTACACAACATGCCTACTGTACTATGGCACAAGGAAACACTGACCAAAGCTTTGTAGTTAAAAAGTAGATATATATTTATTTATACACTTCTAAGAAAGTACATGTATCACAGGTATCAAGCAAGTTAAATTAAGTCAAATAGAAAAATATACACACTCCCCATATAAATTGTAGACGAAGTGAACCAGAGTGAAAACTGAGCAAAACGGCACAGTCACAACTACACACAAGGGATCCTCTAACAATTTCTCACGAGAGGAAAAACACAAGTTATCTAGAAATAGGTTCTTATACACCCTGGCGACACTTCCTATCAGTTGTGAACCAGTTCAGCAAGACAGTGCATCAGTATAGGCAATACTTCAAATGAAAACTGAGCAAAATGGCATTTCACAATGATTATGCAGTGGGAAAGAAGAACAAGTTACTTCTTACCTTGTAACGTTCTTTCGACGGGATGTTCCTCCGACGTATTCCTTATCTTTGATAATACGTTTCCAGCTTGCTGGCCTCGGAAATTTTTTCTATAGGGGCACTGCGCGTTGACGTCCGCCGAGTCGATGTCCCTCGACGGCCACCGTATCGGCGCCGACGTCACCATGCCCATAAATAGCCACGCGCTGCGTCCGTTGCTCAGTTCCGTTTTGTAGCATAAGAAAAGTCATGCCTGAATTGGTTATTGACCTTGAAGGAGTGTAAGCTGCAACCACAAGGGAAGTATTACTGCGGGGATGGACGATAAGGAATACGGAGGAACATCCCGTCGACAGAACGTCACAAGGTAAGAAGTAACTTGTTCTTCAAAGGGATTGTGTCCTCCGACGTATTCCTCATCTTTGATAGACTCCCATAGCATTGGCATGTAATTGGAGGTGAGAGTGAGAATGTCATGTATCCCTTTAGGGATAGACCGAATGTAATACGGACTTGCCAAATCTGGTCTCTTGACTAGTGGAGGAATCCAGGTTGTAAAATTTTGTGAATGTACGTGCGGACGACCATGTGGCAGCAGCACATATGTCTCGGACCGGTAACCCTCTTTGGAGAGCCGAAAAGGCTCCGATATCCCTGGTTGAATGAGCCCTAAGATTTTGGGGTGGCTCTTTCCCTGCCAGTTTGTAACATTCCAGAATGGCCAAGTGTTTGCCGAGTGTTTGGCAGCAAAGAAGGAGAAGGAGAATCCCTGTTACCCATACACTCTGCTGGAGTCTGTTCTGGAGTCTGTTCTTTGTTTCTACATCTGGAACCCATAAGAACCACCCACAGACGCGGAGCGTAGCGGAGTGTTTGCCGAGTGTTTGGCAGCAAAGAAGGAGAAGGAGAATCCCTGTTACCCATACCCTCTGCTGGAGTCTGTTCTGGAGTCTGTTCTTTGTTTCTACATCTGGAACCCATAAGAACCACCCACAGACGCGGAGCGTAGCGGAGTGTTTGCCGAGTGTTTGGCAGCAAAGAAGGAGAAGGAGAATCCCTGTTACCCATACCCTCTGCTGGAGTCTGTTCTGGAGTCTGTTCTTTGTTTCTACATCTGGAACCCATAAGAACCACCCACAGACGCGTAGCGGAGTGTTTGCCGAGTGTTCGCCGATGTGTGAACAAATGGACCCCGAAACATCAGGAGAATTACATCCAAGAACACGGAGCAAGGTACGTGCATTAGACGACCTGGTTGAGAAACAGCCCTTTAACTCATCATTAGTCACCACATTCAGTTCAGCTAATTCAAAGATAGCTGTTAAAAACATTGGGAAGCAATGTGAAAAATTGCCAGTAGATCTACGTTCCAATAAAACATGCAAGTTGACAAGTAAGACATTCACAAATGAGACGTTTTCGCCCATCTCGTCGGGTGACTGTTCCTCGCCGCTGTTGAGCGCTTGTGCGGCGACTGGGGAGTCGCCGCTGGGCCCTGGGGAGACGTGTGGCTGCCATTGTGATTCTGGCCTCCCCCGCGACGAGAGGCGCGTGGTTGCTGTGGACGTGATTGGTGTCCGGAGCGACCAGCGCGATGGATGGTGCGGGGGGGGGCGGAGTGTACGGGGTGCTGGAGTCGCCTGCTCGCGCCGAGCCGATGGCGGGCACGGATGGCGGCGGCCCCAATGCGGCGTGCCGTGGGCGGGGGGAGCCGAGCTGTGGAGCGGGCGAGGGTGCTGGAGCTCCGAGCTCCGCCGCGGCCCCGTGGTGGGAGGGAGCGGGTGACTCGAGAGGAGCGAGCGCTGAGCCTCGCGGAGGCGGGGAGCTGGGAGAGCTGCTCCTGACCATGGGCGGAGACTGCCGGGAGCCTGAATGGACTGCGGATGCAGCACGCACAGAGAACAGAGTTAACCCTCTGTTGTCTGGAGACGTGGAAGGCCCAGCTGAAGGGTATGCTTCCACGGGAGGACTAAGGCAGCTGAGCCCCTGCAACCAGCACGCCATGGCCAAACAACTGGCCCCTGAGGGAAACCAGGCAGTCTCCTTCAGCCCCACACTTTCAAACGAAATGAACAAAAATAAAGTTCCCAAAACACAAGTTGAAGTCCAAAAAAAAGCACCAATATAAAAAGGATGAATATTGGTGCAGATGATGATCAAGAGAAAGGTTTAGAATCCCACAATTTACAAAATCTGAAGAAACAGACAAAAAAAAGATGCTACTCTACATCCGAGATTGGCACGCTAAGATGGCATTTCAATAGAAAACCTGTCCCTCCGGAAATGAGCGAAGCCATAAATAGTGGCAAAATTCAACCGAACAAAAATACACATGAAAGCTACATTTCAAAAATTGTGTCAAAGGAAAATGACACCTCACTTATAAGAAACGTGACTTCTGAAATAACAGATGATGACCTATTATCAAACACAGCAGAGATCATAGACACTCAGAAAGAGAATCCATCTGTAGGGAAATTCGATGCTATGAGCATTAATGCAAAGGAAAGTCTATACGAAATAAGTCGAAAAGAAAATACAGCAAAACAAGGCGGTGGAAATGTACAAACCGAGTCCTGGGCCTCCAAACGCCCTCGAATTCACTCACCAGAGAACAATACCCTGAAAAACTCACTTAAAAATATCCTGAGTGATCCATTAAGCACAACAACTAAAGTACCCACGAATAGCGATAACATAATTATAGTCACGTCTGAAACAGAAAATCACAGACAAAGGCCTTTTGAAGAGAGAGAGATAAACAAACAACGTGCCTCAGAAATAAAAGCACTACAAGATCACATCAAAAATTTTTCACCACACACAAAAAAAGGCACAAAAGAATTGACGTCTTCAGAGGAAAATTCCTCAACTTCATCAGAATACAGCTCAAATGAGAGAAACACGAAGAATGGAAAAACCTTACAAAGACGAAAAAATGGCATTACTTATGGAACAACAAATGAAAAAAAGTGGTTAAAAGAGGCACAGGAAGCAATCATAGCATCTGTATCGATAACTATGGCTCCTTTCCTAAAATATGAAACTTTAACTGAAAACCAACGAGATCAATCGACGATGATTGCCCTAATGAACAGCAAACTGATCTACGTGGAATCAGTTATGGACCATATTAAAGAAAAGCGAAGTCGCGAGAAAGAAATGGAGGGAGTGGTCCTAAAAACACTGATTGATTTATTGCAAGACGCGAAAACCGATAAACAACATTTTCTAGAAGGGATTCGAGAAATCATTACAACTTTAGCTCTCCACCCGATCAGGACTGATTCAAAAACAGGAGCGTACACACATGAAGAGCAAAGAGAAGTTCACCATGCTCCATCTGTGTCCGGACTGGAACTAACACAGTCCGAGGAATATGGAGATCATGAAGCCCATGATTCTATGCCCTCAAACACGAGATTAACCCCAAAACAAAAACAGATCGAGAATGAAAGGAGTCAAAATATCACACCCGAGACTGCTGCAAAAACATTGGAAAATGCAGGAAAAGTGGCAACAAGTGCTTTTCTTATATTTGATTCTAATACAAGCAAGAAGACAGAAGTAGCAAATATAAACATTACACAAAAGAAAGGCCAAAAAAGCACATGTAAAACAAAAAACGCGATCTTCAAAAAAAAGAAGAAGATTGGCGGGTCAAGGAGTTTCTTGCGAAACACAAAAGACATAATAGAAGAAGAGTCGCATAATACCATACCATGCAGCAAACTAATAGAGAACCACTCTCAGTTGACCTTAGAAAAGAGCCAAACGGTCTCTGTATCTTCAGAAGACGACAATTCACATGATGGAACTATCCAAGAACTCCTAGATTGCTCTGTCTATGACGACGGAATTGGATATACAAACGAAATACAGGAAAGAGTAATAACGGATTTCAATATTTATGAAGCTGAAGAAGTATGCATTGATCCTAGGGTGGTGAATAAAGAAGATTTTCTAACCCTAAGTGAAAAATTAAAAAAATGCACAGCAAAATACTCCAAACCAAAAGAAATGAATGAATGCTCTCCACAAAAAAAAGTACAACTGTTTAATCCAAACAACACACAACAAAATGAAACAAGAAAAGAGAATTGGCTTTTGAGCGACAAACAAGGAAACGCTAGAACTACCGACATAAAGCATAAATGGATGAAGCAAAAACCTAAACCACCGAAAAATAGGGTTGTAATACTCGAAAAAATAGCAAGAATTTCGGATTGGTCTGATACTCAATAGATCAGCAGTAATGAAACTTTCACAATACATTCCACAACTGAAAACAATAAAATCAGAAGAAATACTGACAGTAAGCTTCCCTGAAGAAACGCGTGTCGACCTGGTAGAAATTACGACGAACTCGGTGTTACTTGCCACTATTATGCTAGAGGCACATGAGAACTTTCGAGTACTGGGCTTCAAAATCTCAGAACCAGTAGACTACCAAAACATCAATGATAAACCAGGAACCAGCGAAAAAAGTAAAACTGTGCTTTTTGAGAGGAAATTCTCAGAAGATGAAGAAGCACAACACATTAAATCGAAAATAGAAAGTCAAATCAGAGAGAGAACTACCAGTATGATCAGAGTGACCCAGGTGGAAGCAAAAACACAATATATTTAACCACAGAACCATCAAATGGAATACTAAAAAGAAATGGAAATGAAGATCAGATTCAAAGGCACGAAAAAGAGCATTTAGACAAAAGGACCCGAAATATTGGAATTGGCTAGCTGGCACTCTTGCTACTAAACCAAAATTATAGCCATCCAAAAAAGCCTACACTGATCGATGGAAAATAGGAAGCTGGAACACCAGAGGTCACAGCCATCTCTTTAGTGATTTCAATCCATCCTTAAACGAGCTAGACATAATATGTATACAAGAATCTTGGTTAAAAACTGCCCCATTTAAGGAAGGATTCACTGCTATGCAACCCCGCCAAAGGAAGTGCGCTTGGAAGACCATCTGCAGGTCTCTTAACATTAATCAAAAACGGGTCAGAAATAAAAGTAATCGAATCCAAGAATATTAACCCGTATATACAGGCAACAGTCATAAATTTCCAGCTCGAAGCCCCAAAAGTTAAGCAAATAATGCTAATATTGAATGTCTATTGGAACCCCCGAAACATCGAAAGTGAATGCTTCATAGACCAAATAACGGAATGCTTAGACGAAAAAATAGAAGCATACAAAGACCTAAATATCATTATCTGCGGTGACCTTAACGCAGATTGCTTTGAAGAAAACAAAGCAACCGAATATGATACAAGCCAAAAAAATGACCAAAAATGCAAACGTGGGAAAAAATGGAATGAAGAAATGGATGTAAGGAGATTACATAGATTAAATGGGAACACGAATCGAGATATACCGCCAGCAAAGACCTGGTCAAATGGCATTGCAAGTAACACACTAGATTACATGTTTGTGTGTGAACGATTATTAACGAAAATCCAAAGTTTTAAAATAACACCTTCAAACTATAGCGATCATGAACCAATTATCGCCGAATTTCTACACTGGGAAACCCGAATAAAGCAAAAATGGGACGTAAAAATAGAGTTAGAACATGGTCTAAATCGATTAAGGTTGAAAAAAAGTGACTTTGACACTATTAGAAAATCTAGAAAAGTGGCAATCCAAAGGAAAAAAGTCTGTAGAATATGATACATCGCTACAGATATTTAGACAATACTCTGGAAAATACCTAAAACCAAGAACTAAAAAACTACATGTTTATGACCCAGTAGTAGCGATAGAAAAGAGACTATTAAGAAAAGATCTACGTGCATTTAAAAATGGAAAGAACAAAGACACGAAAGTAATGCTGCAAAAAAGAAAACAAAGATACAAAAACTGGCAGAAAGCCCATAAAGCACAACTGCTACAACAAGATGCTGAAGCCATGCAGAAAGCAATATCGAATGCAAATAGCAGGACATTATGGGACCTACTAAATGATAAACAATCAACAGTGGCGCTCATGAATCCAATATCAGAAACCGTATGGACTGAGCATTTTGCAAAATTGTTTAATGAGCCAAAAACGCTGGATATGGAAAATAATACTAAAGAAGAAAAACCATGCCCCTGGGAAATCCATTTCGATAAGGAGGAGATAAAGTCCCTAATCTTAAGAGCAAGCTCCTCAAGAGCTCCAGGACCAGATGGTCTATCAAATGCAGTGTTAAAAGAAGACCCAGAAAAATGGGCAACTTTCTGCGAAAGACTCTTTAAGAGGATCGTGAAACAGGGACAAATACCAAAATCATGGAAGTCGGCCATTATTGTCCCGATCTTCAAAAAAGGCAATGGGATGGACCCGAAAAACTATCGGCCAATTGCCCTATTAGATTGTGTTGGGAAAATCTTTGCCACCCTCCTGCTAAAACAATTGAAAACGTGGATTAAGGATTCTAATATATATGATAAAAGACAATCAGGTTTTGTTGAGAACGTGGGATGCAACTTAAATCTGCTTATTCTAGGACTGATGAAAAGAAGAGCCTATACAAATAAACAAAAACTGTACACAGCCAGTATTGATTTACGGCAAGCATTTGACAGTGTGAAAAGAAGCCGCCTCTGGGAAAAATTGGCCTCTAAAGGCTGCCCGACAGATCTCTTGAAAGCCATCAAAGAACTGTATGCCAAAACCTCAATGAGAGTCAAATTAGATCAAGATGGTAATCTATCTAAGGAGATAAAAACAACAAAAGGCCTTAAACAAGGATGCCCGTTAGCAGCTACTTTGTTCTGCTTTTACATCGAAGACCTACAACACTGCTTTGGAAATAGCAGGACTTTTCCACCGAAATTGAATTGCAGACCGATTAACCATCTGCTCTATGCAGACGACCTGATAATTTTAGATCACACACAAATTGGTCTGCAAAGGGCTTTAAATCAGGTCGAAAAATATATAGAAAACAATGACCTAGAAATAAACGCAGAAAAAACCGAAATACTAATATTCGGTGATAAAAGATGGAAGAAGACAAAAAATGAAGAATGGAAAGTAAACGAAACCTGGATAAAACCATGTGACGAAATGAGATATCTGGGATCACAAATAAGTGGAATAAAAAACGAAGAGCCCTGGAAAAGGATGCTAAAGGCAAAGACAAAACAGCTAACAGCTCAAGCTACCATTATCAACAAAAGATATGGAAAATTCTCCCTTCGACCAGTGATCATATTTTACAGATTGAAAGTAATTCCGACATTGATATACGGAGCAGAAACCTGTATGAATATCCCAGAGAAGTTTTGGACAACGCTAGAAGGTTTGTTCTGGAAAAAAATCTTACCGATACCAAAAGCTACTCCAATGACGGTAATTAGACACGAGCTGGGCCTAACATCGTTATATATACACATCCGTTATAATAAACTAATGTTGTATAGAAAGATAACGAATAATAACAATGCCGCCCCAATTCGAATTATTTACAAAATTCAACAACTACGAAGAAAAAGTGGTAGAAGATTGGAAACGAGAAAATGAACAAACTCTGACAGAATTTACCCTCAAAGCCCAAACTTTAGCAGAAAACCTGATAGCTATAAAGAGAGCACTTTGGGCTGAGGACTGGTGGAAAACTGAAATGGAAAGAGCTTGGTCAAAAACGCACACACTCTTGAAATCTAACTGTGGGGTGATGACTATCATACCAGATTATCTGAGAAAGTTTCTGAACCCCAAACAAAGAGATCTGTTATTACGTTTCAGGTTAAATACCTTGCAAAACAAAACAACAAAGGCAAGATATACTAGAGAAAAAATATGTACAAAGTGCAGATTGTGCAACAAAGGTGAAGAATCACTACATCACTTAGTGCTATTTTGCACAGAACTGAGAGAACTGCGAAATCTGTACTTAACCAGTAATATCACTGACTTATGCGGCCTGGATCCAGAAAAATGGTGGAGCAAAATCTATACCTGCCAATCTCCAAAAATAAATTTCATAACAGTCACATTTCTGGAGAACACACTAAAAAGGCTAGACCTTATTGATGAAGGAAATGCATTACAAAAACTGAATTGAATTGGCTAAAAGGACTCACCGTGCAGTGTTGTTGTAAATATTTTATTGAACATTGTATTGTGAATTAATTCAATTTTTTATCTGCTTGATGTTGACCGGCTGTGACAGATCTCTTTGTAAGATGAAATGTTTTATTGATGGTGAAAGGTTTGTAATAAACCAAATACACTTAATAAAAAAGAAAATAAATAATCCACCTGGAGATGGTTTGTTTTGTTATGGATAGTCCCAACTTGTGACCTGAGTATCCTACAAACAGTTGGTCTGCTTGCCTGATCCTAGCCATTCTGCTGATGTAAAAGCTGAGAGCTCGCCTTGGGTCCAGCCTATGTAGCCTTTCTTCCTCTTTCCCCGGATGGGGAGGAGGGTAGAACGAAGGTAAGGTAATTTTCTGAGTAATATGAAATTCAGAAACCACCTTTGGGAGGAAATTAGGCTTCACATGTAGGACAACTTTGTCCTTGTGGAAAATTGTATGTGGGGGTTTACAGGAGAGAGCTTGTAGCTTGCTCACCCTCCTAGCAGATGTTAGTGCTACCAATAGGACAGTTTTAAGTGTGAGAAATCTCAGCGAACAAGAGTGAAGTGGTTCGAATGGAGTGCCCATTAGCAAGTTTAAGACTAAATTTAAATCCCATAAGGGAACCTGGAATGGTTTTGGAGGATAAACAGTTAATCCCTTGAGAAATTGTATCACTAGAGGAAGTTTGAAAAACGATGGTTCCTCCGCAGTGCGCTTGAAGATAGAAAGCGCTGCGAGATAGCATTTTACAATGCCAACTTGAAGGCCTGAGTTTGCCAAGTAGAGTAGAAACGATAACACCGTTGGTGTACCACATGAAAAAGGGTCAATATTCTCTTCCCTACACCAGCTGCAAAATTATAAAGACATTGTTGCTGGCCTTCTGGCTGAAAGCAACACCTCCATGACGTCATCAGGGAGATCCCAATCCTTGTACTTCACCCTTTCAGAAGCCAAGCGTGAAGGTTGAGGGTTCTGGTGTCTGGATGGAGAACCTGACCTCCCTTCTGCGAGAGAAGATTCTCTTTGAGTGGAAGACGGATTGGAGGGCAGATGGACATATCTAGAAGGTCCGGGTACCACGTTCTCCTGGCCCAGTCCGGGGCAATTAGGATCATGGTTTTCCGGAATCTTCTCAACCTCCTGATCATTTGAGGAATAACAGGGACTGGTGGGAAAGCGTAAAGGAGTGGAAACTCCCAGTCCACTACGAACGCGTCTCCTAGAGCTCCTCTCGGGGGAAATTCCCTTGAACAGAACTGATCGCACTTCCTGTTGGTGCTTGTGGCGAACAGATCCACCTGAGGGGTTCCCCAAAGGGCGAAGATCTCTTGAAGGACTTCCTGAGCTAGCTCCCACTCGTGGGAGACTGTGCTCTGCCTGCTCAGAGTGTCCGCTGTCAAGTTCTTCTCTCCGGCTAGGTGGACTGCCGATAGAGAGATTCCTTCCTGAATTGCCCAAAACCGGAGCTGCATTGCCTCTCTGCACAGTGGCAGTGATCCTACGCCTCCTCTTTTGTTGAGGTAGTGCATGGCCACCGTGTTGTCCGTCATTATCAGGACATTTCTCCCCTGTACTGATGGCAGGAAAGCTTTCAGCGCTAGTCTGATCGCTCTCAGCTCCAATAGGTTGATGTGTAGTCTGGACTCCGATGGAGACCAACGACCGCTGATGGTCAAGTCTTTGGCATGGGCTCCCCACCCGTGAGTGAGGCATCCGTGACTACTGTTATCTCCGGCCAGTGTTGCCAAAACTGTTCTCCTTTCAGAATGTTCTCCTGACAGGCCCACCACTGAAGGTCTCGAGCCACCCTGTCGGGAACCTGAAGAAGATCTGTCATTCTTCCTGAGAATTGTGACCACTGAGTTCTCAGTGCCCACTGGAGGGGTCTCATTCTCAGGCGAGCCTCTGGCACTAGGAAAATGCAGGATGCCATGAGGCCAAGCAATCTCAAAAAGTCGAAGGCTGGGAGACGTTGGGCATTTTGGAACTTGGTAACCATCTGTAGAATATCTTGAGCCCTCACCTCTGGTGGCGAGGCTTTTCCCAGGGAAGTGTCCAGGATCGCTCCGATGAACTGGAGTCTCTGCGATGGTATAATTTGTGACTTCTTTAAATTGAGGGAGAAGCCCAGTCTGTGAAGGGAGTGGCAAATGTGATTTAGCTGGATCTGAGCTTGTTCCGAAGATACAGCCCTGATCAACCAATCGTCCAGGTAGGGGTAGACGTGAATCCCTTCTCTCCTTAGACTTGCAGCCACTACCGACATTAACTTGGTGAAGACCCTCGGGGCGGAGGTCAGCCCAAATGGCAGCACTCGAAATTGATAGTGAAAGTTGCCAATTGCGAACCTCAGGTATTTCCTGTGTTTGAGATGGATAGGCACATGGAAATAAGGGTCCTGAAGGTCCAGAGATACCAACCAGTCCTGGAACAGAAGGGCCTGAAGGATCTGAGAAAGAGTTACCATCTTGAATTTGTCTTTCCTGAGGAATTTGTTTAATTCTCGCAAGTCCAAGATGGGTCTCAGTCCTCCGTCTTTCTTTGGAAAGAGAAAGTAAGGGGAGTACCAGCCCTTGTTCCTCTCCGCTACAGGTACCGGTTCTATGGCACCTTTCTCTAGCAGGTCTAAAATTTCCTGCAAGAGGAGCGGATCTGGAGCTTTTTGAGAGCTGATCCCCGGTGGATGACTCTGAGGTATGCATAGGAGAGGCAGGCAGTAACCTTGGGCAACTGTTTCCAATGCCCAAGCATCTGACGTGATAGCCTGCCATTCCGCCAGATGTTGAGTTAACCTGCCTCCTACAGGTGTCTTGTGAGGGAAGTCCTCAGAGTGGTTTTGGGGCGGCTGATGCAGATGGTAAAGAGGCACCTGCTGTTGCTACGGCTTTTGAATATCTACCCCGTCCACCTCGGGTAGTTCTTCTTTGTCCCCTTTGAGCCGGTCGTCCTCTACCTCTTCCAAATGCGGAGTAGAAGCGAAAGGACTTGCCTCTCACAGAGGATCCTGTGGAACGAAAAGGTGTCTGACGGATTGCAGCGCCTAGGGATTTTGCTGCTGCCTTTGATGTTTGCAATTTTTCTAAACGGTCATCCGCCTTTTTCCCCAAACAAAGAAGAGCCATCGAATGGCATGTTCAAGAGCCTGGCTTGCACATCTGGGGCAAAACCAGACTTTCTCAACCAAGCGAATCTCCTGGTTGTTGTACTTGCCGCCATTGCTCTGCTGATACTGTCAGCCGAATCAATGCCCGTCTGGAGGGATTCGCACATAGCGTCTTTACCGTCCTGTATGATATTTAGGAACGCCTCCCTTTCTTCTCCCTCCGGGATGCAGTCAGCCGCTGTAGAAGCACACTCCCAAAGTGTATGGCTGAATCTAGCAAGGGTGCAAGTAGCATTAATAGATTTTAACGTCATGCTACATGCCGAAAAAACTTTCTTTACCACATCATATTTCTTATCGTCCCTGTCCTGTGGGACGGTAGGGTAAGCAGTCTTGATGTCAGTAGAAGATGCTGCCTGTACCACCAGACTTTCTGGGGATGGGTGTTTGGACAAAAACTCCGGGTCTGCAGAAGATACCCTGTATTTAGTAGACAGTTTTTTTATTTACTGCCGGGACGACATCTGGGGTTTCCCAGTTCGTCATGATTTTCCTTTGAAGAGCTTTATCAAGAATATCCGTGAGGTCATCTTGTTGGAAAGCCTGTGAAGGTGTTGACCACCCCATAAATTCTGTGATCCTGGCCATTAAGGCTCTATAGGGGGTTTCAGCATGCTCTCCCGGGTCTGGCCTAGCGAACTGCACCTCAGGGGAAGTGTCTAACCCACTTGCCTCATGTAAGGAATCATTGAGTTCCTTTAACCTGCGTTCTTCTGAGGATAACTCCTCTTGAACTGGGGTTGCAGGTCCCTGCAACTCAAATGTCTCTTCTTGGTCAGATAGTTCTCCCTCTTCCATAATTGAGGACATAGTTCTCAATTGGTCTGAACTCACAAAGGGTGTGAAACCCATCTCCAAGGCAGAGGGTGCCAAACTTGTAATCGGCCTCGAAAACGTTGATGTCGTCGACGTCGAAGGCTTCGAGCGTGGCGTCGAAAACAAAGGCGGAGGCCTCAAGGACCTCGATAGAATTGGGATTCTGCTCGAGGAAGTCGACAATCTCGACGCCATCGTCATCGAGGACCTGGGGATAGCCACTGGGTGCGCCGCAACCGTGACTTTCCTTGGCGTCGACGCCGGTGTCGAAGATGGCGTCGAGTCGACAGACCCGTGTGTCGAAGGTCCCTTCGACAACAGCGTCGAAGACACCGACCTCGGCGTTGACGGAACCTTCGAAGAAGGTTTCGAGTTCATAGCTTTACTCGAGGGTTCGGTGACGCGCTCGAGAAGCTTCCTTCGCCGGGTACTGCGACTCGTGGCATTTTTGACCTTTGGGTCTTTCGACCAGAGCATCGCTCTCGGCAGTCTTCGAGGGGGTCGAGACCGCTTTCTCGAAGACGCTCATCATATTTTTGCGGAATTCCTCCCATTCAGCCCGGGAACTATGTTTCGTGGGGCAAGGGATTCTCTTAGGAGAAACAGAGGAAGAGGATGAAGAAGGGGATCTTCGACATCTCCTCTTCGAGTGCTTCGATCTCGAGGAGTGATGGGACCCACTCCGAGACCTGGAGTGCGAATGGTGACGAGGAGGCGAATGTCTCGACTTCGCCGAGGAAGAAGAAGCTTTTGAAGTCTTACCTTTTTCCAGCTTCCCCCTACGCTCCTTCAGGGCCTTAGCTATCATGGACATACAGTCCTCGCACTCCGAACAATGGTGTTCAGCTCCCAAACACCACAGACAAACTCTGCGAGGGTCAGTCAGCGACATCTTTTTCCCACAGTCTCGGCATTTTTTGAAGCCGGAACGAGGGGTCGTCGGTTCCTACGAGGAAGCCATCGAGTATGGATCGAATATCTCGAGGAAATAGGATAAATTCTCTACGAAACTGAGCAACGATATTCCGAGGCACTGAGTAAGTGCGGAAAAACGGAACTGAGCAACGGACGCTGCGCGCGGCTTTATAGGCAGGATGACGTCGATTCGGCGGCTGTCGAGCGACATCGACTCCGCGGACGTCGACGCGCAGCGCCCTCTAGAGAAAAAATGTTCTGAGGCCAGCAAAGCTGGAAAGAGCTATCTAAGATAAGGAATACGTCAGAGGACACAATCCCTTCGAATTGTTGTTACTGCCTGAGATGTGGTTGTCGACGTGGACGTAGGCTTCAACAATCCTGAAAAGGGCATCGAAAACATCCGAAAAGGCCTCAATTAAATCGAGAGGATCGGAATCCTACTCTGTCGTCGAGATTGTCGATGGCACTCTCGACGTCATGGTCGGGGCTTTCGACATCTCTGGTGCCTGTGACTTAGTGGCAGTTCTAGGCTTGTCCATCAGGGTCGATGACGGCATCGATGAGATTTATGTGTCGAAGGTTCCTTCGACAAAGGCGTCGATGACGCAGATTTGTGAGTCGAAGAAGTCTTCGGCGTCGATGAAGCAGTCTTATTGCCTTTACTCAAGGGTTCATGACGCTCTCGAGTATTTCTACTCGCTGGGTTCAACGACTCGCAGCATTTTGATTATTCGGGTCTTTCACCCAGGGTATCACCTTTAGACGTCTCAGAAGGGGTCGAGGCTGCTTTCTCGAAGACGCTAAGCATTTTTTTGCAGAATTCCTCCCACTTAGCCGGAGAGCTGTGTTTCGTGGGGCAGACGACTCTTTCTGGGGAACTAGGGGGAAGAGGGAGATCTATGACGCCTCTTCTTAGAGTGGCCTGATCTCGAAGAATGATGGGAACCGCTTCGAGATCTCTATCGGGAAGGTTTCTTTTGACGACGGGGAGACGAATGCCTCGACTCAGCCGAAGAAACTTTTGAAGGGGTAGAAGTTTTAAAAGCCTTACCTCTTTCTTACTTCTCCTTACGCTCCTTCAAGGCTTTCGCCGTCAAGGACATACAGTCCTCACACTCCGAACAGTGATGCTCCGATCCCAGGCACCACAAACAGATCCTGTGAAGATCCGTTAAAGAAATTTTCTTTCCACAGTCGTGACATTTTTTGAAACCGGACCATGGAGTCGATGGTTCGGATGAAGATGCCATTTTTATAAATTTAGATTTTCGAAGAAATAAGAAGATTTTTATATAGAATGGAACTGAGCGTTATGTTTCCGAGGCACACGAAGTGCGGAAAAACGGAACCGAGAAACGGATGCTGCGCAAGTCTATTTATACTCTTGATGACGTTGGCGCCGATACGGATGCTGTAGATGGACACTGACTCGAGGGACGTCGACACGCAGCGCCCTCTACTGGAAAAAATTTCCGAGGCCAGCAAGCTGGAATGGATTATATCAAAGATAAGGAATACGTCGGAGGACATAATCACTTCGAATTTAAAATACTATTGTAATCCCTTGAACTTAATTTCCCAAAAGACTGTGTACTGGGACAAAGAAGAGGAGTAAAGAGTCAATGAGGATCAACAATACTGCCGAAAGTAACGTGCAGTCTATTTGCTGTCCATTTAATTACCTGCGTGGGACATTTAAAACAGCGAAACACCTGCAGAAAATAGGTGAAGGAGAAGCCAGATCGGGCTGCAGAGTACACGGAGCAGGCAGCAGAGACATGGAGAAAGGCAGATGTGTGGGAGCGAACCAGGGTGAAGGAACAAGGTGCTCCCGACCTGCCACTTGTTAATCCGTTGTACCGGAGTGGCAGATGACACAACAGAGTCAGTTGGGCTCTGGGGAAGTGCAGCAAGGGAACCAGCAACTGCAGAACGGTTGTCCGCGACGCAGTCAGATAAAGCAGGACCTGAAAAGAAGTTTGACAAGCTGTAGAAGTTCTACCCAAAGCAAAACTCTGCTGCTACAATGAACCACGAGTCAGAGACACCAGGAGATACTGGTGAGTTGGCCATTTGTTAGTGTTAACCCAAGGGCATTCTGACAGGTACATGGACAATTAGGTGAGAGTTTTGAATACCGAACAAATAGAATTACAGAGAGAAGAACAAATTACTCTCTTACCTGGTGACGTTCTTTCGATGGGATGGTCCGACGACATATTCCATATCTATGACAGTAATCACCACAGCTGTGCTGCTTCGGAAAATCTTTCGGCGTCTGCGTCGATGACGTCGATACGCCATCCTCGAGGGCCTACGTCGAGCCGACGTCACCGGATGTTATAAGTAGGACGCACGACGCCCGTAGCCTCCGTTGTAGTTTTTTCCCCAGAACGTGCGACACCAAACCACTGCCAGTATGACCACAAAAAAACGTAAGCTGCAATCGCATAAGAAATTCTGTAGCGGGGCAGGTAGGGAAGGAGCGATATGGAATAAATCCTCGGACCATCCCGTTGAAAGAATGTTACCAGGTAAGAGAGTAACTTGTTCTTCCAGGGGATTGGGTCCTCCGATGTATTCCATATCTATGACTAACTCCCAAAGCAGTACCAACGTATGGAGGAGGGAAAAATTATTTAGAATATAGAAATTTAGAATGCCCAATCAAATTGCATAGTAAAGGACCGCCTTGCCAAAGGCCAGATCCTGCCCATGGATAGAATCTAGGGAGTAGTGTCGTACAAATTATGGACCGAAGCCCATGTGGCTGCTTCACAGATGTTACGAATAGGAACACCCCTCTGCAGGGCAGTAGAGGCAGCCATACCCCTAGTAGAATGGGCCCGTAAGCCTACCGGAGGGTCCTTACCCGCCAGGCGGTAACATTCAGAAATTGCCAAGATAATCCATCTAGACGAAGTCTGCTTAGTAACAGCTTGTCCCAAATGCCTTCCAGCGTAACCAATAAAGAGCTGAGCGTCCACTCTGACCCGGGACATGGGAGAAATGTAGAAACTTAAACCTCTCCTAGGATCCAACCTATGGGGCCTCTCCTCTTCCTTACCAGGATGTGGAGGAGGATAAAATGCCAGAAGAACAACCTTCTGGCTTAAATGAAATTCCGACACCACCTTCGGAAGAAAGGAAGGACGAAATCTCTAAGGACAACCCTGTCCTTATGAAACAGCGTGAAGGGTGGCTTAACTGAAAGTGCCTGCAACTGACTGTAACTAAAAACACAGTTTTAAGGGTTAACAGCCTCAAAGGACAAGAATGTAAAGGCTCAAACGGAGCACCCATAAGGAATTTCAGAACAAGGTTCAAATCCCAACCAGGCACCTGGAAAGGTGACAGGGGAAACACATTAGTGAGTCCTTTGAGAAACTGAGAAATTAAAGAAATTTTGAAATAACACTCCTCAGACGAGCGCTTAAATATAGACTGCGCCGCCAGGTAACCTTTAACAGTACCCACTTGCAGGCCCCTGTGGGCCAACAAAAACAAAAAACACAGAACCACAGGAATGTCACATGAAAAAGGGTCCACATTCTGAACCCTGCACCAGTCGCAGAACTTTCTCCAATGGCAACGGTACAGGGCCTTAGTCGCCGGCCGTCTGGCGGAAAGCAACACCTCCATCACGTCTTCAGGGAGGTCCCAATCCTTGTACCTCAACCTTTCAGAAGCCAAGGTTGAGGGACCTGACCTCTGGATGGAGAACCTGATCCCCCTCCCGTGAGAGCAGATCGTCTCGGTAGGGAAGACGACGTGGAGGGCAGATGGACAAGTCTAGAAGGTCCGGGTACCACGTCCTCTGGTCCCATACCGGAGCAATGAGGATCATCCGGGAACCGAACCTGCGAAGCCTCCGCAGCACTTGCGGGATGACGGGGACTGGAGGAAATGCGTATAGCAGTGGGAAGGACCACTCCACCACGAACGCGTCTCCTAAGGCTCCTTTTTGGAGGAAATTCCCGCAAGCAGAACCTTTCGCACTTCCGGTTGACACTGGAGGCGAAGAGATCCACTTGAGGGGTCCCCCAAAGGGCGAAGATCTCCAGGAGAATCTCCTGAGCCAGCTCCCACTCGTGAGAGATCGCACTCTGCCTGCTCAGAGCGTCCGCCGTCTCGTTTTCGTCTCCGGCCAGATGAACTGCCGAGATCGAAACTTCCTGCTGGATGGCCCAGAACCCGAGCTGCATCGCCTCCCTGCCCCCCCTTTTTGTTGAGGTAGTGCATGGCCACTGTGTTGTCCGTCAGATCAGGACATTCTTCCCTCGCACAGTCGGCAGAAAAGCCTTCAGGGCAAGCCTGACGGCCCGCAGATCCAACAGATTGATATGGAGTCTGGACTGCGACGGAGGCCAACGACCGCCGACTGTCAACTCGTTGGCATGAGCTCCCCATCCTGTGAGGGATGCGTCCGTCACGATTGTCACCTCCGGCCAGGGCAGCCAAAATGGAGCCCCCCTCATCAGATTGCCTTCGACGGCCCACCACAGAACGTCCTGGGCGACCGAGGGCGGCACCTGAATGGGATCCGACATCCTGCCGGAGGACTGTGACCACTGGAGATTGAGGGCCCATTGCAGAGATCTCATCCGCAACCTGGCCTCTGGCACCAGAAGAATGCAGGATGCCATGAGGCCGAGCAACCTCAAGAACTCGAACGCCGGGAGCGTCTGGGCAAGTTGAAACTTGTGGACCATCTGCTGAATGTGAAGAGCCCTCACCTGGGAGGGAAACACTGCCCCAGGGAAGTGTCGAGCACTGCTCCGATGTACTGGAGCCGCTGTGTTGGCGTCAAGTGGGACGACTAAGTTGAGGGAGAAGCCCAGCTTTTGAAGGGAGTGGCAGGTGACGGACAGATGATCCAGGACCTGCTCGGGTGAGCGCGCCCTGATCAACCAATCGTCCAGGTAGGGTTAGACGTGAATCCCCCCCTTTCCTGAGATACGCTGCCACCACCACCATGAGCTTGGTGAAGACCCTCGGGGCAGAGGTCAATCCGAACGGCAGGACCCGAAACTGAAAGTGCGAGTCGTCAACCGTGAACCTCAGGTATTTCTTGTGCTTTGGATGGATCGGCACATGAAAATAAGCGTCCTTGAGGTCGAGAGACACCAACCAGTCCTGAAGTTGAAGGGCCTGGAGGACTTGAGAAAGAGTTACCATCTTGAACTTGTCCTTCCTGAGGAGTTTGTTCAAACCGCGCAAGTCCATGATGGGTCTCAATTCCCCGTCTTTCTTCGAAAAGAAAGACTAAGGGGAATACCATCCCTTGTTCCTCACCGCTACAGGGACCAGTTCTATGGCGCCTTTCTCCAGCAGGGATTGAATTTCCTGCACAAGGAGCGGATCCGGACTCTTCAAAGAGAGATTCCCTGGTGGATTGTCGTGAGGCCTCTGCCGGAAAGGAAGACAGTAGCCGTGGGCTATGATCTCCAGAACCCACACATCTGAAGTAATGGCACGCCACTCTACAAGATGCTGCGCCAGCCTTCCCCCAACCGGTGAACCCTGGGACATGGCCTCATGACTGAGCTGAAGCGGCTGCGGCAGTGCCTGAGGGCTAAGAGGCAACTGCCCGAGCGGCCTTGTCACCTCGAGTACCCTGTTTTCCACCTCTGGCACTCCTACGGTGGCCCCTTTGACTAGCAGCGCCTCTCGATTTACTAAGGGACGAGTAATATCGAAAGAACCTCCCCTCCATTGTTGTCCCCTAAAACGAAAAGGCGGAGGTTGGCGAACTGCAGCGCCCAACGACTTTGCTGCAGCTTTGGAGGTCTGCAACCTCTGAAGGCTCTCGTCAGCCTTGCTGCCAAAAAGATGTTCACCATCAAAGGGCATGTTGAGGAGCCGAGCTTGCACATCAGCAGCAAACCCCGACTTCCGCAACCACGCAAACCTGCGTATTACGGTGCCTGCCGCCATGGACCGGCTGACGCAATCAACCATGTCCAGATCCGACTGAACGGACTCGCACATGGCGTCTTTGCCATCCTGCACGATAGCAAGAAAACCATCTTATTCCTCCCCTTCGGGAATATGATCAGCCGCTAAGGAGATACACTTCCACACAGTGTGCGTGAAACGAGACAAGGCAAAAATTGAGTTGGCAGCCTGAAGCGGCATACCCCCAGAAGAAAACACCTTCTTGGCCCAGCCGTCAAAACGTTTGTCGTCCCTATCAGGAGGGATGGTAGGGTACGACGCCTGCTTTGTGGGGGCCGTAGCCGCCTGCACCATCAAACTCTCCGGAGTGGGGTGCGTGGTCAAGTAGCAGGGGTCACCACTGGCTGGGCGATATTTCTTCGGCAAGGACTTGCTCACTGCCGGGAGACTCTCCAGAGAAGTCCAAGCCGCAGCCACCCTTCTCTGCAAGGCCATATGGAATGGCAGTACCGGGTCAGTTGGTGGACCTTGGTCGAGGGTATCAGTCAGATCATCCTGCTGAAAATCCCCAGGGGGTGTGGGGGGGGGGGGGGGTGTCAGACTGTGATGCTGGAAATGCATCGGAGGGACAGGGCCTCCGTATCCTTGTCCCTTTCTATCGTGTGTTCTGTGGTGTTGCACAGGAGTTCATGTGGGACTCCTGGCGGTTCAGCTCTCTCTCTTTTGGTTTGGTGAACGGACCCGTGGGATACCCTTATGGCACCCATGGGCGGGGGTACAACCCTGTGCCCCTAGTGTATGTGTTTGGGCACCTGTGGGTGGCCCGCAGAGCAGGGTATGGGCTGGTGGCAGCTCCATGCTGAAATTGACAGGTGCGCGGAGTATCCTCCATTTTGGGATATCCCGGCCCTGCCATTGGGATCTGTTGATTTCTGATGGAAAACAAAATGGCCCCTGTGGCCTCTTGCTTTCTATTCCCCATTACCTTATTTTCCCAAAGTCCTGGGAAGCCCCGACTCTGTCCCTTCCCCCACTGGCTGTTGGGTGGAAGTACCATATATGGTGTTGTTGCAAAGGCCCGGCCAGACTGGCCTTCCCGGTGATGTATGTTGTGGGTACCTCCTGTGGGTGGGACCTGGGTGAATAGTGTGTGTGACGAATATGCATTCTGTGTTGTGGGTGTCTAGTATCTGGTGGTTGACACAATGACTGAGACAACCCTGCCCGAAAGCGGTATGAATGCAGCTTGGAGTGTTGAATGGCTCGGTACTTGTCCCAATACACAACTTGTTGTGAGTGTCTGGAGAGAAGTGAATGGCCTGAATACCTCGTGTGCCTGATACGCTGCCTGCCTGCACGAATGCCCCTAGTCGTGATTGATTGGATGCTTGAGTATATCTGGACACCTCTCACTGCTAGGAATCTTGTTCAGAAGCTGAAGTCCACTACGACGAGTAACTGGAGTAACTGACGCTTGACCTTGAAGCCCTGCTGGACGAGAAGAATTGCTGTGGCTATTCTTCACAATCTGAAAGCTGCTGTGCCTCCAAGGACTGACCCAGAGAGGACCTGGTAAGGCGCCCTCTTCCCGAGCTACGAGGGACCATCGTGCAGAGCTGATCATTGCCAACGCTCCCTGGTAGACAGACCTTCGACAGGCTGCCGACCCGATATACGGGGACTGCTGCAGAACTCCAAAGAGAAGCACTCGGACTGTTGTCCGCCACTGTCTACGACCGCCGTCGCCGACCGCAGCCGCCGTACTCCAGTTTGCCTAAGAACTTCAATTGATCGGACGCCCTCGTCTGCATCGTCACCCGCTTGTCTCCCGCTGGAGAAGGCCTGACCGTTGACGCGCCGAGGAGCATCGGTTAAGATGGATTTCTGAACTCTGTCCTGGAGGGGCAGAGGTTCAGAAGGCCAGCCTAGTTTCTTGCAACAGGGTAACCTTTGGACAAGCCAGACCAATCAAGGTAGCGATCGTGGCGGTCAAGACTAGGTCTCAAGAGGGGTGAGGGTGACTGAAAGCCCGCAATGAGCACACAAAGCAAGGACACTTACAAATTACTCCAAGCAGGTGTTATATTAAAAATAGACACATTTATTACAAGGCCTTTGTAACATGGACCGTAGCGAGAAATCACAAAAAAACTCAAGTAAACCAACACATCACAATCAAATACAATATATATACAATTACCAACGAGTCTAACGAGTTAGACGCACGAAATGTGTAGACCACCTAGAAGGGGAGGAAAACAGGAAGCAAATAATAGTTAGACCTAGTCCGCCTTCAGAGGCACATAACTAAAAGGAAGTCTGAGCCCTACGAAAAGTGGAGCCTTGTGCTCAAAAGTACCTGCACACGCTGGTGCCAAAGGGCAAAGGAGAGTCTCTTCGAGGGAATCAGGCAGTTTAGTTCGATGAACAAATGAAGATGAACAGAGCTCCGCGACTCAAGCGCAGCCTCCACTGTGGGCAGAAGCAGAGCGCGAGTACGGAAAGGCGTGCTGTTAGACACAGCGGGGAAAAGCTATGGGCTACTGCAGGAGGGCGACCAGTTCCTAGCGATGCTACTCACCGGTCCCCGATGCAGGCAGACCCACGCTTCTCCGCGTCAGTTTCAGTGCTGGCAGGTTCAGATACGAGCAGGGGACGTCTCGGCGTCGTGTAGATTCCGCAGCAGCAAAAGTAGAGTTGAGGATGTCCCAAACGCAGTGAACCCGCACAGTTTGTCACCACAGCAGGGGGACGGAGCAGCTGTGTGTATTTCAGCTCAATGTACACTGCTCACTTCAGACCTGGGAATGCCAAGTGTACGAATCGTGTGAGAGTGGCAGGGACTCGTAATACAACACAACCTGACGGCGGTTACAGAGCAAGACACCTGGGTAGGCTGGTCAGTCCACTGGATGGCCCAGAGACACTTCCGAAGGCCTACGTGAAGGAGATGGTGAAGATGCTGAGAATAGTTGTTCCCACTATTCCAAAGGGTCGAAGTACAGTACCCAGGATGTGTATTGGGACCAGACATCCCAGCCCACATCCTGGAGGCACACACAAGGCTTGTAGAAGCCTGCGAAAGCATCTGTGTTTCGCGGGAAAGTACATGCCCAAATAAGGAAGGCCCCGGGTCGGCTCTACCTGGGGAAGGTGAAGGGGGCAAGACGGTCAGCGGGCAGGACAAAGAGCCTCGTGGTCTGGCCATTTTGAGAGCCAGGCCACCATTTTGGGCCAAGCGCGAGAAACGTGCTTAAACGCCAAAAGGATCTCAAAAACACAAAGAAACGATCGCTGCCACCAGTCCCATCCGTAATTCACTTGCACCGTTCATTAACAATCCAAAGAGTATCTAGGGCCTGTAGAAGACTAGAGACCCAAGAGAGCAGTAACTTAGCTTACAGTGCCCTCGTGTCATGTTGCGCGAAAGCTGCAACACGATAAAAGAACTACGGAAAACAACGTTTCCCGGTACTGACTGTCTTAAGTCAGTTTCCTCGTAAGAATGGAGCGAAAGCCCAGTAGTGCGGCAGAAGGCTGCACTTCTCTGGCAAAGTCTAGATAATGGTGAAAACAACAGCAAAACGTTTAGGGGTTGCCACATGTAAGGAAATTTACCCACAATTAAGAAATCTTTCCTAACAGCATCCACCGGTGGGTTTCCTGCCACCTAAGGACCACAGACGCCGACGGCTCAACGCCCTTGCTGGGCCAAAGTTCTTCATCTCTTTGCGGTCCAGAACTATCGTCACCAAGGTGCCCTGCACGCCTCGTCCTTGCAGGACGCCAACGCTCTCTCGTCGACGAGCACTGCTAGGAACGAAGCTGCCACTTCCCTGCCGTAGTTCACCCTGTTCACCATCGACGACACGTGACTCCTGCATTAAAGGGAGGGCACTCAAGAAGGGCCGTCGATTCCCCGACACCGAACGCCAAGTTCCGACACCTCTCGACGATCCGTGGCTCCCGCCTGAAAGGGAGGTACTCGAGAAGGATCGGTCGACGCATCGTCGGAGAACTCTACTCCACCAGGTAAATTGGGGGGGTAAAACCTTAATAGGAAGAAGTGAGACTATTGAACATATGGACTGGGCTTGTGCGATATATCCTTATTTTACAGGTTGGGGGGGGGGGAGAATCTCCACACAGAACTGTGTCTAAGTAACGGGGCCAGCATTCTGCCTATTTTCTTAACCATCTTACGTTCCTGCCTATCTCTATTGCTGGTTTCGTCGTTATTAATCTGTGTGACATTTTAACAGTACAGTTGATGCACTTTAATGAGATTCGATAACATTAGTGGTACCACTTTAGAATTGTATATATTTATCAGTACAAAGTGCGTTATTGTGATCGTGTACATACCTTTGAATATTAATTATGTAAAGATTGTTTTCAGTAATACAGTGTGTGGACATTCCTTTGTGGGGGTTCGGGGACTACACTGTACTTAAGAACCAGCCTGCATCACCTCCTGAGAAGGTAGGCCTTGATTGCTCGTCCATTGCTACCACAATAGAGAATCTTGGCCTGGGTCCTCTGTGCCTCTCCTCTACCATATAGGGAGCGGAAGTACAGACACCCCCTACCAGTCTTTACACAGACCACCCCAGGCAATCCGTGACCCTCGACATCAGGTGCCGGTAAGAGGAGTCGGCATGCGTGCCAGGCTCAGGCCTACCAAACTCCACCTCCGGAGAGGTGTCCAGCCCACTGGCGTCGTGCAACGACTGGCGCAGGTCCTCAAGTTGGCTATGACTAGAAAGGAGGCCAACAGGAACCTCTGCAGGACCCTCACCTTCCTCAGAGCCCTCATCCACCTCAGAAATATAATCCAAAGGCTGGAAAGAGGGTACAGAAAAAGAAACAAAGACATGTTTAGCCTTGGCCAGAGCCTTTCTGGGGGGTTTCTCCGTGCCACGGGGTACCCCCGACAAAACCGCCTCGAAAGGTGTTGAGGGCGTTGACGGAATCGGCGTCGAGCGTGACGCCGACAGCTTCGGCGTCGTCGCCACAGGCCTCGAGGGCGGAGCCGCAAGCGTTTCTCGACAGCCTGGGCGCCAATGGAGTCGACGACTTCCTCAGAGGCGGAGCCTTGAGAGAGTCCGTCGACGACCTCGGCGCCGCCGGCATCAATGTCTTCTTTGAAGACATCACAGGTTCTCGCGGTCTCTAGGGCGTCGAGGACCGGGACCTGGAACGGGCATGCCTACAGCGACCATCCTTGTCCGACCGGCACCTCGAAGGCGCGCGGTGGTCGCGACGACTGCTAGAGCCCGATGGCGGGCGAGCTGTGTCTCTAGTACGGCCACGGCCGGTGTCCTCAGACGGCACGGACGGACCAGAGCTCTGCGATTGAAAAATCCCCATCACCACCTTTTGGAAGGAATCCCATTCCTCAGGAGTGGAATGCTTGTTGGGACAAGCAACCCACCGACGGGCGGAGTCCTCGGACGAGGAAGGCGACCTGTGACGGCACTTCCTGGAGTGCCTCGAAGAGGCAGAGGAATGGCGAGACCGACTCACATCCGAGAACCTCCGGACTCACGACAACCATGCGGAGAGTCGCCCCTCGAATCATCTGTCTTAAGACCAGTGGAACGCGACTTCCGGGGTTTGGCCACCTTACCGACCGACAGCTTCTTCTTATGCTCCCGCAAGGCCTTCGATGTGAGCGATTGGCAGTCAATACAGTCATCCGTATCATGGTCCTCCCCGAGGCAAGCATCGTGCGTGTCAGTCAGCGACATCTTGGACCCGCACACCCGACACTTCTTAAACCCAGACCGCAGGGTGGAAGAAGCCAAAGACGACAAAATATTTCAATGAAGAAAGAGGTTCGAAGAACCGAAAGAACAGGATTCAGTAGAATCGAGGCACGCCGAGATCTCCGAAGCGAAGACGTTCGCATAAAAAACAGAACTGAGGCGAGGGGCGTCGAACGTCCTACATCCAGTGACGTTGGCTCGACGGAGGCCCTCTAGGACGGCGTATCTACGTCATCGACGCAGGACGCAGAAAGATTTTCCGAAGCAGCACAGCTGTGGTGATTACTGTCAGATATGGAATACGTCGGAGGACCCAATCGCCTCGAACAGGAGGGTACACATGGTTAATTCTACTGATACGAGATGTCAGTCAGGGGAAACATGCGCCAGCATTGCCAAGAGACTTTGTAAGAGGTTGAAAGAAAGAGCATGAACAAACCCTAAGATAGGGCAAGCCAGCATGGGGAAAATTGGTGCATGTGCTAACTGAAGTCAACAAGGTTGTGCCACTGAGGAGGTGCAATTGTGAGAACATTTAAGAGAAATGTGAATGGTGTGGAGAGACCTGATAAGAGTATCTGGTAGTGAAACAGTAAGTAAGCAATCCATAACTGTTTTCCCACTGTCCTCCATAAGATAGCACTGGGTGCAAAGCCCTTTGCCTCCCATTTCCCTCTTGACTTCCCTTAATTGAACCTGGGTTAATTCTCCTACCCCTGTGCTGGCCTTAGGACTGGAAGAGAGAAGAACTCACTGTCTTTGGACACATTCTTATTCCACTTTTAAATAGTTTTGAAATGTTTGAAGTCACCAACACAGTCCATTGCATCATTTTGGAGAATAACTTCCCTTTAGAAACCAATGTTTCAGCCTGTGATTTTAGGCTCTAGGACCAGCACATCTTGGGGCTGGATTTCTTTTTTTTTTTACAAACTTTATTTATTGGAAAATGAGCCACAAATACAGTCCAAGAACTTACATTAATCACACATGCATTTTCCTTTTTTCCAGTTCCATTCCTTGCAATGTCCAGCTTTAGTGCTCATAACATTTTGTATAACTCCCATAAACTCCCCCATCCTCCCCGCCCCCTGTTTCTCCGTTTACTCTCTAAATTAAGGCTGAGGTGAAACGCCTTCCTTTGTTAGTGCAATCTGGGTTTTCCTACCAGTCAGGGCCACTGCTCCTGAGCATAGTCTGTTGTCAGAGAATGGGGAAGCTGCGATGCAGGTTGGCTTAAAGTAGAACTGCTATCTATCTGCCACAAATTCATGGAATGGAAGCCAAGCCACCAGGAACTTTTGATAGGTGTCGTTAGCCAGAGCCGTCACCTTCTCCATTGCCAACACTCCCCATAGCCTCACCCACCACATGGCTACCACAGGCCCCTGCTCGTTCTTGCATGAGTGTGCCAGGTTAATTCTGGCCACGCTCAGCATACGGGTGTTGAGGGTGGCGCTGCTTCCGGTGGCGGACCAGGATCCGTCTGTCGAGGCTCCCAACAACACCACTGCTGGATTGAGAGGCTATTGTACATTTGTTACATCTTTAATGTGACTTAGGATTTCTTTCCAGTATACCTCTGCTAAAAGACATGCCCACCACATTTGTATCAAGTCACCAATCTGTTCACAACCCCCGCAAGCATGTAGAAGGATAGTCTGGGTTGAGTGCATGCGTTGTGGTGTCATTTACCACCTGGAACACAGTATATATGCAGATTCCTTGATTGGTATATATTTGGAGCTTTTCATTGCCCGGCACCAAATCTGATCCCACATATCCTCCGTAATGGGTTCTCAAAAGTCTTGTTCCCATTTTGACATGTATGGTAGGACCTCTCCCAGACTTGACCCATCTAGCAGTCGAAACAGCCTCAAGATGCCTTTCTCAGTTGCCCCTTTTATTGTGAGTTCCAACCCCAGTGGGGTTCTATTGGCCCTTTCTTTTACTTTTTGTTCAAGATCCAATGTCTTACATGGGTGTAATGAAAACATTTGCGTTCCGGTATCTGGAATTTATTTTTACATTCCTCAAATGTCAATGGATTCCCACCTGAATATAAGTCCCGAAGTGTCAGGGACTGGATTTCTTAAGTGAAAGGAATTGTGCTCGCGATTGGTTCTAATCATTTTACCTGCATCTGAATACTTACCAGTTTCACCTGGTTAGTTATTGATATATGATATGGCATTTATAACGCGCCTGCACACAAGTGACTGATGTACTGTAAGTGAACCTACTGGTGAATGTATATATTTGAGATGAACAAGTTACTTACCACTGGTAACGTTCTTTCGACTGTTCGTCCCATGTATTCCTTATCTTTGATATTTTCAATATCCAGCTTTGCAGCTTCAGAAAATAATTTTCAGCAGGGGGCGCTGTGCGTCTATGGCTGTCGAGTCAATGTCCTGCGGCGGTCTCTGTATCGATCTCGACATCACCTCAGGTACATGTAGCACGCGCAGCGCCTGTTTTCCTCAGTTCAATTTTAAGGAGTGGAGTAGTATCTTGTGTTTGACAGTTACTCCCCCTGAGAGAGCAAAGACTGCAACCGCAAGGGGAATTCTACTGTGCAGTAGGGTGGGAGAAAAAGCCAGTCAAAAGCAAGTTAGCAGGGGTAAGTAACTTGTTCTTCGAATGGATTGTGTCCGCCCACGTATTCCTCATCTTGGATACACTCCCAAAGCAGTTTACATATTTTGTTCCAATGCCCCTGGCCGAATGAGTTCTTGGGTGTTCTGGCGGATCTTTACCTGTCAACTTGTAGCATCCCGATATTCTTAGAATAATCCATCTGTATATAGTTTGCTTGGTAATTGCCAGTCCTAACTTGTGACCTGAATAGACCACAAATAACTGGTCATCCGGTGTTAATCTTGCCAATCTGGAGATGTAAAAACTCAGTGCACGTCTAATGTCAAACCTGTGAAGACTTTCCTCTTCCCTCCCAGGATGTGGAGGAGGATAAAAAGATGTTAACGTGATCTTCGGAGTAAGATGAAACTCAGACAATTTTGGGGAGAAAAGTAGGCTTCACTTTTAGTACCACCCTGTCTTTATAAAAGACAATATGAGGAAGCTTGCAGGATAACGCCTGTAGCTCACACACCCTTCAGGCTGATGTAATTGCCACCAAAAAGAGGGTTTTTAAAGTTAGCAGACTTAAGGGACAAGAATGTAAAGGCTCGAAAGGAGCTCCCATCAAAAGGTTCAACACCAAGTTGAGATCCCACAGTGGGACCTGAAACTGAATTGGAGGCAAAACATTAGTCGGTCCCTTTAAGAACTGAACTATTAGAGGAATCTTAAAATACAATACTTCCTCTGAAGTGCGCATAAAAATACAAAACACTGCCAGATATCCCTTGATGGTACCAATCTGGAGCCACAGATTTGCCAGATGTAATAGAAAGGATAACACTGTAGGGGTATTAATGTTATTGTTAAAGGATATTTGTACCGCGCACTATCATCACTGGAGTGGTCCCCTGGTACTCTGGCGGATCTGAAAAGGAACAGGGATGGGGGTGAGTTAGTGGGAACAAGCTGTAAAAGTGCAAGAGAGCAGTGATGTGCTGTTGGCAGCTTTAGTTCGGTTAACACCGTTCGCGGAGCTTGGGGTGCTTTCCAGTCGGTAGCAGTCGGGTGCAGTTGTGCAAAGCTATGTATGATTTGTTTTGTTGTTGCGCTGTAGTGAAGTTTATGCGGTTTGTTGTGCTTTAGGGTTGCATTTGGTTAGAGTTTGAGAGGTGTATGCAGAGGGTTGAAATTGTTAGTGGTTGGTTATTGGCCTTGCTATCTAGAAGTGATATGTACTAAATTTCCACACTCTTTCTAGGTGTGGTGCGTGAATATCTCTGCATTTCTATCTAGATCCGGCACTGGCCAGCATTCACAATCCTGTCAACATATGACGCACACCAATATTCACAATTATATCCAAATGTGGCACTGGCCCACCTTCAAATTCTGTCTAGATGCGAAGCAAGCCAGCGCTCACAATTCTATCTAAATGTGGCACTAGCTGACACCCACAGTCCTGTCTGGGTCCGGCGCAGGCTAATGTTCACAATGCTATCTAATGTGGTGCATGCTAACAGTCACAGCTCTAAGTGTGGCACTTGCCAAAATTCACAATCCTATATAGATGCGATGGAGGCTAATGTACACAATTCTATCTAAATTTGGCAATTGCTAACATTCACAATTGTGGCATTAGCTAACATTCACAATTCTAAGTGTGGCATTTGCTAACATTCACAATCCTATCTAAATGCGATGGAGGCTAACATTCACAATTCTGTCCAGAAGCGACGGAGGCTAACGTTCACAATTCTATCCAAGTGTGGCACTTGCTGTTATTTACAATCCTGTCTAGATGCGGCAGAGGTTAATGTTCACAATTCTATCTAAATTTGGTAATTGCTAAACATTCACAATTCAATCTAGAAGGTGCAAGCCAATAATCACAGTACCATCCTAGTGGGCACAAGCTAGTAATCACAGTACTCTCATAGAGGGCTCAAGCTAGTAATCACAGTACTCTCCTAGAGGGCACAAGCTAGTAATCACAGTACTATCCTAGAGGGCATGAGCTAGTAATCACAGTACTATCACAATTTAGGTGGGTTTTTTATTTGGCAGGACATCCAGAGTAGAGTGAATGCTCTACACCCAAACCTGGCCAGCCCCTACCTTCTTTGTCACTGCAGGTTGACGGCTGGCTACTGGCTTCCCCTGCAGCCGCAATTGTTGGAGCCACCTTTGTTGGAGCCGCCATTTGCCTTGGGGCCCTTAGCCGTAGGGGCTGCCGGGAAAAGGGTTGCAATGGGTGTCCTTGATGAGGGTGTGGTGCACCAATCAGGGCAGTAGGGTGTTGAAGGAGCCGGGCAGAGGGAGGATCGGGAAGCAGGGAGGAAGGGGAGAGGAACCACGTGCCGAGTGCGCCCACCGTGCTATTAAGCACAGGTGCAAACATTTTAGGAAACCACAAGATGGCGGGGGTCAGGGGGCTCCTACCTGATCTGCAGCTCACGGTTGAATTGAGCCAGATAGAGAATAACAAAGTTACTCACCGTAGTGACTACATTACTTCCCCTTTCCTCCACACCCGCAGGGACAGAAAAGACAACCACAGAGCTGCTGTATTCTCTGTCAAGAGGAGGAAAATCAGACGCCCCGCCAAAGTGCCACAACGAGGCCAGAAAACAACATGATAGTAGTGGGAGAGAACACGAGTCCTGACTACTTCTGGAAAGATTAGAAGGTAGACAACGCAGGATATTGCTCAATAGACGTAATGAGATTAATCTTTTCCATGAGATACCACAGTTGAGATTGCTATGCTCAAGAGACATTGACAGAGCATTTCCCACGCAGCTGGATTTCAAATCAAGAAGTGTTGTGGCCAGGGTCTTCTCTGAAATAAATTACTTAAGATCATTGGGATATGAGCTGCACAGTGTCCACCAAGGAGAGCAGTTTGCCCACGACAGAGGGAAAAGCTGCATCTGGACCTTTCCAATTGGGTTCCCATAGGCCGGTAAAAATATGTTGCTCATCAAATGGTGATGGTAGGAGGGTAGCATTTGCCAGGTCACCCTTTGAAAGGTCCAATAAAGACCATCAGGACTGGCAATAGATCACAAAATCACTGGCCCAGTCCAAAAGGAAACTGGGGATCATGGAACCAGCCTCTAGCCAAAAACGGTCATAAAAAATCTTCACATTTTGAACTGGAACTTTTGGGGATTAATGAGAGGCAAAAAAATCTTTGAAAAATATGAAAGCCTTTTTTTGCAAGAGGTGTGGCTATTAGATTCTCCAATCGTAGATGGTCTTTCAACAAGCAACAAAGTTAACGGGGGGAGCCTCAGGGGCATATTATTAGTGGTAAAAAAATACCATGCTGCTGGAATCCAATTCCATCCTTAAGGTCTGTCCTGTTGGTGAACATCAAAGTTGTGTTGCAGTTGAAAATAATTAGATGAATTTGGGTGACTCCTGTGAGAAGCTCTTTTGTGACAATGGGACAGATGTTATGGTGGCAGGGGATCTAAATGCTGATTGCTTATCAATCACTGAGGGAAAGAGGAAGTCTCGGAGAAGCAGGCTTTAAATCACAGATCACTATCGATGGTAGACGATGGGTGGAAAATGTTGCTACTTGGGAGTCTGAAAATTATGAACAATGTTTAAATGTTTATCTGGGGGAGGAGGGGGGCCTACAAACAGGTGGAGATCAGGTCAGTACTCATTCCTGCACTACTTCAGTCTCGACTGCCTTGTTCTTGCATTTTGAGGAAATGAGGGTCGAAGAGTCAGAGTTAAGTGACCATCATCTTGTATTGCATTTGGTTATTTATATAGCGCTCTTTCCCCACTTGTGTGGCCTCACTGCGCTTTTTTCTCGGTGACCGTAGTCATATTGGTGGGAAATTCTAGGTAGTTTAGCTTAGGAGATGCATGTGTGCATGTTGCCATTCTAAGACTTGGGTGGCTGGCAAGACTCGACTAAGCAGCCCCAAGAGAGGTCAGACACATGGGTGGGTGCTGTTGAGGGTTTGAGATAGATTGCTATTTTTGAGAGAGTCTCTGTGAGGTCCACTATACTGGGTTCCTTTCGGGTGGTAGTCGCTGTATGCTAGTGGCAGAGGTGTTGCGGTACGTCGGGTGTTTCAGTCTGGGCGGCTATGTATGAAGCTAGACCGGAAAGCCAAAGCCGTATTCTATCGGGCATGGATGCTTGGCCGTGCCTGCGGCCAGTGTCCACACTAGTGGTGTGATTAATACATACCGTAAGCTGAGAGATTGTTCGGCTGGGGTGATAGTTGTCCAATTCTAGAATTGAGAATCCTATACCAATGGGCCTAGATTTCACAATGTAGCAGTTATCGGCATATATTAAAGATGGAGCCAACACCTACATTTGAGAATCCTCTGGGCAGTCAAATACATGATCACACTTAGAAAGGGGTATGAAGTACCGCATACCGATCTATCCTGGCTAGCGAACCTAGTTGCGAACCAGAGGTGGAACAGGATTTCTAGACATATTGGTAATGTGGCCAAATATAATAAGGCCGTTTCTGATTTCACATCTATAACCACATTGGAATAAAAGCGAGACACCATCCAACCAGCTTCATTTCAAGCATTTCTTGAAAGATTTAACTGTAACCAGAGGGGGAAGAAAGAACTTGAACACCCATCCCCTTGACCCTCCAAAAAAAATAAAGGAGGGACCTGCGAAAGGGTCTTCGATTAAGAAATTGTGGCTATGGCTCAGTAACATAAGTGGTCAAAGTGAAACTAAAACTGGCATAATTGGATGAGGGGTTATAAATTAATTCAAGCGCATAAGGAGGGGTCAAAAATTCTAGATATTTTACCCCAGCATGACTCCATGCTAATTATCAGATCCAACAGTTGTCTGAACTCTTCGCAAGGACATCTTCAAAGCAATCCTATACCTGAAGGCGAGTGGGAAGCGCATTTCCGATGTGTTTACAGAAGGTCCTGGCATAAAATTGAACAGGCAGATACCTCCTGGCACTAGCGACTGGCCATTGCATCTATAGAGGGCCTCATAAGGAAGTCATCTAACACGAGGACGGCTGGTCCGAATGGTGCATCCAACACAGTATTAAAATCAGATCGAGTTGTGGTCGTGAATTCTGCTCATTTTGTTTGATGTGGTCTTGAACTGTGCAATTCCAAGTTCCTGGTCTAAAGCTATTGTAGTGTCCATTTACAAGAGGGGTTATGGGGCCAAAATCAGACAAGCACCAGACAACCATCGACCCATCTCCTTCTCGATATCGAAAGCAAATCGCGAAAGCAAGATCTTTGCAGACTAGTTCTAGGATAATTGGTTAATTGGGCCACTGAAAGTGGTCAAGTCCAGAAATCCCAGACATGTTTCCGCAAAGGTCTGGGCAAATAACTAAATGGATTGAGAGGAATCTGGAAAGCGCTGGAAGGCCCCCATTGTTCAGGGCAGCAATAGATTAAACACAGGCCTGCGACTGCATGTTGGGCAGAATAATATGCAGTACCCTTTGGGAACACCACACACAATTAAGACTACAAGTGACAGTACAATTTCACCTTTGGTACACGCCTGTACTACACAGTTGGAATGATAGCAGTAGCGGAGCAGCCAGACTTATCTCAAGAGTAAGTGAGCAGTATCAAATAGTTACACAAAGGTCATCAATTACTATGATTCAGGCAAACACTGACTCAAGGTTTTCAAGTAAAAGAATATACATTTATTTCACTCTTCAGTTGTATAACATTACACAATTATAAGCAGTCTAAAAATCACACTCTTAATACACCACTTCCCTTAAATTCCAGACAAGTTAAGCTCATAAAATGAAGTGGGAGCAAAATGGCACTCCAGCAATTTAAAAGGGAGGGAAAGACAGAAGTTAACAGAATTTGAATCACATGAACAGGCAAGCGAACAAGAGAGACTACAATGATAAAATCAGATAGAAAAGGCTTAGGGCCAAAGTCAATGGTTCAAAAGTCTTTTGCTCAAGATAATACAGTTCAGTGTAGTTTGCGGTAAAGTTTGTGCCAGGGTTTCCGGATGAGGTTGGTTGGTAGTAAAGTTATTTCAAAGAGAAGAGAAGGACAAGCCCTCGGATTGGAGAAAGAATTCAAACACTTTCACCACGGCTGAACAAAACGAAAAACTGGATTTGCACAGTACCTTAAAACAGAGAGGGAGCTGTAGCCGAGGCAGAAGTTCCTGTTAGTTCCTGCAGGCTCACGTTCCTGAAGAGACTGTCGAACTCATCAGAAGTAGGAAGACTGGAGGGTCCTGCACTACCCAGGGAAGAAACCGGCAGCAGAGCAAAGCAACGAATAAAAGGTGCGCTCCTTAAAACCCAAGCAGGGTCCGACCTTCCTGGCTATCCGGCCCACTGTAGCTCTGTACAGCGAATTCGACCAGAGGAGGGGTTCTGGCTTGCAGTTTGGGCGAACTGGTTGGTCCCACCAGCTCAAGGGAAGAAGTTTCCTGGAGGATCTGCTCTGTCGTCGGATTCTGAAGATTCGGACCTGCAGCAGGGCTTCACCGGGCGGTTCAGTCGTGGTAGGGGTCATGACGTCACGTTTTCAAGCCGTTTTTACCAGCTAACATCGCGGGGCACCAGATCCTAGCAGGGACACAGGATTGGTGCCACTACGGTTTTGGTTGTCAAGAGAAAGTATTCACAAGTAAGTGAGGGCAGGATTTGTTGAGAAACTCCATGGTGGAGGTGGCATTTTTTTAACAATTGGGATTATAAGAATTTGAATGGGGGATCTATTTCTTACAGGTACTTGACCCTATAAGGGTAGTGGAGTCTGGTGCTCACCAGTACATAGGAAGAATCCTTATAGAACACTTGGGATCAAGATGTTCAGCCATACTGTAGCGTAACCCTGCATTGATATAGGTAAGATTTTTCACCTATTTTTTAGCCTGGGAAGTTAATAAATATAGGAGGTTTTGTTAAATCCCCTATTATTTCTACCCTATTTGCACACTACTATAGAGAAGGGAGAGATAAGGAAACGCTAGAATACCTGAAGAAATCGGGAATCTGCAACATACAACTGAAAAAGCCCAAGATTCATTATTGGGAAGAGAGGTATGTAATTTAAGACATATCCTTTACCCTTTGAGGGATGAGGGTACATATGTTTTATGTAAATATAGATTGATACTTGGTTACTAGATACTAATAGGGTGTTCATTTTTTTGACCAACAGAGTTCTCCCCTAGGAAAGAAGAATTTTTAAATTCCGGCACAAGACAATTTCCCCTGAAGAATGTCCTACATCACTGTATCTTAAGGACAGAAACTTGTACAAGTCGAGTTGTTTGTATTACACCAATAGGAAATAGGCCATTAGTAGTGTGACATAGGAATCAGAGTGTGAGTTGTACACACATTGTAAGATCCTTAAAAGAACATCTGCAAACTTTACTCACTTATGGTATTTCTACTTGTGTGGTTTTAAGCATAATGTATATGTTTTATGTACGATGATCATTTTTATGATTGTTTTATGAAATTTAGAATCTTAATAAAATTTTGTGATAATTGATACCACTTTTGTTGTGGGAAGAGTGTTTAGTGACACCTAAGTAAATATCAGACTGTCTTTTTGTTTATAAAATTGTATGCTCACAGAGCAAGAGGTCTGTTTTATCCCTACCTGTGACTCAGTACCGTTTTGAGAATAGAGAGTTAAGGGAAATCAACCATTTATGAGAATTCTCCCTAACACTGCATCAATAGACATTTACTGTGGTGTAAGTTAAGGGACAGGCAATTCCCTGTGCATTTACTGGCTATTCTGGTTGCCTTACACGAACATACTTTTTTGCAGGCGAGATTGAACGGGCGTGAGCCCTGACTGAGGGGGGCTCCTTCAAGGTTGCGTCTTGGCTCCCTTGTCCGGTCAATCTGTAACTGTCCGATTTGGGGGCCTTTCTGTCACGCATGGATTTCGTTCTACCAAGAATTTCATCAGTGGTCGTCCGGTTATAGATAGGACCCAAGTCGGATTGCAGAGGAAATTAAACGCTATATTAGAATATTACTGGCAGAATGAGCTCTGCGTAATGAAAAAAAAACGAGAATAAAAAATAAAAAAACACATTATCAGACTCATCAGTAATCCCAAACCAGAATGGGCTATACCTGGAAAGTAAGCCATCGGATATTAACACCTACAGAGACTCTTACATGCCTGGCCCGATTACTAGATTGGAAGGTTAACAAATTGCTCATAGCTGGAATTATGCTAAAGGTGAATTACAAGAAAAAGGGTAACATTGTTATCTCTACACCAGCTGTAGAAGTTTTTCCAGCGGCAGCGGTATAAAGATTTGGTTGTTTGCCTTCGGGTCGAAAGTAAAATCTCCATCACGTCGTCCGGGAGGTCCCATTCCTTGTATCTCAGCCTCTCAGAAACCATACGTGAAGGCTGTCCCGATATCTGGATGGAGAACCAGACCCTCCTCTCGCGAGAGAAGGTCTCTCTATTTGTGAAAGACGTATTGTAGGGCAGATGGACATGTCCGGAAGGTCCAGGTACCACGTCCTCCTGGCCCAGTCTAGGGCAATTAGGATCATGGATTTCCTGAACTTTAATATCCTGATTACGTGAGGAATGACAGGGATTGGAGGAAACTCGTATAGGAGTGGACATTTGCAGTCCACCACAAACGCGTCTACTAGAGCTCCTCTTGGGGGAAATTCCCTTGAGCAGTACAGTTCGCACTTCCGGTTGGCACGGGTCACAAACAGATCCACTTGAGGGGGTTCCCCAAAGGGTGACAATCTCCTGAGGGACTTCCTGAGCTAGTTCCCACTCGTGGGAGACTGTGCTGCCAGCTCAGAGCATCCGCGGTTTTCTTCTTCTCTCCGGCTAGGTGAACTGCTGACAGATTCCTTTTTGTATCGCCCAGAGCCAGAGCATTGCCTCTCTGCACAGTGGTAGTGACCCTACACCACCTCTTTTGTTGAGGAAGTACATGGCCACTGTGTTGTCCATCATTAGGACATTCTCCCCCCCCGTACAGATGGCAGGAAGGCCTTCAGCGCTAGTCTGATGGCCCTCAGCTCTAATAGGTTGATAAGTAGTTTGAACTCCGATGGAGACCAAGGACCGCTGATGGTCAAATCATTGGTATGGGCTCCCCACCCTGTGAGTGAGGCGTCCGTCACTACGGTTCTCTCCAGCCATGGTTGCCAAACCAGTTCTACTTTCAAGATGTTTTCCCGACAGACCCACCACTGAAGATCCAGTGAGACACTGTTTGGGATTTGAAGGCGATATGACATCCTGCCTGAGAATTGTTAGCACTGGGTCCTGGGAACCCACTGGAGAGATCTCAATCTCAGGCGAGCCTCCGGCACCAGAGAAATGCAGGATGCCATGAGGCCGAGCAACCTAAGAAAATCGAAGGTCGGTAGATACTAGGTATTCTGGAATTTGGTGACCATCTCCAGAAGGTCTTGAGCCCTCACTTCTAGTGGTGAGGCTTTTCCCAGGAATGCATCCAGGACTGCTCCGATGAATTCGAGTCTTTGTGATGGTATCAAGTGGGACTTCTTGAAGTTGAGGGAGAAGCCCAGCCTGTGCGGGGAGTGACAAGTGGAGCGGAGATGTACCAGGGCCTGTTCTGTGGAACTGGCCCTGATCAGCCAATCGTCTAGCTAGGGGTAGATGAGAATCCCTCCCTCTCCTGAGACTCACTTCCACAACCTCCATCAGCTTGGTGAAAACCCTTGGGGCAGAGGTCAGCCCAAATGGCAGAACCCGAAACGGATAATGAGAATCGCCAACGGCGAACCTCAAGTACCGTCTGTGCTTGTGATGGATCGGCAAATTAAAGTAAGCATCCTGGCGGTCCAATGATACCATCCAATCCTGAAGCTAGGGGGCCTGAATGATCTGAGAAAGTGTTACCATCTTGAATTTGTTCCGTCTGAGGAACTTGTTCACGTCTCTCAAGTCCAAGATGGGTATCAATCCACTGTCCTTTTTGGAGATTAGAAAATAAAGGGAGTAACAACCCTTGTTCCTCTCCGCTACAGGTACAGGTTCTATAGCACCTTTCTCCACCAGTGATACAATCAACTGCATAAGGAGCAGATCTGGAGCCTTCAACGGTTGTTCCCCGGTGGATGACTGAGGTTTTTGCAGAAAAGGGAGGCAGTAACCTTGGGCAACTGTTTCCAATGCCCATGCATCTGAAGTAATAGACCGCCATTCTGTCAGATACTGGGACAATCTACATCCTAATGCAGTCTTGTGAAAGACGACATGAGAGGTTTTGGAGCAGCTGAAGGTAAGGCAGCCGCTGCTGTTGTGGTCTTAGTACTTCTTCCCCGTCAACCGCGGGGGAATCATCTTTGTGCTCTTTGAGCTGGCTGCCCTCTGCCTCTTCCAAATGTGGAGTAGTGGCGAAAGGACCTACCCCCTCCAGGGCATACCCGTGGGGCGGTTTGGAGTTTGTCTTATTGCAGCTCCACAGGATTTGGCCGCCGCCTTGGAAGTTTGAAGCTTCTCCAAACTCTCATCAGCTTTGTTTCCAAATAAATGAGTGCTGTCAAAGGGCATGTTGAGAAGCCTGTATTGTACGTCTGGGGCAAATCCTGACTTTCTCAACCAGGCAAACCTGCGCATCACTCTACTAGCCGTCATAGCTCTACTGATACTGTCAAGACATTGCATCTTTCCCACCCTTGACAATGTTAAGGAATCTGTCTCGCTCCTCCCCTTCAGGGATATGGGTCAGCCGCCATAGAAATTCACTCCCAAAGGGTGTGTGTGAACATAGCTAGCATTCATGTAGCATTGGCCGACTTCCAAGGCCATACTTCAGGCCGAAAAAACTTTTTAGCCATGGCATCATAACGTTTGTCGTCTCTATATTGCGGTATCATAGGATGGGCATTTTGCCTACTTGTGGAGGTAGCTGCCTGAACTACCAGACTTTCTGGTGTTTGGAGAGGTAAAAAGGGTCAGAGCTAGAAACTCTGTACTTAGCGGTCAGCTTTTTATTTACAGCTGGAATAACCTCTGGTGTCTCCCAATTAGTAGCCACATGCCTTTGTTAGGCTTGATGAAAAGGGACAATTGGGTCCTCATGTGGCCAATAAGATCATCCTGTTCAAAGACAGGTGTAGGTCTTGACCACCCCATGTAGTCCATAACCCTTGACATTAGCTGCCTGTATATTACCTCAGCATGGTCACCAGGTTCTGGTCTTCCAAATTCAACCTCTAGGGGTGTCTATTCCACTTGCCTCATAGAGGCACTCTTGCACGTTTTTCATGCGCGAGTCCTCTTGATATTAGCGCTTCAGGCACAGATGGTGTTCCATACTGTAACCCAAAGGGTCTCCGACTCATCAGAGGATTCCTCTGCATCTTCATATATAGAAGAGAGGGATTTCAAGAAATCTGAGCATAGCAAACGGGGTGTTCTCAATCGAAGCTGGCCTTACATATGTTGTCACAGGAGCTGAAAAAGTTAAAATTGTCGACGTCAATGGCATTGACAGTTGTGTCGATGGCTTCTTCGACAGCCATGACGGTTGCGTCGATGGTTTTGATGCATGTTGTGTTGAGGAGATAGACACTAGAGGCGTTGATGATGCACTATTCGGTCCTGTCGTAATCGAGTCCTTCGGCGTCAATGGTTTAGTCTTTGAGGAGACTTTGACTTGAGGGATGGGATTGCTCTCGAGGAGACTTGGCCGCCGGGTCCAAGGACGCACGGCTCTTGTGCTTCGAAGGTCTTTCGACCGGAGCTTCGCCTTTAGGTGTTGTCGAGGGAGGCAAGCCAGTGCTCTCGAAAACCCTTAACATTCGAATCCTAAACTCTTCCCACTAGGCAGGTGAACTGGATTTGGTGGGGCAAACTACCCTTTCCGGTGAACTAGAAGACAAGGAAGATGGCGATCTATGGCGCCGTTTCTTGCAGTGTCTCGAAGTCGACGAGTGGTGACAACCACTTTGTGAACGGGAGGATTTTTTTTCTGACGTGGAGAAACTGTCCTCGGCTCGTCTGAGGTCTTTTGTTTTGATGGAGTCGAGGGGGATTATTGGGCCTTACCTGCCGCAAGCTTCCCTCTATGCACTCTCAGGGTTTTGGCTGCCATAGATAAGCAGTCCTCGCACTCCGAAGACTGATGAGTCGACCACAGGCAGATACTGCGAGGGTCTGTCACAGACATCTTTGCACCGCAGTCACAGCATTTTTTAAAGCCGGATCGAGGAGTGGACGATGCCGAAGCCATTCGTGTCAGAACTCGAGGTCGTTTTAAATAGATTTCGAAGAAAATTCGAAGATTTCCATCAGAACGGGGCTCACTGCATCTGAAGCTGTAAGTGCGGAAAAACTGAACTGACGCCAACGGGCGATGCGCATGCTACATGTACCTGCGGTGACGTAGACGTTGATACTGAGACCGCCAGGGGACATCGACTCGACAGGCTACAACGCACAGCGCCCCCTGCAGAAAAAAATAATTCAGAAGCCGCAAAGCTGGATATTGGAAATATCAAAGATCAGAAATATGTGGGAGGATAATCCAATCGAAATATGTTTTTTGTGCAATAATACTACCTGCTCGTTTCATTTCCTAGTGTGTTATGAAAGGCCTAATAAATAATTTCTACATACTAAGCTGAATTATTGTGTGTTAGTCTGCGTGGATTCATTGGGTCCCTAGACCACGCTCAATCACTCCCGAGATTAAACTTTGACTGCTCTTCCATGTACCTTGATTGGGTTTTGGCTAAGCTCTCAGACCTCCCTGTTAACCATACCTAGAGTGGCCTCCTAAAATCTTCCCCAAGTGTTGATTTCAGAAATCCATCTTAGCAGTGACATATAAACAGGCACAGGATGTCCATCAAGCCTACTTCTTTTTATTTACAGACAAGTCCTCTTAAATCCTGGCATTTGCTGAACGCGTGTTGCTGGCATGGGGTGTGGGTGTAACTTGGGGTACTGAAACATAAGGCTAGGGAGGGGCTGGACATTTACCTTGTAGAAGGCCTACTTAATGCACGGTTGGTGGCTCCTAATCCCAATGTTGTCGACATTCCGACCCATTAGTCTAATGCATGGCCAATCATGACTGGCTTTCCCCTTTCGGTAATGGCCTGGCAGGTGAAGCATGGTTGTCTGGAGGGTTGCCCAGAGCGATGGCAGAGGTTAAGATTAATTCTAAACCTTCCAGACATCACCTCTTGTTTTGCTTGCGAATTCCTCACCACAGACCCATTCACACAATCAAACATCTAGCGTGCACACACAGAGGCAGTTTGTACTTACTCAGGCTCTCGTTGTATGGCATTGAGCACTAGAGACTTGAGGCTGAAACAAGAAAATGAAAAGGGCATTCACAATGCAATAAGGATGCGTCCAGTAGACAGTATGCAACCCTAGAAGGCAGTGCACAAGGAAATAATATGAGTCACTCACTGCAGTGACTAATGCACCCTTCATCCATACACACAGGATATTCAATCCTGCAGACTACAGAATGGAGCAATCTAAGCACAGTTAAAAAAAATTCACTTTTCTGAGAGCCAGAGAGATTAAATGAGCAATTCTACTAGGCGCCTTACTCTCATTTATTCACTTGGCTCCCTCACATGATTAGTGCAATCCTGGACAGTCACTGATTACATTTGCATAATTTGGAGGGAATGGAAAGAGTATTGTAAGGAGGAAATGTGACCAGGAGTACAGATGTCCCAAGAGTGTACAACTCCTGTCCAACCAAGATTACAAAATAGACTTTAAACTAAAAATACAAACTAAACAAAAACACTACAATCTACCCCATGTGCTCTCACACTCACTGGTTAGGAGCCTCATGCCTGCAGAACAAAATATATTCTTAGTACACCAAGTATAAGCTAAGTACTGTTTGCTGTTGCCGCCCGCCCGTGGTACTCTGGCTCTCTGACGGACTGCTGTGGCTGTTGTGTCTGCTGTGTCTTACGAAGCGGTTTACTTGAGGAGGACGTCTTTCTTTGTGACACTCCATTTGCCTGACCTGCATTCAAGTTCAAGGAGGTGACTGTGTGCTTTTCAACACTGCTTACCTTGGGCCTGCTGGCACTACGTAGCGGTGTGTTTATAATTCCTTTTTTTTCTTTCAAGGTTTTGCTGGGAGGGAGGCTCCGCCCCCCCTGCCTCTGCGACGCCCAGCCTACCTCGTTAAATAACCACTTCCCGGCGCACCCGCGCCGCGCACCAAGTACAAGCCAAGTACTGTTTGCTGTGCGCGGGCCGGGCCGCCGGGTCTTTTGCCAATAGTCTGTTGGGCTGAACAGTTTCCGTGGGTAGTAAGCTTCGGGCCTGTGCTATTAGGGATGATCCCCCGCCTACGGAGGTCTGTAACAAGGTACCAGCACCTGTGAGAGGTGATTTCTGCCTCTGATTTCCGGTGCTTTTCATGGCCCCTGCAAAACATTGATGCTGGAGGGTTCATTCTGAACCTTTTGCTACCCTTAGGAGACTGCAGGCTTTATGCCTTTGATCCTTTGGGTTCTGGTGTTTAAAACTAACAGTGTAGTGTTAGTGTCAGTTTTTAACAGCTCGCGCACTGAGGAGTTGAGAATTGTTTGCTTGCGCTAGTTAACACGGTGAAACAATCCTTTTGAATTATCTGTAGGTTGTGTGGTATGAGCATTTGTTAACACTGTGCAGTTAATTTGACACTCCTGCCTTGTGAGATGCAAATATCTATCTATTCTCATTACTGAGTTTGTGGTTCCCTGTCTTGTTTTGCTTACCCTTCCTTTACCTTTTACAATCACACATAGGACACTGTTCCAAAGGTTTAGAGTGTGGGGAGGTGGTTTCTTTGTTTAAGTGGTAGTACTTGCTAGTGGTGGAAGGCTGAGTCCCTCCGCTTTCTTTTATCAAGTGTACATCCGCACTAGCCTCTACCTACTAGAGACTGTCCCAAGTGCTGATTATGAGCCACGTATTGAGAAGCGGCATAAAGTCAGGTATCCCACCTAAGGCCCCAGCGAAGCATGTAGGGAACAAATCACACAACAGCACTCTACCCTTGTTACCATCTAACAAAAAGTCTCTATTATCCATGTCAATATCGTCTGATGTGCTGGCTGTTGCGCCAGAGCAAGAAAGGGTATCTTAAGGTCATAAAGTGGAAGAGTTAGCCCCTCACAAGGAGGACCCCACAACTGCCCCCAAACGGGACTTAAACCTTCCAACCTTTTCTGTTCAAGAAGCCGATGAAAATGATGGGGAGGTGGTTTGTGAGGTATCCCATGTCCATGACATCAACTGCACCCCAATGCATGAATACACAGGCTTTCCTCATGTTTGACACATCGATGCTGGCGCCCACAATTATGAGCGAATTGGGTAAACTAGTGCGGCTCTCATTGGGCCCCTCTTCACCTGCCTCTAGGTCATTTCCCTTCCAGGAATAAGTTCATTTCCATCTTCCTGATGAAAAAAGCTGCAAAAAGCTTGGCGACCGTGGAAGAGACCTCCCAGCCACCCCAGTGAAGAGCGTGGGAGGGGGACTGTCAGCTAGCTACAATAACTTTCATGCCGACGAACCTCATCCATCTGGTACCTTTCTTCCACGTGGATTGGACGCCTTTTCCCTGGGGAATGATGTAAATCACACCGCCCCTGAAGGAGAGGTGCGGTTATCTTCAACTCCGGAAGATCTGTCCTCTGGCACGCCTCCAAATGATCCTTTACTTCCCAGTGATATCGCGTATACTTAACCTTTTGGACAAGGGCCATGAGCTAACCCATTGTTCATTAAGGGAAATGCAGGGCTCTCTTGCCTTCATGAAAGAAAAGATGGCCAGATTGGAAGGCTTTATTTTGGCGGAAGAACAATCAAAAGCCTACTACTTTGCCCAATTTGAACAAATGCTGGCAAGTGTTGCTTCCACCTTGACCCCTGCTCCGCCCAGCAGTTCCTCACGATCGCAAGGTTCTCAAACGGAAAACGGGAATTTGAACACCTATGTGCCACAAAGATCATACTCGCAAGTATTGCAAGGGGATATTAGGGTTGGTTTGGAGCTTGGCGACTCCGAGGCTATCGATCTGCTGGAAGTAGCCAAGCTCCACCATGATCGTCTTCTACAGGTGGAACAACTACTTTTTAAGATGGCTGCGAAGTTCCAACCTTTGGATCCCTCAGTTCTTCCATCTGCAGGATCACAGCATGTCAATAGGATTGACCACACACACCAGATAGTCCCACACCATTGACAGATATCATTGATGGTCAGACCACACTTCAATCCGAGGCTCCTCCTTTGCCATGTGAGCTAGAGGAGGGCCAAGCATTGCAAGAGGGAAGGCACTTTATTTCTCGTAAGGCAAAGAAGTCCTTCCGTAGAGCACAAAAACATTTGGCCCTCACCAAGGCCTTGCAGAAGAAAGTGGCGAAAAAAGCTACCGCGGACTCTTGTCCCCAGGCGCTAATAGAAACCAGTTCAACATTAAGTACCAAAATAGGTGCAAATCAGGATGAGCAGGCATTGGATCTTCGTGAGCTTAATGAGGAAAGTAAAAAACATCTCCAGATCAAAGCTCTGAAAAGTGGCAACGTGCAGGTTTCCACCCACACTAGATTAATATCTGCCAAGTCGCAACCCCAATTTCACTGCTTTTTTCCCATTATTGAAACTAAAAAAGTGGTGACTCGGGCCATAGTGGAAACGAAAGGGGTAATCTCTCCAAAAAAGGCGAGCGCGCTTGTGCCCTCGGCACTGAACCCTGTGGCCCAGGCTGTCAAGTCAGTAGCACAGGCAACCGTCTTACTGGGAAGCAAAGAACAGGAGGGGATCGATTCTAGTCCAGCGGATGTTCGAGCACCATCGGCCCCGCCGCGGAATGTCCCTCCCGAGGATGACTCTGCTCGAAAGACCAACTTACCAGAGTTTCCTGCTGACAAGTTGCTTTTTTCAGAAACTCCTAAGGACATGAAACTAATACTCGGTTGGGTCAGTAACCCGGACATCAATGGCACAGCATGGATCAACAGATCCTTTTTGATTAACTCATTTTTTCAGATTCCAGATTCCTTCACTAAGAAATCTATCTTCAAAGGACTTAGATTGGGTCAAACTACCCACACATAACAACCATAGAGTGCTGTGGAGAGTCCAATCTCTGATGATAACCAAAATGATACTGGACTTTACAAATGATTTTGATTTTCTGGGCTTCGCTCCATGTCTGTTTGCCGACATGGAGAGCGCTTGGGCATTTGTGGACTTCGTACCTACACCCCCAATAGAACGTGTGGAAGGTCCAGTATTTGCACCTTTCGAGTCCCATGCCAACCAATTATCTTTACAATTGGTTTCGCTCACGCAAGCCTTAAGTGGCCTATCTTGGTTGGAGCCCTTGATTAAAGTGGCTGTATCAATGAAGACCGCAACTTTGGAATCATAACTGTCCGGGATTACTATCGCCTCCTGGAATTGCTGTGGTGTGAGCAATCTCAAGGTATGGCATGCACGGGTAGGGACTCATCACAAACCCGACATTTTATTCTTGCAGGAAACTATGGAGTTAGATGAGATCGCGTTAGACGGATACACAGGATTTAGTGTTCCGGCACGACGTGTTCAATCTGGACGTCCATCTGGTGGTATTGCCATTCTTATTAACAATGGCTTGAAAGTGGAGCCACGCATTTTAGACAAATCAGAGTCATGTATACTGGTGGAAGTGATCCTTAATCACTGTAAAATCCATGCACTGCTCTTGTTGTCCATTTATTGGAATCCGAGTGCCTTTTCTTTGGACTCGATTTTAGATGAATTAAATCGAATCTTAGGCCATGCATCTCTTTCTTGCCCTAATCATGAAATTGTGATTGGAGGCGATTTGAATTCGTATTTGGAGCTGAATGTTTCTGCTCGGCCCTCCTCTCATTCCTCACCATATGTTCAACAAGCCTTTCAGAGAGGAAATCGATGGGTAAGCTTCTTTGAAGCATGGGGAACTTATCCGATCCAACTTGCGACACACTATTAAAATCTCTTGGCAGCGTGGGACTGCAGCGTCTCTCATTGATTACTTGTTTGCATCAAGGGCATGTTCTGGTTTACTCGACCCCGTTTCAGTTTTGAATATGGGCGCAAGCGATCATCATATGCTGCTCACTTGCCTACATTTGGGGATTGATGCATATGAATCTTCTGTTTCCGCTGCTATGGTGGAATGCGACAGGCATACTCTGTCAAATGGCACCCTTCCATCTGCCGGAAATTGGCGTTCCTGGTTAATAGGGATCTGCTAGTGATTCACAATGATCACCTATCTGTGGGCAATGTGGAAAAAATCAATGAAACAAATCTGACTATGATTTTACGCATTTGGTGAGCTTATCTAAGGATTCCCTAGATACGAACTCACCAATGGTTGCTCACCCATATTTGGCACAGGTTGCAAAACATAAAACTCAAAAAATAGTGAGCTACGTAAATTAAGACGCATGCGTACTAGTTTGCCACACTATGGCAGAGAAAAAAACCTTATTGTTGCTCGTTTTAAGCAGCAGTCGAAGACGCTCTGTCAGGCCGCCCACAATCTTGCCAATCAACACATGATTGAGTTGCTCTGCAAAAATAACACCAGGGATCTATGGTCTATCTTAAGAAATCCTACAGGTAAGGTAGATAAATGTATGGTGGCAACCATATCTGGTTTTGAATGGAATAACTTTTTCATTCAAAAATATGATCTACCGACTCACCATAGAAAGCTGGAATTAGTTAATTTGAAGTTGAAGTTTCCCCCTGTTTGCCCTTGGGAAATCAAGGACATAATATGGGCAATTTCTCAGCTGAAATTTTCAGAAGCGGCAGGGCCCGATGGGCTGCCACCCTGTGTGTTCAAGGACGACTCCAACTTTTGGGCCAGGTACCTGCTCCCCCGCTACGAGCTAATATACCAATCTGGCAAAAATTCCTGAGTCATGGCTGATGGCAATTGTAATTCCAATTCACACAATGGGCGCTTTAAACGCTGTAAATTTCAGGCCAATTGCCTTAATAGATACAGCAGCTAACATTTTCGCACGGCTTGTTTTGTGTGAATTGGAAGCTTATGTCAGTGCCTCTAGTATTCTCTCAAAAGCGCAGGTCGGTTTCCGTCGGGCAATGGGCACGCAGTTAAATGCGTCAATTCTTGCCCACTTACTGTCAGCATCGTGCACAAAGTCAAATGGTACGATCTATATGGCATCTCTAGATCTATCAGCTGCCTTTGACAGTGTTTTGCGCAATCGTCTCTGGCAAAATATGCTGTCCTATGGTATTCCTGCTGAGCTAGTGGCGATAATAGCAGCTCTTCACCAGAACACTTCATATAGGGTGCGTATTAATTCAGAGGGTCTGTTATCTGACAACATCCCGACGAGAATTGGTGTGAAGCAGGGCTGCAACTTGGCCGCGGTATTATTTAATCTATACCTGGCTGACATCGAGAATATATGGCAGGGAACCAACAACTTCCCGGTAACCTTAGGGCAAACTGCGTCTTCACTGGTTGGCATTCGCCGATGATGTAATATTATTTGATAAGGTACCCTTTGGGCTCCAAAATAAATTAAACATGTTCCATGATTATTGCATTTTAAATAATACGACAATTAATTCAGCCAAATCTCATATTATAGCATTTACAACTAAGAAGAAATGGGCTAGGTTCAATTATGTTGTAAATTCACAACCAATCATGATAAGGGAAGAGATTACTTATTTGGGTTACCACATATCGAATGGTATGTCTGTCGGCGGGTGGCGTACAGTGTTGACCATTAAGCTTAATCACCTGTCTGCCCAGATGCAAATTATTTTCTCTAGGTACTGTAGATATTCTCTTATGCCCCTGCTTCACTACTATTCTTTGAAAGTAGAGTCCATCCTACTCTATTCCTTGGACGCATGTTTGTTGAATATGGGGCCATCTTCAAATCTTTTGCAAGGCAAATTGTGGAAAAGGGTCTTAGGCCTCCCTGGCTATCTAACTAATGCAATCATCTTGCATGAATTGGGATTATATCCCTTGGCAGATAAATATGAATGGTGTATGGTAAACTCATTTGGCAAAATGATCTCGCCTCCAGCCAATTCCCTCTGAGGACTTTAGGTTAATGCTTATAGAAGATCATCCGGCATCTCTTGTCGAATTTAAGTCACGTATATTAGCCATTTTAAGATCTTTGAATATGTCGCAGCAGGACCTAATCGACTCTCCAGGGAAAGCCAAATTTAGATTCTTTAGAAATGCATGGGCCCATAATTCTGACTTGATCTCAGGTTATCCATCATTTAGTACCTATGCAAAATTCAGGCATGCAGTCTCACCCAGTTTGCAGTAGGCTCTATGTTTTCCTGACAAAAATGCAAGAAGAACATATATGAGATTCCGCCTGGATCTTATCCACACGGGATCTCGTATCAGGAATTGGTCCGGTTATAAGGAATTGGGGCAGTGGGATCGCTGTCGGTTTTGTCTGACACATGGTGAGCTTGAAACTTTGGAACACCTGTTTATGTATTGCACTCACTTCGAGCAACAAAGGTTACGTTGTATGGGACCCTTTCTGGTGTCGAATACAACCTTTGAGCGCCATTTAGTTTGGCTGTGCTGTATGTGGGGCCACTCTAATTCTATCATGCTAGCAACTGTGAGACTTGTGAAGATAATCGAGGAATACCTCTTGCCACTAAATAAATCTATGTTTACCGGGAAGGCCATAGCTGGCCCATCGGTATCTAAATAGCATTACACTATTAACTGCAATATATATTTGGCATCATAGAGTTTGGTCCTCGTAGGGAGTGTTACTTCTTTGTCTTAATGTTGCCCAAGGGTTGATAGGCTTATTGAATATATATGAGAACAAAATCCTATTAGATTGACGACTTATTAGATTGATATGTTTTCTTTTTTAGGTAGCGTTGAAATTGTAATTTGTCTCACACTGTAAACCTTAAAATTTATGTTTAATGAACTTTAGATTTTTTTTGTATTATATGTTTTGATGTATAAATGGTTTTATTATGTTCTACAATGTGTTTTATACAAAATAATGTCTTGACTATGTTCTGAAATGTTTGATGATTTTTGTAAAGGTGCAAATTAATTTTTGCTACCAAAAACTAAAAATAAAAAAAACAATAAATTCTTCTAATCTTTTAGTGGGGTGTGAGATGTGTTGTGGGTAGATATAATGGAATTGTGTTGTCTATAATTCACATTAGATTACTTACCTATTGTTTGGGTCCTTGATTATGATACTTGCATGTAAACACTCAGACTGTTAGGATAAGTTATTTTTGCTAGTGCTGGTATAATATTTAATAAGATTACAAATTAACAAAGTTACTCACCGTAGTGACTACCTTACTCCTAGTCCATAGTCCATAGTCCCGTTTCCTCCATACTTGTGGGACATTCCGTCCTTCGGGACAGGACCGGAGCACTTTTGTCAAAAAGCATCAACATTTTTTATTTTTGTCCTTTTATTTTTACACGTGGTACCGCACGTGGCCGTATCCCCACCCTCCTGAGCTCCGCCCCGTGCATAGCCTTTCAGTCCTTTTCTATCACCATGTCTGAGACCATTTAAGCAATAATAGAGGATACTTATTAGAGGGGACGGCGGGCGTATGGAGGAAAGGGGACTATGGACTAGGAGTAAGGTAGTCACTACAGTGAGTAACTTTGTTATACTCCTACGTCCCGTCCCCTTTCCTCCATACTTGTGGGAGATTCCCAAGCACACACCACAGGTAGTGGATGGAAAACCCCTCTACAGGAATAAGTTCTTAAGAACAGCCTGGCCAAATTGGGCATCAGCCTTGGAGCAGCGAACCTCAGGTACTCTGTGCTTGAGATGGATTGGCACATAAAAATAAGCATCCTGAAGTTCCAATGACCCCATCCAATCCTGGAGCTGGAGGGCCTGAAGGATCTGAGAAAGTGTGACCATCTTGATCTTGTCCTTCCCTAGGAACTTGTTTAAGTATCTCAAGTCCAAGATGGGTCTCCGTCCTCCGTCCTTCTTGGGGTTTAACAAATACCTCGGTTACAGTTACTTGCTCTATAGCACCTTTCTCTAGCAGGGTCAAAATGTCCTGCACAAGGAACGGATCTGGAACCTTTGACAAATGGTTTCCCGTGGACGATTCGGAGGTCTCTGAATGAAAGGGAGCCATAACCTTGGGCTATTGTTTGTAATGTCCAAGCATCTGAAGTAATACCCTGCCATTCTTGCAGATGCTGAGAGAGTCTGTGGGGTGTCGTGAGTCAAGACCTCAGAGAGGTTAAGAGGCGGCTGAAGCAGTGGCTGATGGTAAAAATGCTGCTGCTTGGGCAGGCATTGCGCCTCACACTCGTCCACCACGAGGCAATCTTCTTTGGCCTCTTTGACCGGCCATTCCTCTCATTCGTCCAACTGAGCAGTAGTTGCGAAAGGATCTACCCCTCCAAAACAGTCCATAAGGGTGAAAGGGCTGAAGCTTCCTAATAGCGGCACCTACAAACTTGGATGCAGCCCTTGAGATCTGTAGCTTCGCAAGGCATTTGTCAGCCTTGCTGCCAAAAGGATGAGACCCGTCAAAAGGCATGAAGGAGTCTAGACTGCACGTCCGGTGCAAATCCAGACTTCCTTAACCACGCAAACCTGCGTATCATGGTGCTTGCCGCCTTGGCTCTGCTGATACTGTCAGCAGAATCCAAACCCAACTGAAGAGACTCACATATCCTCTTTGCCCTCTTTTACAATGGCCAAGCAGCCACCTCTTTCTTCCCCTTCCGGAATATATTCAGCCGCCATGGATGCACAGTTCCATAGGGTGTAGATGAATTTCACAAAAAGGCACATGTAGAGTTGGTTGATTTGAGAGCCATGCTCCCAGCAGAAAAGACTTTCCTTGACCAGGCGTCTATACGTTTATCATCCTGATCTGGTGGGATGTCCGATAGGCAGCCTGCTTGGAAGTAGCGGTTGCTGCTTGCACCACCAGACTTTTTGGGGTAGGATGTTTTGACAAGTAGCTGGGGTCACTACTTGACGGACTATATTTATTTGTCAAATTTGTATCGACTGCTGGACTCGATTGATGTACTTCCCAATTGTTAGGCAGAATTCCATGCAGTACCCTCTGGGACCACCACATACAATTAGGACTACAGGTGTAAGCAAAAACCAACCTTTGGTATAAGTCTGTACTACACAGTTTTGTGGTAGAGAGCTGAGCAGCCAGGCTTATCTCAAGAGGGAATGTGAGCAGTACAAGAGGTTACACAGAGGTCTTACAATCACAGTGGTTCAAGTAGACACTTATACTCAAGGTTTCTTGGTAAAACACTTGTTAATGTATTACACAATCATTTAGAAAATATTCACTAGAAGGAGGTAACTAATATTATACACAAACACACTCCAAAAGCAAACCAATATGTTTCTGAACAAATTATGCTCCCCTGAAATAGGAGCAAAATGGCATTTCAGTTACTTTCAATGGGAGCAAAAAGGCACAAGTTAGCAGAAAAGATCACAAATACTTTCCTAGGCAGTGCAAATAGATATAGTTCACTAGAGGACTCGATTCAGTTCAATAGGCATAGGCCAAAGTCAATGGACTAGTGTCTTGGATAGGAAAGAGCAGTTCTTGAAGTAAACGGTAAAGTCTGTCAATGTTCTCAAAAGTAGTTTGTACGAAAAAGAATCATATGTTGCGTCACAAGCTGATTAGGCCTGCAAGTTGGGAAGTGCCACAAACTTTCACGCGAGAGAAGCGTTCTCTAAATCGGGTTGGCACAGTACCTTAGTATGAAGCAAAAGATGCAGCTGAAGACGTTAGTTCCTGGCAGTTCCTGCAGATGTCACTGTTCCTAAGCCTCAGTCATGGGACAAGAGGGAGGACTCTGGGGAACTCCTGCACTGCACAGGATCGTCGGAAAACGCTCACAAAATGGAGTCACTTCAGTTCGAGTAGTTGTTCATCAAGCACACAACCTGGTGTCCTTCCCCCTGGTTAATCCTAACCAGCTTTGAGAATGGTATCCAGGTGGCTTACGGGTTGATTGGTCCCTCCACCTCAAAGGGAGAAGTCGTCCTTGAAGGGGCTTCTCTGTCGAGATGAAATTGGCAAGTCGGACCTCCAGCAGGGCTTCACCGGGCAACCAACGGTCCAGTAGTTGCAGCAGCCGTCCTCTTCCAGCTAGTCTTCGGTTCTTTCGTTCCAGTGGTCGACTCTGCTTTCCAGTCAAGGACACTCACCTTTTAAACCGTTTTCTCCCATTAATTCCAGACTAGCTGCCACTCACCCAGCAGGGTGGCTGTCCTTGGCAGACAGCCAGCCAGCCAATCATGCCAGACTGCATTTGGGTCACTTAGGAGACTAAGCACAGGGAGTTTCGGGCACGTCCCCACCTCAGACACTCAAAGGGACCAAACCTGGTTTGGCGTGCAGAGACACACACTAGAAGGACCTTTCCAAAAAGAAATGGCGCAAAAAGAAGACTAGGACCTGTTTAAACAAAGGGGTTTAAGCCACCATCTTGAAAAACATGTCTCCCGCAATTTTTAGCTACCAGTGTTCGCGGTCGGAAAAAATCATGGTAGTTTGTTCTAAAACCACTCCCACCAGCCATTTCAATAGAAACAGGTAGCATTTGACTGCTACATGAGTTTCTAGACACAGGCGATACTAGGTAACCCCTCCAGCACTCTATAGGAAGATAGTGTGTGCTGGGCCTAGGAATTTTACAAGACTAGTAAAATCAATTTAACCTTACATTCTCTGGGAAACAATAGTTTATCCCAGAGAAGATATTTAAACCTTTGGGAAGTCTAATAAGGATATCCCTGGGTTACTGCACTGAGGGCGCAGTGTATCACACATGAAAAGATGCCTATGGAGTTATCTTTAAACTCCATAATCAAAGAAATAAACACAGAAAACAAACAGAATTAAAAAAGTTCAAAGCCCCAAAGTTTAGCAAAAGAGCTGGAGGGCTCCAAGGTAGAGGAAATTCACACATTTATGAGAATTCTCCCCAACATTCGTCCCCCCAGACTGGAGGGACAGGAGGATCTAATCCCCATCACGATGGATCTCCTGTTGCAAGTCAGTTAAATGGCCTGCTGAGTTCACCAGCAACCTTTTGTAACCCTTGCTAGGACACTTTATATCAGGTGTTTTCATTTGCAAGCTATATGATCTACAAACCTTGTTTGGTATATCTTTCTTATTTAAGATATAGGGGATCTGATCTAACAGTTCCTTAGAAGTTGTAAAACCTCTGAACATGCAATAGGCGCTTTCAAGGGATCCTTAGAAAGGAATACCTTAGACCTAAAGGGGCATCCATGCTTCCTCACCACAAGAGCAGGTTGGGTCTCCGGTATCTTGGTTGGAGGGGCTGTGGTCAAGCAAGGTACATGCTTCCACTTCCTCTGAGATCTGGCCTTACCGGTTTTAGAAGTTTCCCTTCTAACACTAGGATTTATACTTGAGTCTTCAGTAGAAGTTCCAACAGCCTTAAGGTTTTTAGCTTTAGACCTATTTCTCCTGGTTTTCCACCAGCTTTGAGAATTACCAGTTCTCACAGGCCTAGAGAGAGTTCCAATTTGTCTATCCACCTCTTCCTCAGAAGCAGGAGGGGGAGGGGGGGGGGGGTCAGAGACTTTACAACTGGGTGGGCAATGATGGAGCTTGGTTGGGGCTCCCATTTCCCTACAATTCTAGCTTCAGATTTGCCTTGGTAAGGGGTCAACTTACTAACACAAGGCTTACAGTGGGGGTCTCTGTAGAGGTTCCCACAGGCTCAGAGTGGTCTCTTAAGGTTGCCTCTCTAGCCAATTTGGTTTGGTTTAGTTTCCTCTCACTGGGAGGCCTTAGGGTACGGACACTACTCCTAGAGATGTTAAGTCATTCCCCCAACAGGACTCTCCCAGGCACCTCACTCTGAACACTGACAGGAATCCTCACAGTCATATTGTTACACCGAATGTGAGCTGGTAGAATTGGAACCAATTCGACAGGGCCTCCAGCAAATCTAGTGGGACCTTTGGGTACCTTAGCAACATCCTCCGGCTTGAAAAAGCTTTCATCCACAACTGTTCTGCTGGCCCCAGTGTCTCTCATGGCAGGGGTGTCCTGGCCATTTACAAGAACACTGTCCATATAATACCCTTTGGAGTTCTCTGGAATGGAGTTATACCCAACCATATTCTGTATCTTACCCAGACCCAGCGGCTCTAAGGATACATTGGCTGAATCGGCCAAGGGTTCTTCAGCCAATAGGTGAAAAGTGAACACTAGCCATTTGTACTTCTTACTCATGGATGAAGGCTAAGGAGGCAGTGCTGACCCCTTCGGGTTACCCTGGCACCTGGAATTTCCCTTCACATGGTCTACAGACCCACAGACATAGCATTTACCAAATGCTCTCTGGAATGAGGGTTTCCGCTGACCTCCCTCTGGTTAGACACCACAGGATTCACTAGACCTACCAGGTTTACCATGGGATCTACCCTTATGTTGTTTGGGGGCCTCTTCTGGTTAGTTGGAATTAGAATTATCTCTATTATCATCTCTGTGCTGCTTCCCCTCATCCTTTTTGTGAGTGGCCCCAGAATTCTTATGAGTGGCCCTGTTGTCTACCCATGAGTCAGCTGCTCTTGCCAATGTTTTGGGATCAAGTTCCAAAGTGCTGTCTCAGCTCAGGAGAGCAAGCATCAAAAATAGATTCTAACAAAAATAGATTTCTCATTCCTTCAAAAGTGTTAACTCTGTAACCCTTTACCCAACCATCTAAGTTTTTCAAACATTCACACATCCAGGTAGCCCAAGGGGTAACATCATGCTTTTTGAGGGTCCTAAATCTCTTAAGGTACTAGGAAGGAGTTCTCAAATCTAGCTATCAAAGCTAGCTTCACATTTTCATACTCCAATCTTTCAAGTTCCCCCACCTCCATTACAGCATCAGTTGCAACGTGGGGGGAGACTACACAAAAAAACAGGGAATACACAGATTCCCTGTGAAACCCTGAATCCCATAGTTATATTCAAAAGCAGACAACCAATCCAAAATATCAAGTCTCACCTCATACATACTCACAGCTTTTTTAGGCATGCAAGGCCTCTTAGGACTACAAGGCCTAGAAGACTCTGGGGTAGAACCATTTTCAAGAGACAATTTCTTCATTTCAAGAGCATGACGCATTTCCATTTCTGAGTTTGATTTCTTGATGTTTACTTTCAGTTTGCATTTGGAGCCTTTTGAACTCTATAACTCATGCCTCATCTTTTCAAGAGAGACACATTCTGGACTCAGTACTGGACCTGGTAGGGTCCCTGTAGATACAGCTTGAGGACCTAAAACAAATAAAGGTACAGTGGGGCTCACATCCTGAGAATCCTCTGACTCTTTTAACTCATCAATAACATTAGACTTGGACTCTGAATCATTATCCTCATCAACATTTTCCACATTTGCTGAGGGGTTAGGGGTTATAGCTCTACCTCCGTCTTTCATGATTCAATAATTTCTCAATCAATTCATTTTTCTTGCCTTTAACAGAGAGACCTGACTTTACACATCTTTCAGTTGATCTACTGTTACAATGATCAGTGCTTCCTGTTTGAAGTTATCCATATTTGGCATTATAAAGCAATTGCTTTTCTAGTGGTGCTTAGCCTTGTGAAGGTTATTTGAACAAAAGTAAAGAGCAGCACTCTCAATGCAACAACTATTCTTTATCCCACCGCTTGCCACCAGTGTTGGGCACAATTGCATGCAGTACCCTCTAGGACCACCACATACAATAAGGACTACAGGTGTAAGCAAAAAAGAACAAGTTACTCTCTTACCTGGTAACGTTCTTTCGATGGGATGGTCCAACGACGTATTCCATATCTATGACAGGTAATCACCACAGCTGTGATGCTTTGGAAAATTTTCAGCGTCTGCGTCCTGCGTCAACGTCGATACGCTGTCCTCGAGGGTCTCTGTCGAGCCGACGTCACCAGATGTTATAAGTAGGGTGCACGTAGCCTCAGTTGTAGTTTTTTCCCCAGAACATGTGGCGCCAATCTTCTACCAGTATGACCACAGAAAGCCTTGCGGAAACATAAGCTGCAATCGCATAAGAAATTCTGTAGCGGGGCAGGTAGGGAGCGATATGGAATATGTCGTCGGACCATCCCATTGAAAGAACGTTACCAGGTAAGAGAGTAACTTGTTCTTCGAGAGGATTGTGTCTTCTGACGTATTCCAGATCTATGACTGACTCCCAAAGCAGTACCAATGTATGGAGGAGGGAAAAGAATTTAGAATATAGAAATTTAGAATGCCCAATCAAATTGCAGAGTAAAGGACCGTCTTGCCAAAGGCCATATCCTGCCCATGGATAGAATCTAGGGAGTAGTGTCGTACAAAAGTATGGACCGAAGCCCTAGTGGCTGCTTCACAGATGTTACGAATAGGAACACCCCTCTGCAGGGCAGTAGATGCAGCCATACCCCTAGCAGAATGGGTCAGTAAGCCAACCGGAGGGTCCTTACCCGCCAAGCGGTAACATTCAGAAATTGCCAAGATAATCCATCTAGACATAGTCTGCTTAGTAACAGCTTGTCCCAAACGCCTTCCAGCGTAACCAATAAAGAGCCGATCGTCCACTCTGACCATGCCTGAAATGTAGAAACTTAAATCTCTCCTAGAATCCAACCTATTGAGCCTCTCCTCGTTCTTAACAGGATGCGGAGGAGGATAGAACGCCGGAAGAATGACCTTCTGGCTTAAATGAAATTCCGATACAACTTTCGGAAGAAACGAAGGACGGACTCCAAGGACAACCCTGTCCTTATGAAACACAGTGAAGGGTGGCTTAACTGAAAGTGCCTGTAACTCGCTCACTCTGCAAGCGGAAGTGACCGCAACCAAAAATACAGTTTTAAGAGTCAACAGTCTCAAAGGGCATGAATGCAAAGGCTCAAACGGAGCACCCATCAGAAACTTGAGAACAAGGTTCAAATCCCAACTGGGCACCTGGAAAGGGGACGGAGGGAACACATTAGTGAGCTCTTTCAGAAACTAAGAAATTAAAGGAATTTTAAAATAGGAACACTCTTCAGACGAGCGCTTAAATATGGACAGCGCCGCCAGGTAACCTTTAACGGTACCTACTTGCAAGCCCCTGTGGGACAAAGAAAGCAAAAAAGACCGAACCATGGGAATGTCACATGCAAAAGGATCCACATTCTTAACCCTGCACCAGACACAGAACTTACGCCAACGGTACAGGGACTTTGTTGCCAGCCATCTGGCCGAGAGCAACACCTCCATCACGTCTTCAGGGAGGTCCCAATCCTTATACCTCAGCCTTTCAGAAGCCAAGCGTGAAGGTTGAGGGATCTGACCTCTGGATGGAGAACCTGACCCCCCCCCTACCGTGAGAGCAGAACGTCTCGGTAGGGAAGACGACGTGGAGGGCAGATGGACAAGTCGAGAAGGTCCGGGTACCACGTCCTCCTGGCCCACCCCGGAGCAATGAGGATCATCCGGGAACCGAACCTCCGTAACCTCCGCAGTACTTGCGGGACGACGGGGATTGGAGGAAACGCATACAGCTGTGGGAAGGACCACTCCACCACGAACGCGTCTCCCAAGGCTCCTTTTGGAGGAAATTCCTTCGAGCAGAACCTCTCGCACTTCCGGTTGACACTGGAGGCGAAGAGATCCACTTGAGGGGTCCCCCAAAGGGCGAAGATCTACAGGATAATCTCCTAAACCAACTCCCACTCGTGAGAGATAGCGCTCTGCCTGCTCAGAGGGACCGCCGTCTCGTTTTCTTCTCCGGCCAGATGAACTGCCGATACCGAAATTTCCTGCTGGATTGCCCAGAACCAGAGCTGCATCGCCTCCCTGCACAGAGGAAGTGACCCTGCCCCCACATCCCCCTTTTTGTTGATGTAGTAGATGGCCAAGGTGTTGTCCGTCAGAATCAGGACATTCTTTCATCGCACAGTCGGCAGAAAAGCGTTCAGGGCAAGCCTGACGGCCCTCAGCTCCAACAGATTGATATGAAGTCTGGACTCCGACGGAGACCAACGACTGCGGACTGTCAACTCGTTGGCATGAGCTCCCCATCCCGTGAGGGATGCGTCCGTCACGATCGTCACCTCCAACCAGGGCAGCCAAAATGGAGCCCCCTTCATCAGATTGCCCTGATCAACTAATCATCCAGGTAGGGGTAGACGTGAATCTCCGCCCTTTCCTGAGATGCGCTGCCACCACTACCATGAGCTTGGTGAAGACCCTCGGGGCGGAGGTCAATCCGAACGGCAGGACCCGAAACTGAAAGTGCGAGTTGCCAACAGCAAACCTCAGGTACTTCTTGTGCTGTGGATGGATCGGCACATAAAAATAAGCATCCTTGAGGTCAAGACACACCAACCAGTCCTGAAGTTGAAGGGCCTGGAGGACTTGAGAAAGAGTAACCATCTTGAACTTGTCCTTCCTGGGGAGTTTGTTCAAACTGCGCAAGTCCATGATGGGTCTCAATCCCCCCCGTCTTTCTTCGAAATCAAAAAATAAGGGGAATACCATCCCTTGTTCCTCTACGCTACAGGGACCAGTTCTATGGCGCCCTTCCCCAGCAGGGATTGAATTTCCTGCGCAAGGAGCGGATCCGGACTCTTCAAAAGAGAGGTTTCCCGGTGGCTTGTCGTGAGCCCTCTGCCAGAAAGGAAGACAGTAGCCGTGGGCTATGATCTCCAGAACCCACACATCTGAAGTAATGGCACGCCATTCGACAAGATGCTGCGCCAGCCTTTCCCCAACCGGCGCACCATGGGACATGGCCTCATGACTGAGCTGAAGTGGCTGTGGCGTTGCCGGAGGGCAAAGAGCAAGAGCCGAGCGGCCTTGGCACCTCGAGTGCCTTGTTTTCCACCTCTGGCACACCTACGGTGGCCCCTTTGACTAGCAGCTCCTTTCGCTTTACCAAAGGATGAGTAATAACGAAAAGGAACCCCCCCTCCATTGCTGTCCCCTAGGACGAAAAGGCGGAGGTTGGTGAACTGCAGCGCCCAACGACTTCACTACAGCTTTTAAGGTCTGCAACCTCTCAAGGCTCTCGTCAGCCTTGCTGCCAAAAAGATGGACACCATCAAAGGGCATGTTGAGGAGCCGGGCTTGCACATCAGGAGCAAACCCCGACTTCCGCAACCACGCAAACCTGCGTATTACGGTGCTCACCGCCATGGACCGGCTGACGCAATCTGCCATGTCCAAACCCGACTGAACAGCCTCACACATGGCATCCTTGCCATCCTGGACCATGGCAAGAAAACCATCCCGTTCGTCCCCTTCGGGAATATGTTCAGCCGCTAAGGAAACACAGTTCCACAGAGTGTGCGTGAAACGTGACAAGGCACATACAGAGTTGGCAGCCTGAAGAGCCATACCCCCTGAAGAAAACGCTTTCTTCGCCAAAACGCTTATTGTCCCTATCAGGAGGGATGGTAGGATACAACGCCTGCTTTGCTGGGGCCGTAGCCGCCTGCACCACCAAACTCTCCGGAGTGGGGTGCTTGGTCAAGTAGCAGGGGTCGCTACTGGCTGAGCAGTATTAGCCCGGAAAAGACTTGCCCACTGCCGGGAGACTCTCCGGAGCAGTCCAAGCCGCCGCCACCCTCCTCTGTAGAGCCATATGGAACGGCAGTACCGGGTCAGTTGGTGGACCTTGGTCGAGGATATCTGTGAGGTCATCCTGAAGAAAATCCCCTGGGGGAGCAGACCACCCCAAGTACTCGGTGACCCTTGAGATAAGGCACAGGTAGGAGGAGCCGGCATGGGTGCCAGGCTCAGGCCTACAAAACTCCACCTCCGGCGAGGTGTCCAGACCACTGGCGGAGTGCAGTGACTGACGCAGGTCCTCAAACTGACTATGTCCCTAGAGAATCTCATCTGGCACCGTATCAGGAACCATGCCATCATCAGAGCCCTCATCCACCTCCGAAATGTAATCAAGATGGTGGAAAGTGGGCACAGAATGGGGAACAAAGCCATGCTTGCCCTTGGTAAGAGCCTTTCCACCGTACCCCGTGGTACCCTCGACGAAACATCCTCGAAAGGCGTCAAGTGAATCGGCGTCTATGCCGAACGCGGCGCCGACAGCATCGACTGCGTCGACACAGGCCTCGAGGGCGGAGCCCCGAGCGTGTCCTTTGACAGCCTGGGCGGCAACGGCGTCAACGACTTCCTCAGAGGTAGAGCCTCGAGAGAGAGTCCCTCGACGACCTCGGCACCACAGGCGTCGAAGTCTTCTTCAAAGACATCACAGGTGCACACGGTCTCGAGCGCGTCGAGGACCGAGACCTGGAACGGGCATGGCTAGAACGATTCCCCTTGTCCGAGCGGGACCTTTCCCGTGAATCGTGCCGACCACCCGAGCCCGAAGGCATACGAGCAGTGTCTCTAGTACGGTCACACCCGACCCCACTCGGAGGCACGGACGGACCGGTGCCCTGCGATTCAAGAATCTCCAGTATTTTCTTACCGAAGGAAGCAGATTCCTCCGGAGTCGCATGCATGGTGGGATAAACTACCCGCCGACGGGCAGAGTCCTCGGATGAGGACGGGGAAGGCTACCAATGATGGTGCTTCCGCGAGTGCCTCGAAGAGGCAGAGGAGTGGTGGGACCCACTCCGGGACCGAGACCCCCCCCTAGACTTACGACGATGATGCGGAGAGTCGCCCCTCGAATCGTCCGTCGAAAGCCCAGTGGACCTCGACTTCCGGGGCTTGGACACCTTACCAACCGACAGTTTCCCGCAAGGCTTTGGACGTGAGCGACTGGCAGTCGACACAATCATCCGTGTCGTGGGCCTCCCCAAGGCACCAGAGGCAGGCGTCATGCGAGTCCGTCACCGACATCTTGGACCCGCAGTCCCCGCATTTCTTGAAGTCCGGACGCGGGGTGGAAGAAGAAGAAATCATCTCGAAAACTTCTTACAAACTAACAGGTTTGAAGAACCGAAAGAACAGAAACTCCAAAGGGTCGAGGCACGCCGAGATCTCCAAAGCAAACACGTTCGCGGAAAAAACGGAACTGAGGCTATGGGCGTCGTGTGTCCTACTTATAACATCCAGTGACGTCGGCCGCCGGAGGAGGTCCTCGAGGGCGGCATATCAACGTAATCGACACAGGACGCAGAAAGATTTTCTGAAGCAGCACAGCTGTGGCGATTACTGTCATAGATATGGAATAGGTCGGAGGACCCCAATCCCCTCGAACAATAGTTACAGGTAAGTAACTTGTTCTTTCTCCAGCATGGGTAGTGGCATGGATTCACATGCCCTAAAGAATACATAGCAGTACAACATTACACAACCATGGGAGGTAGCAAGGCTCATCAGAAGCAAATACTCGTACCCCCGGAACAGGCTCAACTTCAAGCGAAAAGGATGCATAGCACTGCTTGGCTGACCCTGAACTCCGCTCTGGAATCATCGACACAGTAGGACCTTGTGAAGGTGTGCGTGGTCCTCTACGTAGCAACCGCGCAGATACCCAGCAGGGGTCCACCAGACAGGAACGCTGTCGACGCAGCATCTCTCTGGTGGAATGGGCTCTCAGACAGGCAGGAACAATTAAAACAGTTCTTTGAGGAACTCCTTAATGAGACAGTGGGACCAAAGAGATGACCGTCCTGCAGATCTAGTGTAGCGGGAGATAGCCGCCAGATGCACCTTGATGGAGGCGTGCGCCAGCCCCGCCTTGGCCAAGGACAAGTACGCAACAATCTGCAGGGCTGTGACCCTCAGGGGGTTGATCTTCTGCTTCCGGCACCACGTCGTGAAACGTTTCCACTTGTACCCGTAACACTTCAGAGTCGATGATGCTCTGGCCCTGGCAAGGACCTCGATGCAGTCCGCCAGCAGCTCGTACCCATTGAACTCTGAGGCTGCAGAAGCCAAGTCTTCGGGTTCAGCAATGCTGGGTCGTGATGTAGGATTTTGCCTCCTTCGCTGGCAAGCAGAGCCGCAAACACTGGCAGCTTGACCAGGGGCACCACTGACAGGCTGAGGAGATCCGGGCACCAAATCTGCCACGGCCGTGCCGGGGCGGCGAGGATCATCCTGCATCAGCACCATTTGAGTTGATTGATGACTCTCAGAAGGAGAGGCAACTGGGGGGGTGGGAGGGGAGCGTAAAGGTACAGACCTTCCCACGGGAAGGAAAACGCATCCCCCATGCTCCTCGGTTGATGGAACCTGCTGGAGAATCTCCAGCATTGGGAGTTCGTCGACGTCGCAAACAGATCGATTTAGGGTCTGCCCCACTTGAGGAAGGAACAAGTTACTTACCTGCAACTGTTGTTCTCCAGCATGGGTCTGGCATGGATTCACATACTCATGAATATTCCCCGTCAGGCTGGGAATCCTCGGTAAAGAAAAAAATCAATATCAGTTTAGTTTCTGATCTGTCTTTCTTAGTAGTAACCAATCACTGGTATCTGGGTCATACTGCCCCCAGCCAATGACTGCCCTCTCCTTAAACTCCTCCCCTGGCAGTCATCCTCAGATTTGGTAGCACGTAAAGTGGCAGTATGACCAAGGGAAGAGCTGCAGAGGGGTAGGAGGGCGGGTTCGCATGTGAATCCATGCCAGACCCATGCTCAAGAACAACAGTTACAGGTAAGTAACTTGTTCCTTCTCCAGCATGGGGTCTGGCATGGATTCACATGCTCATGAATATAAGAATAAATAGCAGTACACACATGCACAACCACGGGGAGGTGGCAAGGCTCAACATTAAGCATTACATAAACTCAACATTAAGCATCTCTTACCTCCTCACCAGGCCCACCTTCAGGCGAACA